>NC_045596.1:71954657-72617514 GCF_009762305.2 Zalophus californianus
ACTGGCTAGTATTTTGGTGAGATTTTTTGCATCCTTGTTCATCAGGGATATTGCTCTGTAATTCTCCATTTTGGTGGGGTCTTTGTCTGGTTTTGGGATGAAGGTAATGCTGGCCTTATAGAAAGAGTTTGAAAGTTTTCCTTCCATTTCTATTTTTTGAAACAGCTTCAGAGAACAGGTATTAATTTTTCTTTAAATGTTTGGTAGAATTCCTCTGGGAAGCCATCTGGCCCTGGGCTGTTGTTTGTTGGAAGATTTTTGATTACTGCTTCAATTTCCTTAGTGGTTATGGGTCTGTTCAGGTTTTCTATTTTTGCCTGTTTCAATTTTGGTAGTTTATTCGTCTCTAGGAATGCATCCATTTCTTCCAGATTGCCTAATTTGTTGGCATATAGTTGCTCATAATATGTTCTTATAATTGTTTTTATTTCTTTGATGTTGGTTGTGAGCTCTTCTCTTTCATTCATGATTTTATTTATTTGGGTCCTTTCTCTTTTCTTTTTGATAAATCTGGCTAGAGGTTTATCAGTCTTACTAGTTCTTTCCAAGAACCAGCTCCTAGTTTTGTTGATCTGTTCTACTGTTCTTTTGGTTTCTATTTCATTGATTTCTGCTCTAATCTTTATTAATTCTCATCTCCTACATGGTTTAGGCTTTATTTGCTGTTCTTTCTCCAGCTCTTTTTGGTGTATGGTTGGGTTGTATATTTGAGACTTTTCTTCTTTCTTGAGAAAGGCTTGTATTGCTATGTATTTCCCTCTTAGGGCCACCTTTGCTGCATCCCAATGGTTTTGAACAGTTGTGTTTTAATTTTCATTTGTTTCTATGAATTTTTTAAATTCCTCTTTCATTTCTTGGTTGACTCATTCATTCTTTAGTAGGATGCTCTTTAGCCTCCAAGTATTTGAGTTCTTTCCAACTTTCCTCTGTGATTGAGTTCAAGTTTCAAAGCATTGTGGTCTGAAAATATGCAGGGAATGATCCCAGTCTTTTGGTACCAGTTGAGACTTGATTTGTGACCCATATGTGATCTGTTCTGGAGAATGTTCCATGTGCACTCGAGAAGAATGTGTATTCTGTTGCTTCAGGATGGAATGCTCTGAATATATCTGTGAAATCCATCTGGTCCAGTGTGTCATTCAAAGCCCTTGTTTCTTTGTTGATCTTATGCTTAGATGATCTGTTCATTGCAGTGAGTGGGGTGTTAAACGTTCCCTACTATTATTGTATTATTATTATTATTACTATTAATGTGTTTTTAAAATTTTGTTATTAATTGGTTTAGATAATTGGCTGCTCCCAAGTTAGGAGCATAAATATTTACAATTGTTAGATTTTCTTGTTTGATTTTAATTATATAGTATCCCTCTTCATCTCTTATTACAGTCTTTGGTTTAAAATCTAATTTGTCTGATATAAGGATTGCTACTCCAGCTTTCTTTTGATGTCCATTAGCATGATAAATGGTGCTCCACCCCCTCATTTCAATCTGGAGGTGTCTTTGGGTCTAAAATGAGTCTCTTATAGACAGAATATCAATGGGTCTTGCTTTTTTATCCAGTCTCTTACCCTGTATCTTTCGATTGGAGCATTTAGCGCATTTACAATCAATCAGAGTAACTATTGAAAGAAAAATATGGAATGCTTCACAAATTTCCCTGTCATCCTTGCACAGGGGCCATACTAATCTGCTCTGTATCATTCTGGTTTTAGTATCTGTGCTGCCGAAGTAAGCATGCTATGTTTTCTTCTAGAAGTTTTATAACTCCTTATTGAGTTAGCTTTTATAATGGTGTGAGGTATATGGATATATACCTTTTGCATATGGTATCGCGTTGATCCAGCACCGTTTATTGAAAACACTCTCTGTTGAATTGCAAAGTTGTTGAGAATTAATTGACCATATTTGTGTGGGGTTATTTCTGGGCTTTTTGATTCTTTTGCATTGATTTATATGTCTCTCCTTTCATCAACACTACAGTTGAAAACTGTAACTTTATAATAAGTCATGAAATTAGGTAATGTTCAGTTCTCTAACTTTGTTCTTTTTCAAAATTGTTTTGGCTCTTCTAGTTACTTTACCTTTCTATATTAATTTCAGAATCAGCTTAGCAAACTTTTTCAAAGACCCTTACTAGAGTTTGAATTCAGACTTTTAAAAACCATTGACAATGGATATAGTACTTGCTCTTTTAAATTTATATGTTTTAAAATGTCACTTCATTTAAAATGTCTCATTTTGCGGACTTTATGGACTCTAGTATATAATTGAGGCTGCAGTAACACAGAATTGTGAATAATGTAGATGAGCTATCATGTGAAACCTTGATCTCAGCATATTGTAATTTCTCATGTAGCTGTCACATTGGAAATGAAAGAATCAAGGCAGGGCAGAGGGAGGGCACTTAGGTGAGGTGGTTGGAAGCACATTCAGACATCTGGCTTCAAGTTCTGTCCCTGCCCATGTACTAGCTGTTTGTCTTGGATTTAGTTCTGAAATTGGAATAATGACAATTTATTTGAGAACTTTTGACACTGGAAAGTAATTGAAAATTTATCTCTGCAATCTCAAAAAACTGTTGTTTTAAAATGTGTGTGTATTTATTTTTATTGGGACATAATTTTCATACCATTCACTCAAAGGGTAGTTTTGAATATTTACCGATGTAGTGTGTATCTAAGAATTTATTGCTGTGACTAGCACCTATACACTTTATAACTGTTAATGATCATTATAAAAGAATGTGTTTAGAGCAATACTAATTGACATACAGAGATTAGAGTCTCTGTATGAGTTTGCTAGGGTTGCTATCACAATGTACCACACACTAAGCGGCTTAACGATTTATTGTCTCAGTTTAAGAACAAAGTGTTGGCAAGGTTGATTCCTTCTGAGGCTTCTCTCCTTGGCTTGCAGATGGCCATCTTCTCCTTTTGTCTCTTCCCATTGTCTTCCCTCTGTGCATGTTTCTGTGTCCAAATTTTCCCTTCTTATAAGGACACCAGTCATGTTGGATTAGGGCTCAGCTTGATGATCTGATTTTAACTTGATTACCTTTGTAAAGATCCTATATCTAAATAAAGTCGCCTTCAGGGCGCCTGGGTGGCTCAGTTGGTTAAGTGACTGCCTTTGGCTCAGGTCATGATCCTGGAGTCCCGGGATTGAGTCCCACATCGGGCTCCCTGCTCAGCAGGGAGTCTGCTTCTCCCTCTGACCCTCTTCCCTCTCGTGCTCTCTATCTCTCATTCTCTCTCTCTCAAATAAATAAAATCTTTAAAAAAAATAAATAAGGTCGCCTTCTGAGGCACTGGGGGTTAGAACTTCAATATATCAATTTTAGGGGGACACAGTCCAACTCATAACACTCCATCCTCCAGTCTCCAAAAGTCATGTCCTTCTCACCTATAAAATACATTCACCCAACATCCCCCAAAGTCTTAACCCATTCCAGCATCAACTCTAAGTCCAAAGGCTCATTCATGATGGTTAATTTTAAGTGTCAACTTGGCTGGGTTATGGGGTAGCTAGATATTTGGTCATATGTCTGTTAGGGTGTCTCTGGATGAGGTTAACATTTGAATGGGAAATTGAGTAAAGCAGATTGCTGTCCCTGATGTGCGTGGGTCTCATCAGTTAAAAGCCTGAACAGAACAGAAAGGCTGAGTAAGAGGTACTCTGCCTGCCTGACTGCCTTTGAGCTGAGACATCAGTTTTTTCCTGCCTACAGACTGAAGCATCAGCCCTTCCTGAGTCTCATGCCTGTTGCTTTTGGACTAGTAGAACTACACCATTGGCTCTCCTGAGTCTGCAGCTTGCTGACTGCAGTTATCGGGGCTTGTCTGCCTACATTTATATACATGTATGTGCACCCCCCCCACACACACACAACCCTACTGGTTCTGTTTCTCTGGAGAATCTTGGCTAATATATCCTGTAAATATCATCTGAATCAGGTATGGGTGAGACTCAGAGTTTGATTAATCTTGAGGTAAAATTCTTCCACAGCTGTGAAGCCAGACAAGTTATCTGCTTTCAAATACGATCATGGGCACGGGCATAGAATGGACATTTCCATTGTAAAAGGGAGACATCAGGAGAAAAGAGGTCATAGGTCCCAAGCAAGTCTTTAACCTAGCAGGGAAAATTTCACTGGATTTTGAGGTTCAGAGAATAATCCTCTTGGGGTCTAGGCTGTGTCCTCTGGCCCACAGGGGTGGTGGCCCTACTCCGGGGCCAGGAACTTACTGGCCCTGGTTCCTCAACCTGTGCCCATGGTGGCAGGGATAAGCTCACTGGACTCTGATTTGCCTTCGGGGTCATTTTTCCCTTTTCTTAAAAGATAACACCTGTTTACAGCCAGTTGGTTCTGTAGGCTCATTTCATACCAGTAGAATCCCAGAAATCCAATAGCCTTCCTTTGTTTTATCCAGCTCCGCCTCTTTGGTGCAAACTGGCAGTTTCTATTCTTGAATTTTTTTTTTTTTAAACTTTGTTGGCTTTCCAGGCAATTCATGGGGGTCCAAGTCATTAGACAAGAGGGTTCTCCACAGATCTTTCCTGGATAACCACATTTCTATTCCTAGCTTCTGCTGAGATGATTGATAGGATTCATGAATTCACGTGCTTGATCTCTTCAGCAAACCATTTTTCAGCCATACCCTTGGCCCTGTTTCCAGAGGGTGTTATCTGGGTAGGCTAAGACTTTTCCAAACCTTGAAGTTCTAATTCCTTTCTGCTTAACAATTCCTCCTTCAATTTATCCCTTTCCTCTTTCATTTTACTATGAGCAGTATGAAGAAACCAGACCACACCTTCAGTACTTTGCTAGGAAATCTCCTGAGCTGAATATCCAAGTTTATCACTTACAAGTTCTCCAAAGCACTAGAACACAATTTGGCCAAGTTCTTTGCCACTTTATAACAAGAGTTCCTTTCCTCTAATTTCCAATAAATAACATGTTCCCCATTTCCATCTGCGACTTCACCAGAAGCATTTTAATATTCAAATTTCTTGCCAAATTCTGTTCATGATGTATGTTTATTTTCTGACAACACAAGCTTTCTCTACAGCTCTCTTCTTTTCGTTCTGAGCCTTCATCAGGATCTCCTTTGCTGTTTCTATTAACTGTCTCTTTAAGACAGTATAGGCTTTTTCTATCAACTGCCTCAGAACTCTGGCAGTCTCTACCTGTTACCCAATTCCACAGTCATTCCACAATTACAGGTAGTTGCTATTATAGTACCCCACTTTCTGGTACCAAAATCTGTATTAGGCTTCTCCAGAGAAACAGAGCCAGTAGGAGATGTATATGTGGAAGAATTTTACCTCAGGATTAATCAAATCCCGAGTCTCACCCATACCTAATTTAGATGTTGTTTGCATGATATGTTAGTCAGGGTTCTCCAGAGAAACAGAACCAGTGGGGGGTGGTGTGTGCGTGTGCGCACACGTGTGCTCATGTACATAAATGCAAGCAGACAAGGCCCAGGATCTGCAGTCAGCAGGCTGCAGACCCAGGAGAGCCAATGGTTGTAGTTCTAGTGCAAAGGCTGAGACTGGGGAAGGGCTGATGCTTCTGTTACAGTCTGGAGGCAGGAAAATACTGATGGCCCAGCTCAAAGGCAACATATATGTGTGTATATACATACATATATAGAGAAAGAAAGACAGACAGAAAGAGATACTAATCATTGGGTATCTGCTCACATGATTGTGAGGTTGCCAAGTTGGGAATCTTCAGGGCAGGCTGGCAGGCTGAAAATTCTGGCAGGAATGGATGTTGCAGTCTGGAGGCCAGATTCCTTCCTCTTTGTAGGATGTGGAGGACCTCAGGCTTTTAAGGCCTTTAACTGATTGGGTGAGGGCCACCCGCATTATGAAGACTAATCTGCTTTATTCAGAGTCTATGGATTGAAATATTAATCCTTTCTAAAAAATACCTTCACAGTGCCATCTTGACTGGTGTTTGACTAAATAACTGGCTACCGTAGCCTAGCCAAGTCGACACATAAAATTAACCATCACTGTCTACAGTAAAAAATCATGCTGATGGTGCTTCTCTTAGGCGGTTGTACAAGGAAAACCCTCTTCGTTTTATCCAATGGGTTTTAGGAAAGTAGTACACTGAATGCAGTGTAAGAAACATCCAGCATCTGTGGTTAAGATGTACAATAATCTTTCTGTATTAGCGGCTTTTGTTTTAAAAACTCAACATTGGGGCGCCTGGGTGGCTCAGTCGTTGAGTGTCTACCTTTGGCTCAGGTCATGATCCCAGGGACCTGGGATCGAGCCCTGCATCGGGCTTCCTGCTCCGCGGGAAGCCTGCTTCTCCCTCTCCCACTCCCCCTGCTTGTGTTCCCTCTCTCGCTGTGTCTCTCTCTTACCCCATTTTAGAGATGAGAAAAGAAAGCCTTAGTAGTTAGCACAGGGGGCATGGCGGAGCCTGCATTTGAATCTCTTCTGCTTCACTTCTCCACTGTATGACTGCCTGTTGGTTAGTTAGGGGTGAGATGGTGGTTGTGGAAGAAATGTTTGCTTGGAGGAGAGCCAAGACGTTCAAGGGGAGTTTTACGAAGTAGGATATTATGGTGAAGGATAGGTAGAAAGGATTTGTCTTCATAATGTCAGATTAATTTAATTTTTAGAAAAAAATTTAAAATACAGAAAAGTACAGACTAAAATGACAGACATCTTTGTATGTATGAACCAGAGTAAACAGTATTTGCTTCAGTTTTGTAATAAAAGAAAACAATGACCGAGATTCCTGTGCCTCCTCTTACCCCCTTCCCTCTCGTCCACCCTCCTCTCACCCAGGCGAAACACTGATGCATTCGATGCTTGTTCTTTCTTGTTTTTATACTTTTATAATGTGTATATTGAGACCAATTAATTAATGCTTTTATTTTTAAAAATTAACCCACATTTCTTACCTACACCACACATACAATTTCACTCATAATAAACAAAGTCTTATAGCCATAAGCCATTTAATAATCATTGCTAATATTTACAAAGCAGCCCTGGTTCTAAGAACTTTACATGTATTTACGCATTTAATTTTTGTAACAGTCCCATGGGTTATATATACTCTTATTTTTCCCATTTTACAGATGAAGGGATTGAGGCACAGAGAGCTTAAATAACTTACCCAAGTGTCAAAAGATGTAAGTAGCAGAGCCACTGCCTCTTATAGATAGCATTGTTATAAATGTTAAAAAAAAACACTGAATGAATGATGATACCTCACTAACTGAGCAGTCAGTAGTTGGTCCTTTGGTTGCATATGATGCAGTTAATTGATTCAAGATGGGACTGATGGCAGGAAAAGAAAAATGTAGAAAAACAACTTATGTAAATGCTATCATAGTGTTATGTACTTAACAATCAAACACCTGGGTTTCACTCAAACACTGTTCTTGAGATTCTGTTTGTTTTGATAAATATGGGCCTAGTTAATTCCATTAAAATAATGTGCTTTATGGTTTCTGTCTTATGACCATATCATCTTCTTTTGGTCCATCCTCATATTAATGGATATTTAGTTTTATGTCTTCCAATTCTCTATATTACAAGAAAATGCTGCAGTATCTGTGTACTTGTCTTGTGCACTCAGGTGAGAGTCTGTCTGGGCCCACCCCCCTGGTAGGGGAGTAGCTCAGTTAAAGGGTATTTACATTTTCAGCTTTTCCAGGTATTGGCAACTAATTCTCCCAGATGTTACGTCTCAGTTCACAGTTGACATTCGCACTAGGGAGAGACCGAATGCATACAGACAATGGCCAGACCATGTGTAAAAATAGAACTCTGACCTGCAACCTGCAGACACCTGCCCAGGAAGCCAGCCCCTTATCTACAATAAGCAGCCCAGGAAGCCAGCTTGCTGTGAGTCAGACTTGCAGGAAGTCACTGTCTTAATTTGCATTTAACTGATTACTAATGAGATGGAGCCCATTGTATAACACAGTCCTTTCCAGAAAGGAGTTACGAAATTACCTTTTAGAATAGGCGAGGATTCCAATAGCACATGGTTTAACTTTACTCATTTCTGAAAAGAAGGGAGGAAGCCTAGAATCGTTATCTTAGACTTTCTCTTTCAGCAGAAAAAGTCTGTATTTTTTCCCAAACTAAATTTTAAGGAGGACAGTAAGCAAGATGAAAAACTGGAGCTCCTCAGGTAAAATGAAGTCAGTAGTATGGTTCCATCTGCCTGGCCTCCCCCGCTTCCTGCCTGTCTTCCCTGCCCCTAGATCACCTGGAATGCTGGTGGAATCCTCGGGCTGGCTGATAGGCTCTGGGATGCATCCTGGTGTGAGAGTTTGACAGAATCCCATTTTTCATCTCTCTCCACCCAGAACCTCTACAAGACATGGGGCTGACTGTATTCTGTTTCTTTGGTCTTCTGGCAGGCAGGAGTTCGTGGATGCTTACGTGAATTACGTCTTCCAGATCTCAGTTCACGAATGGTATACAGCCTTCTCCAGTGGCTTCCTAAAGGTGTGTGGTGGCAAGGTGCTTGAGCTCTTCCAGCCTTCCGAACTGCGGGCTATGATGGTGGGGAACAGCAACTACAACTGGCAGGAACTGGAAGAGGTGAGCAGAGACGGGACTATCTTTCTCTCCATGGAAGCAGCCGTGGCCTGGCCAGGTGGGCCCAGGGCCTGGTCTCTTTCCAGGCGGTCTGTGGTTGAGGAGCAATTGGAAGCCTCCTTATCTCAGTGGTGATTTCTTACTCCCAACTGTAAACGTTGCACAGATGTATGTCCTCTATAATATTCTTCTTCTCTAAGATAGGTTTTTTTTTTTTTTTTTTTTTGTCTTTTTTGGGCAGACTGCCATCTACAAGGGTGATTACTCAGCCACACATCCCACTGTGAAACTATTTTGGGAAACATTTCATGAGTTTCCATTGGAAAAGAAGAAGAAGTTTCTCTGTAAGTATCAGTCATATTAACATGGTGTTTGTCCACATGTTAGTGTTGCATATGGTGGAGGATGATATACCCCATAGGTTAAGGTCAACTCTTAAATGAAAAAGAGTAAGTGAGGGGAATATATGTCCACTTCTCGTCTTAACGAGATCGCAGGCAAACATAGGTCGTACTTCCATATTTGTTGCCCGATAGGATGTGTTGCATGAAAGAAAGAAAAGAAGCATTTCACTGATTTTCAATTGCTTTAGAAATATTAGTTATTTTATATGTGAGTATGATAAAAAATTACGTTGATAAAATCTAAGTGGATTAACTTCCCTTATCTCCCTAGGCTTTTGAAAAATTTACAGTGTCCGCTACAGATGTAACTGGGGAGATATGATTTAGAATAGCTTTACTGAGATATGATCCACAAAGCATACAATTCAGCCAATTAAAATGTATAATTCAGTGGTTTTTAGTATAGTCACAGAAATGTGATACTATCAGTAATTTTTAGAACATGTCCATCACCTCAAAAAGAAACCTTGACCTCATTAGCAATCATTCCCCATTTCCTTCCAGCCTCTCACCCTACCCGACCCCCCCTTACCCATCTGCTTTCTGGCTCTGCAGATGTGCCTATTTTGGACATTTTACATAAATGGAATCATACAATATACGGTCCTTTGTGACTGGCTAGGTGACATTTGAGAAGAGTAATAAATTTGGAAAGGAGAATGAAGCCTAGTTTACGTGAACACATTCAGCCTTTCAAAAATAGTTTTAATCTTTGTGTCTGTATCTAATCAGGGTCAGAAATTTGCCAATGAATAGTATAAAATAAAACAACATGATTTGAAAGGCAGTCCCTTTTGCTTTAAAGCATGAGCATATATTAATATTAATGCAAGATGTACCCCCAGATTCTACTACTCCCATAGAGTGAGGATGAGAGAAGTGGGGGGAGGGGCGGGCTTATACAAGAACATTTGAAAAAAAAGCCCTGCTTCTCCTCTGCCTAGTTCCTTTGGCTCTTGAGATTCAGTGGCATATAAGTCAAATGACAGGTTAAGGTTTGTCAAGGGAACTCGTAGGGCTGTACCAACCAAGAGGAGCGTAGTCATGGAGATTTCCTTGAAAGACATTTTTCTGTTCAGAGATCATTAGACTTGTGGAAATTTTTAGTAACTCTGCAGATATTGGCAAGAATGTTTATATACCACAGCCTCAGGTAATAGGTTTTTTGAAAGTGCTCCTTAACCAATGATTTGTTTGTAGTAATTTCCAGCAATTTAACTCTGAGGTTATGTATTGCTAGAAAACATGGAAAGACAGCTGTGTTGGT
This sequence comes from Zalophus californianus, assembly GCF_009762305.2. Taxonomy (NCBI): domain Eukaryota; kingdom Metazoa; phylum Chordata; class Mammalia; order Carnivora; family Otariidae; genus Zalophus; species Zalophus californianus. The sequence goes on from NC_045596.1 coordinate 71,964,916, forward strand.
CTCTGTCTTTTTTTTTCTTTTGCCAAGTCACAGTGTGTTACAAGAGTGAAATGTCTAACATAACATCATTGTCAGCTCTTTTGGTTTAAGAAAATTAGGGAAAGGAACAAACAGATCCCAAATGGATACTCACTAGCTCAGGAGGGGTATACACACTAGACCCTTGGCCAGAGGAGACCTTGAGGTCCCACAGATGATGGTTCTCTTCCTGGCTTCCCCCTGAGGTCAGCTGTTCTTTTCCTCTCTGATTTTGTGACAGCTCATAACATTTATGAGGACATATATTTGATTGAGGCCATTTTTTATTTGAGGGCATCTTTCATTTGGATGGGTGATTTGTGTCCGTGTATAATCAGGGTCTGAAAAGAACTAGTAAAAAACAGAATTTTTATCCATATAAAACAACAACAACAAAAAACACCCCAGGATTTGAAATGCAGTCTCTTTTGCTTTATAAGAACAAGCGTAGATGAATATTCATGCAATACATAATGGCACATAAAAGTGTACTTCTCAGGCGAGCCACAGGGTGTCACGCCTCCCTCTCCTTTCCATGGAGGGCTGCGGAGTGCTGCTCCTCAGCTGCTTGGCTCATAATGTCCTTTCCCTTTCTCCTCAGTGTTCCTGACGGGCAGCGACCGCATTCCCATCTACGGCATGGCGAGCCTGCAGATCGTCATCCAGTCCACGACCAGCGGGGAGGAGTACCTGCCTGTGGCCCACACTTGTTACAACCTTCTCGATCTCCCCAAATACAGCAGCAAAGAGATCCTGAGCACTCGGCTGACCCAGGCCCTTGACAACTATGAAGGGTTTAGTTTAGCTTGAGGCGCCCCAGCATGCCCCAGATTTCCCTCCCTTCCTCAGTGTCCACATGGAGGCCCATACAGAAAACCATGGGGAAGGGAGTTCTATTTTTTTATTGTCTAAGTGGGTTGGGACTTTTGAATCCTGAACCTGGTTGATGTGTTTCTGGGCTTGTGAGCAGTAGGCAACCTTTTTGAAAAATTAGGGGTTGGGGACGGGGGTGAAAAATTGGCATTTTTGTTTTTAAACCAAATTACCTAGTAGTGTTCCTGGCACTTGTGAATATGTTGCACTCTGCTGGAGAAAATGGCAGTGGGTTTTTAACCTCTCATTTCCCAAATGTCTCTCTCAACCTTGCTGTTTGCTCACAGTGCTTCCTGTCCTCCTCATTCCTCTGCAAGAATGATTTTGACTGATGCGTCCTTGCTTACGTGCACGTGCGGGACGGCTCCTCTCTCTGCAGACTTGGACATGCTCCTGGCTTGTTGCAGCCCTACTCTAAGGACCGAGGAGGCAAGGACTACTTTAGAAAGTCCCAGGTCTAGCAAGCTGAATCTGGGTCCATTATTTTGGCTGAACTCTGGAGAATTAAGGGGAGCCTTTATGAACACATCTTGCTTTAAAAAGAAGTTGTCGAGGGACTAGCAATCTCCCCTTGGCTCTGCCTATTCCTGGACCTACTTAAAGATGTGCAGAGCAGCTTAGCATTGCAGCTGAGCCGAATTTTGTTTTGTTGTTCAGCCAAGTCCCTTCGACAATAAGGTGAGGTGATAGACCCCCAGTCCTTTGGTTATCTCGCTTTTGGAGCAAGTTGCATTAATTTTTTTAAGAGTGTCTTCTCCAAGGAAAGTAGAAATAATAAATTTCTTGTCCTCTTTCCCTATCAATTTATGCCCTCTGCCTCTTTCTCTTTCTTTCCTCTCCTTCCCTTTCTCTCTTACTCACTTCATCCCATTGTTACCTGATTTAATGCTCCCTTCCTCTTCTAGTGGATGCATGCAGTCTATTTTTTTAATTTCTATTTAAATTGCAAAGTTTCTATTTTTTTTTTCCTTTTCCCTAATTGCTAACACTTAAGGACATTCTTTACTATGGGACTTTTGTTTATTGCATTTGAAATGTTTGTTTACAGTGGGATATCAGGGGGGATTGTGTTTAGAGCAAATATATGTATCAAAAATAACGACATGCTCAACCTTCTTCATCATGGGATAAGAAAATTCTACATGATCAAAGAATCCATGTCAGCCTAATTTTAAATTCCTGGTTAGTCACTAGAGGAAAGACTTATTTATATAAAATGAAGTATTTATGAACCGTGATACAGCATCAGATCTCAATGAAGGATGTAGATTTTTGCTTTTTTTTTTGTTTTTAAAACTTATTTCAATTGCTAAATTGGTAGTTTTTTCAGTCTTTATAATACAAGATTAAAAAAGATATAGTTATATGAAATGTTTATTTTCTATGTGTGTGCATATAGTTCAATATAATGCAATAAATTTGGTGTTTTAACTTAAAACTATTTCTTATTGTATTTGCAGAATGGGTAGCTTGCTTTCAGTAGAAGAATTATCTACTCAAGTAATATAAGGTCAAATTTAGTTGCAGTAATAAGAAAGTAAGACCAAACAGTAGGGAAATGGAGACAAGAGCAGGGGCAGGACCCAAGGTAGGGGGAGCAGGTAGCCTGATGGATGGATGGGATTTCTGAAGGTTGTGACATTTCACATGGAGGGGAAGGGCCAGGAACAATTTGAAGAGAGCATCAGAGGAAATAGAATAATGGTAAATAAGATGGGGGTGGGGTCAGGGAGAAGGTAGCTTTGGGGTTGAGGAACCAGGCTAAGCAATGGAACTTGAGTTGGTAGCCAAGCAAGACTTGTCAAAATGTTCAGAACTTTGGAGTGGGGGTAGAAGGCAGTGATAGGACATAAGTCGGTTTAAGAAGAAAACCAGATGGGGGCACATTTGGAGGAATTAGTCCTTTCCATTCTGAGAGCAGTGAGAGTGGCAGCAGTAGAAGTAGAAGAGTGCATGGAAGGAGGATCTAAAATGGTAGCACAGGAAGATCCTCAACTCGCCGCCTCCATGGACATACCAAGTCTATACTGATCTGTAGAGCGGTTCCTCCTGAAAAACAACTGAGGCTGACTGTACAGTACAGCATATGCTGGGACACCCCTGAATACCACCCACCATAGCAACAGCTGTCTCACCAAGGTGCAAAGCATCCCAGAACACTCCAGGCCTGCACCTGCTTTGGCTCAAGTTGTCTTGCCAGAACCCTGGGGAAGGAGTGCCCCAAGACCTTCTAGCCTGGCACACCACAGTTCCAGTCATCACACATCTAAGTACTCCCAGTGTGGATTACCCTGGGAGCCCTTTGCACAAGCCTTCACCCACTTTGGCTCTGGTTGCGCCCAGTGCAGAGTGCCCTCAGAGCCTCCTCCCCCAGTCCCCCCGTGCCCACTTCAGTTCTAGCCATCCCACCACGACTGCCCCAGTGCTGAGTGCCTTAGGGCCCCTGGCCTGAACTTGTTACAGCTCTAGCCAGCTAACCAAAGTCAATAGGCATGGGATGAACGACCATACACAAGGCCATTCCTTCAAGTCTTGGAGAAGCTGCTATTCTGCCTAATTCATAGAAATACAGAAAGTCAAACAAAATGAGGAGACAGGAATATCCTCCAAATGAAAGGACAAGATAAACCCTCAGAAAAAAATAAAATGAAGATAAGCAACCTACCTGATACAGTGTTCAAAGTAATGGTCATAATGATGGTCATCGGACTTCAGAGAAAAATGGATGAGTAGGCTTTCAACAAAGAAATGAGCCAATCACAGTTGAAGAATACAATAACTGAAGTGAAAAATACACTAGAGGGAATCATCAGTAGATTGAAGGATGCCAACAATGGATCAGCAATCTGAAAGACAAGATAATGGAAAGCATGCAAGCTGAACATCAAAAAGAAAACAAAAGTGGATAGGTTAAGGGATCTCTATGAAAAGTGTGAAGTGTACTAACATGCACATTATAGAAGTCCCAGAGAGAGAAGAAAGAGAGGGGGGAGAGAGGCAGAAAACTTGAGTAATAGCTGAAAACTTCTCTCATCTTGGGAAGGAAATAGACATCTAGATCCAGGAAACACAGAGAACCCCAAACAAAATGAACCCAAGGAGATCCACACCAAGACACACAATAATTAAAATGACAAAGATTAAAGACACACTCTAAAGTGCAGCAAGAGAGAAACAACTAGTTATGTACAAGGGAAACCCCATAAGGCTATCAGCTGATTTTCAGTGGAAACTGCAAGCTAGAAGAAAGTGGCATGATATATTCCAAGTGCTGAAAGGAAAATACAACCAAGAATATTCTACCTGGCAAGATGATCATTCAGAATTGAAGGAGGGATAAGGAGTTTCTCAGGCATACATCAGATAAAGGAGTTTATCACCACTAAACCAGTCTTACTAGAAATGTTCAAGGGATTCTTTAAGTGAAAAAGAAAAGGTCATAATTAAAAGAAAACTTTGAAAAGAAAAAAAATTATGAGTAAAAGCAAACGTATAGTAAAGGTAGTATATCAATCACTTATAAAACTAGTGTGAAGGTGAAAAGACAAAAGTAGTAAAATCGATATTTAAAAAAATTAGGGGGGGCGCCTGGGTGGCTCAGTTTGTTGGGCGACTGCCTTCGGCTCGGGTTGTGATCCTGGAGTCCCGGGATTGAGTCCCGCATTGGGCTCCCTGCTCAGCAGGGAGTCTGCTTCTCCCTCTGACCCTCCCCCCTCTCATGTGCTCTCTCTCTCTCTCTCTCATTCTCTCTCTCTCAAATGGATAAGTGAAATCTTTAAAAAAAAATAAATAAAAAGATTAGGGACTCACAAAACAAAAAGATGTAAAATATGACATAAATAAAATGTGGATGTGAGTAGAAATCTAGTTCTCTGAGAATTTGTTTAAACTTAAGTGACCATCAACTTAACATAGACTGCTATATACTTAGGATGTTATATATGAACCTCATGGTAATGACATACCAGCAAACTCTAATAGATACACCAAAAAACAGAAAGGAATCCAAACGTAATACTAAAGAAAGTCATCAATTACAAGAGAAGAGAAGAAGGAACAGAGAAAAACTACAAAAATAATGAGAACAATGAACAAAATGGGAATAAGTATGTACCTACCAATAATTAAATGGCCTAAATGCTCTGATCAGAAGACATAGGGTAACTGAATAGATTAAAAAAAAAACAAGACCCATCTATATGCTGCCTACAGAAGACTTGCTTTGTACTTAATGACACATACAGACTAAAAATAAAGGGATGGCAAAAGATATTCCAGGCAAATGGAGGTGAAGAAAAGCTGGGATAAGCAATATTTATATTAGACAAGAGAGGCTTTAAAACAAAGACAGGAGACAAACAAGGGCATTACATAATGATAAAGGGATCAATCCAACAAGAGACTATATTACAGTTATGAATATCTATGCACTCAAAATTGGAGACCCTGAACACATAAAGCAAATATTAACAGACACAAAAGGAGAACTTGTCAGTAATGCAATAGTAGTAAGAGACTTTAACACCTGATTTACATCAATAGATAGATCATCCAGACAGAAAATCAATAAAGAAGTAGTGGCTTTGGATGACATATTAGACTAGATGGAGTTAATAGAAATACAGAACTTTCCATCCCAAAGCAGCGGAATACACATTCTTTTCAAGTGCACATGGAACATTCTCCAGGATAGATCACATGTTAGGCTACAAAACAAGTCTCAATAAATTTAAGAATACTGAAATCATATCAACCATCTTTTTCTGACCACAACCATATTAAACTAGAAATCAGTTACAAGGAAAAAAAAAACTAGAAAAAACCCATACATGTGGAAGCTGAACAACAATCTACTAAACAAACAAAGAGTCAAGACAGAAAGAGGAAGTTAGAAAAAAATACATGGAAACAAATGAAAATGAAAACACAACAGTCCAAAATCTTTGGACACAGTGAAAACAGTTCTAAGAGGTAAGTTCACAGTTGTACAGGCCTATCTCAAATCTCAAGAAACAAGGAAAATCTCAAACAATCCAACTTTAAAGAAACTAGAAAAATAACAAAGCCCAAAGTTGGAAGAAGGAAATAATAAAGATGAAAGGAGAAATAAATGAAATAGGAACCCCCCAAAGAAAAGGAAAAGAAGATCAGTGAAACCAAGAGCTAGTTCTTGAGAAAGATAAAATTGAGAAATGTTTAGCCAGACCCATCAAGAAAAAGAGGACTTGAATAAAATCAGAAATGAAAGAGAAATTATAACTGACACCGCAGAAATACAAAGGATTATAAGAGACTACTATGAAAAAGTATATACTGAAAATTGGACAACCAAGAAGAAACAGATGAATTCCTAGAAACGCACAATTTTCCAAAACTAAATCAGGAAGAAATAGAAAATCTGAACAGATCAACTACTAGTAATGAAATTGAATTAGTAATAAAAAAACAACAAAGTCCAGGACTAGATTGCTTCACAGGTGAATTCTACTAAATGTTTGGAGAAGAGTTAATACCTATTCTTCACAAACTAGTCCAAAAAATAAAAGAGGAAGGAAAGCTTCCAGATTTATCCTGAGGCCAGCACATTACCCTGATACCAAAACCAAACAAAGACACTACAAAACAAAACCAAAAACAACCTACTTGGTGAATATAGATGCAAAAAAAAAAAAAAAAATCAAAATTTTATGAAACCATATTCAACAATATATTAAAAAGGATTGTTCACCATAAACAAATGGGATTTACTCCAGGAATGCAAGGATGGTTCGATATCTGCAAATCAATTAACATGATACATCACATTAGCAAAATGAAGGATAAAAACCATATCTCAATAGATGCAGAAAAAGCATTTGACAAAATTCAACATCTGTTTATGATAAAAACTGTCTACAAAATGTGTTTGAAGGGCACATAATAAAGCCATATATGACAGGCCCACAGTTAACATACTCAAGGGTGAAACAATAAGTTTTTCCTCTAAGATCAGGGTCAAGAGAAGGTTGGATATCCACTTTTACCACTTTTATTCAGTATAGTACTAGAAGTCCTAGCCACAGCAATCAGACAACAAGAAGAAATAAACAGCATCCAAATTGGTAAGGAAGAAGTAAAACTATCAGTATATGCAGATGACATGATACTATATGTAGAAAAGCCTAAATATCAAAAAACTATTAGAATAAATGAATTCAGTAAACTTGCGTGATACCAAAGTAACATACTGGAATATGTTGCTGTTTCTATATACTTAATAACCAAGTAGCAGAAAGAGAAATTAAGGTAACAATCCCATTTACAGTTGCACCAGAAAAAATAAAATTCCTAGGAATAAGAGATGAAAGACTTGTACACTGAAAACTATAAAACATTGAAATTAAAGATGACACAAAACGCCAATTCAAAAAGATATATGCGCCCCCCCCATATTTACTGCAGCATTATCTACAATAGTTAAGTTAGAGAAGCAACCTAAGTGTCCATTGATATATGGATGAAGATGTGGGGTGTGTTTGTGTGTATGTGTATGGAATATTAATCAGATATAAAAGGATGAGATCTTGCCATTTGCAACAACATGGATGGAACTAGGGGGTATTATGCCAAGTGAAAAAGATAAACACTATATGATTTCAGTTATATATGAAATCTAAAAAAACAAATGAACAAAAACAAATAGAATCATAAATACAGAGAAAAAACTGGTGCTTGCCAGAGGGGACAGGGCTGGGTGATGGGTGAAATTGATGAAAGGGATCAAGAGGTTCAAATTTCCAACTATAAAGTCATAATAAATAAGTCAAAATAAATAAAATCTTAAAAAATAAGTCAAAATAAAATCTTTTAAAAAATATGAGACTTGTTAATCTAACAAATGGTGCTATTTAGCCCACTAACATGCATCAAAAGTGTGTGAAACGCAGCAAAAAGTACTTTCAATAAATTAAAAAAAAAATGACATTGTATTGTTTTACCAGACTTAATAAATGGCTTAAAGGTGGTAAAGGGAACAGTAGCTTTCCATTAATAAGTTAAACAAATATTCAATAGCTCACATAAGTGCTAAGTTTGAGGGACAAAAAAGCCTGCCACGTTTAATTTTGAATGGAAATAGTCAAGTTATTTTAAATGTCTGGGCCTTGGGGTCCCCATTTGCAAATGAAAAGATTAGGCCAGATTTATTTATTTATTCTAACATAAATTCTAAAATTTCTCACAGTAACCATAGAGTAAAAACCTACAGTAGATTCACAAAAGATAAAGGGAACCAAAGCATACCACTATGAAAAAGTCATCAATTTACAAAAGAAGGTAGCAAGAGAGAAGAAAGGAAGAACTTCAAAACAGCCAGAAAACAATAAGATGGCATTAGTAAGTTCTTATCTGTCAATAATTACTCTAAATATAAATGGACTGAATTCTCAAAAGACATACAGTGGCTAGATGGATGAGAAAACAAGCACACAAGCAAACAAACAAAAACAAGACCCAACTACATGCTGCTTACAAAAGACTCACTTCAGCTTTAAGGACATGCATAGGCTCAGAGTGAAGGGATGGATAAAGATGTTAACACAAATGAAAACCAAAAGAGCAGGGGTAGCTATACTTATAACAGACAAAATAGATTTTAAGCCAAAAATATTAACAAGAATCAAAGAAATTCATTGTACAATGAAAAGTCAATTAACCAAGGAAATCTAACAATCATAATTATATATGCACCTAACATCAGAGCACTTAAGTATATTGAGAAGATACTAATAGATCTAAAGGGAGAAATAGAAAACAGTATAATTATGGTAGGGGACTTTAATATTCCACCTTTTTTTTTAGATTTTTTTAAAATTTATTTATTTGACAGAGACACAGTGAGAGAGGGAACACAAGCAGGGGGAGCGGGAGAGGGAGAAGCAGACTTCCCAATGAACAGGGATCCCGATGTGGGGCTCGATCCCAGGACCCTGGGATCATGACCTGAGCTGAAGGCAGACGCTTAATGACTGAGCCACCCAGGTGCCCCCAATATTCCACTTTTAACAACTGATAGATCTTTCAGACAGAAAATCAAGGAAAATTGGACTTGAACTACACTTTAGACTAAATGGGCCAATATATACAGAACATTCCTTCCAACAACAATATACACATTCTTCTCAAATGCATACAGACCATTCTGCAAGATAGATCATATGATAGATCACAAAAGAAGTCTTAGTAAGTTTAAAAAGACTGAAATCATATCAAGTATCTTTTCCAACCACAATGGTTTGAAACTAGAAATCAGTAACAGGTAGAAAGCTGGAAAATTTAAAAATATGTGGAAATTAAACAACATACTCTTAAACAAACAATGGGTTAAAGAAGAAATCAGGAAGGAAATTTTAAAAAACCTTGAATCAAACAATAGGAACACAACATACCAAAACCTATGGAATGCAGCAAATGTGGTTTTAAGAGAAGTTTACAGCAATAAATATCTACATTAAGAAAAAGGAAGGAGAGTCTGGATGGCCCTGTCAGTTAAGCATTTGACTCTTGATTTTGGCTCAGGTCATGATCTCAGATTCCTGAGATTGAGCCCTGCAGTGGGCTCCATGCTGGGCATGTGCAGCCTGCTTGAGATTCTCTCCCTCTCCATGTGCTTCTTCCTCCACCTCCCGTATGCTCTCCCTCTCTCTCTCATTCTCTCTAAAATAAATAAAATCTTGGGGCACCTGGGTGGCTCAGTCGGTTAAGTGTCTGCCTTCAGCTCAGGTGATGATCCCAGGGTCCAGGGATTGAGCAGGGAGCCTTCTTCTCCCTCTGCCTCTCCCCTCCACTTGTGCTCTTTTTCAAATAAATAAAATCTTTTTAAAAAAATAAAATAAATAAAATAAAAAATCTTTAAAAAAAGAGGAAGGATCTCAAACAACCTAATTTTACACCTCAAGAAACTAGAAAAAGAATAAGCCTGAAGTTAGCAGAAGGAAGGAAATAACAAAGATCAGAATAGAAATAAAAGCAATAGAGACCAGGAAAACTATAGAAAAGATCAATGACATTAAGAGCTGGTGTTTTGAAAGATAAAATTGACAAACCTCTTGCTGGACTAAGAAAAAAAGAGAAGACTCAATTAACTATGTAAATGACAGAGGAGTCATTACAACTGAAACCACAAAAGTACAAAGGATCATAAGAGACTATTATGAACAATTATACAACAAATTGGATAACCTAGAAGAAATTCATAAAGTCTTAGAAACATACAACCTACCAAGAATGAATCATGAAGAAATAGAAAATCTGAACAGACCAGTAACAAGGAAGGAGATTGAATCAGTAGTCAAAAACCTCCCAATAAGAAAAGCCCAAGATCAGATGGTTTCACTGGTGAATTCTACCAAACATTTAAAGAAAAATTAATGCCAATACTTCTCAAATTCCAAAAAATGGAAGAGGAAGGAACACTCCCAAACTCACTTTTTGAGGCTAGCAGTACCCTATAACCAAAGCCATAAGGACATTACAAGGAAAGGAAACTAAAGACCAATATCTATGGTGAATATAGATGCAAAAATTCTCAAGAAAATATTAGCAAACCAAATTTAATAGCATATTAAAATGATTATACACCACAATCAAGTAGGATCTATCCCTGGAATGCAAGGATGGTTTAATGTATGAACACAAATAAATGTGATACATCAAATTAGTAAATGAAAGATAAAAATAATATCATCTCAATAGATACAGGAAAAGAATATGACAAAATACAACATCATTCATGTTAAGAACCGTCAACAAATTGGGAATAGAAGGAACATATCTCAGCATAATAAAGGTGTATATGATAAGCCCACAGCTAGCATTACACTCAATGTTGAAAGGTTTAAGATTGAAAGCTTTTCTTCTAAGATCAGGAACAGGTCAAGGGTGTCCAATCTCACCTGTCCTTTTCAACATAGGACAGACTTCCTGTCTTAAACTATACTAAAAAGATATAGTAATTAACACAGTATGATACTGTGTTACAGTATCTACACACATATAGACCAATGGAACGTAATCAAGAGCCCAGAAGTAAACCTTTGCATACACAGACTACTACTGTTTGACAGGGAGGCAAGAATACTCAGTGAGGGGAAGGACAGTCTCTTTAATGAATGAAGTTGGGAAAACTGGATGACCACATGCAGAAAAATGAAATTGGACCCCTATCTTACACTACTCATAAAACTTAACTCTATATAAAGACTTAAACATAAGACTTGAAACTGTAAGGCTTCTAGAAGAAAACAGGAAAAAGCCTCCTTGACATTGGCCTTGACAATTATTTTTTAGATATGACACCAAAAGTCTAACAACAAAAGCAAAAATTAGTAAGTGATTATATCAAACTAAAAAGCTTCTGCACAGCAAAGGAAACCATCAACGAAACAGAAAAGCAACCTACAGAATGGGAGAAAATATTTGCAAATCATATGTGTGAAAAGGGATTAATATCCAAAATACAGAAAGAACTCATACAACTCAGTAACAAAAATACCAATCTGATTAAAAAATGGGCAGAGGAACTGAATAGACACTTTAAAATAAGACATACAAAAGGCCAACAGATACATAAAAACATGCCTGACATCACTAAATATCAGGGAAATGCAAAAAAAAAAAAACAAACCACACAGGGAGATAACATCCACACCTGTTGGAACGGCTATCATCAAAAAGACAAGAGATAAGTGTTGGTGAGAATGTGGAGCAAAGGGAAAAATTGTGCACGGTTGGTGGGAATGTAAATTGATATAGCCATTAGGGAAAACAATATGGTGGTTCCTCAAAGAATTAAAAATACACCTATGACACAAATCAGTAATCCCACTTCAGGGTATATATCCAAAGGAAATAAAAACAGGAAGAGATATCTGCACTCCCATGCTCATTCCAGCATTATTTATAATAGCCAAGATATGGAAACAACCTAAGTGTCTGTCAATTGAGAAATGGATAAAGAAGATGTGGTATATAGAGCAATGGATTATTCAGCCATGGAAAAGAAGGAAATCCAGCCACTTCAACAACATAGAAGGACTTGACAGTATTATGCTAAGTGAAATCAGATAAAGACAAATGCTACATGGTACACTTATATGTTTAATCTAAAAAGGCCAAACATGGGGCACCTGTGTGGCTTAGTTGGTTGAGCATCTGACTCTTGATTTCTGCTCGGGTCATGATCTCAGGGTTGTGGGACTGAGCCCTGCAATGGGCTCCATGTTGGGTGTGGAGCTTGCTGGGGCTTCTCTCTCCTCCTGCCCCTCCCCATTCATGCACATTCTCTAAATATAAATAAATAAATTAATAATAATAAAAAAAGTCAGACCCATAGAAACGGAGTAGAATGCCGGTTACCAAGGACTGGTGGGTAGAGGAAATGGGGAGATGTTGGTCAAAGGGTATAAACTTCCAGTTATAAAGAACAGCATGGTGATTATAGTTAATAATACTGTATTGTATACCTGAAAGTTGCTAAAAGCATAGCTCTTAAATGTTCAAACTACAAAAAAAGAGATAATTATGTGACATGATGGAGGCATTAGTTAAGCTATGGTGGTAATTATTTTACAAGTATATCAAATCAACATGTTGTACACCTTAAACTTATAAAATGTTGTATGTCGATCATATCTCAATAAAACTGGAAATAAGTAAATAAAAGAAAAAATAGTCAAATCACAACTAACCAGATGATAGAGGTAAAGGTGGAATATAGAGAGGGCATATGACAGAATACCAAAATAGATGAACAGAATATTTTATGTTAGAGTCAAGCATGGGAGAAAAAGTAAAGTAAAATCAAAGCTAACCTGCATAATTTTATCATTTTCTCTTGAAATGTAAGCATTGGCTGTCTCCATTTTTCTTTACCTCTTAAAAATGGAACGAAGCAGATTTGAAGCCAGTTGTTAAGTCTCTAAAATATCTGAGAACATGATGGCCACGTTGCCTTTGATAACCTTAGCGTTGTTAGTACACAAGGTTGCTTGAGTTAGGAATCTTCTGGTTTGTGAATATCTCCATTTTTAAGAGATACCTTTGTGGAGCATTGATAGGAGCCATTGGTGGGCTCTGCCTACAACCTTACCTTGGGGATCAGGATCTCACAAAGTAGAGGAGGAGCTTGTGGTAAGGCAGGACAGGAAGAGAACAGGTTCTCTTGTCTTCAGAAAAGGTGAAAATTCTCTTGTGGATCAGATCAAGGGTGTTCTCCAGTTAGAAGTGACATAGAAGTTATCACCATGCCTTTCTAAACAAAACCCTTTTGGTGAACAAGGATTAGTTAACCTCATAGAGCAGAGCCCTGTGAAGAGTGTGGGAAATGTTGGTCTCTGACCATGACTCTCTGCTTTAGGGTGCTACCTAGGGTGCTACCTGGCTCAAATGCAGGTAGGGCTGCTTGCTCACCCTGAGTCAGTTTCTGGAATGCTCTTTACCTGTGCAGTGAGAAACCGGCATATGCAACAGATTAGGTGCTGGAGGTGGTGTCTAGCCAATTGTGGCAGACTCTTTGGACCTGTATTATTAATAATAGCCTCTCCCACAGATGAACTAATCCAGGCTTTGGTGCTTTGTGTCCTTCCAAAAGTAATGGAGTGTGTACCTCCGGAGTTATGTGTAGCATGGAGAAAATTAGTTCAGATGTCAGCATTTTTTTTTTTCTTTCTTTCTTCCAAGAGTGGTTAGATGCTTGGCAGGGTGCATAATCACATGGTCTTCAGATCTTTTAAAAGCTGATTTTCCTGGGCCTAATCCCAGAGGAGTTGGATACACTCTCTGGTAATTACTGATTCAGCTCCCATTGGTGTTGAACTGAGAAATTTAAATAAGAATCACACACACACACACACACACACACACACACACACACACACACACACACACACACACGCCCTCAGGTGATGGCAAACATTAAACCAGATTGGTCTGTCACGGTCACCTCTTCTCTAGGATTAGGAGGGAAAGGAAGCCCAAGAGCAGATTCGGAAATAACCCTATTCCCCATGGTGTCGTAAAAGGCCAGAGCCATTGAGGGTGAAGGTGAACAGTAAGTGCCAACTAGGTGCTGGCTCATGGTCCCAGCAGGACAAGCCTACCACTGCCAAAGGCTTCTTGTTGTTAAAAACAGGTTTCCTGACCTTTCGTGCCTGGGCATTCTCAGGAGCTCAGATGTTTGTGCAGCAGGCTCAAGGACACTGAAGTTCAAATCACTGGCAGATTGTTTGGAGTTTCTGAATTTCTGAGATAATGGGGGGCAGGGCTTCACTCAATGAGACAGTAAAATCATTTGAACCCGAAGCCTGCCAGACTGCTGAGCAGTGGCACCTTCAGTCTGCCCCTGTGGGGGGTGATGAGAGAGTGGGGGACCCCGAGCTTGATGACATTTACTGTGCTGGTTAAGAGCATGCCCCATTCGGAGCAGCCCTTCTCCCTAGGGTATGCTTCAGTTTTAGTTGTTTAAAAATACACCCTGAGACAGAAATTTCAGGACACTGAGTGACCTAGAATCAGTTCAAAGGTTATTCTGTTCCTTCCCAGGACTCAGGGATTCCCACATCGGTTTCAACTCCTGTCTCAGACAGTAAATTCCTTTTATGTGTCTGAGCAGGTTTGGACCTCCCAAAACGTTCTGGGGAGTAGAGTTGGAGGAGTTCGCCCTGCTCCGTGAGGGAAGGAATTCAGCAAGCATTGATCTTTCTGGGAAAGCTGCGCAGAGGTTTTGATGCAATTTGCTTGAGAATATCACACTTTCATTTTCCCTTCAAGAGAATGGGTCAGTTTCCCATAAAATCTTGCTTACCCCATAGCATGAATTTGTGCTTAAAGTGCCGGAGGTGTACTCTGTTTATGACTCAGTACAAACAAGGAATCAGAAGGTGAGGAGGGTGATGTGGGGGAAATATTTTTGCAGTGGTTCAAAATGTCTTGCTGGACTTCAGCATAGAAAGAATCTTTGTCTCAGTAACATGCCACCAATCTTCAGTGAAGATTTATTGTGTGCTTACTTTATATGTTCATCCGAGTAAATGCCCATAAAATCCCGTAAACTACTACGGTTATTCCCATTTTTCAGATAAAGAAACAGAGACAGGGAGAGTGAGTGATGTATCCACATCGTACAGCTAAGCCGTCTGCATCTAGGCCTTCAGCATCAAGCAGTATTTCGCCTCTGCTGCTATTGTCCAATGTACCAGGCTCTGTTTACCTAAGATTTTGGGGGGTGCTCATTTCCACAAATGCCCAGGATGCTGTCGGCACCCTCCAAAGTGGGGCCTCTGGATCAGCAGCATGGCAGCCCCCGGAAGCCTGTCAGAAATGCTGAATGTCAGTGCATCTTCCATCCCCTGCCCCTGGGGCTACTGTACCACAGGACCCCTGCACACTCCTATGCACGGTCAAGTTTGAGAAGCTCGGCTCCCTCCACCAGAGAGTGGTACGTCTTTCGTACTCTCCCTTCCTTCCTTCCCCTCCATCTAATCTGGTCGAGTAATTTTAAGTTCTTTAAAAGTAACAATTACAGAAAAATCACAGGGTCTCAAAATATCTCACCAAGAAGTACTCAAAGCTGTATAACTGGAAACATGACAAGGATTTCTGAGCATCTTTGAATTGCTTTTGAGACAGTCAAGAAAAATCCAAACATCTGAAAGACAATGAGTTTCAAAATGCACAGTAACATACTCTTTATACACTCATGGGCCCAACTGAGACCCAGAGGTCCAAGGGGTCTCGAGACTCCATTCTTGGTGGGGTTTGCACTGGGCCCCGTTCCCTGAGCAGATGCCGCACAACATGGAGCCACGCTGTGGGAGAAGCCTTGTTGATGGAGAGGAAAAGTGAGAACCAAGCTGTCAACAATCCCAGTTCCTGCCAAACCTCATTTGTCTGCCTGCCAGCCAGGATTCTGAAAATGCATTTGGGAATTTGGACTTTTGGCTTTTACTGAATATGAAATTCTACTGTGTATATAGAGAGAGCCTTGATAAGCTGAGCCAGCTTAGGCATAACTATGATATATTTTGTCTTATGCGATTCAGAATCTATTTCTAGAAGAGGTAATAATGAGGCCATTGAAAGAACTGAAAGGGATTGCCTCTCTTCCCCGCATGTAGGTCCCCCTTCTGAAATTCTCATTCAGGTAGTCCCAGGACTGCAAACTGTACAGGAGAGGAGTGAGAACATTTGCTCTGGGGGTGGGGGGGGGGCGGGGAGAACTTTGGAAGACCACCGTGCTTTGCCAACAGGCTGTAGAACCTGCCATGCTTTCAGCTAGTGTTGCTTTCTGGTCCTCAATAGGGATACATCAGAATATGACTTAAGAAAACGGAGAGTCACTAAATCTGCCTGCCACTTCTTCCTACATTTTACTACTTTGGACCCAGTGCATCAAAAGTTAAATTATTGAGGGCGAGCCTCTGTTTTGGCAAAATGGCATTAAATTGCATCATCGTTAGCAGTACTGGGTCTTTGTTCCCCAGAAGACAGATCTTCGTTTGAATCCTGGTGTCAGTACTAGGATTTCTCAAAGCTTTTTTTTTTTAAATTTCAGGTTTTATATTTTTAATGTTCGCTTTTGTCACTTTGTGCCTATATAACATGTGCAGTTTAAGGAGTACCTGCCCGCCCAGCCATCACGGGGGTGTGTTCTGAGCTGCGAGCTGGGGCAGGGGCTTCTGCTAACCTTACTCTGGAGGCTGCAAGCACCAGCGCCTGGCCTGTGGCAGGAGCCACAGAGGGAGACATGCTCCCTTTAAACTGAAATGTGCCTTTTCTTCCGAGTCACAGTTCTCTGCTGGCCTTATTAGCTTCAGAGTCATAAGTGGCTAATGTATTTACTATAATGGCCTTAGACACTTTGGAAATAAACAATAAACAAGTTTTTTTTTTTTTGGCTTAATGCCTTTATTTCTGCACCCCTTCAGCCCCTTCTATGAATCCTTATTTTTATTTTTTTAAGTGCTTAATTAGTTTTCACACATGTATACGTCCGTGAACCCATCACCCCATTAAAATAGTGAACGTATGCATCCACTCTCCTTGTGCCTTTTTTCTAATCCTTCCATCCCGAATCCATCAATCTACTTTGTCAGTATGGATTACTTTGCATTTTCTTAAAAGATTTTATTTATTTATTTGACATTGAGAGAGACAGCAAGAGAGGGAATACAAGCAGGGGGAGTGGGAGAGGGAGAAGCAGGCTCCTTGTTGAGCAGGGAGCCTGACGTGGGACTCGATCCCAGGCCCCGGGACCATGAACCTGAGCTGAAGGCAGACGCTTAATGACTGAGCCACCCAGGCGCCCCAAGATTTTATTTGACAGAGAGAGACACAGCGAGAGAGGGAACACAAGCAGGGGGAGTGGGAGAGGGAGAAACAGGCTTCCTGCAGAGCAGGGAGCCCGATGCGGGGCTTGAGATCCCAGGACCCTGAGATCATGACCTGAGCCGAAGGCAGACACTTAACAACTGAGCCACCCAGGCGTCCCAAGCATTTTTTTTTTTTTTTTAAGGCCGCTGAGCCTACAGCACAAGCCCATTTTTCTACCTAGAACCATGGGCATGCCTAATCTGTAATGAGTTTGCTTCACCCTCCAGTGACCTCTTTGGAGACAGAATAACAAAAACTTAATCCTCAGGAGGCTGCTAGGGAGCTCAGGGAACAGCAGTGATTCCTTACCTAAAGGAGAGGTCAGATCCCACAGGCAGCTCAGTCCTGACTCTGTCAAAAATTTCCCAACATTCACAGTTAAAAATATTTTATTTACGTTTATACAAAATACAGTCAGTCATGTACAGAAATGTACACAACATTTTTCATTCAGTTTACATTTTAAAAAAGGACAACTGTAATTTCAAATGTGTTCTGCTTACATGTCATGTAAACATTGTTCTGGGCCCATATTAACTGAAACTGTATCTACTCTTGGAGATTTTCAGGACAGTACGTATAGGTGCTTTCAGACTGAGAAGCGGATCTGCCACACTGATTTCTCGATTTCTCGAGCCATGCGCATGAGCACAACAGGGTGGATTCCAGGCAGAATGAGAGTCTCTGGAGACAAAACTGCAACGTCTCAGCCATAGGAACTTGGAGATGTACATATTTCATTTTACACACACGTTTGTGTCGATCTGTAATGATCTCAGCTGATGTCCACACTCCTATTATGAAGGATCACAGGAGAGGAATGCAGATGCCCACAGGGGCACAACTGGCCAGCGCCACCACGCCGCGCCTGCCACACACGTCACTCTTGTTAGGAGCTTGCCGCGCAGCCCATGTGAAGTGTTAGGATGCATAATCTGAATAAACATCTGAAAATACGTTTGGCTAGTCTTAGGACAAAATGTACTCTTCAGTACATTTTGGGGTCAAGTGGAGAAAAAATAGAAGGGAATAAAAGGAAAGAAAGCACATTGTGAGTTCCGCCACACATACGAGCTTCACACTTGAGTACGGTTTTGTCTCCCCCTATTGATGTACCCAAGTGGATACAGAAAAAGAACATAAAGGAGGTGTTGGTCTTGGTGCAGAAACCACCTCTCCCCACTGAGGGGTGAAAAAAACCCTCCAGGAAGCAGTGTGTCGGGAAGATCCTTCTTGAATGCAAGACAGAATTTAGACTACAGCCAATGTTTCATAAGGCTATTGACAGTTTATGGCATTCGACTGTAAATATACCATCAAAAGTAGTAAGGTTAAGAAAAGTGGCAGCTGCACTATCAGATTAAGAATCTCTTTTAAACAGTTAATCAACAAACTGAAATCTGATTTTTCTTGTAGATCTGACCAGTTCTGTATACTGGGCCCAGTTCTGTCTGCTGAAAAATAGGAAGTTCCAGAAAGAACGAACGTAATTGGTACCACGGCGGCCCCTTTTATAAACCTAAATAGTCACCTTATTAGGAATTCCAAGCTCAACCACATTCACAAATGCTCAGCCCTCAGGGGCTCCAAAACTGCTCGCCTCAGGACAGCTCAGTGCAATATTTATGATTTCAACACAGCCTTGCGACATTTGTCCCGGGCTAGAAATGCCACACCTGGGAGCAGGCGCACCCTGCAACAGCCTCTTCTGCCACCACGCAAGCATTGCATCAGAAGGAGACGTAGCAAAAATTACACTAACATTACAAATAGAGACATGGCTGATCCCCGCCTAGGCAATGAATAATTAGCTTTTGACTTCAAACTGGCAACTAGAGGGAAGAAATCTAATTTTTAGCTCTCGATGCATTATAGCTAGCAATTAAATAAAATCAGTTCTCCAGTTTGAAATTTGGTTTGGTCTTCCATTGAAATTTCCCCTGAATTCAGGGAGATCACTGAGGTGGTGTGAGCTTGCTTCTACAGGTACAAGACAGATCAGCTGTCTGAAAAACTTCTAAGCAGGCCCTTCTCCTAAACCTTGCACATACATGTCTGAAAAGCGAAATTCAAACTGAATGATTCAGAAATGAAATGCAGTAATGATACCATACCGACTGAACGTAAACATCTATTTCAATGTTTACTCCAGACTGAACACACAAAAAGCAAATGCTTGTGAAAATTACAAGCCTCTGCTATTTCTAATTCTTACAGTCATACAATCAAGTTTATTCATGCTTTACCTTTACTTATCATTGTTATTAAATAACCCCTGACATTTACTTTGTTGGCGTGTGCTAATAAACACACACACATTCCCAAGAGAGCAAAGGAAAAACCCCAGTCCAGAGTATTCTGTGTGAAGCCAATTAAGATGCTGCCTCTAGGGCCCCAAGACCCTGGGCTGCAGAAATGGTTGCTGTGGAAACAAATTTGCCTCAGCATTTCTGGCAGAGCCGGAACCTACCGCCATGGCTTCAAATAGGATTGAGTGTAAACAGGGCTTTTCCGCCCTTAATCGGGGCACCATTCTGTGAAGTTAATATAGATGAGAAATTACAAAGGAGAACACGACATTCCATATGCAGTTTATTTGACTGTAACCTGGTGTTTTCTTTTATTCAATCATACAAATTGGAATGGAGAGTCCTGGATAAATCTTTTACTTAATTTACCTTTGGCAGAAACAACAGATTTCAAACATTTAGTAGCTCCTCATTTATATAGCATTTTTTCTTTTAAAATTCTGTAGCATATTAGTATTTTCAAAACAATACTCTTAAACAGATGTGCTTTAAAGGTTAACTGGTAATGATTTGATTTATATTATAGCTTATTTAAGAGAATACTCAAAAGGGACAGACTAGACATGTATTTCTTTTAAAAAATACAATTTTTGGTCATGTGAATGATTCATGTTCAGATTTCAAAAATAGAAAACGTCCTAAAGTGCTTCATTTTATTTATAATATAACTCCTCGAAATTATAGTGATCTGCAATGTAAACAGTAGAGCAAAGAATACCAAACTATATACTCATGTACATTTAAATCTGTAGGATTACGTACCGTCTTCAAATGTGTGGATTAACACAGGGGACTTCCAACACACAGCTCATGCTTCTATATGATTATTTTTAAGAGCAAACTTAAAGGTATTCTTTTCCCCTGACTTAGAACAATTTTCAACTGACAGCTTCTACCTCACTTCAGCAATGGAAAACACTGCTAGAAATCCAATCTGGCCAGTTTCTCAAGAACCCATTTCAAAACTGGCAACTGGTCAGTAGAGTTTAATGTTCTCTTTCCTCTTCTTATCAAACCAAACCAAATGGTACCCTTTAAGAAGGCAATTCTCAAAACCTATGGGAGGGCAGCCTTGCTCTCCTGCTCATCCTGCGACATGATCTTCAAAAGGCAGAGCCTGCTGAGATGTTTTCTCTTGGCAGTCGGTGGCCGGTGTGCAGACACTTGAGCTGCATCCCACAAAGCGCAAACCCACAAAGCTCCACCCCACAAAGTGCCAACAGAGGCCTTGGACGGACAGGCAGAAACAGAGTTCACTTTCCTCGATGTAGACACAGAAGGTGAAAAAGTAACAGCAAATCACAAGGGGACATCAGCACAGTAAAGAGATGAATGATTTGGTGTTTTAAATTCCCTGGTCTTCCCAAAAGGTCTAATATAGACAGCTTTGCAACACAGTCTCTGAAAAAATTATAATCCTAAGTGACCCCACACCATTATTTTTCTCTTTATACATGATCTTGGAAACAGTGTGATTTAGATTCCACCTTGGACTGAGTTCTGAGGGCTACAGTTACCCCTCAGTGAGGGGATTTAGTGCAGGTTTACTTTAAAAAAATTTTTTTTAAACTCTGGTAAGTACTCAGAAGGCTTAGAACACAGGCTCTCTCTCTCTCTCTCTCTCTCTCTCATGATCCTCAACACTTAAGCTAAGAATTAAGCAAGATCCTTTATGTTTGGCTAGAGCCAAAGTGAAACCAAGCCCCATACAGGACGCCATAGCATACTGGTCTTGCGAAAATCTGAGACTGATCAAGTGCAATCCATGTTCAGGAAGGAATTTTCCAGGCTCTTCACCCTGTTGTCTGATTTAAAAATCAGCACGAATATAACTATATTCCCTCTGTCCTCTGCAGATGATCCAGTCCTGGTCAAGAATCAAAATTCTTCGTCAGCCGAGGAAGTCTTGAAGCAACACACCAACAAACAGGTGATCGCGCCGCCGTGCTGGGCCGACGCGGCTTCCGTCTACCTGAGAACTGAAGGGGGACAATTCACGCGAGCGGGGAAAGGTCACGAGAATGGCCAAGGCAGCAAACAGGGCTCCGGCACACGTTCCCATTTTACTGGGTGCCAAGAGAACTTGGACCTGCATAGCAAGTTCGCTCTCCAGAGGGAAGTCCTGAGCTGGGTTGTATCCCAGTTAGACAGGTTTCTCAGTCATCCAGGGAAGAACAGTGTATATTCTCTGTAGATGAGTGTGTCTCCACGTAGTGATTCATCACCGCCAGCGTTAGTGAAGCTTCCCCTAGGGTCTACGTGTGCCTGCGGGATCTTGACTTCCCCTTACAAAATTCTTAAATCAAAGCAGGTTGCCCTCTTCCATCCAGGCAGTTTCTGAGGCCGGCGATGGAAACTGGAGCGGATCCCAAAGGCCTGGAGGCAGAAGGGCTACATGCTTTGCAGGTCCACCTCCAATGCTGCCTTCCACTTTGTGCAGAGCTGCTCTTTACTAGGGGAGACAGGTGGTAAGTTCAGCCTGCACCTTCAGCAGCCCCCTCTGTTCGGGCTGGGGCTGCCCCCCTCACATGGACTTGGAATCAGTGTCTCTCTTGCTGATGAGCACCTCCAAGAGCCTTAGTTTTGCCTTTATGTGCTTATATTCGTTGTATTCTTCAGCCATGGGAGTGCGGTCTTCCTTCTGGACATTTCTGTTGGAAACAAAGGGAAAGGGGGCTGAGGATCATTGGCTGTCTCTCCTAGATGATACTGTTCATCAGGTGAATTATCATCATGTAGAAACTCTGCAGTTTATCAACCTGTAGAATTGGTGTTCCCAAGTGTCACTTGGTATCAAGACTGAAGCTGGGTTTAGACAAGCAGTGAAAGATCTCTTCCCCCAGAAGCCACCATGAAACTGAATTTTTAGAGTTAATCTGGCATCCTGTAGAATGGTATGAAGGACTAAAAACTGTAGAAGTTTTTTCTCCCTGCTGCTGGTATGTATGAATGCACATTAAGAGTCTCCATAGACTGAAATCCTTTATTTACTCTTAATGCATTTTCACTTTTATATATTTCATCTAATGAACCATTAAGTTTCTAATTAGCAATTGGCATACCCATAATTTATAGGTTTAAAAAAACAGAGAGTTAATATCCTACTTACTATAAAATTAGTCTTGGAATTCAGCAATTGGATCACATAATACTAATAGGCCTTTATAGTTTACTGAGTCATTTTATATGCATACTTTTTATATGTGCAAGTATTAATCGAGGGCTTATTACAGGTCAAGCACTGTGCTAAGAACTCTGTCCCCACGGCCTGGTATAACCCTCACGAGGACATGATGAAATGGTGTTACTGTCTACATTCTCAACCACTGTGCAGTGCAGTCCTGCTTCTCATTTCACTTTGAAATGCGCATGTCAAACATGCAAATACCAGGCTTCCTTTTCTTTTTATTAAAGAGAAAATATAGGAAAGGGGATAGCATGGGGCTTATTTAATTTTGTTCAATGAACTAAAAAACAGATTTTATTCATGCCCTTGCCTTGTTCAAGTAAAGGGTGCTAGATGGCTTCTCAGTGCAGGGTCGTGAAGGGAAAAGCAATCTGATAGTTGCCCTCACCTTGCTCTTCAAGGGACTTCACTCTCCTCAGATACGAAATAAGGGGACCAGATTTAGTGATGTCTGAAGTCAGAGTTTTAAACTTGTATGATGAGGCACCTGGCTGACTCAGTCGGAAGAGCATGTGACTCTTAATCTTGGGGTCGTGAGTTTGAGCCCCATGTTGGGTGTAGAGATTACTTAAATAAAAACTTAAAAAAAACCCAAAAAACCCAACCTTGCATGATGATTATAAATTCCCATAAGATATCCTTTCTTAAAACTTGTGAAGTTTACATCATTTTATATAGTTCCTCATGTACAAGATATCTGTGCATCAAGTGACTACAATTATACAGAAAAAAGATAGACAAACCAAGAATATGTTTAGAAAGAAGAATGGACTGGAACAGACAATAATCCTGTTTTGTCTTTATTATTCTTATTTTGCGTATTATTTCTTTTGTCTGCCTATTGATATTTTCTAAATAGCCTACAATGCATGGAGAAAGAAAAGCAAATATGTAGGTATAAAAATTCATAAATCTTAAGAAAGTCACTGTAAGACAGATCCAAATTAGGGATGCTAAAAAATAAATTTATATAATAATTGAAATAAACTGGAACACAACACATTTTAAATGCTAAAGTTAATGTTTATGGGGCTTTTATTTCCCAATACTTTTGAGAAGTATGAAAAGGGGATCTTTTAAAGAGAAACTATATTTACACCATTTAAATAATTTGGATTAAAATAAAATTATTTTGAAGTGTTAAAACTCAACTCCAACTTAAGAGATGCACATCTCTTCCCTGTCTTGCCCTTGGCTCATGCTGCAAACTGGTATGAACTGTGTGCGGTCCCCAGCAAACAGGGGATGCCTGCTGTTCCTTAGCATGATATTCTATGAGGCTGATTACCTCCTGTCTTGAAACTCACTCAAGAAAGGCACCCTGTCAATCGTGTGGACTTACTGCTTCTTGCACATTTTTCATTCAAACTTGACAACGATCACCTTTGCTTTTAAAATAAGCCTAAAAACACCAAGATTTAAAGTTGCCCTTTCCTTATTTCTCCCTCTGGCCTATTAAGACAACTCCCCCACCCCAAACCAAAACCAAAACGCAGTGCTATCAGCTGGAAACGTAGCTTCAAGCTGCTCATTTGAGATTAGAATTTGAGGTGACAGGTTAGTTGTATAAATGTTAGCTGAATTTACATCAGTCTCGGAGACTATCCCAGGAACCTTTCTTGCTGAAGGACCACACAAACCTCCCCATCCCACAGTGAACCTCCAAGGGACTAGGCTACAGGCAGGATGCAGAGGGCTTCCCACTTGGGAGGCACCGCAGAGATCTGATAGGAAAAAAAGAGGGGTGTGTGTGTGGAGGGGGCAGGAGGTAGGGCAAGGAAAACAGGCGCTACCTTCCATTTTGTCTGAAAAAATTGTCTTCAAAATCACGCAGTTTCTTTCGAATCCTTTTCTTTTCTTCTCTCATTTCCTGAAGGTGTTCCAAGAGTTCTGGTCTGAGAAGGGCAGACAAATTTTAAGAAAATTGGGTTAAATCTAATTGTTATAAATACAATGAATGTGCAACTCGACAGGGTTGTGGAGACAGGGGGCAGCGTGTAAATGTAATAGCTGTTGAGGGAGCTGAGGGACAGCAGAAATGGAGGTTTTCCATCCTCTGAATGCCAACCATCCCGACGAGGGGTACAGCTCCCCAGGCTCCCGCAAAGTGCCTGCTACTTATGAATCCTTAGGGCTTGTAGAATCCCATGGCACTTTATCGTATTTTGCTTTGAAAGAAAGGGGACTTTGGAGCTTGGTACGTGTCAAATGAAGCGCTGTGGAGTACAGAACCACTCAGCGCCATTGTAGAGCCCTGGCTGTTCCTGTGAGATCTCACGTGGTCCCTCCAGCAACGGGATGGAGAATATAAAACACGGAGCCAGAAGCCAAAAAAAAGGTCACTGTTCTATCCCCACGGATGTCCCCCAGCTAAGTCACCGGTGTTCTGCCAGACAACTTATTTAAATAGAAAGGCTAAAATATTTAAGAACGGTATTTTCACCAAAACATTTCAACACCGCCGCCGAAATGACCTACATTGAAGCGGCATGGAGGTTGGAGAGCCCGGTGTCCTGGCTGCATTTTGACGGTATTTTATCATCCATTGGGGAAATAAACCCATCAGCATCATCTTCAAATTGGTCCAGGAAGCAGCGGGCACTGAAATCGGTCTTCAGAGTGACCGTGAAGTCCGGCTTCATGTTGCTATCGTCCTCTGAACCCTCATCTTCTTCCTGGAGAGGCACAGCAACCCCGATACAAACCCAGTTACTTTTCCTGGCACTCTTACATTGTAAGTGGCAGGTAACGGTCACTTAGTTATCCACACACCATATGATTTCTTCTGTATCTACACTTAGCAACACATATGTATATTATATCGATATCTAATTGAATATCTATATGAACACAGTAAATAACACCAACATTAAACACAGCTACTCAGTAGGGGCAAAACCCATAACACTATAAAAAAGTTAATGTACAGCACAATGAACAATTGTCAAAACTGAAGGTATGACGGAACCACCATTATAATTTATACCCAAAATCAACTGAATCCCAAAAGAGTCTCAAAATTCCCAGCTCTGGAATAACACATAACAAAATCCACCACCAGCCATCAGCACTTTAGGGACTCCATTAGTTGTGGACCTCGGAAAGTATTTTTTATTAAGCTGTCAACACCTTCAGAAATTGAACAATACAGCCTTTCTATTTAAGAGTTTTGATTATAAAATATTTTGTGGTTCCCGATGCACAGAATTTTAGGAAAGTTTTGAGAGGATCAAAACATTTATGTTCCCATGATTGGAATCCTAACACTCTTTTAAGTTTTTTTCAAGGAACTTCCAAGGGCCACGGCTGTATTTTTCAGCATCCAAGATTCTAAGAAAAGCATGATATTTTCTGTCTTGCCAATGCAATTAGAAAAACAATGAAGCCAAATTAGAGTTCCTTAGTGCCAATTTAAGTCTAAGGATGAAATCATACCAGTCTGAATGGAAGATTTTAAAAGAAGCAATTTACTGCCAAGATGTACAGTCAGACCAGACAAGAATCTCCTAATAACTGAAAAATTTAAAAAGTGGTTCGGAGCACAGCTACATGAACAACAGCAAGTGTAATATCAGTTGAAGTGCCTCCAGTGCCAAGGCGGCAACACATTAGTCTCAGGAGGCAGGTGCAGGCACCACTGGTGGTCAAGGTACAAGTATGCAAACTGCCTGCAGGGGGTTTTCTTACCATAAAGTTTGCTATGTTTATAATGATGTTTATAATGGCCTCTGATGAGAAATAATGTGGATAAACAAATAAACAAGCAGGCAAAGCAAAACAAAACAAAGGACCAGTACAAAACTATGATGAAAGTACTGCTCTGAAGGCACAAAGACAAAATTGGTAAAAACTAGGTGGCTTTTCCAGATTCTCTCTGCTGTGACTTCAGATCTTCCGTCTCTTTGCTTGGAATAAATGCCTCATGGTTAATTTTTAAAAACTGAAATTATTAAAGACATTTTTAAATGTATAGAATAAAAGTGACTTTTAAATTAGTAATTTAGAAGTTTCTCTCTTTTTTTTTTTTTGGTAAAAGGAAGTAACAATTCCCACCCTCTGTAGTTTTTAGAAGGATTGCTTGAGATGAGGTATGTACCTGAGAAACGCTCCAGATCAACCTTCTGCCCCCCGATTCCTGCCGCCACCCCCCCGGATGAGGAAGACCGGTAGAACCATCTGACCATAAACTCCGTGGAGGCAGGGATTTGGGCCTATCTGTTCACTGTTGTTCCCAGAGCTCAGCCAACGCCTGCATATAGTAGGTGCTTAATTAACGTCTGTCAAACAGTCCAGTAATCGAGTTTTAAAAGAAAAATACAGATTACTAGAAGAGAGTATTACAGCCCAAGACAGAGAAGAAATAAAGTCAGGTGTCTAGGCCTAATCAGTTACATCCCAAGGTCTTAAGGGAACTTAAAAATGTGAGAATGTGTCTTGTCCACAGTGACAACTCAATGTATTTAAAGATGAGGCTAAACAAAACTATTCTCAGCAAGTGGTAAAAAGTCATAGAAAAAAAAAAAGAAATGATAAACTATATCTTCAAATTATATGACCATCAAGTTGTTGTGGATATTGGGTAGATTCTCGAAGGAATGAACACATAGATAATATATGAACAATTGAAAAAGAGTCCACGATCAACAGTGACTAACAATGGCTCTCTTAAAACAAATGATGGAAACAAACCATTTTTCCTTTTTTGATAGGATTGGCATAATATCTGGATTTCAACAATTAATGAGGGGAGCTGATCTATGAAAGGAAGCTGATGGAGCGCCTGGCTGTCTTAGTTGGAACATGTGACTCTTGGTCTCGGAGTTTTGAGTTCAAGCCCCATGTTCGATGTAGAGATTACTTAAAAAATAAAATCTTCAAACAAACAAAAGAAAAGAAAGCTGATTGTGAAAATCTGTGCGGGGTGGTGATGCAATAGTGATGTGAATCTGAAGGGAAGTCTATAGCAGGTTCTTTACCTGACCCAGTCTTACTCAATATTTATCGATCACTTGGATAAAAGACACAAAAGGCATATTCACAAAATGCATAGATCATGCAAAGTAGGTACGGATATTTGTTATGTTGGAATACAAAAATCTAGATTTCATCAGTTTCATGGGGCTGGAATAGAAGTGTGACAAAAAATTCCAGGTCCTACAATTTAGGTTAGAAAAAATAGTTGGACATAGATGACAAGCAATCCACGGAAAGGGAAGTGAGGGGTTGCATCAGTCAGCAGTGACATGGGGCCATGGGGAGTGGTTCTCACCCGGGGCGATGCTGACCCTAGCAGACCTTTGGCAAGGTCCGGAGACAGGTTTGGTCACCACAGCTGGGAAGGGGTGGTTGTCGGGCACAACTGGCATCTAGAGCCCCCAACGACAGCAAGCTGTTTGGCCCAAGATGTCTACAGTGTGGAAGCTGGACGTGTGCTGCCCTAGAAGAGAAGAGTGAACTCACAACACAGAGACAGTCACGTAGGCACAGACTTGTTGAACAAAGGGCCCTGGTCGTCCAGATAAAGATCAGGACCAGTCCTTGGTCCACTATCTACCTTGCTGGTGAAGTCCTCTCTGGGTATCAGTGTATCAGAGGGATATAGATAGACTGGTGTGATTAGAGCAGAACCATGAGGCTGCACTGGTCTGGGACCAATATCGCATGAGGAATAGGAAGAAGAACCCGGAGAACAAACTTCCACAGGCTGTGGGTGAGAGTGGACAGGGCAGGTGACTGTAAGGTATGAAGGGCTCTCAAGGAAGCAGCAGTTACGCTCACTCCATGTTGTTCCAAGAGGCAACACTAAGCCTATTATGTAGAAAGCAATACATTAGTAATAACTACGAATATTGTAATTTTAAATTATCTTTATACTTATCAAACTTATACATTCTGAAACTGCATATTATGTAATTATTATTGTCTCTTAGTATTCTCATAATGATAATGATAAAACTAGTAATATAAGTTTTTAGTTCCTATTGATGCTTAGCCCATGGAATGAATGACCTTCTCCATTGCCATAAACTTTTCAAGCTTGAGGATAGAATCACTTCTTAGGGATAGTGTGTCTATTCTGTCAGGTATGTTTTAAAGGAAATTCTTATGTTGGATAGGAGAATTGACTAGACTATCTCTAGGATTTGGGGGCTGGAAGATCTAGGGCTTCAGAACCTGAGCTGGTTCTATTTCACACACAGCTGGTTTCCTACCATAAGCATTTATTTCTAAAGATTTTATTTATTTATTTGAGAGAAAGAATGAGAGAGAAAGAGCACATGAGAGGGGGGAGGGTCAGAGGGAGAAGCAGACTCCCTGCCGAGCAGGGAGCCCGATGCGGGACTCGATCCCAGGACTCCAGGATCATGACCTGAGCTGAAGGCAGTCACTTAACCAACGGAGCCACCCAGGCACCCATCCTACCATAAGCATTTAAAACCAGGGGTGGCTTTTAAGGAAACCACCTTGATACAATCTTCTGATCTGTACCCACATCAAGTTCTAAATTGTATCAGAATTGCCAAGAATTAGTACAGTCCAAACACATGCTAATAAGCCCGGCCAGTTGGAACAAAATGAACTAAAAGACAACACTGTTTACAAAAGCAATGTAAGCATTGCAAAATTATCTGAAATTCTGACCACCACGTGAGCCAGAAGAAGAGCCCTGGCCAAAATATACTTGTGAAAAAAATAAACTGAGCCGAACAAGATTTGGAAGAATGCCCTCTTTTAAAAAGTGCATCATTAAATATATCTTCCATTCGTTTAATAAGGCAATTATTTATTGTCATATTTTGGATGTGTTAAAGAACACATTTTTATCTAGTAACAGTTCTATTGCATGCTTCTAAGAGAAATGCTCATTTTCAATACACACAATTGCCCAAATTTCTTCAATTACG
Organism: Zalophus californianus; assembly: GCF_009762305.2. NCBI lineage: Eukaryota > Metazoa > Chordata > Mammalia > Carnivora > Otariidae > Zalophus > Zalophus californianus. The sequence continues at coordinate 71,994,615 of NC_045596.1, forward strand.
GTGACTTCATTCTCGTGTGGAATTACCAGCCAAAATTTGTCTTCTTTCATCAACATCCAGTCTTATTATAAGAAAATAGCTCCAATTTTTAAAATATAATAGAGCATATTTGCCTAATTGTTATGTCTAGAGCATTTTTATAAAACAAGTTCTAGGTAAAATAATACGAACAGTGAGTGTAATCATTGCCTAATACCTTAAAATTAGGTATATGAAATATTGAAGGCCCCTAAGAACCAAGGAAAGGACAAGAATAAATAAGATCGAAGACCAGTCACAATGATGAGGACCAGGCAGGACAATGGAACAGTCCCCAACCGGTGTCCCTTGTGGGAATGAGGCCCTTGTGTTCTGCGATACCATTCCTAACTACAGTAGATAAATGACCACCCCAGGCTTAGGGCTTTCCCAGAAATATGAAAAGTGAAACAAACAAAAAAAATATGAAGAGGAAAACAAAACAAAAAAATATTGTGAACACCATCCGCCCTCGCCCAAATCCCTGAAAGCAAAATGAAAACAAAACAAACAACAAGAAGTCACAAAAAAGCAGGGGAATGAGATGAAACCGAGGAGATCGGCTTGGCCCTCACATCAGTAAGAGGGGACCGTTGGTGGTTGGTTAGGAGCAGCTGATGATTTTGAGGGCACAGCATGGGAAACCAGCACCTGGGCCCCAGAGGGCCCCCCGCCCCGCCTGCATCCACAGGAGGAGGGGAGGCTGGGAGAGAATGGAAGCCAATTTGGGAGAGGTTAGCGGCGGGAGGTCTTCACCTTTATCTCCTTGAAGAAGGAAGCAGTTTCGCCCTCGATAATTGGCTGCAGCAAAGGGCTTCTCCGCTTGCTGGAGGGGGATCCCTGCGACAGGTGTGGACAAGATGGTTACATGGCGAACCCCTCTCCCCTGCCCTCCAGGCCTCTGCCTCCTCCAATGCCCTAGGATCCATCACTGACTTTGAACTATATACCTTAGCCCTTCCCCGCCAAACACTCCCAGGAAAACCAGGGGCAACCAAAGTTCTCGTCCAAGGTGCTGCTTCACTCCAGAGCCCACAGCCCCAAGCCAAGGAGGCCGCAGGAGAGCAAGAACAGCACATGAACATGCCAACCGAGCGCAGAAGGAGCCCGAGGAGAGGCACTGGCCTGCCCCCCCCCCCCCCCGCCCCACCGATGACAGCAGAACGAGAACCCGGGAACCGTGAGAAAACTCAAGCATAACACCATAAGCTCCTCAGGAGATTCAGAGGTTGCGTGGCCTCCCTGCTGTACACTCTCCTTATTTAGGAACACTTGTTGAGCGGCACTCGGAGCTCGTAACTGGAGAAGGAAAGGATTGCTTAGACTGAATCCTTTCCTTGGTTAGTTTACTAATTTATTCTGCAAAAAATTTCTAGAGAAGTTGCTTTCTTCTAACACACCTGCCTGAAGTTTGGAACCTCCCTCATTCTGAGGGACAGATACACTGTTAAAAGAAATACAAAGATCATATTTTAGAAATAAACAAGGAGGGGCGCCTGGCTGGCTCCGTCGTTGGAGCATGCAGCTCTTGATCTCTGGGTTGTGAGTTTGAGCCCCATGTTAGGTGTAGAGATTGCTTAAAAAGAAAATCTTTTTTTTTTTTTTTAAGATTTTATCTATTTATTTGAGAGAGTGAGAGAGCACAAGCAGGGGGACAGCAGAGGGAGCTGCAGAGGGAGAGGGAGAAGCAGACTCCCTGCTGAGCAGGGAACCTGACGCGGGGCTCGATCCCAGGACCCCGGGATCATGACCCTGAGCCGAAGGCAGATGCTTAACTGACTGAGCCACCCAGGCATCCCAAAAAGAAAATCTTAAAAAAAAAAAAAAAAAAAAAAAAGAAAGAAAAAAACGAGATTTAAAGCAGGAACCGAAGAGCAGCAGCTAAGATGACATGCATCTTAATAACAACATAAAAGCAAGGCTGTGTCTGCTTATTAGAAAGTTTAAAAGTCAGCAGAGAAAGCCCCCAACGCTCCCAGAGAGAACAGCACTGGGCCAGAGGCAAAGGCTCCCCCAGGAGGTGGTGACAGGGCAGTAAGGCTCACTCACAAGCTGGGAGGAAATACTGGAATACGGGGGGAGGGCAAGTTGGCCAGTGCCTGAAGGCAAGCTGCTGGTCCCTACTCTGGACAAAATCAAAATTCAGAGGCCAGAAGCAGCTATGTGTTAGTCAGATGACGGTGGCCACTGAGAGCAGCCCCACAGGGACCAGCCTCCCTCCCTTTCCTTCCACCTTAGCTTCTCGATAGCCTTCAAAAAGAGGCGGCTCTCTGGAGCTCCTCAGAGGATCTCTTCCTGGATAGGATTCCCACCGGGGCTATCCGTCTCTTGGAGGGAGAGAGAGAACTTGGGACCGGACGGGCCTCTGGCCTGGAGGGGCCTGGAGAAAACACAGCCCCAGGGTGCTGGTGCTTGGTCTCTGAGGAGAGGGTGGGTCAGTGAGCCCAGCACAAGACAGAGGGGCGGATACGTCAAAGCACGTTGCTCAAAAGAAAACAAAACTCTAGCTGCTTCAGATTTGCTTATTTGGGGCAACTGTAGTCTCAGAAGTCTTTGATACATTCTTCATTCCCCAAGCTTATGAGCCATAGATTCCTGACAGCTTCAACCATTACAGACTACTCTTCAGTGAGAAGGCAGGGCGGGGCTCTGTCAATAGAGCCAGGGCCCATCCCACAGGCAGTCAACCACAGAAAGGCGCTGTACTCACGATGATGGGTATGGTGTTGGCTCGGGACAGGATCTGCTTGACCAGCCGGTATCTGTCATACAGTGGCTTCATTACCTGACGTTCATTCTTGGTCACCTGAAAACAAGAGCATCAGAGCTAAGAAGCTGCCTCTGGTAGTCCCGCTATCAGCTGCTCAAGCATGCTCTGGGCCTGGAGGAAATACAGATGATTCAACTCCACTCTTGCCATTCTTGCAAAACTTATTTAAGCTGATAGTAGTAGTTAGTCAGTGAATGTTTAAAATATCTACTTCAACGGCAGATCTTGGGGAATCACTCCATCAGCAGTATTGCTTTTCCTAAATCAAAGCTATGACCATGACTGCTTCCCTGTTTAAAACTATCCAAAGTGATTTCCTATTTTCCAGATCCAGGAGAGAAGAAAGCATGTATTTCTGTGATAATACTGTGCGGCTCTGTAATCAGATTTTTTTTTTTTTTTTTTAACAAGTCTTTCTCCCCCATGAAATTGTTTTGTTTTTAAGGACAAGATTCTGGCAAACAGTAGGTTTTCGAGAAACATCTGCTGATAGAGTGCATGGACGGACTCATGTCCAGTGCTTTAAAATCTGGCAGGATGCTCACAGACGTATAAAGGACTGCGTCTACAGGCAGTGGGGAGGAATCAGGCCCAACTCCCTGGGATTGTACTAAAAGCCCTTCACCATCTGCTGCCTCTTCTCCTTCCTGTCATACCTCAAGCTCCAGAGATAAACCAGGTTGTCTCATACCTCTTTGCCTAGTTCCGTATGCCCTAGAATGGCCTCCTCTCTGCTCCTTGGTTTGGAAGATGCCAGATCATGAGCCACCTCCTCCCGTACAGGCTTCTTCCAACATCCCCCACTCTGAGAAACCTGCTCACACACCTCTGTGTCACCTACTGCAACCTGTGTATACTGCGTAACTTCACACATGCTTTGCTGGCGACGGAATGTGCGAGTCCCCTCCGACCTGGTCCCCCATGTGATGTTATCAGGCAGTGGGGGCTTTGGGAGGTGATTAGGTCACGGGGGTGGAGCCCTCATGAACAGGAGTAGTGCCCTTATAGAAGAGACCCCAGAGAGCTCCCTGGCCCCTTCTGCCATGTGAGGACAGTAAGAATATGGCTGTCTGGGAACCAGGAAAGGGCCCTCATCAGACACTGAATCCATCAGTGCCTTGATCTTGGACTTCCCAGCCTCCAGAACTGTGACAAATAAATGTCTGTTGTTTATAAAGGCTCTTGTGTATGGTATTTTGTTATAGCAGCCCCAGTAGATGACACGTTTTATACTCTATAGTAACTATTTGTTGGCACATCTGTCTCCTCTTCAAGACTGTAAGCTCCTTGAGAGCAGGAGTATGTGTTTTTGTATCCCTGGAAACTATTTCAAAATGTGCCTGACATAATGGAAACATTCCATAGTATCTGTGGAGAGGATATTTCAAACATAAATATGTACGCCAAGGGTATAGGTATGCATGCATTTCCCTTCTTTACTTAAATGCCAAAAGAGATGAAGAGTCTTTGTTTCAAGTTTGCGGTTTGTCTTCTGCACTTTATTTCCACTGGGCACATAAGGCAAGAGTTACAGACGTAAGGAAGGGCAAATGGTATTATGGGCCTGTTGGGCCTTCAACTTTGCAGACAATTGTGGGTTATGCACGAATGGGTTATTCCTTTGTAACCTTTTATATTTGCCTTTCTCCAAGTGCTCAACAATAAGTGATCTTTGGACAAACTTCACGTGCCAGGAAGGATACTGCCATTATACAGAAACATCTTGTGGACTTATTTTCTACGAACAGCAATAATAATAATCTTTTCTATTTCTTCCGAATATCACAATATTGAAAGGCAGATGGCATTTTCCTATGGCTAGCTACCATCTCAAAAGGAGTTTTAAAACTGGTATTTCATAGAAGATGACTGTCCAAAATGAAAGGGAACACAGGAATTATTTTATGTCAGAAAGACTGAGGATCAAACCATAGGTGTTACTACTAGACACGCCTACTGCAAAGGCTAACATGAGACAACAGATCGTGTCAAGCGTCAGCAAGAATGCTGAAGAACTAGAACTCTCTTTCACTGCTGCTTGTGGAACACTCTGGACAACAATTTGGCAGTTGTCCAACTAAAGCTGAGCATGTGATTCCTCAGTTCCACTCTTAAGTATAAAAAACAACAACAACCAAGTATGGCCGCTAGCTCACCAAAAGACACACCGAATAATGTTCACAGCAGCACTACTTTTAACCATAAACTGGAAACCACTCATATGCCCAGCAACAGAATGGGTATGTTGCCCAAACTGAATACTGCACAGTAATGAGGATGGATGGGCCACAGCTATAGGCAACACCATAAATTAATCTCACAAAAAGACAGCCAAGTAAAATAAGCCAGATACTACAGAATATGTACTATAAGATTCCACTTACATAAGTTCAGAAATAAGCAAAGAGAATTTACAGCTTTAGAGTCAAGATAGTGGTTTTCCTTCATGGAGTGGAGGTCATGGTATTGACTGGAAGGGGACAAGGAGCAGGGCTTCTGGAGGACTGGCCACATTTATTTCTTGGTCTGGATGCTAATTACCTGGACTCGTTTACTTTGTGAAAATGCATCAAGATACATATTTACAATTTGCGCTTCTTTCTGTATTTAGGTTATACTTCAACAAGAGTTCAACAGCCGCAGGTAAGTCTGAGGAGTAGAAATGGAGTGACTTGTACAATTGCACGTGTGAAACGAGTCCTATTTAGGACGGGAACACATGGAAAACCTTTTTAAATACAAGATGTATCCATTAAATGTGTTGCAGATGAGGTTAAGGCACATCCTAATTGTCAACACATGACATGTGGTGATATTATTGTGCAAGATAAACAACTGATAGTTTAGTGACCAAAAGACATACGAAAAATAAAAATAATGAGGAGCTAGCATTTCCCCATTGTGGACTCGCATCCTATTATTTGTTGCTTGGCAGAAACATTTTTGGATTGTAGAAGGAGAGTCTGAATTTTAGAAGGAGACTTTGCTAGTAAAACCAGCCAGATGTGGCAAATTTGACAGAAGCCAGTTTCCTCTCTAATTCTTTGTTCAAATTTTCTAGTTGGAGCAGATGAAGAGGATCCTTGGTTTAATTATTTGGCTTATGACACTGATATTTAGATTTTCTACGAATTGCTCATGTTTTAAATTGATGATCCTCAGGAACTAATCACCTGTGAGTGATTTGATAAAGTCCAGTTTCTGACTCTGGAGAGCTAAGCCCATCATAATTCCACCAAAGTTAACACTGGCATTTGATAGAAGTGTCTAAACACCAGAAATATTAAAGATCTTTAAGTCTGAAGGGTGGGAAAGAATTAACACTACTTGATTTACACCATAATTATTTTCATGATATATATCTGAAGCAAAGGCTTGGTGATACTAAAAGTTGATACAACTTTCACTCATCATAAAACCACATCACATGCAATTATCAGAACTGGATTTGTTAGTAGAGCCAAAATCTAACCAATAGTTCCATAAACAAAGCAGCGTCTTGGCTGAACTGTTAAAAAAAAAAAAAGGGTGAGCTGATATTAAATGGACCATGGGAAAACTGTTTGGAAGTTGCTGTCTCTTATTCTTGAGTCATTGGCTGCTCGGAGATTCTGTTATTGATGGAAAACAGGCCTTTGAATGAGCCAGTAAAATTCTCTGAGCCTCGATTTCCTGATTGGTAAACTGCAAAATTAATATTAGAAAATCTTTATGATCTATAGTTGCTTGGAAATGACCTTAGGCCAAGCATGTAATACATTGTATTTTCTATTCCACTTTCACTCCTCTTGCCTCAAACCTTTACTAAATTTTCATTCAGGTGGTAGCTCTGAATGGTTTTCCAATGTGTGGGAAGAGGCTTATTACTAAGATGTATTTTTGCACACAAGTCAGAACAACATAAAAACCTAGATGCTAACATCTAAAGGGCGAAGGCAGCACCTCCCATTCTGTCTTTGCTTTAAAAAAAAAAAAAAGATTTTATCTATCATCTATCTATCTATCTATCTATCTATCTATCTATCTATCTATCTAGAACACATGAGTGGGGGAAGGGAGAGAGGGAGAGACAGAATCTCAAGCAGACTCCATGCTGAGCATCATGACCTGAGCCGAAATCAAGAGTTGGACGCTTGACTGACTGAGCCACCCAGGCTCGCCGGTTTTTGTTTTTGGTTAAGGAAATCTTCAACGACTGATCTCTTACTATGCTATTTGGTTGCTCTGTAAAGTCTCAGATAATATTTCCAGGTACCAAGGGAACACCAGCCAATAATTAATCCACATTTAAATAGAGGAAAGTCTTGGACACAAATTACAAAGGACCGATTAGACGACCGCATTTGCCTGTCTTTATCTTTCGTGAGGGTTTTTGTCTTAGCCTCGAATAAAACTTCCTTACTGCAACACCCATCTGGACTCTGTTACCTGGACAGTGCTATACAGGTGAAAGAGAAAATGACTGATCCTTTTAATGTGAAGATAAAGATAGGATTAGAACCCTGGGCTATCAGGGCTAGAAAAGCCTTATTTTTTCATACGATGAAATGAAGCCCTGGAGAGGGTAATGATTTGCCCAAGGCAATAGATTTGTGTCAAGAACCCAGGTTCACGGACTCCCAGTTCAGTTTTCTTTCCATTCACAAATAAGACATGAAGTAAAGTAGGATCTTAACACAGTGAAGACATACTAGAAATGTCACAATGAAGCATTTTCTTCTAATAGGGTCTGACCACGTTGTCTTCTTAATGTAGAGAATTCTGCCTTCCAAGCACAGAGCTCTGCCTAGGTTGAGTTCTAGCTATAAACAGTAGCATGGAAGCACCATTTTGTGAGAAATTATGCCACAGGCAGACAAGAAACTCTACAGCCTCAAAATCTTCTTAGAAAAACAAGTGGTTTGAGTTTGTGTGGAGGGGTACTCCTGAGTCATAAAACTACCAGCAGAAGACAAATGAGATGGATTCTTATAACGACTGCATCTCGGCCCACCGACTCAGAAAGAGGTAACTCTCTCCTCTTTATTATCAGGTAAAAATAATAGACTGGGCAAAGATCAGATCATCCCAAATAGCAGAGAGCCAAAGGGCAGTATTTATTTAAGGCTTCAGAGTTTGCATTTAAATTTGAACAGAGTGTGTTCAGTGTCACATTAGTTCCCAAGATATTAAAACATAACATGAAAATATCCTGATAACGAAGAGACTCAGGAAGAAACCAGAAGCTCTGAGCAAGCAACCCATTCCTTCTACGTTCCCATCAAGGAGTGGTCTGTAATATGGTGACCTGCCGTTATGTGTTGTACTTTCTATGATCATCTTTTGATGAGATCTTTAAATGTTGAAAGGACGTGCTTTCTTAATAATTAGTAGGGATTTATGTGCCCCTGTGTAAATGAGTGTGTTTTGCTTTTCATTCGCGTGTCACTCTGTGGAGTGCACTGTCAAAGCAAAACGCCTTGTTTAAAAAATGTACAAGAGCCCCACACAATGGCTTTGGTCTGCGATTCTGACAGTCAGTCACTCATTGTCCTTTCAAATCAGAATCTGTAGACTCAGCAAAAACCCATGAGCTTTGAGCACCTGCTTTTCTAAAAACAAACAAATAAACAAACAAAAGAGTGTTGCCCAAATGGTATTTACAGTTCAGGGTCCATGGCAACACCACAGACCTAAGAATGAAAAGTTTACTGTTTGATTTTTCACACTGGCCAGATATCAAATGAACTCCACTTTTCCTGAGGAGGCTGGAGCATCAAGTTCCAGAGAGGCAGAGAGTCTAACCATGAACCAGCAACGAATGCCACTCAAAGTTCTAGAGAACTTGTTCCCTGCCCAATGAGATGCTAGAATGCAGACCCAAAAAGGTGTTCTTCCAACATCCAAAAGAACACTGAGAGGACAGAGAATAATAGAGCAGGGCCAAGAACTAAGATTTCATATTCCTAATGATAAGAGAGCTAAAACAAAGTGCGTTCTCTCTCCTGAGTTCATCACTTAATAAGAAGTAGGCTGCAGACAGCAGGACAGGTACCTGTAGCAGAAGTGACAACATCATTGACTGGGCACCCCCTGAGCCACCTGCCAAGCCAGCCAGCCCACTTCCTCAGTGCCAGACAGCCCACAGGTAAATGTGCCTGTGCGTGTCTGAACTGCCCGTTGGTCTCCATGACAACCTATAACAGACAGCTACGGATGGTGTAATCAAAGCCCTGGTCTCCTACCTCCATAGCCCAAAGCTCCTGGGATCTGAAACTAGGATTGCAGACACAAGTCCCTGCCCATCCCTTCAGCCCAGGCAGAATGACAGACTCTGTGTCCAACTCTGAGCAACAAATACCCGGCATCCGGGCCCCTGAACTGGCCTTAAAGGTTGGGACTAGAAAGCAGCTGAGAGATCGTGGGGCCTCGGGCAAAGCAGTCCTTAAAGGAGTCTATCAGTGTCGGATGTGAACCCACATGAGAAAAAGAAGAAATGCTGAGAAGGAAAGCACGCAACTCCCCCCTCCTTCCGCACCTGCCTCGTGGCCATGAGGAGATCTATACCTAAAAGGCGCTGAGCCGACAGTGGAGAAGGGGCTTCTCTCTGCTAGAAGGAGTTCAGTTCTACTTCTGCAAGTTCTGAATCTTCCAGGAGAAAAGGACAAGTTTCACAATATATTTGAGCTCCAGTGCCTTTACTATTTGGTTCAATGCCTTTAAAAAATCCAAAGCACAACTTGGCCTGAAACATGACCATTATCCCAGAACACTAGTATTTTTCCGCTGTAGGGACAGGCCAGTAAAATCAATCATCAGCAGCTCCAGCTTTTTTTTTTTTTTTTTTTTTAATTTAAACCTGATAAATTCAGAACCAAAAATACCATGGAGGATGCATTCTACAGACAGTTTATTGGGCACATGGTACGTGTCAGGTCTTTGTGCTAGATGCCGAGGATCAGGTGCCCCATTAGGTGAACAAAATTCCGGCCCTCACAGATCTTAAGGTCTAGCACATTCTTCTGGGAACTTCTTTATTCAAAAGAGTGTATTTTACATGAAAATACCATCTCCATTATATAGCCATGCCTGTGACTGGAAGAGAGACCTCTGCATTTTGGCTGTATACAAATCCTTCTGTGAATATAAACTTCACGCTCCTTTATAGCTGCTCTTAAGAACTTATTTTGTTGGGTTCTTGACAACACTCTCCACAGAAGGTCACGGAGAGTAACTGACAAGGGTATCTGATTACGAGTTTCTTAAGGAATAGAGCAGAAGCCTCTCGTGCCACTGTCTCCCCCTCCCCCCAGGACTAATGACAAACACACAATAACCATGCTTTGCTGAGTAACAAATCGCTTTCAATGCTTCCTGTTGCTATGAAAAGGCAAAGTCCTATTTTGGATTCCTCACACTTTTGGTTTAGGCTGGTGGCTGGAACTTCTCTACAGATAAACACTGGCCATGGCTACATTGAAGAGAGATTGAATTTTAGGGCAAATCATACTAGTTTAACACCTTCATTTTAAGGACAAGAATGCCTCGAGCCAGTGACAGTGTATGGGGGCAGACCCAGGGACAGGGGAGTCTCTAGGGCTTTGTGCACGCATCTGTAATCTACACCCCCTCCACCACTGTCCCCCTGAAGCAGAACAGTAGTGACCAAATGTTAGCTGCAAACTCATGTTTCTTTGGAACTCAAATCCAGCATCTGTTCCACAGCTTAAGTCTCTCCTCAGTTTAGCCACCAGAGAGCTTGGGTCTGCTGAAAATCTGTAGGCATCTCCTAAACGTCAGGAAAACTCATATGTCAAATACTGAACACAGAAGATTCATTTCTAAAGCCACACAGTTGACCCCAATCGGGAAACCCAGTACATTCACATACCGGCCGGCCGTGAATGCTTTCGTAATATAATAGAGCTTTCTGCAGAGCCACCTTCTCATTGGCAATCTGGTCTTTGGTCATATCCTGAATAAACACAAGGAGAGAGAAATGAAAGATGGGGCAACATTTACGAGCACTCCTACTTCTTTCTGTAGACAAATTTCCTCAAGTAAGGTTAAAAAGGATCCTCCTACAGTCGTTCCTACGGGCTCTATTCAGAGCTTGCTTAGGAGTCAGCTCGTCCCGGCTTTCTGCCGGTGAAAGAGCTAGCACAGCAGAGTCGCCATCAACTCCTTGTGTGTCCCACACGGCCGCAAAGGCAGGATGAGGTAAGCGGGGCTGCGAGGCACGTGGGGCTTAGCTGAATGGCCCAAGCCAGGACTACAGCCCCAAAGGTTCGTCTACAATCCTTCTACTCTAGAGTCATCAAATCATCTGTTAACCTGCACGAGTTCTTTCTGCGATCTCTACATGAGAGTGTTCTGCTTTCAATGTGTCATCATAAACCAAAGTACTAGCACTGAAAACACTCTCAGGCTGTTCCATCTGCTTCTCTAGACATCTAAGGGTGTGGGAGACCAGGGCGTGGGAGGTCTGAGCAGGCGTCGCCGCATCCCTCTTCCCACCGGGACCATGTGTCGGGCCCTATGTTGCCACCATGTTGACTAGCAGTTAGCTTGGGGCCGCCCCCGAATCCCCACACCTTAATGTCTTCAGGACGGCTGCTTTCTGCCCGCTTCTCCTGGAGCTTCCTCTGGATGGATTCCAGTGTGGCTTCGACGCTAGGCTTTATGGCTTTATCGACGAGCTCTTGCTTCTTCTCATCTTCTTTCTCAAGCTGGGAACCGAAACTCTTGGGAAGCGTGTTGCTTCGCTGCCGCATCCTGGGGCTTAGGTCCTCTTCAGATATCTTTAGTTTGGACTCTAGTTTGAAAACATTTGGGGGTGGTGACATATGAGAATTGATGTCTGCTGAACCCCAACTGTTTTTCTGTGGTGTTACTAACCATTTAGCCCCATCTTTTTTGGGAAAGTATCTAATTATAACAGTAGTCGAAATCCCTGGGTTATTATGTAAAACCTGAGAAAATGCTAACATCTTCTTGGATTATCTGGAATAATTCCCTAACCCAAATTCCTGAGAAAGCTTTAGCTATGTAACATCCATGCTTTAGCCACACCAATAGGTTTGCTGTTCTCAGAATGTGGCAGATGGTTCTATACCCACTCCCTTACTGTTTAACAGCATCGACTGGCTGATCCAGCACCCCCAACTGCTGGCCAACTTTTTCCAGACAACTTACATACGTCATTTTGGCATTATTTTCCCTTTGTATTCCATTTGGTTATTTATATGACTATCTCCTAAAAGACAGCATGCTTTTTGAGGGACAAGGACCCAATCCTTTTTATATTCCTCCGTGCTTACAGGTCTTCTCCTAATGCCACAGCAAATAAAAATTCACGATTTAGGGAAATGGGGAAATGCTGCAGCATTTGCATCTTAACTAATCCAGGTTGCCCTGTGACGGAGAGCACAGTGAGACGTGGGGAAGGTGTCCTCTGAACACCGGGAGTGCTGGGAAGCAGAGTCAAGGAACTTGTCTTTCTGAACTATTTCAACAGGGGCACTCGGGATGTGGTGAGATCATGAATCCTGCAGGTGGCTTGTCTTACTGAAGCCATGGCATAGGTCTACAACATCACCTACCTTTAAGCTGTTTCCGGAATTTGGCAAGGTCATTTGTCCATTTTAGAACCTCTGGATTGGCTGCTTTGTCACTATGAGAAGGCTGAGAAAAGCAAAATTGAATGTAAATGTTTGCAAACTGGGGCAGGAAAAAGAAGATGAGTTTGATGATCAGTTTTTTTTTTTTAATTTTGTAAGATTTTATTTATTTTTTTCAGAAAGAGAGAGAGGTAGAGAGAAAACACAAGGGGGGTGGGCAGAGGGAGAAGCAGACTTTCCGCTGAGCAGGGAGCCCAATGTGGGGCTCGATACCAGGACCCTGGGCTCATGACCTGAGCCAAAGGCAGATGCTCAACTTGACTGAGCCACCCAGGTGCCCCCCACCCCCCGCTTTTTTTTAAGAGAAGATAATTTCATTGTTTTGGGTGGTTTCAATACATAGTTTTATACTATTTTATGTCTTTTTTCTTAGGTTTATTTATTTGAGAGAGTGTGCATGGGTGCGAGTGGGGGGAGGGGGCAGAGAAAGAGCAGGGAAAGAGAATCTCAAGCAGACTCCCCACTGAGCGGGGAACCCAATGTGGGGCTCAATCCCATGACCTATGAGATCATGACCTGAGCTGAAGGCAGATGCTTACCCGACTGAGCCACCCAGGCGCCCTGTGATTAGTTTGTTTTAAAGAGGAAGAGAAGGTTGAGTCCCACCAGAAAAAGAAATTCATCATGAACAATTAGAGCAAATGTCATCAGTATAATTCCATTATCTTTCTTTACATCTGGTTATTTTCGATGCTTTCAGAGAATTCCTCACAGGCAAAATGCTGGACTTCCGTGAAGTCCATGGCCCCTTTTCATGAGTTGTAGGGTTTAAGCTGTCAGGCTAACAGGATGGAAAGCAGAGGGGACATACATCCTACACTGGAATCACCATGCAAAGTGCCTTTCTGCCACTCTTGTGGGCAACGCTAAGATAGAGCTGACAGCAGAATGAGGTAAATACTAATGAAATTTTAGAAGATAATCTTGAATTAAGTTTGAGCCAAAATAAAGAGTCACTTAATGATTTTTCCCATTCCTTCACAAGGTTAAGTTTATAAGAGGTCAACTAAAATGTTCAATCATATTTGTAAGAATACCCTGTGCAAGGAAAATGCTGATACATGATGTCTGGGGCATCTCAGGGTTTACTAGCCAGTTTCTATTGCCTTTTTGTTTTGGGGCTCCCCAGAAATCTCCCCTAACTTTTGATCACTTCTCTGAGTTTCTAATATGCTGGCATGTGGGCATTGTCAGGGGACAGGAGTGGACAGGGACAACCCTGTGAGGAGACACTTACTCTGTACTTCCTCTCCTCTTCAAATCTATCTTCGAACTTTCGGATCTTCTTTTTAAGGTTCTGAATCCTTCGCGTGAGCTGGGCAGGTGTCAGGTCCTCCTGCTCGTCATCGTAGGAGCCGAGAGAGGAGCTCCGGCGCCTGTGAGGGGCACAGGTTGGGGCACTCGCTGCCTGCTGAGGGGCTTGGGGATGGGGATGCGGCACGGAGGGAGAGGGTCCAGACAGTCTCCATCTTCCCATGTAAAAGAAAGGGGACTACCAATTCATTTGGTGACCCTGAGCTCTCTATGTCCCACCTATCAAATAGGACTAACTTTCTCTCACTCACATTTACAATTAGCAAAGGTAGGACTGACATACGCACTGCAGACCTGAGAGTTAAATTTTAGATAGCTCTGGAGAGGATGTGCTAGTGGAAATTCAGTGTGCAGCGATGTAGTTGCGCCAACTGAAAAATTACAACAGAGCCTGTGTACTAGGATGGAGAATTCCCAATATGTTCTTCCACAGACTCACAATGTAGTTAAAAAAAAAACTGCCAGCCATCAACACCATTCCTATTCTTTCTAACGTTAACAGCGATGATACATTTGCTTATCAGCAACACACACATACCTCATGAAAGAATGGGAATTTGGGGGAGAAGGAGGCACTTCTGTGTCATCCAGGTACTGCCTACTCTGCCCATAAGCATAGAACCGAGGAGAGAGCATGGGGTCACTGTCTTCATCCAGAAGCTGGCGAATCAGGCGCCCAGCCTGCGGGGAGAGGTGCGCTTCATCTGAGTCCACGTTCTCCTGCTGCCATGAGAAGGCAGGGAGGGGTTCTGGAAAATAAGGAGGGGAAGAAGTCAAAATTGTTCAGGAAAGCATAATTGTTTCCTAAGTTTTCTGAATGGCTTAGGAGGCACTGAATTTAGGAGGCACTGAATGACCTCACGTTTCAGATTTAAGGTTCCGATGAAGGACACTATGCCCCGACTGGAATCATCAATATATCTGATAAGTCCTCACTTGCTTTCCAAAGAGAATTTACTAGGGTTGCCCGGAGGAATGGCCTTGAAGAAGAACAAATGGTGTATGCTTCCAACCTCCTCCACAGGTCAGAGGCAAGACCTTTTCCAGGTGAGGGTATTATGGAGAAGAAAAGCATGTATGCCAGGGAGAGAGAGATTTGGCGTCGTGGGCTATACGTCCTTAACTGAAACAACCAGGGAGTCACATTTGTCTTGAGAGAGCCCATTTACCTAGGAGTTTGCACCTTCCATTTGGGGCTTTCAGTAAGCTGTTCATGTGCTTCTGCTTAGTGCTGGGATTAGTATGTGTAAGATGCATGTTCTGCACTTGAAGTTTCAGAAGCTGCTCAAGACTACAGTTAACCTAAGATGCTTACATAAATTAGTCAAAAACAAAAAGAAAAAGGATGCCTTACAAAGGGTAAATCTGTACAAATTATTTTAGATAGTCTTTAAGAAAAAAAAAAAACGCACTGAACACAACATCCTGATTTGTCATTTTTGGATGAATAGGGTGATATTTATTTCTCTTTCCTTCAAGACCCATCTCAATATACTCCTTTCTGCATTAAAAAAAATCCTATCAGATTTTAAAGATAGATCTCAGATGATGTAGGGTATTTCATCTGTAGCAGTCCCTGAGTTTAAAAAAAAAAAAAGGTAGGCTTCAAGTATACTTACGGATTACTGTGACTTACACAAGGCTGGGATCTGACCATGCTCTGAAATTCTGGGATTCCTAGAGCAACATTTGTTCCTTCAGCTATCAAAGTGTTTATCAGATCTACAAAATTATTTCACACAAGTGCCTGTTCAGTATTTTACTTAAAAAGATCGTATCAGGGGCATCTGGGTGGCTCAGTCGTTAAGCGTCTGCCTTCAGCTCAGGTCATGATCCCAGGGTCCTGGGATCGAGCCCCGCATTGGGCTCCCTGCTCGGTGGAGAGCCTGCTTCTCCCTCTGCCACTCCCTCTGCTTGTGTTCCCTCTCTCACTGTGTCTCTCTCTGTCAAATAAATAAATAAAATCTTTTAAAAAAATAAAAAGATCGTATCATAATCATAGAACATTAGAGCTGGTTAAAACTTCATACATTAACTAATTTAGTGATTTCTCAACCCTGCTGCACATTAGCATCACAAAGGGAGATACTCATAACTTCTAATGCACAGGTTCTCACCGCCCCCCCCCCCAACTAAACAGAATATTTAGGTGAGGGCCCAGATACCTGCCCCACCCCCCAAGCGTACTTTAAAAGCTGCCCAAGTGATCCTAAATGCATCAGGTTTAAGAACCACGGATTCAATCCAACAGATTATAGACAAGGAAATTGAAACCCAAAGAATTTAAGACCAAATCTAATTTAAGAATTTAAGAGCAAATCTAATCAATGACAAGAGTTGGGACGAAAACGAAATCTCCTGACTTGAGGGACAGTGCTTCAATTTAGTATGGGCCAGATGCTCTAATCACAAGGATGGCTACCTGAAATTTTTGAAGATCCCACAGTAGGAGAGATAAGCATATTAATGTAAAAAAAATTAACCTCATGTGGAATGAGGTCCATAGGTTCTCAAGATTTAAAGAGAGAATGAAGTTATCTGGGAACTCAGATGGTAATATAAATTATTTTTTAAAAAATTAAAGCAGTGTTGAAACAAATTTTTATCTGCTACTCTCAAAAAGTGGCAGGGAATATTCTGGTAGATATATCGGGCTAATGGTGGAGGTGACCAGGAGGTGCCCCCTCATTTGCACTATTGAAGCTTGCAGGAGGCTCCTCCTAAGTGTCAAGGCTCAGATATGAGCAGCTCTAAACTCCTGGCATAAAAGAGCAAAAAAAAAAATCGATGAGAAGTGAGGGAAGGAGAGGGCAAGAGGAAAATAATCCCTAGAGAAATAAGAAAAGTGTAGTGTTAAGTTACCGAAAATGGAACTAGGAAACTGGCCAGACTGTATTTGTTATTTCGTGGTAATTCTTAAGACAGCAGTGATTTTTCTGTAAGGACTAATATCAATAGAGCCAGGCAGGGAAAGGGTTAAGATGCAGCCAGTGATAACCTCATGGCAGAGTGGCAAAGGGGCAAAACAAGGTGGGGAAGGCCAAGGTGGTGTGGAGGGGACAGAGGGCACAGGAAAAGCAAAGTCTGATGTTGGTATTGGCATGTGGGTGTGCTGGCTAGTTGGACATTTCTACTCATCGCAGTTTAGTTTGAATAGGTGTTAGCTTACATCCTGAAATCTTTTAATTTGTCGGAACCTAGCAGAATCTCTCTTCAGAACTATCACAACTCATCTTTCAGTTTTCAATTATGTGGCCTCAGTGTACAAAATGAGTGTCTGTGACCATTATCCAAACAGGTCTCCAGTAAAAAATGTATTATGATCCTGAATTAACGACACAACACTAATCACGGAACTGAGTTATGCTTGTTTGATGCTTTGTGGAGCCATTCATCAGATTTCCTTTGTGTTAACACAGACCCATTCTTGACCACTCACTTGACTGATAAGAAGACCCAACATGCCCTTTTCTTAACGTCACCAATGGTATATATGAAATACACAGCTGAAGCAATTCGAGCTTATGGGTGACATTTTCTCTTAAAGGATATAGTTAGCATAAATGAATTCACTAAAAATTGACAAATGTAAAACCATTATGAATTTCAATGAACAAAATAAAAGGTTACGTTGCATCGTTAGTATGCATGCAGTACAGAAGTGAAGTTTCTCACCCATGCAACATGAAATGCTTGCATTTCTCTCTTCTCTCTTTTTTTTTGTTTCCATGGGTTTATTCATTTACTTTATTGAAATATAATTAACATACCGTGTTATTTAGTTTCAGGTGTATAATATTCAACAATTCCCTGCATTACTCGGTGCTGATCAAGATACGTGCACTCTTATCCATATTATCTATGGATACCCCCCCGCCCCACCCCTCCCTCTGGCAACCACCAGTTTGTAGGTAATAGTCCGTTTTTTGTCTCTTTTTTTCCCCCTTGTTCATTTGTTTTGTTTCTTAAATTCCATATGAGTAAAATCATATGGTATTTGTCTTTCTCAGCCTGACTTATTTCACTTAGCTTAATACCCTCTAGGCCCATCCATGTTGTTGTAAAGGGCAAGATCTCACTCTTCCCTTTTTTTCTACAGAATTAAAATTTAAGGCTCTTATAATTTATAAAATTACACATAATATATAGTTCAATATAACTAAATCAGTAAAACCAACTATTCTTCTTTTAGTTTGTAATGATCTAAAAATACAAGGCCTGCTCATGTTTTGACAGTTGGCACTTAGCTAGACAAAGAAGAAAGAACCAAGAAAGAACCAAAAGTGGTACAGGACAGGATGCCAACTGCATTGCCTGCCTAGAGATTCAGTTTTGAGGATGTATTCATTGACCATTCCCAGTGCCTAGTCTGAGAAATAGTTTATATTTTAATCCGTAATTCTAGAGCAATGAAATGGACAGATATTCCAAGAAAAGTATTCAAAGGGAAAACAGAAAAGATTTGAGGCTTTGAATTAGATTTTCATCTTAAAGCACCACATAAAAGAAATGTGTTTTTATATCCAGACCAGAATTCCTTAAGTTCCGTGATTTTAGTCACGTGTCTTGTCACAAAGAACTCTGGACATAAATATGGCATGTCTCTCTATGAAAAATTAATCCACCAGGACAGCGGACATCACAGCAGGTCAGAAGTAAACAAACTGAGGGTTCTAGAGGGGAGGGGGGTAGGGGGATGGGTTAGCCTGGTGATGGGTATTGAGGAGGGCACGTTCTGCATGGAGCACTGGGTGTTATGAACAAACAATGAATCATGGAACACTGCACCAAAAACTAATGATGTAATATATGGTGATTAACATAACAATAAAAAAATTAAAAAAAAAAAAAAAAAAAAAAAAAAAAAAAAAGCTGTACTCATGCTACCTAAGTAATCGAAAAGAATAGATCCTGGGGGAGTTCCAATTGAGACAGTACCGTACACACGGAAATAAAGGAAATTCACCGAAGGAAGAAGAAACATGGTTCTGAGTAATATTAATGTGGTCATTGAGATACAGCTACTCTCTGCTTAGCCAGTTGGATCCATCTGCTATACAAAAGAAAACTGGCTACTAAGATGATTTATTGAAGAAATCTGCCAGAATTAAGGGAGCTGATGTTTTCCGCTTCTCATTTCCAACTACATGCTATTTAGAGTCATTACTTCCTGGCACGATGTCATACCGTCTTTCAAGGTGGCTCCTCGGTGGTGCGAGGAGGTATGTGCACATCCCAGACACTGGAAGATGTAAACCCCACCCGGGAGGGAAATCCTATTATAGAAATTTCCTTAGTGTTCCAAAACGTAACCTTAGAACAATAGTAGCCCTATTAAATTGTTCAAATAATCTTGCAAACTATCAGAGTTAGAAGGAACCTTAGTAGTCAGCTTTGTCAATCCCAGTTTAATCCTTACATTTCATATATCTGCTTTGTCTCTATTTGCAAATGTAATAAGTAGGCCCTTAATTGCTCCGTTTAAGTCATTAATAAAATGTGTGGAACAGGCTAGAGCTGAGGACTTTGCTAATGAGAAGACCCCCATTTGTGTCAACTTTGATCTGTGTATCTGCATGCTTAATCAGTTACTAATTCACTCTGTTACCTGACTGTCTGCTATTCTTGCCACATCTGACAGGGCACTGGAGTCCCTGTTAAAGGCCCAGCTGAGGTCTTTTCAAATGTGACATTTCCTAACCCAGAGTCACACACACAAACACACACACACAACGATGCTGGTTTGGTAAGCTCTGTCCTTGGTCAACAGTGGAGGACCCGGTAATTATGGACTCCTTCTCTGTGTTCAGAGCCACCCACTGTCATTAGGTAGAACCAGGCTCTGGTTTCAAAGAAGTCCAACTTAGGCTGGTTTTTCCTGAAACTATATTTGGAAACATTTATGGAAGACAGTAATAACATCAACTAACACTCACATAGTGCCTGTTAGGTGCTTGTATTGTGCCAAGCACTTTGCAAATATTAGCTCACTTAATCCTTGCAACAAACTTACTAAGTGAATACTACAATATCTATTTACTCATTATTATCTTTTGTTATGCCCATTTAAAAAAAACCATTTATTTATTTGAGAGAGAGAGAGAGACAGAGCATGAACGGGGGGGGGGGGGAGGAGGGAGAGGGAGAAGGAGACTCTGTGCTGAGCAGGTAGCCCAATGTGGGACTCATCCCAGGACCCTGAGATCATGACCTGAGCTGAAGACTTAACTGACTGAGCCACCCAGGCGCCCCTGTTATGACTATTTAAAGATGGAGAAACTGAGGCTGAAACTGTAACACATTTACTAACTTGTCCACAAAGCTGCTAAAGCTGCCTGGTCTTAGCCATTATGGCCCCCTGCCTGCCAGGATACATAACTGGCATTGCTGAGAAAGAGGCATCAGAGAGGAAGTCAGGAGATTTCGTTATCTTGAATCATCATTTTGCTTCTTTTGGCCTCAACTTTCTTATCTATATAATGGCAGTGTCCAGTCAAAAGGTCTTTACGATCCCTTGCTTCATCATTCTTTCAGAGAATTTCCAAAGTTATTTTGGACAAGTAGTAAGTAATAAATAAGAAATACAAAGTATTTTATGTCCTTTAAAAATGTTCTTTTAAGCTTAACTTCACCAGGACAATGTTAATAGAATAGCTGAGTATTTAAACCTCAATACTTCCACAAATGATACCCCTAAATCAAGATGAATTGGCTGATAAGGAACATTCTGATTATGCAATTCTGAAAGGTTTACATAACAAATAATGGTACATTTGATTTGTGTACTCATTTAATTTTGGAGAGTGGAAGTAATAAAATGATAATATGATGTGGATAGGTAAAAAAATGTGCCCTAATACATAGCTACATACAGAGCGAGAGCAAAAAAAGGAAAAAGCATGTATTATGTATCTGCCAACAAGCATGATGAGACTCTGAGCCTGTGTTCACGTTGAGAGGGTTCCACTCTATCTAATTATTAGGTTCATTTACTTTTTTGTTGCCCTGATACAACATGCCCCAGAAGCCCGAGAACGTCATTGCCATATGGGAGCTTCCACTGCTGAGGCTAGCGCCAGCAGGCTGCTCATTGAGTACTCACCTAACATTCTACGCTTCTGTAACGAGAGAGTGTGACCTAAGGTGTGGGGACGGCGAACAGACCAGCAAACCAAAAAGAGCGGGTTACACTACATGGTGGCTCGGAGACTGGTAATGGAGACTTACAGGCGGATTCTGGCTCAGAAGGTTTGATTAACTATTACTTCCACTTATATATTTTGTTGCCCTAGTTTCACTTTCACAGCTTAAATTAGTGCAAAGTGGATTCCTTACTGCAAAGCTACCATTTTGTGTGTTTCTTAGTGAAGCTATAAAAAAAAGGTAATATTTTAGTGATTGGACTCATGGCTCTCATCTGAACTATCCTTTATGCAACAATTCCTTTATTTTGATTATACTTACTGTTATAATGTAAGGGGAAAATTTAAAATAAATATATGATAAAAAATGGCCACTGAAAACAGTAACCAAATGATCAAAATGGCCTTGAAATGAATCCGTGTAGAGTTTTAAGATGCGCAAGTTCAGGAAGTAAGGCAGTAATTGGCAAAAGTTAACACAAATCCTTTCATAAATTACATAGATAACATAATTAGCATTTCCAAGCCTACTGCATTCCCCCCCCATAAGCTTTTTAAGATTCCACCTTATTTCCCAATATAACATAAAATTATGGATAACATAATTTGGTCACAGACCAACATAAAATGTTGGTTCCTTCATATTATTATTATTATTATTATTATTATCTAGAAGAGAGTTCTTTATATTAAGTAATAAAACAGTTTTAAGGGAAGTTAGCTTCCAACCACACTGGAGGGAATTTTCATACTGCCCTCTTAACATATGCTGGAAGAGATCACAAATTTATGACTGACTAAGATAAAAATCACCAAACTGAGTCCATTTCAGGGGGGGATTAGATGAATCTCCCTGCCCCCTTTACTGAATATACCAAGGTAATGTGGCTAATTTGAATTCTGTCCAAAAATCCTAGTTTTTATCTAGAGTTCTGTGTGGAGACTGTATTAGTGAAACCCAAATACAGCACTTGTTTTAGCTACTGCTTTTTTCTTTTATTTGGGTAACAGCGGCTACTACGGGACTTACTTTTTTGTGTGTGGGGGGGTTGTTTTCAATGAATTTAAAACACACTTGAATATTCCAAAGTCCACAAAAGAAGAACAATAAAACACTACCCAGGAATGTATCACTGAAATTAAAAACAAAACAAAACAAAACACCCTGCAATTTTTTCTAGTGACCGTATCATGAGCTGGGAAGGTCTGAGAAAATCTCCAACCCAACTGCCTAATTACATGGGAAAGGGCTAGAACATGTTTCTTGGATTGCAAAGAGGGAGAACTAGAATAAAAAAACAGTTTGTTTTCACGTCACCAAGCCCTGGATGCAAGGAGCATAAAGGGATTGCTGTTTTTTCACTTTGTGGTCTCTTTAGACCGTCTTTTGCTCCTTCATCTAAACTCATTATCACAATGAGTACTGTTTGGTTTAAAAAGGGGTGGGGAGAAGACGAGGAAATCCAGGTGCTTCGGAAAAGGACTGATGTCTTGTAGCTGTGATTCTTTCTGTCACTGTGTTAAGTCGTGCTGTTGTTCTGAAACCAGGCACACGATTTCTCCCTCTTTGTAGCCTCCAAACACACCCAGTGCACAGAGGCAGCTGGGCATGCATTTTGGATACACACTGAGATTGGTCCGGATGCAGACACAGGGATAAGGGAGGAAGAGCAGCTTGATGACACCGTAGCAAGCATCTTCCTGAAATGCAGTTTTGACAAGATGAGGACACCCTCTTCTTCCTCACAAGTACATGTCTAATGATTTGCCAAAAATCTCCAGAAAAACCAACCTTAAACACTGTATTATTGCAGGCTTTCCCTCGGAAGCATTTTTTATTCAGTGTTCTCTCTGAGGAGCAAATCCCTTATGCTGGCTAACCTGGCTTTTAAAAAATGCTATCCATTAAAAACAAAGAAGCAAAGCAAACCGAAACATCTTTCTTGAAAAAAAATGGGAAGGAGATTTCATGAAGGAGGTAGCTGGTTGGCATGTAGCAGCGGGAAGAGCAGCTACACCCAGATGAGGTCCTAAGCGTGTATGGCTTGCTCAGTACTCCGCTCGGTACTACTAAAGGGGAAACACACACACACACACACACACACACACACACACACACACACACACACGTATCGGCACTCCCGGTGAGTTAAGAAATAAAGAAGGCTGCAAGGTGACGCTACGATAGAGGGCAAGCACATTTTCTTTCTTAGATTGCAATTACTCCTGGCGACATTTAATGTGACACATTCCTATGCCAGGGAAAGGATTTGCAGTCATTTAGAAATGCAGTTACTCCTACACCCATCGCTTTCATACATCCATGTGGTGACGCGCCCCTCATTTAGGCTACTTTATATATGCTTTTCTGATATCAAATCATCCAAATAGCAGAGGATCTTACCTTCCCAGCTCTTCTCATCACACAATGCAGTCAGGTCGAGCTCAGGAACTTCAGAGACAAAGCTCTCCTGCTGGTCATCGGCATCTTGAGTCCTCTGCAGTTTGGTGTCAGGTACACTGGGATGCTCCTGAATCTTCATTGTGGGGCTCTGTAATAACAGCACAACGTCTCCAAATATCTACTGCTCACCAAAACCCACAAACGTCTGCAGCAATTCCACTCCTTCTGGATGAAACCTCCCAAGCTGTGGCGGTAGATGCACCCAGCCCAGAAATCAAAATCATAGCTCGATGCCCCCTGGATCCTAGCTGGCCACTTGCATGCAAAAAGCAACCATCCATCTATGCTCCTTTAACTTTTCTTCTGTGAGAAAGGCAAGAGGATTTCCACGAGCTGCTGCTCTGGGTAACTGCAGGTAGCTGACAGTCTTGACGGTTATTGACTGGGGTCGGGAAGGAGGGGAAGGAGTTTGTGTTTCCTTAAAGGAGTAGGGCTCTGAAGACCGTAAACAACAACAAAAATCCGGCTACTGCTGTTGCCAAGGCTGGGGAAGCAACACGGTGTCTCCTGCATGCAGACTTCTTTGCCCCTTAGGGGAACAATCCTGCAAGGCCGGGAACAGCGGCTGTGTGCACGAACGCTCTCCTGCTGGCCCCGGCAGGCTTAGATCAATTAAGCAGGGCTAGCTGCACAGTCCCAGATTTCCTGTGGTTGTTTTCCCCCCAAGTGTGGGGAGGACAGACTATTTATGGAGGAGCTCTGGGCATTAAAGCATTGTTGCGCAAATTCAAACAGCACAGGGGTTTGGCAGCTCATCTGGGCTAGCAGTAAGGAATACGGACTCTGGAAATGAGCCAAAATTACACAGGCAGCAGGACTTTTTTTTTTTTTTTAAGTAAAAAAACCAAGAACTGGCAAGTCAGCAATGCATAATTTATATCTTACAAATATCCAACTGTCACTTGTTTTCCTACAAGTCATCTAGTCCGAATATTAAATACTCAGCTACACTTGGTTTTGCTGGTTGGGGGCACCTACACCCAGGCTGAGATATCTGGGGGATGGGAAAACTCTCTCTCAAAGGCTGCTATTTTAGCTAAGTGATTTTATGTGAACAAAATTTGCATTGAAATTCATTCTTTTTTTCCTTGCTCTTTTGGCATCTTATAAACCCAATCACTGTCACTTTCCCTTCTCTCCTAAGATTATAAACACAAGTGTTTACTCACAAATATTCTTCTCAAGTAGCACAGATCTGTACAAAAGATTTTCTTGGAGAATAACTGGAAATTTATTTTAGCAAATATGATAAAAGAAAAAAACCCAAACATCTGGAAGTCATAAATGATTCCATTAATGCATGAGAAATGCTCTTCTGCTTAAAATAAGCACTATTAAGACTTCCAGCTACTTTTAATAGCTATTCAACCCATTTTGATATCACCAGGGAATAGATGGGGCTTTTACTGTTATATTTCCACAAAATGATGCAAGAGGACCGCTATTTTCTTCACCACATTGGGAATACAGTTCATGATGAGCTACCAAAGTCAGATGAAAATGCCAGGTAAAACTGGGGCTTTAAGATACTTTCAAAATGCTGCTTGTCTGTTGGGGGAGAAGATAGAGTATGCATTTATGCCAAAAAAGTTATTTGTTCCTTGAGCTGAATCCTAAGCGGACCAGGGCTGAATGAC
Organism: Zalophus californianus; assembly: GCF_009762305.2. Taxonomy (NCBI): domain Eukaryota; kingdom Metazoa; phylum Chordata; class Mammalia; order Carnivora; family Otariidae; genus Zalophus; species Zalophus californianus. The sequence goes on from NC_045596.1 coordinate 72,019,619, forward strand.
CAAATCTGGCACTCAGCTTATTAAGAGCTACAGGGTTAGTCACCAACCGTGTGTGTGCGCGCGTGTGCGTGTTAGAACCTGCATACCGCAAATACACATTTTGTCAATAAAGATTCTAACACTTTTTCCACTTAGAGACATACAAAAAGGAAGACTATAAGAAATATGATTCCATATTATAAGCCCAGCATGTTGTCCATGTGGAGTGTTTTTCGGCCCCTGACACTGCACTACAGTGGGACGGACGTGGATCTTTCTAACAAGCAGACCTGCATGGCTGATATTCACTGTGCTTGGTGCTTGGGCTGAGCTGCTTCACTTCTCTGAGCCTCCATTTCTTAATCTGTGAAACGGCATGAACAATTCCAATCTAGCAAGGTTCCTTTGAAGATCTGGGAAAAGGTATGCAAGGCCATTAGCACAGTGCCTGGAGCATAAGATACACACAGGTGAGGCCCTCAGTATTTTCATCATCTAGGCACCATAAGAAGATGAGAAAAACACTGCCACATCTCAAAATACCAGGGAGAGGTGTTGGAGACGAGCCATGTTCAACAGCAACTCAAGGCGAACCGTGCTACCTGGAAGAGGGGAGTTCTAGATGCATGATGAACAAACAGAGAAAAGAGCCACTTGGGGTCCCAGCATGAGTCAGCCACAGCGATTTTGTTTTGGGGACAGTGTGGGTGAGAGGGGTCAGGAGGAGGAACAGATGCAGCAAACCTGGGGTTTGCTGGTCATAGCAGGGGAGGACAGGATGGAGGGGCGGCCGGGGATGAGGGCGTCGGATCAGCAGACGCTGGACTGAGAAAGGCCTTGTATGCTCCGCTAAGTTTGGATTTTAGCCTGTAGTTGATACTGGAATGCCACGGAAGGATTTTAGAAACAGAGTAACAATGGTGAAATGTGTTTTCCAGGCTGAGGCCTTGCAGATGGGAGTGAATGCTGGTGGGAAGACCTACAGGCCTAAGCACTGGGTTCTGTAGGCAGCCCGTGTCCCTTCCCAACGCGAGATACCGGCTTTGCTTCCTGCCATAAGTGTATCCCCTCAGGGCACTCAGAGTCCTGTGGTGCTTGACACGACACATGTGAAATGCTGAAACACACACACACAGGCATACACTAATGTAAAAATGCGTACTTTTTACGATTGCTCCATCTGTATTAGCACCCATTTCAAAGGAAATTGAGATAATTTTTTTCTGCATCTGAATTAGTACCCATTTTAAAGAAAACTAAAATTAGAAAATTAATTTTTCCCCTCCAAAACGCACAGTATTTCCTTCGATGACATGGTTTGGCGCACCCCCTCTGTGCTGGGCATTGTGAGCCATGCAAGCTCCCTACACTGAGAGAGCTGATATTTTGTGGAAGAGGCTCAGGAATGCTCAGTGGGGTTCTGAGGACAGTTGACTTGGGCGCAATACAACAACAGACCACCTTGTGGATTAGTTAGCTGCCCTTCACAGTGTTCAGATGAAGTCTGGGAGTCGGGCATGTGGGAGAGGGAGAGATTACTGCCCTGGGTAGGAGGCTGGAATAGACAACCCCTAAGATCCTATTATTCTAACGAAGAGAATCAGGTCAAAAGTTTATTAGTTTATTCGTGTGTGTGTGTGTGTGTGTGTGTGTGTGTGTGTGTGTGTATCACATGATATACTTATAACAGGGCCATTGTGTGCTAGAGATATGAAGATAATATTTACTCATTTATTCAACTAATAATTTTTGCATACCTATTACATGCTAGACAGTTTTCTAACACTGGAGATACTTCAGAGGACAAAATAAAGTCTGTCCTAATGAATCTTACAGGAAGTGACAGTAAAAGAAAAAATGTCAGATAGTGACATGAACTATGGAGAAAAATAAAGCAGAGAAAGAGAGATGATGGAGGTGGGGGCCACGGTCTACTATTTTCTATCTGGTGGTCAGGAAAGGCCTTTCTTATGAGGTGACATATAAGCAGAGATATGAAGGAAATGTGGGAGTGAGCCATCAATGGGAAGAGCATTCCAGGAAGAAGGAAAGCAAATGCAAAGGCCCTGAGGCATGGTCACTGTGTAGAGATCACTGTATGTGGAGTCACCATGTAAGGGTGTTTAGAATGTGCTACATATAACAGGGTATCACTCACATTGTAGACCTATGTTCACCCGCATAAGCATCTGGACTTTCTGGCTGATTTCCTACACAGCAGGGGAAGGGTCTCTGCTGCATCAACCACACCAGCTTGTATAGCAAGGACACGCTTGGCCCAGCACTCGCCAGCGCATCCACATGCTCAGCTCTGTTCTGCTGTGCTGTGATCAGTCCCTGTGGTTGCTGCTCTCTTACCTGCATGATGCTCCTGGAGGCCTGGTTCCCAATTTCCGGCCTCATGGGTCTCACCAGAACCCCCCGCAGTTGCTGCGCTGGGGGATGCAGCGTGGGCTGCTGGTGTGGGCCCGGGCTTATGTACATACGGGTGCTAGGGCTGCCGCTCCGTGGCTACCCAGGCTGAAGCTGTTCAGGCTCTGCAGCAATACACCAGCATCAAGTCTACTCTTCCCTCAAATACTCGTCAGCCTAGACTGGGTGGGGCCCCTCTCCAGATTGTTCCCCACTCTCTCCTCGTGCTTGTCCTATAGCATTGCCCTGGTCTACTTGCTTGTCCGCTGCTTCTCTTAGGTCATTCATGTTCAAATGTCAAGGACATTCTCAAATACCAAAATATTTCTGGTTTCAACTTTTGTTGTTTACACGTCTTATGTCTTCAGTTAAATCATAGAGTAAATGGATTACAGTGGTCCCCCTTATCTGGGGGGATACATTCCAAGACACCCAGTAGATGCCTAAAACCGAGGACAGTGCTGAACCCTACAGACACTCTGCTTTTTCCTATACATACACACCTGTGATAAAGTTTAATTGATACATTAGGCACAGTAAGATGAACAATAACTACTAATAGAACAATTATAATATACTGTAATAGAAGTTATGTGAATGTGGTCTCTCTCTCAAAACATCTTTACTCTGCTCGCCTTTCTTCTTGTGATGGTGTGAGATGACAAAATGCCTACGTGATGAGATGAAGGGAGGAGAATGACGTAGGCACTGTGACGCAGCGTTGGGCTACTAGTGACCTTCGGATGATATGTCAGAAGGACAATCGTCTGCTTCTGGACCAGGGCTGACCAGGGGTAACTGAGACCACAGAAAGTGAAACCATGGATAATGGAGGACTACTGCAATTTCACAATTTTCAATTCAGGGATCCTTGTGCTGCAAGTTCACACACCAAACCCCTGTCAAAAATGATGTACCATACAAAAACACACTACATCTTCACGGCTCTTAGGAGAGACAATATGGTACGGCAGATAGGGGATGGGCAGAGATCTGAGTTTCAGTACCAGCTGATCGGCTGCAAGATCTTGAATGAAAACCTCTCTGTACTTTGGCTTCCTTTTTTAAAGCTTTGTTTTTTCTGTCACACAAGTGTAAGACTTCATAGAGTTGTTATGAAGATGAAATGAAAAACATGTATAAAAATGGCTAGCCCATAGTAACTGAGAAAAATACGCTATTTCCAATTATTTACTACCTCCCTTTCAACATTCATTCATCTGCAAGTGTTTACTGAACACATACTATGTCCTAGGCAGTGGGATTACAGGAATTAACGAGTTATGGAATTTAGTGTGGAAGGAAGACACTGAACGTAGGAGTGCCCGTGTCACACATGTTATAACAGAAAAAAACAGGCCGCTAGGGAGCCAATACTCAGAAAGCTCACCTTGCCTGAGGCTTCAGGTGACAGCCCATGTTCAGGTCAAGGAACGGCTAACTAGGGGCACCTGGGTGGCTCAGTCGTTAAGCGTCTGCCTTCGGCTCAGGTCATGATCCCAGGGTCCTGGGATTGAGCCCCGCATTGGGCTCCCTGCTCAGAGGGAAGCCTGCTTCTCCCTCTCCCACTCCCCCTGCTTGTGTTCCCTCTCTTGCTGTCTCTCTCTGTCAAATAAATAAATAAAAATCTTAAAAAAAAAAAAAAAAAAGGAACCGCTATTAGTCTACTCACCTTATCTTTGTCAAGACTTGCCCCTGTCTAACTGGACCTGGCTTTTCCAATCCTCAGACTTCACTGATCTTGCTCCTCCCCTGACTTCAAATAGGTGGTGAATTTTTGTTTCGTTCCTTCTCCCTCCCTGCACAGGATATAAATGAGTACCCTAAGAGCTTACCAGAGCCAGGAGCGATGAGATCAGAGAGTGTACTGTGTAATGCAGTTTGCACAGGAAGGAACCACACAGCGTTAATACAAGAACCACATGGAACCATAAACATTTACTGTTTGGCCTGACAATAAAGGAAAGTGGACATAACAGAGTTCCAAAATTCATGTGAATTGCAAAGCTTCCGTAGCCTTTAGAGACTGGATGAAATGGGAAGTGAATCTAAACAAATAGAGCTTTTAAATTATTCTGGTTCTAACATTAAAACCAGTAACAAAATCCTAACGCTTCCATGGAATACAGTAAAGTTGAAATGACACAGTGATTCATTTCATAAGTACTTGTTGACAGGATATTTCAGAATTTATCTCAAACCTGCTCAGGGCACATAAAAGCCTACACTTAAGATGTCTGATAATTAATATTAATGCTCAGTCTTGATTGGAAAGCCTTGTCTTCTTTCTCTCTCTCCCTTCTTTTACTTTTGTTTTGAAGGAGGATAAAAAAGGGAAATGGTCTTTTGTTTATTATGAATGTCTTATTTGTTATCAAAGGTATGCTTCTAAGCTCTTCTTTTTTTTTAAGCTCTTCTAAGCAGTAGGCTTAGAAAGCATAATGTAAAAATATTGCAAAAGAATTTAACACTTCATTAACCTTATACTTCTGAAATAAAATGACCTCACCCAAATAAGGTAATACCCTTCTAAGCACTCAATAATTCTTACAGGTTTTGCTTTCTTGATAAAGAGATTAAACATAAGGTTACAGTTTTAATATTCTGGACTTCATACAGAAGCATGAACTATTTCCACATTAGAAAATAACTTATCAGAAGGAATCAAATGGAAGCATGAGATTTAAGCTCTATTGTAAACAGAACTTTGAAAATCTGTACTTTCAGTGATATCTTTTGGAATCTAGAAATTGCTAGTTTTAAGGATGACCTTTCTTCTGGGTACTTACAGATGTTCACTGAGCTGAAAAAGAAACAAAAGAACAAAGACCCTGGACTCCAACATATTCAGGGAATAGGACGCCAGGCTCTTCCTTACATGAGTTCATTTCATACATCCCAAAAAAGTGTATTTTATTAAAATGCCCACCTTTTGAAAACCTACCCATAAAAATCATACTTTAGTTTCACTGGCCATCTGAGATCTTGAGCAGATTCTCTTTTTGGGTAAGATTAGTTGATTAAAAAAACTAAAAAGATGTGCAACGAAAGGATAAACCCACGTTCACTTTTCAACACGTGCATTCAAACAAAAACACATCTAGGGCTGCAAAATGCTTATTTCAAGAATAAAGTCACAGTTGTGCCTGCATTTGCGTTTGAACCGTAGATTCTAAGACTAGCTTCTCTCTGCCTCTGTGTCCCTCTGAGGAGCATCTCCGAGACTGGGTTTAATGTTCCACATTCTAACGGAGATGCTAGTCAAAACAAGAAAGACCGACCACCTTTTCCTCAATAGCCGGCATTGGTGGCCTTAATCGTACATGAATCTAAGAACTTACAAGGAAAATTTTAAAGGATGGTATTAATGAGGACCAACTGTCTTCATGGAAAATGAAACTGGAAAGAGCCATCCACAGTGAGCATGTAAACACTGGTTTCTCAATCTCAGGCTATAGGAGATGTGAAATAAAACACCGCTTGGGCAGAATTCTAGGAGGGGTAACCAAAGTCTAGACTTATTTTTCATCTCTGAAATTTAGGAATTGTTGTGACAGTACCAGAACACCAGATTAACTATTGAGGTTGTTTAATCAGTTCTAGAAAGTTCTACACATATTAAGTAGTAAACAATGATATCGCACTGTAAACAAGGGAAAGGGCGTTAAAAATGGAAAACATCTTTTCACGGTCTGTCCCTAATAATTAAATATATATCCTTTAGTGAAAGCAGCACATGCCTTCCCGAATAGAAGCATCATCCCAATCTTGTGGAGTGATGTCTTGTTTTTCTCCTTTGGGCAGTTGTAAAAGAAACCTGACACGGAGAGCTTAGGCTGGATTTTAACTCACTGCTTAATTTTATCTCCTAGCTGAACGTATGATGACGACCATGATTATTAATAGTGAATGCTTAAGGAGTGCCAGCAGTGGGCTGGGTGCTGATTGGCAACTGCACATGCCTGACACATGTTAAGAATAGGACCTGGCACATGGAAGCAGGATTTGAAACTTTTCCCCTGTGATTCATCCACCATCATGGGCGCTGCCCACAAATGTACCAAGGCAAACTGAGCTCGGCATGGATTTAGTTCGGGTGCCACTTGGAATTTATGAGTTAATGTTATGAAGTCCATCCACAAAGGCTGCTCTATACCCTTTCATCTCATAAGGGAGAACAGGCATAAAAGGGAGGAACCGAGAAGACCTCTCTAGGAGCGGGCAAAGCAATCTTCTTTAAAGTCACGTTCAATGGCATGATGAGTAAGTGCTTGCTGTGAGCAGAGGAAAAGAGCTGAGAAAGGGTGACACAAGAAGGAAAACAAAGCAACGCTATCGTGGGGGAAACTGGGCTCTGAAAAAAGGTACCTGGTGTCAGGGAAAAAAAAGTCAGCTGGATGCCTGGGTCCCAAGGAAGGAAGCTTAAAGGAGTGGGAAATAAGAGATGAAAGAGGAGGCTCGGCAGCTGTGAAGTCAGAAAGAGGAAGCATTCCCCTCCTATTAGCCGGCTAGGCTGATAAAGGGGACATGGCAAAAACTGAAGAGCGGGAAAAGGACAGGTCCACAGTACCAGCGGGGAGCGGTGGGGAGGTGGTGATTCATTCCCAGCAATTTTATGCCAAATTGTACACGAGGGTGCGTTTGTCTAAGAAGGGGGTCCACAGCTTTTAGAGTCTCAACCTCTGAGACTGTAGAATTCCAAGGCGGGTAGAGGACTGCAGCTGTTCACTGCCTTGTAGCTCCTAGCCCAGGACATGTACATGGCAGGACTCAACAGATGCTCCTAACTCCATCAGTGAATTAGGACAATGTCCCATAAAGATTAGGAATCACTGGGTTAGAGGGAGAGTTCTAGACATAATTCATATTTCAAGGGTCAGAATTCAAGAACAGGTTGAAAAAAGCTTTAAATCTTGCCCAAGGGAGAAACTGATAAAAATACTGAAAGTGGAGGTAGAGGCATTTGGATGTAGATTACACACACATACGTGAATGAAAAATGGGGCCGAGCACACCAAATGGAAGCCAGAGTTGGGAGCAAGGGAAATCACGTGGGGTCAGCACGGCTATGCCCTCAGAGAACGAGGAAGGCGGGAAATAACCGGAACTTCAAGATCTAGACAGCATAAGGGAGTTAGATCTTTTTTCTCCACGGTTTACTTAAAATGAGACAAAACTCAGAAAACAAACTGGGTATAATAACTCACACTGAGTTTATCTTAATTTGAAAATTAATGAGATAAATCTCGGTGACAGAACCCCTAAATTCATTGCCTATTTCAATCACTTAAAAATGCATAAAAACATGGAAAATCAAACCAGTAGCTTTGGCTTTTTGTTTTGTTTTATGGAAAATCTAAAGGGAAATCTCCATGTTGCTGAAGTTTCTCTTTGCAAGCAAAATAAAAGCATTTAAAAGCAAAGAGAATATGATTTTTCAAGGAATCTTTATGTTTCAGTATTTGCCTTTCTGATCAAGCACAGTCCTGTCAATCTCATTAACCCTTATTGACAGGCTCATAGTGCTTCACGTGTGCTCTCAGGAACATATGGACAGCCCCGTTACAATCACAAAATTGTTAGCTACTCACCTCAAAATGCTGGGTATGTCTGCGGTCTTTTTCATCTTCTTTGCTATAAACAACAGCAACAACAAAATATTATAAAATGTCAGTTTTAGAACAATGCTTTTCATCCAGTGAAATTATGATTTCATTTATTTTAAAAGTAGGCTGACTGGCTCTACATTAAATTCTTGTAAAATTCAAAAACAAGACAAAACAAAAAATCAAAATAAAACAAAACTAGAAACACAACCACGAATGGGGTTATTTGTCTTTAATAGCACCACAGCAGATTTTCTATTCTAAGCATTTTCCTTGCTATAAAATACCATTGGTAAACATACAGACCTTTAATTCTATTCTTTCTAGTTCTTGTAATGCACATGGTATTAAGTGAAAAAAAAAAGCAAGCTATTCATGCTTTTAGTAAGCAATGTGAGGAGCAAATGCTAAAATTACCTTTCATCGGACATCAGTTCAACATCGTCAGGTCCAGCCCTCTCATGAGATGGTGTGGAATTGAGGCTTTCCATATTCTGTAACAAAACAAATTGTAGGGGGGTGGGGGGATGGGTCAGCCCGGTGATGGGTATTAAGGAGGGCACGTATTGTATGGAGCACTGGGTGTTATAGGCAAACAATGAATCATGGAACACTACATCAAAAACTAATGATGTAATGTATGGTGACTAACATAATAAAATAAAATAAAAAAAAACAACAAAAAGCAACAACAACAACAACAAAACAAATTGTGGTTGCCCAGTAGGAATGGTAAGAAATATGCAACAGCAGATCCTCCTTTATTTAAAACAGAAAGATCAGATAATATGCTGATATAAATGAATTCTAGTCCTCATATTTCTATCTTTGTTAAAACTAGTAACTACAAAAGTTTAGTATATGCTGCTTGCATAAAATTGGATGTTGAATTTTATCATCCCTTTAATGAAGATATCTGACACCATCACAAAATGATCATTGTATCCGATAATGTCCTTGTTAGGTAACAGCCATACCTTACAGCTAAACATAGCAAAACCCAGACTGTCAGAACATTAGGGTAGAATTAGAACTAGGACTGAGGAATCTGACCTTGAATCTTATCAGAAACCAATGTAACATTCATTGCTCATTTAACATATTTTCAGGATAAATTGCCAATATAATGTGGGATAACATATAGCTTGTACCCAAACTGTAAACTATCCATGAATAGAAATGGTATTAACTTAAGACCGTTTCTTTCTGTGATATTTAATATTAATCCTTATAATAGCTAAGATGGAAAAAATATAAACAGGAAACTTACTTTGAATAGCATGTATTTCAGGCTGACCAAGAGGGCTTAATACTTATCAGGAGGCATACCTGTAAGGTTTTTGTGACATGGCCAATACTTTCTGAATACAATTCAGGTGACTGAGCACATCATAAGTAAGCCATGCCCATGAAGGAAGATTACAAAAAAGCAAACAAGAGCTCATTTATATTCAGTAAACCGAAAAAAAAAAAAAAAGAACTGCCTTAGAGATCTGAACCTGAATTTCATTGAACTCAAAGATTCATTATCTGCTTTAAAAGGACATTAATAAGCACAATCCACCTATTCTAGGTCATCAGAATAACACATATTGAAGCAACATGTGTTCATCTACATATTTATAACCTCCCATTGTGAAAAACCCTTTACAAAGCAAATCTGATTAAGGTTCTCAATAATCCCATGAAATTGACATATATAAAAATCCTCACAAAATAAACACATAATTAGAGTAGAAAACTAATCTTTGGCTTGGTAGATGAATGAATTGTTTTCCATTTATGTTGGTTTGGCCAATTTATCTGGAATTCTGAAAGTTTAAAACCCCGGGCTCTATCAGACGGTAGAAACAAAGGGAGACACAGCATAACGTAATAGTTAGAATGGTGGCTCTGGAGTCAGAATGTTTGGGTTTGAATCCTAGCTCTATCATTTACCAACTGTCTGACCCTACTTGACCCTCAATGTCCACATCTGGCAAATGGAGATGGCAATATTAACAGAATTACATAGGTGGCCTTGGAGATTAAAGGAAATAATGCACATAGAGAACGTGAATAATACCTGGTACATTTAAAGGATATTAGCTATTGTTGTTGATGCTATTATTATTTCTAAAACTATGAAATCCACCTCCCAAATATTTTACTACTATTTCTCCAGTTAAGGTGATGCTCCAGATACTGGAAAGAGTGTTTGTGTCTGCCATTATTTAACATCAATTTACATGCTTAGATGATTTACACAGTTCATTTTAGAATGGATCTGAGAAATAAAAATTATGACAACATTCAATTATATTTATATTTTTATAACTCTAAAGTTTGAGTTATTAGAGGCCTTTCTAAAATGGCCTCTTATAATTGCTATTACCTGAATGTGATCTTCCTGATAAAAGGGGGTTATATCTATGACAAAGAATCTGTGTTTGTTCTCACTGGTGATCTTCAATAGATTATCAAAATCTTTAGTGTAAGATCTAGTGCAATAGCATTTTTTCTTTTTTTTTTTTTTAAAAAGATTTTATTTATTTGAGAGAGAGAGAATGAGAGATAGAGAGCACGAGAGGGAAGAGGGTCAGAGGGAGAAGCAGACTCCCCGCTGAGCAGGGAGCCCGATGTGGGACTCGATCCCGGGACTCCAGGATCATGACCTGAGCCGAAGGCAGTCGCTTAACCAACTGAGCCACCCAGGCGCCCGCATTAGGTTTTTCTAAAGCTCTGAAACCTGAATTCCTAGGGAAAGCAAAACCCTTTATCCTCAGATCATTTTAAAACAGTGTCAGTGAAATACATTTTTAATTATATGCAAATGACTACTTCAAAATAAAAAAATCTTCACATTAAGGGTAGGACATATTCAGAAAGAGGGAAGAGAAAGTAAACTGTAGTAGTATTATATAAATTTAGATATTTCAGTAAGATTTTTTTTCCCTATACAAAAAGAACCAAGATATAATTGCTTATAGGTTTTGAGAATTACAGAAAAAAGTTATGTTATACAATGGAAAACTTTGCAAAAAGCAGTTGGAAAATGTGAGAAAGTCTGGCTGATCTCCAGGGTTAAAAGTAGTAAGCAGTAACTTGGACTCCCTCCCCCACCCGCTTTTTAAAATATGTTTGATCCCTATGTTTAAGAATTCCCCAAGGATCTGTTTTTTTTTTTTTTATGGATGTAATCGACAAAGGGTGACTTTCAATCTTGTTCCATATTCCTCTTTAAGGCTTTATAATAATTCCAACTTTCATGTTCTCCACACATTGGAGACTGTTGAATATTCATGAGCTGCTTTCACGAACGCAGCAGGCAAGCACACCAGGTTCCTTCCTTCGCTAAGGAGGTTGCCCCATACCTTTTGGATACAGGAACATGTGAAGAATGTGTTACAACTGGCAACCTATCTCAGCTTTCTTCAGAATGAAACAAACAAGGGTAGTAAAGGTCTCTGAACACAGTAACAGAAGTACCTATTTCCAGGGATGCAAAACACACAATAAATTCTGATTTCCATTCTTCGCCTACGGTTAAGATAAAGAAAGAGATCAGGAATTCCCCTCACTTCAGTGAGATGGGAGAAGGGGAAAATAGAATGTACAGGTCAAAAGAACAGCTGAAATGCAGAAGGCTTCCTTCCACTGTATGGGAAGAATGTTACTGGATTTCCAAATGTTCTGCAGCTATAATAGTTCTTGCCTTAGGAGAAAATACGGATTCGATGCCTTCTGAAGGTTTTGAACTGTTTTATGTCCCAAACACTTCTCTAGGTGTGGTGAAAGAGGAGTTTATTAATGTTTGCACTTATGAAAGGTTAAAGTAATAAAACTCTTATAAAAAGGTGTTATTGCATTAATTTTTACTTTAATTGGTCTTCTAAACTTAGGATCTTTTAAATGGGTAATTTTAAGAAACAGCAAAGAACAGATTATGACTTTAAGAATAATTTAATGAAACTGCTTCTTGAATTGCATGAAAAAAAAACAGATAAAGTTTAGTTTATAATCCATAAAATTTTGCTTCAGTTAAGTCTTACCAGTGACTTTCAAAACACACAGATGTGCTGTGATAGAATTTAATTGGACAGTTTTTGGGTGTCAGAAGGAACTGAATTTTAAGAACCACCCTCCTCAATTATAAAAATAACCTCAAATCTAAAAAGAGCAAAATCCTTGAAAAAATTAGCTTTAGAATGTGGGATTTATTTTCAATTCTTCCCCTTGGTCCCCTGTCTGTTGTGGCATTGAAAGCTGGGCTCAAAACCTGTTTGACCACTGAAGCCCTTGAAAACGCTTGGAGCAAAAACAAATGTCTTCTAAAGCTGTAAAATGCTGACAAGGCCTTTATAGAGGACACTGAAAAAAAATGCTTTCCCTCCATATACAAACAGCTCAGTCTGAAGGCTGCAGAGAACACTGGGAGCAAAACAGGTTCACTATTCTAACCTTAGGCTCTAAGAGAAGGAAAATATTTGATATATTCTCATCAACAAAGGTTTAATGTGCACATGAGTTTCTTTTTGTACCCTTTAGTACATTTTATGTTTTACTGCTTAAAGCAACTGTATAACTTAGTCCATATTTAAGAAGAACTATTGATAAGATACGAGGATGCTGACAGAACTTGCTAACTATCCACCCAAATCCACTCTACCTTCCTTCCAGAAATGACATAGCCACATGCGCCCAGCAACAATGCATTCTCCAGTCTCTCTGGCAATGAGATATGGCCATGTGACCGACTCCTCTCCAACAGGATGCTCAATACAATGTGTGTGGCTTCTAGGCCTGGCCAATAAACTACCCCAGCAGGCACATTCCTCAATGCTCATGCTCTCCTTCTGTGAGCTGGAAAGGAGATGAAAACCACCATAGTTCACTGGAAGCTACCTGAAGATGACAGAGAGGAACTTGGCCTGGGTTCCTGAAAAACTGCACAGAGCAAGTCCTCTACTCTTCTCCCTGGCCCTCAACTTTTTTTTAGGTTATGGGAGAAGGAACATTTACTGTGTTCAAGACATTGTGTTTTGGGTCTTCTTGTTACGCAAGTTACCCTAAAAAATATGGCAACCATTCATGCACTTTTTTTCAACACATTTTTTTGATGAGTGCTGAACTCTGCTGGGCATTGGGGTACAAGGGTGAGAGGTGAACCAGAAAGACACTGGTCCTTGTCATCATGACTTCTGTATTTTGGTTACTCCTCCAACTGGAGCTTGCTACACTGTTAATATTATCTTTATTTCTCAGATAGGTTCTTTCTGAATGATAATTGCTAAACGTTAATTGGCAAACATAAAATTCAAAGTGGTCAGCACATTCTTTCCTTATTCAATAGTATGCAAAGGAAAGAAATTCTAGATGTGTGTATAAATGTGGTGAGCTTAAAAAGTCAGAAGAGTATTTGGGTGCCTGGGTGGCTCAGTTGGTTAAGTGACGGCCTTTGGCTCAGATCATGATCCCAGAGTCCTGGGATTGAGTCCTGCATCAGGCTCCTGGCTCAGTGGGGAGCCTGCTTCTCCCTCTGACCCTCTCCCCTCTCATGCTGTTTCTCTCTCTCTCTCTCAAATAAATAAATAAAATCTTAAAAAAAAGTTAGAAGAGTATTTTTCTTAGATGAAGGGTAGGTTGTGGTTAGAACATAGGGACAGACCTTTGGTGTAATGTGAAGGAGGTGGTGGGGCAAACTGTTCAAGTTCCTGATGAAACAGTCTTTTTTTTTTTTTCCCCCCAAAGATTTTATTTATGTATTTGACAGAGAGAGACACAGCAAGAGAGGGAACACAAGCAGGGGGAGTGGGAGAGGGAGAAGCAGGCTTCCCACAGAGCAGGGAGCCCGATGCGGGGCTCGATCCCAGGACCCTGGGACTGATGCAACAGTCTTTAGATCAAAGTAAGTTATAATCAAACCCCTCCAGCCCTCCTCTAGGCTCCATCCCTTATCAATTACTCAAGAACATTGATCCTGCAATGGATCCCCTTCTCTTGCACATCATTCCCTCCCTCTTTTGGTTTATCTTACACAAATACTCTACCATATCACTGTATTTTTTTTTTTTAAGATTTTATTTATTTGAGAGAGAGAGCACGAGTGTGGGGTGGCGGCAGAGGGAGAGGGAGAGGGAGAAGCAGACTCCTTGCTAAGCAGGGAGCCTGACATGGGGCTCGAACCCAGGACCCTGAGATCACGACCTAAGTCAAAGGCAGATGCTTAACCACTGAGCCACCCAGGCACCCCCATGTCACTGTCTTAAAACCCCTCTCTTGATCTTACATTATCTCCAGCTGCTGCTTCATTTTTCTTCACCCCCTAAAGAGCCAAACCTATTCAAAGACTTTCCATACCTGCAGTACCCAATTCATTTCCCCCGATTCTTTCTTGAACCCATCTAACTAGATGTTTTCCTCTCTCTTCCACCCAAATCTACCATCGAGGTAGATGTGGGTGAGCTATATACATGTGAAATTACTATTCACTCACTATTCCAATTTCTCTCTTCTGATTTGCTCTTAACTGACATCTAATAAGGCTCTTGCCCACATGTTTGCACTGAAAATTGCTAGTTGCTCCTTCTTCATCTTTTTTGCTTATACCTTCTCCTCTGCCTACCCACTAAATGTTGGTGTCCCAAAATGCTGTCATAGCTCAGTCCAGCCCAAGGCTTTAAGTGCCAACTGGTGCCAAAGACTTCCAAAGTTATTTCACCTCTCCCTTGAACTCCAGATTCATGTATCTAACTGCCTACTTGGTTCTTTACTAAAAAACATCGTAAGCTCAACATATCCAAATGAAACTTTGATCCCCCCCCGAATCTGCCCCTCCAATAGTTTTCTCCATCCTTCCAGCTAGCTATTCCAAAGGTCTCAGAGTCATCCTGCATCCCCCCTCTTTCTTCACACCCACACCCAATCTATTAGAAAATCCTCTTGTTTTCACCTTACAATACAACCCATAGTCTGACTTTACCACCTTCACAGCCATCATCCTGGCCTAAATTGATATCATCTCTTGATTAGATTATGTCAGTTATTTTGCTTTAGTGTTTGTTCATCCCTTACCACCTCTGAGCTATTCCCCCTCATCCTCCCGGCTATTCTTAACATAGTTGCTAGAGTGATTCTTTCAAAAAGGTACATCAGAAAATGATTTTCTTCTCTTTGATCCTCTAATGCCTCCTCATCTCACTCAAGGTAAATCCCAAAGACCTAAAAATGGCTACAAAGGCTTAAGTGATCAGTACCCTTGCTACATCTCTGACCTCATCTCTTAAAATCATCCTCCACTCTGCTCCAATCACAGCAGCCTCTTGCTTGTCCTCAGCAGGCTAAGCCTGCTGCCCCCTCTGCCGAGACAGCTTCTCCCCAAAGTTCCTGATGGCTCACTCCTTCACCTCTTTCAGGCCCCTGCACAAATCTTCTCAGGGAGACCTGACCCCAGTACCCTCTGTACAACATCAATCCTACACCTCCCACCACTTCCTGTCTTCTCTGCCCGCTTCATCTCTCTCCACAGCATGTGTCACCATCTGACTATTTATTTTCTTGTTTCTTATTTGATCCTATAAAGAATGTAAACTTCAGGATGGCTGACAGTGTGTCCATTTTGATAACCATTGTGTCGTTGGTTCCTAAAAGAGTGCTTGTCATATAGTTAGTTGTATAATTGAAAGAATGAATACTTTTAAATCAGTGGCTCACAATGTTGGGCTTTTTTACATTTTATGGATCCTACCCAGAGAGTCACTGTCAGGTAGTTTTTGACAGGAGTTCTTGCTGAGTCGTAGTGCACTGAAAACAAAGGCTGAAAATCCCTGCATTAGGCAGAGGACTGTTTTGCAGAGGTAAGGCAGCGTGGGGCTGGGAGCGGGTGCAGACGTGTCGGGTGGCTGTTTTGACGTTCCAGGGCAGTTATAACAAGGGCCTCAGCAATGTGATGGCAATACAAAGGGACAAGGGGGAACCTTCATAACATTTTTAAGGCAGAGTCAACTAAATTTGACAACTGATTGAAAAGCTGGAGGAGGGACTAGGGGCAAGTCCAAGAAATGACTCAGAAAAGGGTTGAGAATATGATGGCGTGATGAGATCAGATAGCTCTCCAGGGGAAAAACAGATCAAGGAGGGACAATGAGTTCAGTTTTAGCCTGTTGACTTACTTTCTTCCTTCTTTCTTTCTTTTTCTTTCTTTCCTTCCTGCCTTCCTTCCTTCTTTTAGAGAGGGGGAGGGGCGGGGGGGGCAGAGAGAGGAAATCTCCAGCAGACTGCACACTGAGCACAGAGTCTGACACGGGGCTCGATCTCACAACCCTGAGATCATAACCTGAGCTGAAACCAAGAGTCAGATGCTTTACCGACTGAGCCACCCAGGCGCCCCCAGCATGTTGACTTTCTAAGGTGAACTGGGGACAGCTCCAATCAAATGTTGACTTGCAAGTCATTTGTAGAGCGGTGACGTCTGACACTATGCAAGTGGAAAAGCTCTCAAGTAAAGTGCTAATGGGAAGGAGAAATGAGAAAACTTGGGGAACATCTCCATCCATGTATGTTTTGTGGAAGATGAGCCAGTGAAAGAGATGACATGGAAGAAAGTCACTGGGGAATGAGAGGGCATGGAGAAGTCAGTGTCACAGAAGCCGAGGGAGAGAGTTCTGAGAAAAAGGGACGAAGTGTCAAGCCCCATGAGGACTTGAGAAGTCAAGGACCAAGCAGACATCAGAGCACAGGTGTCTTCAAAGGCCATCTCAACCCCATGTCCAAACAGTGACATGGAGAAAGCAGTTTCCGCAGAGAAGTGGGCGTAGCATCTGGGCTCCTGGGGTTGATGAGTGAGTGCCGACTGTTAAGAATGTCTGATGGCAAGTGAAGGAAACAGCCTGGTCATTGGAACAGAGGAGCAGAAAGGGACTTATGTATGAACTTTGTTCAGTTTTCTCTATTCTTTAGCACACTGAGTTGCCTTTAAATCTCACAAAAAACCACAGTGACCTATTCATATTCCCACTTTATGGGTGAAGCAACTGAGGAGATAAAATCTGCCCACTTACCACAGATATTAAGTGATAGAGTGGAAATGGAGACTCAAGTCTGACTGCAAGAGCTATGCTCTTGCCTTGAAGCCAGCCTGTGATTTCAGGGGGTATACAAAACATTAAATAGATGTTGTTTATTTTTTGGTTATTATTTTTAAAAGATTTATTTGAGAGAGAGAGAGAGAGAGAGCATGCAGTGGGGCGGAGAGGGGCAGAGGGAAAGAATCTCAAGCAGACTCCTCACTGAGTGTGGAGTCCAACATGGGGCTTGATCCCAGGACCCTGAGATCATGACGTGAGCTGAAATCAAGAGTCGGGCACTTAACCGACTGAGCCACCCAGGTGCCCCGAAATAGATGCTGTTTATAAAGAAGAGAACTACTAGACTATGTTTTTTTTTTTTTAACATAATGAGTAATGCTTATTATAGCATTAATGTCACATGGAGAACATCTGAAGAACAGAGGATAGAGTAACAGTTGCTTCTAATACCACTATTACCACCATCATACAATCACTTTAGGCACATTTCCTTGTAGTCTTTTTTCCTGGGAATGAACATTTGTACATATAATTTATATACACACCCATATACTTATATAATATATACGCACATATATGTATACATGTATGAATGTACACACTGTGTATACTGCTTTATAATCTACTTTAATAATGAGGGAGGATGTAGGGGAACCCCACCTCCACCACTTACGTGTGACCTTGGACAAGTTGTTTACTCTCCTCTGCCTCATTCTCCTCATGTTTAGAATGAGAATTATAATAATAATAAATCCACTTTCTGGGTTATTGGGAGGATTAAAATTGATATATACAAAGCACTTAAAATATAACTTGTCAATGGTTTTTATTACAGAGTCTTCACAATCCTAATTTTATTGAATTGACATACAAATGTTGCTTATCTGATCTCGCACTTTTGAACATTTAAATTGCTTCTAATTTTCCATGATTATAGAAAGCTCTGTGGTGAGCAAATTAATACCATTTTTTTTTTTTTGCATATTTAAGTAGAGCCGAGTGGCAGAAGTGTGATTACTGGATAAAATGCATGACTGACTTATGACTTTTGATTCAAGCTGTTAAATCGTGCCCAGGAGAGAAAGCTTTTAGAGATGGAGCCTTTTTCTAGGCCAACAGAAATGAGCCAATGAAGAGGAAGCCAATGAAAAGGAAAAGTGTGTAAGTGTATGTATATGTTTGTACACGTACATGGGTGTGGGGCGGGGAGATGGATGTAGAAGGTAGAATTTACAAAGATACTTCTTGATTTTAGAGGTTAACCTTAGAAATTAGAAAAATCATGTTATCATTTGAGCAGGTGAGAAAAGAAAATGAGTAGAGTTCTAGAGACGTTTTGAAGCAGGAGTGAGGGAAGTTGCTGAAACAAGCTGCGTATCTTACTTCTTCAAAGTAAATCAGGAGACAAGGTTTTCCTCTGAGAATGACTGATGGGCACAAGCATGAGCCAAGAGTTTAAAGAGGGAAGAAAAGTTTGGGACTGTGGCAATAAGTAGGGATAAGGCAGAACACTCTAATGTCACTTCCTAACCCTAATTTTTAAACTCCGAATTATCTGTAGTTTCTTGGTCTCTGCTGGTCAGGACAGTCTCGAGAGGTGAAAGCACAAAGGGGAACATGCCCAGACAGTTCCTGCTTTAGAGATTCCAAATCTGCAAGATGCTTTTTTTGTTCTACAGCATATTCTCCTCAGTTGTATTGTGGGCTGGTGTGATCAGTATGAAATTATTAGTCACTGTGTTCAGTTACTCTCCTCTCACTTTCTCTGGAAAATGGCTTTTGTTCCCATCTCTTCACCCAAACTGCTTTACTAAGTGATAACCAGCTTGCTAATCCCAATGGTCAAACTCTCACTCTTCTGCTTAACCCATCATCTGACCTTTTCTCCTCCTTGAGACACTCTGTTCACTTGGCTGCCAAGGCACTAAACTCACTTTGTCTGTCTTCTACTTAGCTAGTCTCATTAAGTCTCCTCCCCTGGTACCTTCTCATTTCCCCATCCTCTAAATGTTGGTGGGTCTCAGGGCCCACCGTCCCTGAGGCAACTTTTCTTTCCTGACCACACTCACTCCCTTGGTCATCGCACCCAGTATACTGGCTTTAAATATCCTGTCTGCTGATGACTCCCACACTGTACCTGCAGCCTGGATTTCCTCCCTAAACTCTTGGCCCCGAAATCCACTTGCTTCCTTGATATGCCCTCTAAGATATCTAATGGGCAGCTTAATCTTATGTCCAAAACTGAACCCAAACTTCTGTCTGTCTTCTCTATCTCAGCTAAACTGGCAACACAAATCTAGTTGCTCAGGCCAAAAACCTTGGAGTCATCTTTGACTCCTTGATTACTTTCACACCACACAGGTAATGTCAGGAAATCCTGTCAATTCTACTTTCAAAACACATGCAGAATCTGCTCACTGTGTCATGACTACTGCAAGGTACCACTCCGGAAGGAGTTTAGTCATGTGAACAGTGCCCCCTAGAGTAGTGCATTGTACAGCCTGCAAGGAAATATATGCTGGCTCTGGTATGACCTTAGTTCAAACCATCATCATCTCAAATCTAGATTATTGCAATAGCTTCTCAACTGGGTTCCCTGTTTCTGCCCCTGCCTGCTTGCTGTCTATTCTCAACATAGTAGCTGAACAAATTTCAGTAAGCCAGATCACTGTTCTACCTAGAACCCTCAAATGGATTCTCATCTCACCCAGAATGAAGGCAGAGTCCTCACAATGATCTATGAGGTCGTACTTCATCTGCCCACCCTCTCCCATTGCCTCTTTAATTTTGCTCACTCTCTTCCAATCACAATGTGGTCTTTGTGGTTTCTTGAATCTTCTAGATAAATGACTGTCTCAGGGCCTTTGCACCTACTATAATAGTATAGTCTGCTTCCTTACTTTCTCTAAATCTTTACACTCAAAGGTCAAATTCTTGGAAGGTCTTCCCAGACCACTCTATTTAAAATTGCATCACCTGCCCCCTCACAATTCCTATTTCCTGCTTTATGTTTCTTCCTAGTAGTTATCACTATCCAATATATTTTGTGTTTTACTTATCTTGATTATTGTCTGTTTCCCCTACTAGGATGTAGGCTCCAGGAGGACAGCTACCTTTGCCTGTTTTTCTCACTGCTTTATCTCAGGATCTGAAATATTTCCTGGCACATAAAGGCATATAATTACATATAATTCCCCCTCCTCCCTTGCTGACCCAGCTATAGAAATAAATGTTTAGTCAGGGCGTAAAGAACTTGAAATGGAGTAGGAAAAGGTGTTGGGGGAAGAGTTGGGAAAAGTAAAATTAGGAGGTTAAACACAAGGGACAAGTTAAGATACACAACTTAGATGTAGTCTAAATACTTGCTATGTTCCCTGGCTCTTTGCTCTGTGGTTACCTGTGAAGATTAGATTTAAAAATTTATAGAATATGACAGTTAGAAAAGCTCTTAGAGAACACCCTCACGTTAGATGAGGAAGTTTTTCTTCTGAGTTGTGCTGGCAGGTTTTTTAAATTATTCACTGCAACAAAGACATGGTCCACTTGGCTCACTTATGTTAATAGGTGACATTCACAATCCTGGAATGAGGAACCTGACAACTAAGGTGGGGGCAAATCCTTTCACATAAAAAAGACCGGATAGCATTATGCTCTCCCATCCAAACATTTTTAAACAAAGACTATGTCTATAGTTTTATCAGTCAAACACATATTCTAAGGAATAAATGTACTTTTTCACTTTTATTAGCTATTACCACCTAGCTAATTTAAGACACCATTCCTGGTGGGAAAAAAAAAATTAATGGGTTAAATTCATATAAAAAGGGACTGAGATAGAGAAGCACATCTTTCCAAAGAAGTCAACTGTTGGAATTTTAGTCACTGTAAATCTCTTCGGCAGATAAGCAAATTGTGAGCCAAATAAAGGGCTAATGAAATTAGCACCATTTATTTTTTTTTTTTAATTTTATGTTATGTTAGTCACCATACATCATTAGTTTTTGATGTGGTGATCCACGATCCCTTGTTTTCATATAACACCCAGGGCTCCATGCAGTATGTGCCCTCCTTAATACCCATCACCGGGCTAACCCATCCCCCCACCCCCCTCCCCTCTAGAACCCTATTTGTTTCTCAGAGTCCACAGTCTCTCATGGTTCATCTCTCCTTCCAATTCCGCTCCCCTCATTTTTCCCTTCCTTCTCCTAATGTCCTCCACGCTATTCCTCATGTTCCACAAATAAGTGAAACCATATGATAATTGACTTTCTCTGCTCAACTCATTTCACTTAGCATAATCTCCTCCAGTCCCATCCATGTTGATGTAAAAGTTGGGTATTCATCCTTCCTGATGGCTGAGTAATATTCCATTGTATATATGGACCACATCTTCTTTATCCGTTCGTCTGTTGAAGGGCATCTCGGCTCTTTCCACAGTTTGGCTATTGCGGACATTGCTGCTATGAACAGTGGGGTAGCACCATTTATTTTATTTAAAAATTTACTTTCCTCCAAATAAGAATTAAGTTAATGTTAAAAACATTTAATGTGTGCAATGGTTCGAAAGCTTACATTCTTTATTTGGAGTGTATAAGACATGGGCCTGTGGTGGGTGATTGCTTCTGTCCCTTTTAGCTGGTTACTTTACTTCTAGAAACAGATTATCAAGACATTTGGAGGGAAAGGGGCATCTGGGTGGCTCAGTTGGTTAAACGTCTGCCTTCGGCTCAGGTCATGATCTCAGGGTTGTGGGATTGAGCACTGCGATGGGCTCCCTGCTCAGCAGGGAGTCTGCTTCTCCCTCTCCCTCTGCCTGCCGCTCCCCTCTCTTAAATAAATAAATAAATAAATCTTAAAAAAAAAAAAAAGACATTTGGAGGGAAAAAAAGAAATTAACATGTTTCCCTGGATTTGCATTTACATATTTATTAATGGCCAGGCCAAACTGGGAATCTTCTCTGAGCACATGCCAAAATTGACCATGGAAAACAGATGGCCTGTAAGTTTACTAAATGTAGAGGAAACCCAACATGGAGCTAAAAGCTTGTCAGAGATCGAAGAGATCGGAGCATTTACACATTGAACAGTAAGAATGGGCATTACATTTTTTCATTATGGGGACTCCAGCTCACGTTATATATTTTATCTTTGGTTTTCGTTGTTGTTAAATTTTTTAAAACTAAAGGGACTAAGCAGACAGGCTTTGGTTCTCACTTCTAAGAGAAAGTGAAGCATACACAGAAGAGGAGGATGTATACTAATAGTTAAACTGAATAAATATTTAGTTATTGACAGAAACCACTTGTAATAATTTGTATATCAAATCAATGATCCAGGGTTCAGGTCTGAGGTAACTCTGTTAAGAGGCTGATCTTTTTCGTTTTTATTTCTGATTAATTTGGAAGAAAATACTTTATAGAGTATAGATTTGAACTAAATTTCTGAACACAGAGATTTCTGTACACAAAGATAGTTGATCCTCTTTCCCTATGTAGTTTTCTTTCACCTGGCTTTAAGTTCATTAATTTTTTTTTTTTACATCATATATATGAGAATGAACAGAATGGGGGGAAATAAAAAATGCTTTAATGACGATATTCCAAAAATACAATTTAAAAATACTCAAAAGAATGAGATAAAAATCATTTGAATAACATGGAAATCAAAGCGTGCTGTCTCTGTTTCTTTTGGCAGAATATAATCTTTCTCAGCTTTGATTTTTATATTTATTGAAAAGAAATACAAGTGTGTACACTTGGTAGCTCTGAGGCCTTCAGAACTCATATCCTATAGTCCTATGAAGCTCATGATTGAAATTTTTTTTTTTTTTTTTTTTACAAAGCAAGGAAAAGAGATGTAATATTTCCTAATTGGTTACAAGTAAAAGTTTTATAGAATTTTCACTTACCACAAGACCATCTTGATTTTCATTGAGTTCAGAAAGTTTGGAATTGGATTTCTGACGTTTAGGTTTGCCCCTTTCTCCAATATAACCAGAAGTATTTTCATACAATTTTTCCACTTCCTGAGCATTCAAAATACAATCTTCAAGGTTGTTGAACCCAGAAGGAATATTTTCTTTGTTGATAAGTCCCCTTGAATTAAAAAAAAAAAAAGCTTAATTTTAAAAGGTAAAAGGGATATTTTAATGACACTGTCACTGCATCACATGGGAAATCAGAAGAGTGCCCAGAAATTCCAGTTTGCCTTTTTGATCAAAGTCTGAGCACAGTGCTACTCCTGAGACCACTTGGTGCCAAATAAATCACATTACAAGAGAAATTATTCCTAGAGGCAAACTGACAAGAACTGTTTTTCTACCAATGAACAACTTTTAAGGTTGTACCAAAAGTAATTTGTATTCAAACAGGGAAAACAGTGCAATCTTACAAAAAAATTTCCCATTATTAACAGATTACACACACACACACACACATTTTATTTTAAAGATTTATTTCTTTTAGAGAGAGAGAGGGAGAGAGAATGCGTGTGTGCACGGGGGCAGGGGGCAGAGGGAGAGAGAATCTTAAGCAGACTCCCTGCTGAGTGCAGAGCCTGATGCGGGGCTTGATTTCATGACCCTGAGATCATGACCTGAGCTGAAATCAAGAGTTGGACGCTTAACTGAATGAGCCACCCAGGCGCCCCTGCTATACACACATTTTATAATACAATGTGTGGACAAAAATCTGAAAAGGAAATATTATGTCTTTTTCTCTTGAATGGGACAAACTGATTTTCCCAAATGATAAAGACATTTTAGCATAGTAGAGAAGCATTAATAACAAACTCTGACTGCATGTGATAATCTTGGTAGAAATAGTATAAGTTAATAAAAACTGTGGAATACAAAGCATTTTAACTAAAGTATGGATTTGTTACCTCCCAGTACAAGGAGTTGCAGGATGTAAACTTCTAACTGGATGTCCTTCATGACTTAGTTTATTTTTCTTTTAAGATTTTATCTATTTATTTCTCAGCAAGGGAGCACAAGCAGCCGGAGTGAGAGAGGGAGAAGCAGGCTCCCTGCTGAGCAGACAGCCTGATGCGGGGCTCAATCCCAGGACCCTGGGATCACGACCCGAGCTGAAGGCAGATGCTTAACCAACTGGGCCACCCAGGTGCCCTGTTCTGACTTAGTTTTAGAAGCAGATATGAATGTCATAACTACAGAATTTAATTCACTTAATATTCTTGAAATTGTTCTGAGTATTTTAAACATTCCCTTAAGGAGTTTTCATAAAATTAAATTATTTAGCAAACTATTTGTTTTTTTACTACATCACAGGACAACTTAAGCCATCAGGGTAGCACCATGGTGTGCCAAGGTACAAATGAATGAGATCTCTCCCTTATGGTATGACTGAGTTAAGGTAACTCCCTAAACACTTACAGTTATATTTTGAAATAAATGAGCTCTAAAGAGCAAAACAGATGACTATATTTTATCGTCAGTTCAACCACATACAAAAATGAAAGATAATGTTAAATATTTATTCTGCCATCTAAATTCACATCTTATCTTAGATGGGCTTATCATGGAGGCAAAATTATGAATTAAATATTATCCTAATATTTTCAAAGTTTACACTATCTTTGGTGATTTTTAGCACTCCATATTTAACTTAGTCTTATTTTATATAACCTTTTTTTTTTTTTTAGATTTTATTCATCTGACAGAGAGAGACACAGCAAGAGAGGGAACACAAGCAGGGGGAGTGGGAGAGGGAGAAGCAGGCTTCCCGCCGAGCAGGGAGCCCGATACGGGGCTCGATCCCAGGACACTGGGATCACGACCTGAGCCGGAGGCAGACGCCTAATGTCTGAGCCACCCAGGTGCCCCTTTATATAACTTTTGATGTAAAAATATACACTTAGTAAAATTATAGAAAAGATTTATGCAACAAATATTAGGAATACCCTCAGTATAAAATCATAGAAGGCAGAGGAAGAGTGGACAGGGACTAACATGCTGGCACATGTAATTATGCAGACACTCTTCAATCTCCCCTCCACGCACTGAGAGTGTTGCCTTCCACGGACGGCTGGATGAGTTTGGTCTCAACTTCAAAATTAATTATTTTACTATATAAATTCTGTCTATCACTCTTTATACTTCTCCTAACTCCTGGGGTATACATCCTATTATAATTTTTTATTGGGGGTTTTTTTATGTTTGAAAGCTGTTATGACAGAATTGTGTTTCCCCCCAAATTCCTCTGCTGAAGCCCTCACCATCTGTTAATATGACTGTTTCTGGAGACAGGGCCTTTTCAGAGGTAATTAAGGCTCAATGAGGCCATAAGGGTGGGTGCTGTAATCCAACAGAACTGGTGTTCTAATAAGAGGAGGAGGGATGCCTTGGTAGCTCAGTTGGTTGGCTGCCTTCAGCTCAGGTCATGATCCCAGGGTCCCGGGATCGAGTCCCACATCGGGCTCCCTGTTCAGCAGGGAGCCTGCTTCTCCTTCTCCCACTCCCTCCTGCTTGTGTTCGCTCGCTGAGAAATAGATAAAATCTTAAAAGAAAAAAAGAAAAGAAAAGGAGGAGACACCAGGAGAGCACACACACGGAGGAAAGGCCATGGGAGGACACGGTGAGAAGAACCCATCTGCAAGTGCAAGAGAGAGGTCTCATCAGAAGCCAACCCTGTCTGTACCTTGATCTTGGACTTCCAGCCTCCAGAACTATGAGGAAATAAATCCCTGTTGTTTAAGCCACCCAGACTGTAGTATTTTGTTATGGCAGCCCTAGTAGACTAATACAAAAGCTAAAAACCAGTTTTAGAAATTAAAACACAAAGTTTATTTTATAATCTTTTTGAATAGTGAATGAATGACTGGAATAAAAGCTGTCAAAACAAATACATGGAAATCTGTTCAGCATGCTCATGTGGAAATCCTGTTCTCTTACATAAAAGAAAAAGTCTCTGCTTTTGTGCGAGTCAACACCTTTCAGCCATGGTACATATGTGACTGTGAGGAGCGCTGGTATATAATTCCTGCCTGCAACATTGTGACAGGTTTCAATCATATTTGACATCACTGAAATCTGACATGAATTCAGATTTCTGGGGCCTCTCACTTTATCTGAAGTTTCTTCCTCACCACCCCTACAGACAGACTTAATGTTCTGGCAATACTCAACTATTTATCATTCCCCTAGTACAGCACTGGGTTTTTTTTGTTCATCTTTGCTTTTTTTTTCTTACTTTGCAGTAGGAATTTAATATAGTATTTCTATAATAAATATGTACAAATTCCAGTTTACTGTGTTTTGGACAGCTGAAACCACTTTCACCTAAATTACCCTTTGCTTTTAAGAAAACATTTATTATCAAATTTTCACACATACAGAGGAGACACTATCACAACAAATTTCCATATACCCATCACCAAGGGTCCTCATTTCCATGCACCTGGCAGATGGCAAGTTTTTTAAATAAATGAATTAGACTGAACCCCTTCACATATTGAATGTATTGCTTAAACTTTGATATTTTTATAGTAGCAATAATAATATAAGCCTGATAATGTTTCCTTATAAATTTAGACAAAATAAGAAATCATTTGCACTAAAATGAAATATTTGTAAGTCTTAGTTATCTTCTGTATTTATTTCAAAAAATCTGCCATGATGACTTTAGTACAGACTTAATGACTCTAATCTCATCCTGAAGTATGGTTATCATTGGCTTCAAGGATATGTTTTTTCACTTGGTTGCAGCTTTAAGTTGTTAGGAGGCAAAATAATAGACAAAAATACAATGAATTTCTAATTTTTAAAAACTCTTTTAAACCATTCCATAAGGTTAATAGTTTTGAATAGAATAAAATCTAGCTTAATCTTTATTTTTTAAGCAAAGTCTGATGAAAATCTTTGATAAATGAATCAATTATGCGTAAGTATATACTAAGAAAAACATACTTACTATAGGCTATGGTAATGATTCTCAACCTTTGCCCAATCAGTGATACGTTGGTATATCTCCTGGGGACATACTGGAGAGGACCTTCATGGGGACAAAAGTAGGAGGTCTGGGACCCTGAGAGATAAGGGCCTTGCTCCTCCCCAGACCTGGCGAGCTCCGAGAGGCAGTGCGGTGTGGACTGGGAGTTGAAGAGAAAGGACTATCAAGACAGCGTGTCAGGTTAGGAAGACGCCAGAGGCTAGGAGGCTGAGGCCAACAGGGAGCATAGGAAGGGGACTTCTGTGTGCCCAGACCACGCAGCAAGGAAAAAGAGTAACATGAGACTAGAAGTTACCGTGGACACACACAGTTTTCAGCCCGAGATTTACTCGCTCAGTGTCCAACTCTAGTCTGACCACAATGAGTAACCAGCATGAGCAGTGAAGGAAATACCAGAGAAGAAAAAATAAGGGGAAGGCTAGGGTTTCACAGGTTGTTAGATTAGTCGGTTTCTACCATTCTTCATCTCCTTTTGTTCTCCTGATGTTGACAGTAAAATATGATCAAGAGAACTTAGAAACACGCCTGGATGTGGGAAACTCTAAATTCTGCAGGAAAGTTTACTCTATGTTTCATATTTTTCTACCGCCTGTTCATTTGGACCTTACCCCACTGTGCGGTCCCCTGCCCTGCCGCCACGCATCCACCATCAACACTACCACCGTCTGCTCTGTTCTCTCCCTTGTGCTTACTACCACTTCCAACCTCTGCTTGCTATCCCTCTGTCCAAACAAAGAGGGTGGAAAGCATGATGTCGTGACACACTAAGGATATTTTAAAAATGCAATGTGTTGCTACATACTATTTGGCAAAAAATGAGACGGGGGATAAGAACACTATTAAATAATTTGTACTTGCTGTGTAACACAATATAGGCAGCACACAAGCTAATTTTACTCCTCAACGTTTTCTACAAAGCTTAGTCAGTAGATAATTTTAAATGTAAATACCTCCTGTATTATAATTCTTCTATTTTGTAAAGGTAATAATATAGCACTCCCTCCTACCCACCAGCCACAAGATGAATTTTTTTTTTAAAGTGCTCCCATAAAAGGACCACTTTAAAAAGTCAGTGGTCTATACCACTGATACTGTTTATTTCTAAAATTACATTTGCTAGCATGGCCCTTAAACATCTTCATGATAATGCAGCATGATATTTATTTATACCACTTATCTTTTGTGTCTTTCTTTAAGCAAAAAGAAGTTTCCTCCCCCCCCCCCCCCCCCGCCAAGGTTTTGATGTGCATTATGAATCCAGGTGAAAAGGAATGAGGGGAACTAGGGTCTAATTTAGTCTTTGACATTTAATAAGGAGTTCAAAACAATAACTTTATAGAGACTAAATGCTATAGTAGATACAAATAAACTTAAAACTTTCAGGAAAAATATATGAATATAACTTTATTTTCCTTGGCATTTAAATGATGATTATTGAAAAATATAGATGATAATTGTTTATTTGTATTTTATCAAGTCCTCTAACGAAGAATAAAGTTTCTTATGGTACTATTCTTGAAATTCATGCTGTGGGAAAGCCTAAAACTAGTCATTATAATAAAGAACTTAAGCATTTCCTCTTCGATTAGACTTAAGCTCCTTTCTTTTTTTTAATTCTTTTTTATTTTTTAATTGTTCTGTTAATCACCATACATTAAATCATTAGTTTTTGATGTAGTGTTCCATGATTCATTGTTTGTGCATAACACCCAGTGCTCCACGCAGAACGTGCCCTCTTTAATACCCATCACCAGATTAACCCCCCCGCCAGGACCCTCAGTTTGTTTTTCAGAGTCCACCGTCTCTCATGGTTCATCTCCCCCTCCGATTTACTCCCCTTCATTCTTCCCCTCCTGCTATCTTTTTCTTTTTTTTTTCTTAACAAATACTGCATTATTTGTTTCAGAGGTACAGATCTGTGATTCAACAGTCTTGCACAATTCACAGTGCTCACCATAGCACATACCCTCCCCAATGTCTATCATCCAGCCACCCCATCCCTCCCACCCCCCACCACTCCAGCAACCCTCAGTTTGTTTCCTGAGATTAAGAATTCCTCATATAAGTGAGGTCATATGATACATGTCTTTCTCTGATTGACTTATTTCATGCAGCATAACACCCTCCAGTTCCAACCACGTTGCTGCAAATGGCAAGATCTCATTCCTTTTGATGACTGCATAATATTCCATTGTGTATATATACCACATCTTCTTTATCCATTCATCTGTCGATGGACATCTTGGCTCTTTCCACAGTTTGGCTATTGTGGACATTGCTGCTATAAACATTGGGGTGCATGTACCCCTTCGGATCCCTACATTTGTATCTTTGGGGTAAATACCCAGTAGTACAATTGCTGGATTGTATGGTAGCTCTATTTTCAACTGTTTGAGGAACCTCCATACTGTTTTCCAGAGTGGCTGCACCAGCTTGCATTCCCACCAACGGTGTAGGAGGGTTCCCCTTACTCCACATCCTCGCCAACATCTGTCATTTCCTGACTTGTTAATTTTAGCCATTCTGACGGGTGTGAGGTGGTATCTCATTGAGGTTTTGATTTGGATTTCCCTGATGCCGAGTGATGTTGAGCACTTTTTCATGTGTCTGTTGGCCATTTGGATGTCTTCTTTGGAAAAATGTCTGTTCATGTCTTCTGCCCATTTCTTGATCGGATCATTTGTTCTTTGGGTGTTGAGTTTGATAAGTTCTTTATAGATTTATAGTTCTTTATAGATTTATATTTTCTTTATAGATTTTGGATACCAGCCCTTTATCTGATATGTCATTTGCAAATATTTTCTCCCATTCTGTCGGTTGTCTTTTGGTTTTGTGGACTGTTTCTTTTGCTGTGCAAAAGCTTTTTATCTTGATGAAATCCCAATAGTTCATTTTTGCTCTGGCTTCCCTTGCCTTTGGCGATGTTTCTAGGAAGACGTTGCTGCAGCTGAGGTCGAAGAGGTTGCTGCCTGTGTTCTCCTTTAGGATTTTGATGGACTCCTGTTTCACGTTTAGGTCTTTCAACCATTTGGAGTCTATTTTTGTGTGTGGTGTAAGGAAATGGTCCAGTTTCATTCTTCTGCATGTGGCTGTCCAATTTTCCCAACACCATTTGTTGAAGAGACTGTCTTTTTTCCATTGGACATTCTTTCCTGCTTTGTCGAAGATTAGTTGACCATAGAGTTGAGGGTCCATTTCTGGGCTCTCGATTCTGTTCCATTGATCTATGTGTCTGTTTTTGTGCCAGTACCATACTGTCTTGATGACGACTAAGCTCAACCATTCTGATACTAAAATGTAGTCAACTGTTAAAGTATTACGGTGATATTCTAGTATTGCATCAGGCCAATACAGTAGGGAAATCTGTTGATTTTATAAGTTAGTCTAACAACCAAATGAATGTTGTCTAATAAGAAAAAAACCACCCCTGCGGTGCCTGGGTGGTACAGCCGGTTGGGCGCCTGACTCTTGGTTTCCGCTTAGGTCAGGATCTCTGCTCAGCATGGAGTCTGCTTGGGATTCTACTTCTCTCTACTCCCCACCCCCACCCCCACCCGCAAAACACACATGCACACACTCTCCCTCTCTCAAATAAATAAATAAATCTTTAAAAAAAACAAACCCACCTCTGGACAGGCATATGGCAATTTTCTCCTCCAGTGGTCTAGCATCCCTCTAAAGAAGATATTCATGAGGAAGCCCTAAAGTGTATTAAATCAGAGGTGGCTTCCTACAAACATACATCTAGACAACACAAAACATCCAGACAAAACTGAAATGTTCATTTAGTCACCTACAAATTTCCAAATGTTAAGTTTAGAATAGTCAAAAAAGAATTTTTGAAGTTTTAACCTGAATACTGAAATGGGAATGGTTATAACATAGTGACTAATTCAGGTGTATATTTTTAAAAGGAGAGGAGAAAATGCAAATAAGACGCTCTAATGCCAACTCACACATCTCTGCCATGTCGAACTTCATCCTGCTCTTTGGACTGACGGCGGCGCTGTCTGGCAGACGTGGCCGAAGATGCTGATGATGTTCCGGATTCCGAGTCCTCTGAACTTTGGCCTCCAGAGCCATTTACATCAAAAAGGTGCTGTTCTACTGCCGACCGGATGGTTCTTTCTAAGAGTCTAATAAAAGCAGAACACAGAGTCCATCAGGCTATCAAATTTATCAGTGATTGCCTTTAAAAATTTATATCCATAATTTGGGAAATATCAGCATTTGTTCAATGGTAGATCTACCACAGCTTCATGAGCAAAGACCGCATATGAGACATCTCAAAATATCTGCATTGTGTGTTAAAAATAAAACCAAACCTGACAAATGCTACCACTTTGATCACTGGGTTTTTCATCTTTGTAGGTCCAGGATGACTGAAATGCTCACAGCAAGCCTGGCAACAATTATCAGAGGCATTCAGGAAATAAGGGTCATTTAATATAAAGCAGAATGAGGAAATATTTTTTCCTCATAGAATAATAATAGACCTATTCTTACAAAGGTGAGTTCCTTCGGATTTCATACCAGCTCTGCAGAGGCAGACAGTATGGTTTACAAAGCAAATGGGCACAAATGATTTTATGATACCTATTATCTATGTAGAATCTCTTTAAGATAAAATTATACAGGGAATAATGCTATTAAAAAGGAACACCTCACCAGAACAATCACTATTTAGAACAGCAAAATCTTTCTGAACCTCTATGCAATTAAATTGTGATGTATATAATTGAAGCTGTTATCATGCAAACATCCCAATATGTGTTACTGAAGATGGCAGGATAGATTTACTTCATTTAACATGAGGAAATACTAGAAGCATAGGGGCTGAAGAGTGCATGGTGAGATAGAGAAGGTATCCTTATTAAAGCTATATAATCTTTTAATGTGTCTAAGCCTTCTTTTATCACCACATTATTTAATTCTGAATAAGCTGGCATGGAAAATTCTAAACATATACTCCTCAAACCATGTTTTCCTGCACTTGAAAAAGGAATCACATCCAAACTCATCAAACTGTAGACATTAAGTATGTGTAGTTCTTTGTATATTAATTATATTTCAATAAAGCTATTAAAAATTTAAAAAGAACCACATATTTATTTTTAAAATGTTCAGATTAAGAAATACATTCACTTAAATAAGATGGGTTTTGAAAAATTTAAGAAGTTTGATTTTCCAAATGTCGTTTTATAATAGACACATGGTAATCTCATTAAAACTATTTGAAGACAATGAACAAGTGTAGTCTAACTTGGGATTAGAACTTCTATGTTTAGGGGTACCTGGGTGGTACGATTGGTTGAGTGTCCAACTCTTGGTTTTGGCTCACTTTGTGATCTCAGGGTCGTGAGATCGAGCCCCGAGTTGGGCTCTGTGCTCAGCTCAGGGTCTGCTTAAGACTTTCTCTCCCTCTCCCCCTCTCACCCCAACAAATAAATGAATGCATGCATGAATGAATAAATGAATCTTTAAAACAAAGAGTTTTTATATTTAGAACTCCACATCCCAATGATTCAAGATTACCTAACTGTGGTCTCTAGGAATGTGAGTGAATTAACGTATACATACAAACTAACTCCATACCTTTTCCAAACTATACAAGACCTATAAGAAGTAAAGGTTATCAGAAATACACAAAAAAGAACATATCAGTCTTGGTACAATTCTGGAATCTCTTTAAAATTCACAAAGCTAAGAGAGGTCAGTCCTGCCCTCTCATTGCTTCCACACCTAACAAAGAAGGAAAAAAAATCCCAATTCATCCTAGTGGATCCAAATTCATCCTACTCAGTGCTTCTTTAAATTATTCTCTCTTCCTCCTTATCACATCTTTCCTCCTCTTCCTCCTGATCCCTGTTGATGGAAGATGCGCTAAAAAGGCCCATTTACACCTTAGCAAGGAAGGAAGAGAGGTGTGTGTGAAGGAAAGTCTTTAAGCAAGAAACTATTCACAAATATTTATTTAGTGCCTAATATACACAAGGCACTTTTCTAGGTGTCACATGAATATGACAAACAAGGTCCCCATGTTTATGGAACTTACATTCCTATGAGGCAAGAGAGCTAATAAACAAATCCTGAAATTTCAGAAAGTGATAAATTCTCTCCAAAATGCTGTACAGGATAGGAGAAGGATTGCAGAGAGTCGGGGATGGCTTCTCAGAGGAAGAGGACATGTTGAATAAAAAAGTGAATGATAAGAAAATGAATGGCCAGGCTGAAAAACAGCCAGTGTAAGGGCTCTGGGGCAAATATAAGCTTGGCCTATTCCAGAAACAGAATGTCACGTGCTTGAAGCGTGATGATCAATGTGGTCAGAGAGGGAGGCCAGGGTAGGTAACTGGAGCTTGGATTTTAGTCCAGTTGGTAGCCTTAGGAGGAAAGAGATACATGATGGGCATCATCAGTAGAGCACTGTCCTGCCCTGTGGATAGAGGACTTGTTGCCATCACTAATTTGCTTTTGATTCTGTGTCCCTCTTAGACTGTAAAGTCCCTGAAGGCAGAGCCCGAGGCTTAGTTGACATTACACACCTAACACTATGCTTGGCATATCGCAGGTACTCAATACATGTAGGCTGATTAAAAATAAGGAAGGAAGAAGTAAAGACACTGTCACTACTTTAACCTTTAATAGCGTCTTCCACTCTAAGGTACCTCCTCAAACACGTATTTTGCAAACACTAATAGACTCTGACATTATTTTGACTGAAACAAAAATCTCGCATGTTCAAATGGTTGAGCTGTCTCTAGTCACACGCCCACACAGAAGCTCAAACAGGAACACTTCTTATTTAGTCCTCTTCCCTCAGTGGTTTTAAAAATCATCATAAGTTGCTTACTGTATTAATCTTCCAATACTACACACCATTAGAGTAGCTTTTTTTCTGTTCGATAAATGGGAAACGGAACCCAAATAACTTACTCTCCAGTTGTCGAAACATTGCTGACTTGGGATACATGTGTGCTGTGGAAAAGAAGCACAAAGAAAGTCAGATTAGACAGAGCGTCAGAGACTGTGAACCAAACACCTGAAGGGGATTCCAGACTGAAAGTATTAGCTAGACTCTGAGTGACCCTTGCACAATGTTTAACCCATCCCCTGAGAGATGCTGATTTTCACTTGTTTCTGGAATTACAGGATGCCCCTGGGTGTTTACTCCTGAATAGTGTCCCCCCCCCCATTTTAAAGATGTCCATGATAGACCGTTTCAAAGTGACCTTTAAAAACCATCTCTACCTCTCCCCCTACTATCCTGGCCCTCACTCTCCTTCAGTGTCTTTT
The DNA here is from genome assembly GCF_009762305.2 of Zalophus californianus. Lineage (NCBI taxonomy): Eukaryota > Metazoa > Chordata > Mammalia > Carnivora > Otariidae > Zalophus > Zalophus californianus. The sequence continues at coordinate 72,053,945 of NC_045596.1, forward strand.
TATTTACCCAAAATATTAGTACAATGCCCCTGACTGCCTTCCTGCTACCACCTCTACCATGGTAGGTTCCCCACTGAGCAGGGAGCCCTACGTGGGGCTCGATCCCAGGACCCTGAGATCATGACCTGAGCTGAAGGCAGACACTTAATTGACCGAGCCACTCAGGCGTCCCCACACAACTATTTCTAAGACACCTTTCTTCCTGAGTTCCTCAAGATGGAGAATCCTTCAAGCTCTATGTTTCATCTCAACACCTAATTTATGGCCCCTTTATTGAGCACTTACAAAGTTCCTCTACTTTTCTATTTCCTCCAAAGCCTGAATTCCTTTGAAAGCATTACAAAGTAGTCAACCTAAAGTGGAATGGTGAACTTATAGGACACTATCTGATAAGCACCCTCCGGAACTTCACCCCTCTTGCCTGCCCCCTGTGTTCATATAACCACAATGAGGTCGAGGCCGGCAGCAATTTTAGCAGTTTCTCACAGTCTACCCTCCCATGGTTAGTCAGCTTCTAAATCAAGATTCAAAAGTCTGTTTAAACGTCTATGTTTGTCACACTATAGTTTTACCTAATAGATACAATAGTTCCCTTTTCTCCTCCTTTGTACAAAATACCTGAAGAAAATGACAGGTGTTAATGACCAAGGCTGATGGCTGCCTTTCAATCACCCCAAACATCCTTGGATAGACCATGCAATTTTGAACATAGAAACTTTTTTGTTAAATCATCTGTTGGGTTTTTCTCCCATGTACGTGGGTATTTCATCTCTTTCCACTCAGAATCTAAGTACCTCAAGGGATTGTATGATATCTCTCTTTTTCTTTCATTATACTCTCTGCCACTATCATAACCACCATCAGACCCAGCCTAGCACTCATTATCCCAGAGGTGATCAACAGACACTCACTCTTCAGCCCAGAGAATTTCCTTAAAATGAGTTGTTGCTGTCTGTCATGGCCACAAACCACAGCCAAATCCCAGAAGAGACACATAAAATAATGCTATTGTTCACAAGGGAAACTGATGAGAAAAACCTTAATAAATGAGTAAATAAGCAAATGAACAATACACCCTAACGCTTACTGAGTACTTACTATGTTTCAGACACTGTGTCAAGTATTTTGTACATATATTTTCTTGTTTGCTATTTACAATAACCCATGAGGTAGGTACTATTGTTTTCTCAATTTTCAGTTGAAGAGGTTAGAGGTTAAGTAACTTGCCCACAGTGACAGAGCCAAGAAGTAGATGAGCTGGAATTTGAACCAAGAAAGTTTTAGCTCAGAGTCTAAGCTCTTAATCACTACACTAGACATTCAATCCATCACTCACTAGAAGAAAATCTCACTAGAATCATCTTTGTAGATGGAGGCTTGGATTTGGTGTTTTACTTTGCTTTTAATCACAACCATTTTTCTCATCTGCCTCACAATGCTTGTTATTCACAGCGGTTCCCAGATTACATAACCAATAATATATCCTTTGCTGTTCTCTGTCCTTAAATGGAACAGGCAGTCCCTGCTTTTGATGCTTTGTGGCTCACCCTCTGTAAAGTCAACACTGTGGAATTAACTCCTATATTTCACTTCTCAGTGTAGTTACAAAGCCTCAGTTTGGGGAGCACAGCCCAATGTGAATGATGGCTCTGGGGGGACACAGAAGAGGGGGGAAATATTGATCTGCTAGATGCTAAAAATATTCCAAAGGCATAGAAGTATAATCAGTCCTCCATGCTGTCTCAGATGAGTAGATGTACATCCTTTCTCCCTTCTACACACTTATTTTAAAAAAAGATTTTATTTATTTATTTAATTGACAGAGAAAGAGAAAGAGACAGCGAGAGAGGTAACACAAGCAGGGGGAGTGGGAGAGGGAGAAGCAGGCTTCCCGCGGAGCAGGGAGCCCAATGGGGGGCTCGATCCCAGGACCCTGGGATCATGACCTGAGCTGAAGGCAGACGCTTAACCAACTGAGCCACCCAGGCGCCTCCATTCTACACACTTTTGACCTGAACTTCTTTTTGCTTATTAAAGCACACACTGATATTTTTATGTTCCTTTTGGGGGGACTGGGCGGCAGGACACAAAAAGAAAGGCAAGGAAGAAGAAAGAGACAAGAAAATGACATCAAGTAGAAACAGGTTCTGAGATTACTAACTCTACATTGGTGCTTCTCAAATCCTAAGGCGCATCTGAATTATCCAGGATCTTGTTCGCACACAGACTCCAATTCAGTAGGTCTAGGTCTCAGAAAGGGGAAGCTGAGATTCTGCCTTTCTAACAAATTCTACAGTGATTCTGATGCTGTTGATTTGTGGAAGACACTGATTAGCAAAGCTGTAATTCCCTGCAACTAAGATTCTTCAAGACTTCAATTACTTAGATATCATAATAGCTATTTTTAAACATTCTAATCTACATAATGAGGGTATGCACTGGAAAACTTATGCTAGCATAAGTGAATAAAAGGCAACACATCAAAATTTCCCTCATAGCTTAAAGAAAAATGGCCTAAGCCATCTAAATCAGTCTTTTTTTTTTTTTTAAGATTTTATCTATTTATTTGAGGAAGAGAGCACAAGCGGGGAGGAGGGGCAGAAGGAAAGGGAGAAGCAGACTCCCTGCTGAGCAGGGACATGGGGCTCAATACCAGGACCCTGGGATCATGACCTGAGCTAAAGGCAGAAGCTTAACCGAGCCATTTTCAAATGCAAAATAAATGAATAGATCAATGACAAAAGCAAGGAATTAAATCATATTCAATTTTGCTAATATATTGATCTTAGGTCAAATTTATGATAATTTATACTTTTATGTTTTTCTAATAGGCCTTTAGAATTTTTGGTATACTTAACATGTCCATATTTTCATGTTTTTTAAGCAGAATTTCTCTAAGGAAAGTATTTTTTTTTAAAGATTTTATTTATTTATTTGAGAGAGAGAGAGAATGAGAGATAGAAAGCATGAGAGGGAAGAAGGAAGAGGGTCAGAGGGAGAAGCAGACTCCCCGCTGAGCAGGGAGCCCGATGCGGGACTCGATCCCGGGACTCCAGGATCATGACCTGAGCCGAAGGCAGTCGCTTAACCAACTGAGCCACCCAGGCGCCCATCTAAGGAAAGTATTCTGAGAAGAGAACATGTTCCATTGGGAATCAGAAAAGAGAAGTTCTGGTCTTGGCTCTGCAGTTAATTAGCTGAAATCATAGATTGCTGGTTAGCCTGGCTGCTTTGGATAGGTTTCTTTATACCAAAAATGAAAGGCCTGGCTAGTGATCCCCGTGGTTTTCTTTTAGCTCTAAAAGTTTACTGCTCTAAAGTTTAAATCATTACAAAAGGTTATAATTGCATAATATATTATGACAGTTTTAGTCATAGTTATGGTTTATTAAATACCAATATGGCTTTGGTCAGGTATCCAGCCACCTGTATAGTTCCTGTGGGATGTGCTATCAATAACTCACCAATAACAAGATTTCTAAGAATATTTAATGACAGACATAAGGGCTATTTCCATAGCTATAATTCACTCATGAAGGTAATTCTAAGAAAATGACAAAAGGGCAACAAGCAAATAAGCTAAAGTGAGAGATACAGACTTCCTTCGTCTACATGGAACTTGTTTTTTATCCTTTGCAGAAAGCGAAGAAAAATGAATTTTTTTCAGAGCCCTTGACTGGTTTGCTAACAAAGTTTCTTACTTACGCAATATAAACACTTGAATATGGAAGGGATCATCTCCTAATGTTGATAAAGCAAGTATTCAAAGCTGAAAAAAAATAAGCCTCTTATGCAGACTCCAGAACTATGGTCAATTTCATTACCCAAGCCTACTGTGAGTGATGATGCAACCACATTTGCTATTGGTATAGTCTTTTAAAACAGATTCTAAGCCTACTCTGCAATATATTCTATGACACACCTAAATATATTTAGTCTGTATCTCCATTAACAAAACTCAAACTACATTTCTGGAAGCTGAATATGCTCAACAATATTAGTCTATAAATTTGCATGTGGTAAGATGCACAGAATGCCTGTTGACAAGTGATTCTTTAATTAGATCTCTTGATTTGAAATAAAGAAATCTACATATAAAAAGAAAGAAGTTTCAAATCTACTAAAATCCGACATCTTGAAAAAGCATGTGTTCTCTTTTTTTATACATTCTCTTACTTCAGTATGTTCTCTTCCGTGGTATACAAATATTATTTGGTAAACTATTATTGTTTCAATAGGAACTGTTAGGTCGAACAGAATTATCCTTTTCCCCCCCCTCTAGAATATTTACATTTAGTCAGTTTTTTCTTTTTAATGAGTAAGGATTTAAAAAACAATTATGTGATGTTTAATTCAGCCTAAGGATGAAGATCATGTAACTAATCATCAAAATAGCATGAAGCTCCTAATTTGTCTATTTAACAGAATACAATATTTTTAGTATTATTTTAAAATACTAAAAGTTGATATGCAGCATCAACACTATAAGATGAATCTAACGTTATTTCTTACAGTTGTGTAACAGATTTCTAATTAAAACTTTTTCATTAAAACCGTGTCTTCCGTGGACAATGTCATACATTAAAAGAAATCCACTTGGGGTACCTGGGTGGCTCAGTCATTAAGCGCCTGCCTTCAGCTCAGGTCATGATCCCAGAAAAAAAAAATACACTTGATCTTCAATATTCACTTTGTTTTAACTTTTAGCTATGATTATGATATACAGAAATTTAATGATGCATTTATAGGTATTCAAACGTTGACAAAAATTGTATTACCCTTTTGTGGTGGTGTTATAGACAGTTTGGATCTAAAAAACCTCACATTTTGGTTTTAAATCAAATACTATGCATATAATACTAGAACATAAATTGAAAACATACTTCATGGATATTAGTTAGGAGGAAAATATTTATTCTCATACTTTATCAAACATCACACTTCATATTCCTTTAAGTATTAGGACTATTTTGAAGAAAAAAACTATTCTTCATTCCTACATTTTGATGATCTATTAAATATTTTCTTTTTTTAAAGATTTTATTTATTTATTTGACAGAGAGAGACACAGCGAGAGAGGGGACACAAGCAGGGGAATGGGGAGAGGGAGAAGCAGGCTTCCTGCCGAGCAGGGAGCCCGAAGCGGGGCTCAATCCCAGGACCCCGGGATCATGACCTGAGCTGAAGGCAGACACTTAACGACTGAGCCACCCAGGCGCCCCGATTAAATATTTCCTAACAAATTAAATAGAGCCCATCAAAATATCAAAATACTCACCTTTTGTATAGCTTTTTGTTCAGGCCCCAATTACTGGAGTTTTCAGTTTTACTTATTTAGCATGTTTTTGCATAAAAAGAAATTCAGAGTTTTAGTTTTTAGACTAAGGTCTTTGTAAAGCAAAATTCTGAATGAAATGAATAGTTCACTATGTATACTCATTTATAGATGAGGAAATTGAGCTTCAAAGAGGTCTAATATCTCATTCAAGTTTACACAGCTCTGGCTGTGTAAGCCAGATGGCTTCAGTGTGTGTCCTTAATAAGGACATAATCCTTATTCTCAAATAATGCTGCTATTCATATAAACCTTTGGCTATATATCTAGTTATTTTCTTAGAACAGATTACTCAAAGTACTTTTTTGGATTCAAATGGAATTTTCTTCTTTTAAAAATTTATACATTCCAGGAAAATTTTTATTTCTAGATTTTCATATTTATTAGTATGAAATTGCAAACAAGCAGTCTTTAATCTTTTATTTATTTTTTTAGATTTATTTATTTATTTGAGAGAGAGAGAGAGAAAGAGGGAGCAAGCGAGGGAGGAGGAAAGAGGGGGAGGGAGAGAGAATCTCAGGCAGACTCCCTGTTGAGTGTGGAGCCCCATGCAGGGTTCAATCTCATGACCCTGAAATCAGGACCTGAGCTGAAATCAAGAGTCAGACTCTCAACCGATTGAGCCAGCAGTCTTTAATCTTTTAAAAACTACTATATCCCTTGACCACAAACTTCAATTCTGATTATTAGTTTTGTTCTTTTTTTTTCTTAAGTTTACCAGAGGTTTTTCTATTTTATAATTTCATTTTTATTCCCAAAGAACCAGTTTCTGGATTCAAACATCAGTTCTGCTCTTTTTTCCATTTATTATTATTAAAACCTTCTAAATGTCTAAGAGGTTGCTTTTCTTCTTTTATATCATTTCTTATTCTGATTGCGTGGCTCATTTATTTTCATTCTTAAGAAGGTGAAGTCACCTCTTAAAAAGAGCTTAGATTCACAAATTTTGATATGGATGTTCCCCCTTTTTCTTACCAATAGTCTACACTAGTTTTTATTTCCTCTTTGAATTTTCTCCTCTCTTTAGGAGAGTTTTCATTGGTTGACTGGAAATTTTTTGGTATCAATTACACCATGGTCAGAATACATGACTGTTAAAATTTCTACTCTTTTTTTTTTTTAAGATTTTATTTATTCATTTGAGATAAAGAGAGAGCACAAGTGGTGGGGGTGATGAGGGGTAGAGGGAGAGGGACAAGCAGATTCCCTGCTGAGCAGGGAGCCCGACGTGGGGCTCGATCCCAGGACCCCAGCATCACAACCCGAGCCAAAGGCAGATGCTTAACCGACTGAGCCACCCAGGCACCCCTAAAATTTCTACTCTTCAAGAATTTCCAGATACAGCTGAATAATTTCTTAGAAAGTAGCAGGAATTTTTGCGCTCTACTTATAGGGTGCAAAGTTTAGTATGTAATGCTCATTTATTTTAAATCTCATTGATTATGTAAAATTCTCAGGGTTATTTATTTTGTAAATTTTATTAAATAAATATAATTGTATGTATAAGTTCTATGCTTCAAATGTGTTTATTTTTGTTAACTTAAGAGTTAAAATTCCTATCATTTGAAGCTGTGCTATTTTATACATGCTAATTTATAGCCTTTATGTGTTTAGTCCATACTAAATAAAGTCCAGGTTTGTCCTGTTACACAAATTTGGCACTGAACTCTAGTTGTCCTGGTATTGATATTGCCCTCTCTGCTTTCCTTTTGTTCACATTTATCAGATGTATATTCTAAATTTTTATTATTAATCTTTCTGTGCCATTTTGTTTCAGGTATGGCTCTTTGGAGCAAAATATAGTTCAAGTTTTGTTTTGTTTTGTAATTTTAGTTTTTATCAAAGAATTTGACCATTTATATTTACTGTCATAGTTGATGTATTTATTCTAGTGTTGTATTTTTGCTTTATATTTTCTAATCTGGGAGCTTCCTTTTCCTATGGTTTCTGTCTTTGCTTTTATCTTCTGAGATTTACATTATAGAAATCTTATACAATTTTCTACTAGTGGTTGCTTCTTACACCCATATATCTCTAAAAGTAAAACAAAAACCCCCAAAACAAACAAAAAAACTCAAAACTCTTGACTCCTGCTTCTATTCTCCTACCTTCCATGCAAGATAAGAAATTCAAAATTTTATTACTTTCTTTGTCCCTCCACCAATGAGTCTAATCGGTTTCTACCACTTAATGAAAAAAATTTCTTTTAAAATTCACCTCTCAATTAGCTGGGCATAAACTTTGATTTCTACTTATTCATATTAGTATGTTTTTTTTCCTTAGAATCATAATTTTTAGGTTGACTTTCTAATCTTTGACTTCATATCTAGCATTATTTCTACCAGTTTTTTCTTACCCTTTGATCTTCGTTTTGGAGGAGCTTCTCAAGTTTCTTCTCATCATGTACTTGATTTATTTTTAATTATTTCTGCTCTTTACTGTTTACCACATATTGCTAATACATTTCTAGGTTCTCTTTTCCCTCCTTATTTCAGCTATTCTTCTATGTCTCTAAACTTGTAATTATAAACCTATTCTGCCCTTACAGGTTCTTACTTACGTTTCAGAGAGGGTTAGTTATGTCCTTAAGCATTTTCTGGAAGAAGATTAGTAATACTACTTTTCTTTCTTTTTTTTTTTTTTAAAGATTTTATTTATTTATTTGAGAGAGAGAATGAGAGACAGAGAGCACGAGAAGGAAGAGGGTCAGAGGGAGAAGCAGACTCCCCGCAGAGCAGGGAACCCGACATGGGACTCGATCCCGGGACTCCAGGATCATGACCTGAGCCGAAGGCAGTCGCTTAACCAACTGAGCCACCCAGGCGCCCTAGTAATACTACTTTTCAAGTTTTCTTCTGAATCATGTAAAAAGAAACTCTCTGAAATCTGTTTTTACACTGAGTCCTCAGGGTAAGTCATCCTTTCTCTTAGTTTGTAATTTCTCTTTATAGGTCCCAAATAATTCTTTGTGTTCTGTGGTTCCTAAGGAGAATCCATCAATCCAGGCAGGGTCATTACCAACACCCTGGGTGGGTAGATTGTTCCTTGTTTATTTCATCATCCTTTGGCTGTGGGCAGATGCCTGCTCATGAATTTAGATTTTAAGAGCCAATATATAAGTCTGCCCTAGAACAATCTACGATGCATAAATAGGTGCACTTGCTATTTGGTCCAATTTTCTGACTAAGCTGGAGAATCAGGAATAAATTTGTACTTTGTTTTTGTACAGTGTACTCTTGAAAGCGTGCATTATGTCCAGTAATCTTCCTTCCTTTTTTATCATCTCAAATGCTTTAAGTGACTGAGTATCCCAGGGGGATAGCTTTGCATACTAAATGTTCTAGTCTTTGAATAGATGTTGACATAAAGAAGCTAATGGGGGCAGAGAGGTGAAAAAGAATATGCGGCTCAGCTCTGAATAGTTCAGAAAGTAACTTTCTGTTCAGTAGGGAGAATGTCACTCATTTTTCTGGTCGGTGCAGTGGACAGAGGAAGGAATCCAATTTAGTTTTCTTCCCCCCCGCCTTTGTAAAACATCTGACAAGCTCAGATATCAAGAACTCAATATTGAATCCCTAGAGAATTATATGATGAACATTAGCTAAGTTTATAACCATTCTTCAGTATAAAATACTTATACTAGTGGTCTGGTTTAGTGATTTTCAGCTAGGGGTATGCATGAAAATCTCTTATGTGACACTTTTTTCCCCTCAAATTTATTGTGGCAAAACACACATAAAATTTACTATTTAAACCACTTCTTAGTTCAGTGGCATTGAGCATATTTGTGAATTCATTCCATTCATCTCCAAAACTCTTTTCATTTTATAAAACTGAAACCCTGTACCTATTAAACAGTAACTCCCAATTCTCCCCATCCCCCCAGCCCCTAGCAACCACCATTCTGCTCTGTGTCTGTATGAATTTGACTATATTGTACTGCACATAAGGGGGATCATACAGATTTTTTTTGTGACCAACTTATTTCACTTAGCATAAATGTCAAGGTTCATCCACGTCATGTCTATCAGAAGTTCCCTTCTTTTTAAGGCTGAATCAGACTCCACTGTATATATATACTGCATTTTGTTTATCCATTTATCCACTGATGGACACTTGGGTTGCAACCACCTTTTGAGTATTACAAATAATGCTGCTATGAACATGGATGTACAAATATCTCTTTGGGACCCTGTGACCCTGTTTTCAATTTTTCTTCAGCTTTGCCAACGCTTGTTGTTTTTTTCAAAGCAGCCATCCTAATGGGTGTGAGGTGATATCTCATTATAGTTTTATTTTGCATTTCCCTGATGATTACTGATGTTCAGCATCTTTTCATGTGCTTATTGGCCATTTGTACAACTTCTTTGGAGAAACGTCTGTTCAAGTTCTTTTCCCATTTTAAAAATCATTTTGTTGTTGTTGTTGATTTTTTGGAGTTCTCTATATATTCTGGATATTAATCCCTTATCAGATAAATGATTTGCAAATATTTTCCACCATTCTCCCTTTCCTTTCTGTTGAGTCTTTTAATATGATATTAGGTGAGGGGTCAACTCCATGCTTTTGCATGTGAATATCCTGTTTTCCCAGCACTTATTGTAGAAAAGACTATCTCATGATACTTATTGAAAATATGGATACCCAACACCACTCAAAGCTGAGGGTCTTGGCCAGTGAGACCCCAGCATCTTTAAAGTATACAAAGTATGTATCATAATGATGGTGTTATCAAAAAACAGAACATAACAAGTGTTAACAAAAATATGGAGCAATTGGATTCATGCATTAGTGGAAATGCACTTAGAAATGGTTAAGATAGAAAATTGTATGCTATGTGTATTTTGTCACAATTTAAAAAATAATTAAAAATGGTTAAAATGATATATTTTGTTATTTATATTTACCCTCCCACCCCCCAAAAAAGAGCTCCAAAGAAGTTGTACAAATGGCCAAAGAGATGATGTGCTTCCTCAGTTTAGAAATACTGTTCTAGTAAAAAAGGACAAGGGAAACAAATAATTTTAATATATAGTTATTTGTGTCTAAAGACACCCAAATATCTAGTTGACTTTATTATCTGGGGGAAAAAAGTAGATAATCAAGTAAATAGCCTGCTTGTTTGTTGCACTTGTTAATCTACAACAAATATAATGCCTGATATATTGCACTTTTCAAAACTATCCCATCTGATGAGAGATTTTTACCTCAAAATGATAGTTGAGAAAACATATAATAGAGTTAATAAGAAAAAGAAACTATTAAAAAATTTAATAAAGTATGAAAAAAATCATAAACCTACAAATTCTAGCACAAGTTGTTTGGAAAAGTAATCCCCAAAGAGCTATCTAAAAATGATCTATAAGAACTTTTCTACATATCAGGATAGGAGTCGTATGATATAGTTTTCAGATTCCATCTAATGTCAGGTAATGTTTTAATCTCAATTTATCCAAAGCTAAATTTTTCTTCAATGTAAATCTACAGTTAAAAGACTTTCATAAATTAATGATTCCTGGTTTCAAGGAATAAAAATATTAAAATACTAAAGAATGAGTTTCTATTCCAAAAGCTTATTTAGATATAAATCTATCTGATGTTCCTGATACAGGAAAATTAGAAAACACATACTGACACTGACCTTAAGCAATTCCAAATCTGCTAAAATAGTAATTTAGCTTCAATTTGTACCTGGAGTATTAAAACTTGGGCTGAAATTGACAGACTGTCAATTTCAGAGTTTCAATGGAGCACAAAATGAGAAAGAAAAAGCAGAGGAAGATTAGCCCAGTTGCTAAGAGGTAGGTGTTAGGTGATCAAGGAGCCACCATTCAGAGGCCAGGTGAGCTGTTTAGAGCCTAGTGAATAAGACTGGTTACAGGGATGTAGCTCCCGAAGCGCATTTAGGATTTTGATGAAGCGCAGGCAGAGATGGGCCTTGTATAGAGGCTATATATATGCATCATCCATATATGCAAACTATATGTATAATCCCGGAATCTTTTAAGAAGAAGGAATTCAAGAGTAGAAGTTGGATGGGATGGGACAGGATGGGATGGGATGAGGGCAGCATCTGAACCCGGCCATAAGGAATGTGAAGGTAGTACAGATGAGATGGGCGTCGATAGAGGTGCAGAGGAATGTAGAGTAGGGATTAAGAGCCTCAGTCCCAGTGGAAATAAACAGAGAAATCAAAATCCAAATTTGCAGATACTGAAGACCCAACAAAAAGTAGAACTAGCAACAGATCCTAGCCAGGTCGGACTGGATGACAGGCAAAAGAATTCAGACAGTAACAGGCTGGATGTGGCACGGAACGCATATAGCAAGCTGCTAATCTGAGCAACTGAGGTAGGGGTGCTTTTCTGGGAGTCCAGCGGAGAGCACGAGAGCCCAGGATATGGACATCTTTGCCAAGAATGTTCTTCACCTGAAGTTTGCAGGTTCTTGTCTATTTTGTAGCAATCTTGCTAAGGGTTTCGCGAAACTTGCTCTTCCCTTTCATTTCTTTAATCACTTCAACAGGGTGGGTAATCTCTAATGAGCATCTGGGGAACAATGACACCTACTGTTTGAGCTACTGTAGCTGCAAGTCATCCTGCCACATGAGACGCAGCAAGTACAGATTTGTAGCTAATGTTTCTTTCCTTTGGGGGGAAAAAAAAAGGACGAATCGTTCTGGTGAGTTAGGCTAGGGTGGAGAAGTGCTGAAATTACAGAAAACAGAGTTCTTATCACAGAAGATATTTAATCTAGAATGAGAATATATGAGTGCACGTCTATTTATAACAGTCCTACCTTACTACAGAAAAAATTGAAGGCAATTGAAATGTACAGTAGACTACCATGTGGCTCAGCCATGAGTGTTTATAACAGAGAATCGTAATCACAGAAACTGGAATTCTACAAGGTGAAAAGTAGAGCAAGGTAACAATTGAAATGGCCTCTCTGGCTCCCAGTTCCTGCATCCCACTTGCCTTCCCTTAGCCACAGAAAGGGTCTGGAACCTCCACTAGTGCACTGCAGGTCCTCTGCACGCTCTCCATCTCTACACTGCACGTACAGACTCTACCTTCATTATAAATAATGCACCTTGTCTCCACTCCAAGAGCTGGATGCTTGTCGGATGTCCTGTATCTGAATTACTTTATGGATCATCTCTTCTCCTCCCTCTGACACTGGAGCCCTGCTTTGCTCTTATCTTCTGTTTTGATCTGGTCTTCCTGAAGACTGCCCACTCCCAGACCTGCAGACACTGAGTTTTGCCATTCTACCTCATGCTGGACCTTTCAGAATAAACCATCAACTGAATATCCCACCACTGACCAGCTGTCCCATCCCCATCACCTCTGCCTGGCTGCCTGTGGCTGGATCTACTTCTGGTGAGTACCCAGCTCAGCTAATGTGTCTCATCTCTTGTTTGGATCTTTCCTCTCTGTCTCCCCCCTGGAAAAAAGCCAAAAACCAAAACCCCAAAAAACCTTGACCAGTCAACACTGTCAAAATATAATACATAGCACTCAATATTCAATATTCCTAGTCAGGAAAGATATCATTTTACAGCTACCAATCACTTTTTACTTTTCAAGGCCACAGTAAATATTATTTCAGATTTTAAAGAGCCAATTTAGTTTTTTGTCATGTTGACAAATTGTTATGAAATTCATGAGTCTTACAGTAACTGCCCTTTCTGAGAATTGTAGGAAGGAAATCTTAATAAAGTAGGAGAGAAAGAAATGGAAGACAAAGAGGCTACAGAAATGAAAGTATATTTAAAACATTTAAGCACTCATTTGTTCTCACTAGAGGTAGTGCAAAAAAGTGCACTAGTTTGTAAATTAAATTGTCAGTGGACATGTTATGTTTCTAGTTCAAAAATCTGGAAGAACTTTGATATGAGGAATTCTTAATCTCAGGAAACAAACTGAGGGTTGCTGGAGTTGTGGGGGGTGGGAGGGATGCGGTGGCTGGGTGATGGACATTGGAGAGGGTATGTGCTATGGTGAGCGCTGTGAATTGTGTAAGACTGTTGAATCACAGATCTGTACCTCTGAAATAAATAATGCAACATATGTTAAGAAAAAAAAAGAAGATAGCAGGATGGGAAGAATGAAGGCGAGTAAGTCGGAAGGGGAGACGAACCATGAAAGACGATGGACTCTGAAAAACAAACTCAGAGTTCTAGAGGGGAGAAGGGTAGGGGGATGGGTTAGCCTGGTGATGGGTATTAAAGAGGGCACATTCTGCGTGGAGCACTGGGTGTTATACACAAACAATGAATCATGGAACACTACATCAAAAACTAATGATGTATGGTGATTAACATAACAATAAAAAAATTAAAAAAAATCTGGAAGAACTTTAATCATAGTTAATAATCATGTATTCTTTCTTCCACTTAAATTCCGTATGTCAGAATAACCCAAGAAGAGTTAATCTCAAAGCCACCATGCAAATAATTTGAAAACAAAACAAAAAGAGCTCCTTCCAAACAGATTCATATTTTATTAATAGATTCTCCCTACTTCATGTCAAGTAGATAATAAAAAAAAAGTTAAATTAACTTGTACCAACTTAGTTCTTACATAATTTCTAAGACTATCACAGAATGTTATTCAGAAAAAGAAACTACATTTGACATTTTAATTTCAGGACAAATAATAATTATTTTTTCATTTATGAAAATAGCTCCATTTAGTTAAAATTTCCAAAACAGTGTCTGCTGGTAACTTCCTTTTTCTGCAACTTTACCTCTCCTATACATGTGGGCTAGTATGCATTTCATTCTTTTTTCCTACTCTCATAATATTTTAGTTTTTATGACTTAACATTGAAAACTCAAGTAGCTTCTACCAAGAGTTATGGTAAATACATTTTCTTTACATTCTTTAACTTTCACTTTGCAAGTACAGAATTTCTTTTTCAAGACATATTAGTCTAAATAATTTAAAAAATCATATTAGAAAATACAATTATGTGTCTCTTAAGGTCTTAAGACTTATAAACCCATTTTTCCCATCAGCTTTTTAAAATTGTTAAAAAAATAAAATTCAATACTATGTAAAACAGACTGATATTATTCAGAGGAATAAAAATAAGACAGTTCTCATTTGTTGGCATGATCTGGTGCTGTAGTCTTCTGTACCGTGTAAAACTTAATTTCCGTTAATATAGGATAATCATTTGTTTGATATTACTGTATTTACATAATGAATTCCAGAGTCACCATGTACTCAGCAACAACATCCTTATGTGTTTATAGTAGTTGTATAGTTGAGGTAGCCTACAAACCAGAATATGCTGATTTGGTTGGCAGGAAACCAAAGTGAATCAAACGGACCACCATGTTGTCTCAGACTAAAACCTCAAATGTTCTCTTTTGCCACAAGGTGATTATGCAATATGCTTTGAGTTGCTGAAGGGTGGAACAGTACTGAAAAGCAGTTACTTGGCTAAGACTAAAGTCCTATGACACATTTCTGAACTATTGTTGGTTGAATTAAAGCTTAAATCTAACTCTGGGACTATTACAACAAATCAGATTCAGAAATAAACTATGTATCACATATTCTGACATTTCTTTTAAAAAAGTAGATTTCAAAATTGAGGAAAGAGTTAACATCTACTTTGAATTCTGTAAACTCACCTGTTTTAATAGTTGTTATTCTGGCTTCATAAGCTTTAGAAAACAACCCTAAACCCCATGAACTTGCTGAATACTTAGTTTCACACTCCACTACTATACAGAAAATGACCTAACATAGCTGAAGCTTTGTGCTCACACCCCCCCCACCTGCATATATGCATGGAAGAGAATTTTTAAGATGTAGGTAACAGCGTAATCATTAGGCAGTTTCTGAAATTAAAATGGCTATCTTGACATTTCTGAATTTAAAACAAAATATCTTATTGTAATCTTTTTAGCTCTATTAAATTTAAGATTTCTTAAACCAAAGAGAAAAAAAAACACAGCATGAACAATATGATGAAGGGTTCCAATAAGCTTAGTTGGACCATCGTGTAGAATATTCTATTGAAAAGAATTAAAATGGGCCAATAAACTCAAAGAAACCCTACCCCTCTTCCATTCCCTGTAATAGAACAACAAAAATCAAATAAATACCTCAAATAGAAAGGTGACATAGGTCTTTCATCTTCCTGTGAACTAAAAGGAAAACAAATTTTGTATTAATTTCTGTTAATATTTTAACATATCAATTTTACTAAAACTCTGTTCTTCCTGTCAGAAATTTTATTTTGACACATTAGAGCTAATCTCACGATGGAGTAAAGTTAGTAAAACATACTCTACCTTGGACCTAGCCAAGGTTATTTACTTCTTCGTGGGAGACCATCAAGAGAGGTTTCTCTTCAAGATTAGCCTCAGGCAAAAGTAAGTCACGTCACACTTTCAAGAGGAACCTTTTTACTACCTTATATCTACAAGCCCCATCCAAGTTCCATGTATTATACATAAACCCTTAAAATGATTGCATAATTATCTCAATAAAGTTAATTATAGCTCATTACCACGATGATGAAAGTAAGAAACAGCCAACAAAATATTCCTGTTAAGTATGAACCACTTCAGGAATGATGTCCTAGCAATGAGAGACCTATCAGTAAGCACTACTCTTGCTTTTTGTTCTCTGTAGTTACTCTAAGTATTAACAAGTATGGATAACATGTAAGGACATAAATGAAATTATAGAAATAGTTTACAGTCTTCAACCAACACAATAGTTTACATTCTTCAAAAACAATATGAAGCTTAATATAAAAGTATTTTTAAAAATGTAAGGTATATACAATATTTTTTTTTCCTTTAACATGTGTTTTCCTTCTGACAAATGACTTCAAAGCAAAGACTGAGTCTCTTTCCCTTAGTGTCTGCTGGAGGTCTTTGAACTTTTTTGATTATACATTCATAAAATTTGCTTTTAAACAGCACTCCCTTCAATATATGACTAAGTATCGACCTCTACTAATTACATGCATCATTAAATGGATAAAAGTAGAAATATAAACTATTATTTACTTTTTAAAAGTAAAAAGAAGCTCTAATATTTTCTTCTTGTACCTCTGGTTAATCTTGTACACCACCTGGGGGTGTCCACCACCTTTGGGGAAGCAACCAGATAACTTCAGCTTTCCCTCTCTCTTGGCTTATTATTTATTTATTTATTTATATATTTTTAAAAGACTTTATTTATTTGACAGAGAGAGACACAGCAAGAGAGGGAACACAAGCAGGGGGAGTGGGAGAGGGAGAAGCAGGCCTCCCGCGGAGCAGGGAGCCCGATGCGGGCTGCTGGGATCATGACCTGAGCCAAAGGCAGATGCTTAATGACTGAGCCACCCAGGCGCCCCTATTTTTTATTTTCTAAAGGATCGTTAATGAAAAGAGAAAAGTTTGCTTAGTTGGTAATATTATCCTGGCAAAATCTTACTACACAGTTACACTGTATAACCCATACACACAAACACACCTGTCCTACAAGTTGAAAAGGTCTTAACATTTTAGTTGGAAGATGGCACATAAACTATGACATACTATTTTTCATTCTTGCATGATTTTGGTTTCCAATTCCATTATAGTTTAGCTGTTCTAATGTTTATGTTGCCAAAGACTTTAATGTTTGTAACCAGTCGTGCCAATTCTTCCTAAAGTGATGGGTAAATGATGGATCAGCTTTGTTATCGACTCTAATGTGGTTGGACTGAGGGCACAGCTTAGAGAGTCAGGTTGCAGAGCTGAAGAGTTAGGGGTGACACGTGGGAAACGTCTACCTGGAGCAGGGCTATTACAGGAGGGGACTACTTTAAGCAGAACTGGTACAAGGAGCTTACATAGTGGTTTCAAAAAATTCATTGAAAACCCTGAACAAAACAAATTATTAAAAATACTGGAATTGGGTTTCCTAATCAAGGATTCACTGTCAAAAAAGTACTAATTATGACCAACACCATGCAAAAAGGCTGCAACTAGAAACCTCTAACGATTTTATTATTATAGGAACATTGCCTCCACGTGTTACAAAAGGGGCACGGTACTAAAAACTTTTATGCCCAGAACAGATCCTTAACTCTAACATGTAACAAATTTTAATGAAAATTAACAAGGGTACTTTAGTGAAGATTCAATTAGCAATATGGTTGGTTTCCTTAGAAGTTAGAATTCTAGTGCTTTTGGGAGAAGATTTAGATGGTGCAGAGTTCTAAACACAGCTGTTCATATATTTTGGCTAATGTTTATTTTGTGTGCTTGTGCTAAATTTCTTTGTAGCAAACAGAGGCAATCAAAATCAATCCTTTCTTCTTTTACATCTTTTCTCCCTCACACATTTACTCATTAGCCAGGTGCTACTTATTGGGGGCTCCAACATTAATTAACTCATGTAAATCCTCATCAAAACCCTTTCTGGTACTTGCTCCTCAACTTGAGGTAAGTGGGCTCAGAGGGGACACATAACAGATGCAGGTCACACAGCTAGTGATGTGTGAGTTACTGTATTACACGTTAGTCCATTTTTGTCCTTTACCGGCTTCCCTTCAGCCTTAAGCTGTCAGAATATGGTGGGATGAACAGGTGAAGAAAACTGATGCAATGGCCAATCTGCACGGCAGCAGCCCTCAGCAAGATCTCGTGGATTTTATATCCCTCACGTCATGCTTCTGATTATAACGACACTACACTAACCTTAGTCCATTCATAGTGCATGATGACTGGCAGCATGTGGAAAGTGAATATTTTATTAAAATGTACTGGCAGTCTAAGAATGTCTCCTGATAGAAACACAAGTTTTTAATCATAAGCAAGAATTTTTCAGGCTGTATCTGCCTGAAAACAAGGTAAAGTTGTCAGTGAGAGACAGAATCAGAAATTCTTAATTCGGATATGTCCCTTAAGTGTGACTAGTTTTACGTGTTCTAAAAAAAAAAAAGTGCAGGTACTGCAATTTAAACTAAATGAAACAGATTCAGTACTAGATTTGTTCAATCAGCAGTAGTCAACAGGGCAACAATCCATGCACAGTACTCAAGAACAATATAATTAAAAAAGAGAAGGAAATCAATTTTGATAGTTAATTAGCATATTTCTCTTTTCCTTTTCATGACAGTACCCTTTCCTTGGGTTTTTGTAACTTGACAAGGGTATAAATTTTGAAACAAAATGGAATCAATGCAAATTAAGTCAGTTAATTCTAAAAATCAATTTAATGCACTAATTTTAAAGGCAATTTTAAGAAAAAAATGGCTAAGGACAGGACAATTCTTCCAAATAGAACTGAGAAAATAAACTTTTCTACAAAATTTACGTATCAGAATACAAGACATTTGAAAAAAAGTCACCATTTCTACATTTGCACAAAATGGATATTTTACTATTGTTACAGGCCCACAAGCATCTATTTATAGAGGTTATTGATGCCTGTTCCTGGATTTATGTTAATTTAATGGCACATCCAATGATATTAAATGAGTCATAATTTTTGGCCTAAATTTTAAATTGAAAATTCTGATTCATTTTTAATTTTTAAAAATAAGCACAAATACTGTGAATGAAAAAGGGAGTGTGTGTCATGAAATTAAGTCAATGACAAACTCTAATAACTTGGAATTCATTCAATTTCCTCCTTGGTTACTAGTATAAACCCCAGGTTTTAATTAATTTCCTGTTTGTTAACTCTGAATAATGGCCAAGGTTAAGCAGCCAATTAGTTTATCTTTTTTTCCCTCTTTTTTAAATTTGAACATACATTTAGAGATTTGGGCAGCCACCTCACGTATGTCCGGCAGTCAGGTGCTTAATGTCCTCAGACATGTGGTGATATAATCTCTCAAAACAACTGCCTCTGGGAAGAGCATTTATCAAATAGACCCAAGTAACAGTCCAAATCTAGAAAGCTACAAGTGAGAAGGGCAATAACAGATACTATGTTTTTAGTGGGGTCTTAATCAAATTTATTTATTGGGCTCTATATTGATAAACGCTCAGAAATGAATCACACCTAGACTTACAGTTTTTTCATGAGCTGCACTAATTTATAACGTGAAGCCACAGGATACAATGTCTATCAATTTAATTACACAGCAAGCTAACGGATATCACAAAATGTGTGGCGCTTTCTATGTCTGAGAAAAAACCAAATACTGTTGGGAGAATCCTCAGAGTGTGGTATTCAGAAGGGACTTTCCACAGCTGGATCAAATCACCATTCCATTCAATTCCCTTTTGAACTGTTCTGATAAATGTTCCAATGAGTCCAGCGTTCTAACTGGTTATTGTGGCTGGATACCAAAACCAAAACCAAAACAACAACAAAAACATCATCTGCATACTTAGCTACACACTTAAACTAAATTTTCAAGTGATTTGAGCTAGAAGAAATAGTTTGCAAGTGTTCCTTGAGTACTGAGGAGTACTAAAAAAAACCCAGGTAAATGCTAAGGATTAGGTTTCATTATGGGAGAAACTAGGAAAATCATCTATGGGGGCTTAACACAAAACAAAGAGCAAAAGGGAGAGACTAAGCTAGGGGGCAAAAGGATACAATTAAAAGTATTAAGTAAGCTTTTCTTCCCCTGGAATTCGAGGTTTTCCCTCATGTTGAGAAGAATTTTCTTAGAGAATGATGAGGTGAATAAAGTTAGTACATTTTCTTTCCTTCCTTCCTCTGCAAAACCCCAAGTGCCACACTTCCTTGAGCATTTTCAATTTATGCCCAGTCCCAGGCATGAACCATGAACCACTCCAATCGGGGAGTGATGGAGCAGCTGGTGTGCTCAGAGTTTTGGGTTGGCCCCATTTAGGGGTATGGAAAAGAAAAACAATCTCCCAGTTCTTTTTGGGAAACAAATGTAAATGTTTTCAGGCTGGCTCTTAGCTAAGGGTTTGCAGCTAAAATTCTGGGGGGACACTTCTGTAGATGTATGCATATACTTTATTGTAAGTTTTGTTTGTTTAGTTGTATTATTTGCATGCTGTGACTAAGAACACAAGGCCTCTCCAGTAGAAATAAAAACAAATTAGTGAAGTTTAAGAGCAAATCAATTTTCCTGACCAAAGGGTTAATGCAAAGAGCTGAAGCTGTTAATATTCACAGGACATGAATTTTTAGCCAACACTAAGAGCTATTATTTTTGAGGCAACATAAACAGACAAAACAAAAAGACTTCCAAAAATTGAGAACTTTTTTCTGAATAAGACAGGAAAATGTTTTTACCACTTTCTTGATCGCCTAGTGGAAATCTGAAATATATTGGTTATGGGTTGAATTGTGTCCCTTCAGAAAGATATGTGGAAGCCTGAACCTCCAGTACCTTAGCATGTGACCTGATTTGGAAATAGGGTCTTTACAGAGGTGATCAAGTTAAAATGAAATCATTAGTGGGCCCTAATTCAGTATAACTGGCGTCCTTATAAAAAGGGAAAGTTTGGACACAAACATAGATATGCACACGGGGAGAACACCATGTGAAGACAGAGTTGTGTCTGCCACAAGCCAAGGAACTCCTAAAAGCCGGGAGGGAGGCCTGGAACAGATCCTTCTCCAGAGCCTTCAGAGAGCACATGGCCCTGCCAACACACTGATTTGGGATTTCTGGCCTCCAGAACAGTGAGACAATAAATTTCTGTGGTTTTAAGCCACTCTGTTTGTAATAGCAGCCCTAGGAAATGAATACATCTACTAATTTTTTTTCCCCTTAAATTCAGAAATAAGAACCTGCCTAACAAAGGTGTCTCCATCCTACAAAAAGTTGTCTCTGAAAATTCCTTTATAGACCCACTATGGCTAGAATTGATTTCCAGCAGTGACATGGGGATTTGATTTCCAGGCTTGTAGTAAACTCCCATTCAAATGAACTATCTTCAATAAGTAGTCCAGATACAATATTTAAAAACAAAGTTTTTAAAGAAAAACTTTTGGCTATGTTCCAGTTAGAAACACATTTTACATCTTTATGCATACCCCTAAAATGGACACAAGTTCATGAAATTATTCTTTGTTTGGATATTTTCTTTCTTTCTTTTTTTTAAGTAGGCTCTACACCCAGCATGGAGCCCAACACGGGGGGACTCGAACTCACAACTGTGAGATCAAGACCTGAGCCAATATCAAGAGTCAGACACTTAACCAACTGAGCCACCCAGGTACCCTTGTTTGGATATTTTCTATTGTGTTACATTTTAGTTATGTAAAATTATATAAAATACTGGCCACAACCTGCTACAATGATTTTATGACCACTAATAGGTCATGACCCACAGTTGAAAAACACTGTTCTAAAACACTATGACGATTACACTTCTCCCTTGCTTGATATATATAATGCACGCTCAATGAATGTTGTTGAATTAAGATCTATGTTCCCACAGGACAGAAAGAAAACACTCCTTCTCTGCCCCATTGCCAGAATCAGCTCTGGGCCAAAGAAGTACAGATTTTTGTCTAGTCTGGATGGCAGAGAAGCATAGAGAGGAAGTGGTCCCAGATAAATCTAGTAGTGGGCATGACAACATAGTTCCAGAAAGCCTTGGGGAAGTTGACGGAGTACTTCTAAGTCTCTTTTAAATGTTCTTTTCCTGGTTAACTCGGGGACACATGGTTTCTTTGGATTCCTCCCGATTTTATGACTGTGGCATTCTCTATCAACCTGCGTCCTGTCTTTCAGATTCAAAAAACATACCTGGAGGGAACTAATGAACATCTCATTCTATTTCAGCCCCATCCACCTAACTGCTTCCATCTCTGGATGCCCTTCTGATGAACATCATTCAGAGACTTGAGGGGAGAGAGGGTGTACACAATCAGGGAAGAGCCTCTCATCAGGGAGGGGTAGGTTCCTTCCTCTATCTTCTATTGTGTCTCTCCTTACAAAGTCAGGAGTGAAGCAGAACTACCCGCTGACTGACACAGCCAGGAGGCTCACACTGCACCTCACAGGGGATCTTGGCTGCAGACATGTGTTAAAGTCACAAAACGGAATTCCTTTTAAATACGGAAGTCATGTTAACAAGCCAGCTGCTCTCCTTAAAGAACTTTATCCCTTATCCCCACATTTGGTCAATCACCAAATTGTGCCGATTCTACCTAAAAAAAAAAAAAAGAAAGAAAAAAGACAAGTCTCTTGAACTTGATCTTTCCGTTTCCACTGTCTTCGTCTTTCCCAGAGCCAGTACTCTTTCCCTGCCACACATGCCCGTTTATCTTTTTTTTTTTTTTGAAGATTTTTTATTTATTTATTTGAGAGTGAGAGAATGAGAGCACGAGAGGGAAGAGGGTCAGAGGGAGAAACAGACTCCCTGCTGAGCAGGGAGCCCGATGCGGGACTCGATCCCGGGACTCCAGGATCATGACCTGAGCCGAAGGCAGTCGCTTAACCAACTGAGCCACCCAGGCGCCCCATGCCCGTTTATCTTTAATATTCCACCAGGTTCATACTCTTAACTTAAAAGCCTCTCCCACTTCCCCATTGCTTTGGGATAAAATCCAAATGTCTAAATCTGGCACATAAGGTCCCTCCCAATCTGAGTCTAACATACCTCTGGAGACCACTCCCTACACTTTTGTCAGTCTTCCTCTTTTGTACGTGCTGTTCCCTCTGTCTTAAATCCTTCCTTCACCTCTCTCTGCTTAGAAAATATTTCATCTTTCAGCTCAAGTGTCATCTAATCTGCAAAGCCATCTCCAGCACCCTGGAGAGGGAGATGCTTCTTTTTCCAGGCTCTGATAAACTGTTTATAGCTATAAATGAGCAACACAACACCAGAATTTGAGTTCAGACGCTTGCCTCACTTCCTGGATGTGTCTTTATGTTTGTACCACCACTAGCACCTAGCAGGGTACTAGAATACTCCAGGTGCTCAGTAAATGGCCAGGTAAAATTAGCATCATCAAGACTTTGCTGACTGCTAATGCTACTCTTTGATATAATATTTTGAAAACATGTACTCTTTATTATTTGTAAAATTGGGCCAGCTAGAAGCATTTTCAGATATGTGCATATTGATTGTTTTAAGTTATCCTGTTTCCTATTTAAAACTTAATGAAATTGCAACTATGCCATGGGTTTTCTCCCATCCTTAAAGACAAGAAATTAATTTCTTTTCTTCAGCAGCACAATTGAGGTGCGGGTTCTGCCCCTATGCCAGTAATGTAAACGCTGTACTTTCTGTGTGTAGAGTGAACCCAGAAAAGGATGTGTTCAGGCAAGGTAACATGGCCTTGCCACACACTCTGTTTGTTCTGGCTTGAGAGCAGGAAAAGAAAATTATTTCACTTCACTGCAAACCCAAAGGTTGTTTGGGGCTTACAGGAATTTTTGGTTTAGTCACAAAACTATTTTCAAGGCAGCTGGAAGCTTTCATTTGTCTTTGAGATTCTTGTTCAGAAAAGTGATGTTTATCCTTGATTGCCTTAGGGAGGCAATACTTTAGAATGCTACATACAGTCATTTTCTTCATGGCACAGTTGATATTAGTTGATGAAAAAATATCTTTAGAACATTAATAAATACGTTAAAACATTTTCTAATCTTTAGTTAAACAAACTCAAAAGAATATGAGGATACATGCAGGAGGGAAGAAGAAAAGAGTAAGTTATTTTTACTAACTTTTAAAAAATAATTACCATTGGGGCACCTGGATGGCTCAGTCATTAAGCGTCTGCCTTTGGCTCAGGTCATGACCCAGGAGTCCCACATCAGGCTCCTTACTCAGCAGGGAGTCTGCTTCTCCTTCTCTCTCTGCCCCCCCAACTTGCGTGTGCAGTGCTCTCTCTCTCTCTCTCTCAAATAAAGTCTTTAAAAAATTACCATTATAACATTATTAGTGGTTTGTTAATATAGTTTTTATTTAACAGATATTTCCCAAACTGTAAAGTCTGAAAATGGATTTCTCGAGGGAGACAAAAATATGCAGAAAGCAATGCAAATTATCGTCTCATCTTTCCCCTAACAAACCCTTCCTCTGCCAGATACAAGGGCTCATTCAGTATTTTTTGAGTGGCTACTATGCATCAGAGCCAATGAGGGGTGCTGCTCAGGCTAATAAGATATGGTCTAAATCCTTACAGAATTTATAGACCAGGGAGAAACAGAAACTTGAAATATGATAATGACTATGAAAAAAGGATACACAGCTACCATGTGTTGAGGGCTCACCATAGTAAGTCAAGGCTTTGGGCTAAGAGCTTCATAGACATTTCCTCAGTCGATCCTCAAAGACACCCTTGGAGAGAGGTATCACTAACTGGATTTTCTCAGATAAGAAAAACAAGTCTTGGAAAGGGTAATTCACCAGTGGGAGGCCACAGAGGCAGGCAGGGCTGAGATTCAAATCCAAGTGTGTGGCAGCCAGAGCTCCAGACCTCACGCTCAAGCCCCTCGCAGTCTGGCAGGCTAGGTGACATGAGTGACACTGGGAATGGGTTTTGAGGGTCATGGAGGCATTATTAGGAGGAAGGGAATGGACAGGGAACTCTTTAACAAAGAGAAGACACCGTGTGAAGGCAGGAGTTGGCACGCAGGGAGCTCAGCCCTGTGGACGTGGCAGGGACGTGCCAGGCAGGGGCACCCGGGCCAGGCAGCCCTGGACTTTCTGCTCAGTCAAGGAACTGAAAATGAAGGAGAGTCACTGATAAAAATACTACACAGTGTATCAGTGGTCTACTCTGGCTGGCTGCTGGTTCCTAATCTTGGTTTCAGGGGCTATTTTAATCTAGACGGTGAAGTTTTATTTCTTTCCATGATCATTTTGGTGACAGCAAAATACTGATATATCATCTTAAGCTCTTTCTAAACCCTTAACTTTTTCTAGCGTTTTAATTCCATCCAATATGATCTGAGTAAGGCAGTTCAGTTCTTTGTTTTTATTTCCATTAAGTTTTCTGATTTTTGTTCTTACAGTTGATGAGAAAATACATGATTTCCTGACCCCAAACCTTAAAGGTTTTATCAAATGTATCCTGTGTCTCTGCTCCCCCCCCCCAACCCAGTATTTTTATTTCTTAGGTATCTTAATTTTGGAAATCGACTTCTTGGGCTTCCTACTCTTCCTTCCTCCCTCCCTCCCTCCTTCTCTTTCTTTCTCCCCCCCTCCCTTCCTTCCACCCCTCCCCAACTATTTCCCGTTAATATGCCAACCTTATGTGAGAAGTAAAAGCAGTTTCCACATCTGGCTTTGTGACAAGCTGCCCAAGGGTTATAATGCACTGTCCAGATGAGGCAAATCTTTAGAGATAGAAAGTAGATTAACAGTTGCCTAGAGTTGGGATAGGGGGATTATAGGGAGATTGATGGTTGTTTTAGTCAGTTCGGGCTCTTCTAACAAGATACCACAGATGGGTGGCTTGAACAATAGAAACATTTACTTCTCACAGTTCTAGAGAAGGGAAGTCTAAGATTATAGTGCCAGCATAGTCAGGTTCTGGTGAGAATTCTCCCTGGCTTGCTGGCTGCCGACTCCTTGCTATAGTCCCTTTGGTGGGGGGGGGGATGGGAAGGAGTGAGCCCTCTGGCCCCCTTATCTCCTTGTAAGGACACCAATCCTGTTACGGGAGTGCCACCTCTATGGCCTCATCCAAACCTAATTAGACCCCAAAGGTCCCACCTCCAAATACCATCACACTGGGGATTAGAACTTCAACATATAAATTTTTGGGGAACACATTCAGCCCACAATAGGGGTTGACAGGGTTTCTTTGGGTAATGAAGATATTCTAAAATTGCTTGTAGTGATGGTTGTACAACCTTATGAGTATACTAAAAACCATTGAATTGTATACTTTATGTAGGTGAATTACATGGTTATGTGAATTATATCTCAATAATGCTATTATCAAAAAAAGTAATTTCCAGTTCTTCTTAAAGAACAAATAATCCTTTTAAAAGGTTTTATATGGTACAAACTATTTCTTGGCCATTCATTCTGATCATCACATAGATATATAATTATCATAGGAAAAAAGGCAGGGTAGCAGGTTTTAAGAGTTTCAAGAAATTTGATTCCATAGTATTTTTTATTTATTTTTAACATTTACTTTTTTTTAAGATTTTATTTATTTGACAGAGAGAGACACAGTGAGAGAGAGAACACAAGCAGTGGGAGTGGGACAGGGAGAAGCAGGCTTCCTGCCGAGCAGAGAGCCCAATGCAGGGCTCGATCTCAGGACCCTGAGATCATGACCTGAGCGGAAGGCAGATGCTTAATGACTGAGCCACCCAGGCGCCCCTCCACAGTATTTTTTTTAGAGATTTATTTATTTGAAAGAGAGAAAAAGAGAGAGAGAGAGAGAGAGAGAGAGAAAATTTTTCCAGCAGACTCCCTGCTGAGCATGGAGCCTGACTTGGCGCTCCATCTCATGACCCTGAGATCATGACCTAAGCTGAAATCAAGAGTCAGACACTTAACCTACTGAGCCACCAGGTGCCCCAATTTTAATGACATTTTTAATGTTTTTAATGACACTTCCCGCAAACCATTCTTCAGGTCACTTTCCAATATTCATCCAATGAAGTGGAATACCATGCTAGAGCATCACCTTCACTGTGTTAAACAGTCTTGCATTCAAGGAATTGAAAGCCACTGCAAGTATAAAAATTAAAAAAAAACAAGAGAAAAGCAATATACTACTCTTTATATCTGAGTAGTTTTTTTTTTTTAAGATTTTATTTATTTATTTGACAGAGAGAGACACAGCGAGAGCAGGAACACAAGCGGGGGCGGGGGGGAGGGAGAAGCAGGCTTCCCGCCGAGCAGGGAGCCCGATGCAGGACTCGATGCCAGGACCCTGGGATCATGATCAGAGCCAAAGGCAGACACTTAATGACTGAGCCACCCAGGTGCCCCTGTCTGAGTAGTTTTATCATTTACAAAGAACTATCATATTCTTTAACTCTCAAATTGCCCCCATAAGTAAGTATGTCAAGCACTGTCATCCCATTTCATAGATGAGGAAAATGACCTGACCAAATTCATATGGCTATCTAGCTGTCAGTATCTGGATATGTTTTTTGGATAGCAAGTTTACTACCCTTCCACTGCTTTCTCCACTGCTTTGTGAATACCCAACACCTCTACTTTTTCCATGGTTTAGACGGGGTGATCTCTGTAAAATTTAAAAATGTCCTCATCTTAGTTCATAATATCTTTTTTATTTTCTTTATTTGGAGTAATTAGCAAATATGTAGACTCTAGAGAATCTGTAACCGTCCTATGACAGTAGAGCCCGCAGAGATCTTATTTGTTCAAATATAGACTAGATTAGTGATGAACTCTAAGTTTAGATACACAACCCCATAAGGGTTAACCCAGATTTGCTGTGAGGCAGCTTTTAACTCCCTCTTAGACTTTCTCTGTGGAGGGAGCGGGAGGGTGGCATGAGCAGGGAGTGCTATTCAAGTGTCAAGTTAGGAATAATAACAGGTTTATAGATAAATTAACTGGTGGTGTCACCACCATGGCAGTAGAGGGCTCTCTAACACTACACAGAAGATACACAAGCAGGCCCATTATTACCTGGGGTGTTTCCTGGTTAACTCCCACATCATCCCCATGTTACCAGTTTTCTTGTTTGCAAAAGGTTATTCTAATAACCAGTACTTAGTAAGACCAGATGAATTCTGCTGATAAGAGGTTTCAGTGAAGTTTTCCCCCCCGCTGGGTCCTTAATACATGTTAATTAATCCTGTTGCTCTGTGTCTTCTCAAAAGAGCCACTGCAATTTGAAATTATGATGTATTTCACCATCATAAAAGAAGGAATCAGTAACATATATTGAATATCAAAATCTGATAGATGGAGTAATGAACAAGAAAAGTACATAAATGTTCTTAATCTCAGTTTCCCACTTTGATAAGTAAACCAAGGAAAGAACAGGATGCTAACACATGAAAGCAGATGCCAATGCATTAAAACCAAAGGAATCTAAATTAATCACCAGGGTTCCTAACTTCATCTTCCATCATCATTCTTTGTGGATATAAAGTGAGTTAGTGGCTAGTGGAAAGTTAACCTAGCAAATCAAAGTACTGTTGTGAAAGATGAGTTTTGTCATAGACATAAGACTCAGGGTTAAGATTTGTTTCCTAGCCTATCGAAGTCTTTCTATACATAAAATAGAGATCCTACCTACAGACCCACAAAATATAAGGAAAAAAGTCCCCTGGGATATAAATCATGCAAAGAGTCTGAGGTATAAGTAAAGCCTGCAATCTGATAAAACATACTATCTCTTTAGTGACAAAAGGTAAACCTAGTCACCTGAGAAAAGAAAACCTTTTTTTTTTAAGTAATCTTTACGCCCAACGTGGAACTTGAACTCATGACCCTGAGATCAAGAGTCACATGTTCTACTGACTGAGCCAGCCAGGCGCCCCAAGAAAACTTATTTCAATTCTTAATTTAATATGGTTTCCCCATTTACCTCTGATATTATTTTATTTCTTTGGGGGAACTTTTTCAGATGGCAAGAATATCTATATAGCGCTATGGTGTATTGAGTTTTATCCTTTGGTATAAGAAGTACATATAGATATTTTAGTTTCTTAAAAATAATGACAGTCTAAACAATTCAATAGATATGAAATAAGATCCCATCTTTAAGCCATTTAAAGTAAATTGTAAGAACTGAGTTCCTCACTTCACAGAGGGTCACATTCTAAACATTCAACCTCTGCAGTTTTTTCTAAAGATCATGAGTTTCTAAACAGTCAACTTCATCCTTGAAGGTCTACAAATTACATTAGGTAATAAACAGATGGCAAAATACATTAAAGGGAACCAAAGTATTTATTTTATCCTTCGATTTCAACCACGTGTAATTCTCACCTCAATCACAGATTAGCAGTAACAAATTTATCTTCTACATACTTTCACAATATGCTAAGAAAGGCTAAATAGTCACTCATGGAAATTGTAAGCTAAGCAGACATTAGGGTAAAAACATGCCCTCTGATAAGATCATACACATATGAGGTTAAATAAAACACAGGGTAATATTATCCATGTAGGCACATCTCTATTATTATGCTAATCATACTGTCCATTACTGAACTCACCACATGTGTTGTAATTGTCTGGTAGTGTGATTGCATCCGCACTAGCATGTGACCTCTTTGAAGCAGAGCTTGTGTCTTAATTACCTCAGTATCCCTGGTAGTACAAACTGTTTAATATATTCAACAATATTGTAAGCATGCTTTATTGTTTTTTTTAATTAATTAATTTATTTGAGAGAGAGAGAAAGTGAGAGAGAGAATGGGGCAGACGGAGAGGGAGAGAGAGAGAGTGAGAGAGAATCCAAGCAGTCTCTGTGCTGGACGTGAGCCCCACACAAAATTCCATCTCATGACCCTGAGATCACGACCTGGGTGGAAACCAAGAGCCGGACACTTAAAACAACTGCACCACTGAGGTGCCCCTAAGTATGCTTTGTTCTAACAGGTAACACTTAACACCTAGTAGATGAAAGCGTGGATTATGAAAAAAAAACCACTTATAAAATCATGATATTAAAGATGTTATTTGGGGACATTGAGTAGTATAGTGTTAGATTCTTATATATACCTGCTGTCAATGGCTTTACACAAGCTATAATCATTAACTAGAGTTTAGATAAAGTGTTTCCCTGAGTGTGTGGACCATTTGTGTCAGATTTGCTTTCAGGAAGCTTGTTAAAATGTATTTACTTTCTCTGTCACACCCAGATTCAGATTCAGTAAGTCTAGGGAAAGAGGGCAGCTTATTCCTATAAGCTGATTTAAAAAAATTAGTTCCCCAGGTAATTGTCATGCACTTAAAGTATGAGAAGCATTGGCCACTCTGCTCAGTACAAATAGGGAACAAGAATTTAACTGATATTTCGAGCTATTCTTTTACTCACCCACTTTTAATTCAGTTTCTAACCCCTTACTGCTCTATAACAGAATTGAGCAAAGCACTCATGCCATCAGTCAGCATGCATACCACAAGGCTCCGCAAACTTCATGCTTCAGGCAGCATTAACAGAGGGGGCAGTTGGCAACAGTCATCATTACTAGAGACTCACAGAAATCCTTAGCCTAAGGTACCGAACTGGGTTTGGAAGAAGCAATTACATATGGGAACAGGAAAGTTTTCTGCATAGGCACCCAAATTCACAAGAGATCCTTAAGAAAGAGAACTACACAAACCTGCTCCTTGCCTTCAGGAGGTTTATAGTCAAAGGCAGACATAGGCTGTAAGTGAAGACTGCAGGGTAATCAATCAAATCAAATTCTCAGAGCCAGAGAGCAGTGAATGCACCAATCAGCATTCTTGAATGCAAATTAAAATTATTCCTCTTACATAGGCTTACTGATAAGGACTAACAATGCAAAATAATTCTGGAGGAAATTATGCTAATTCGATTTCTGCTTTCATTAACTCACTAAGCAGTATTTTAGTGGTATAAAGATCTATTTTCTTAATAGTTATATTATCAAGAAGCTTATCACAGAGTCCACTAATAGCCAATATTATTCTCTAGAAAATGATTGCTTAAGACCCTTAAGACTGAAGTCATTGTAAGAAAAACAAGTCCCCAACTTTAAAGTTGGAAACCAAATCAAGTCTCCAAAAAGTGTACATTAGTTTTAGTCTGTTGCACACTTCAAGAATGTGGCCCTTTCCACTGGGTTAATATAGAAAAGTGTCAGATCTATCCATAAACCACTGTCTGTTTCCTTGGGTTATTGATTTTTAGAAAAGGAATTCCTGGGACACCCCATCAAGTTCCCATTGCAGTGCTCTTAACATTAGAGTGGGAAAAAAAACCACCACACTGGTCTCTGTCACAGTATCCATCTGCAGGAAACACCCTGCAAATAAACACTGAATTTTTGTTAACCTTATCTTCACTGTTGAAACATGAACATTCAGTAAAATATTGGTGGCATGGTTTTTAAAACTGAAATTCATTTTTGTTTAGATTTTTTTCAGTCATATAAACTGTAATTACCACTTGATTTTTAAGATCATTTTCACTAACAAAACCCTTTGTAGTTTTCTTAAAGGAAGCATTTATATGGAATCAAATGGCACTGCACGCAAAGCGGTTAAAGTTGAAGTATAATAATACGACTGGCAAAAGTAATTGTAAAAATCATAAAACGTGACCTGGGGCAGCTCTGAGACTTCCTCTGTGCCTCAGTTTTCCTATTGTGAAGCTGGAGGATGGGGCTCCAGTCCTCACAGAGGTGACTTCCAGCTTGACCACACTCTAGGATACATTATTCACTTATTCATTCACCAGCAGTATTGTTGTTGTTGAACAAACCCCTTTGTTTAAATTTACCTTTCTCTGCTTTGGTATAACTCCTCTACCCCGCCCTCCACAGTCCATACTACAATCATTAGCGAACAAAACAGAACCGTGTGCTCAGTCATTCTTACATAGCAGTTTTTTTAAAAGGTGTCATTTGTGTAATAAATCTATCTAGAATTATTTATGGGAAAATTCTGACCTTCGCATTATTGTCCATGTATTGTAATGTACTTATTGACAGAAAATCCTTGCTTAGATCTGGACTCCAGAAGGGAGAGATCCTAACATGCATTTTTACAAGGTCTCTAACCTATGAACATCCTATCAGATGAGCCGAGAGCTTGCCACAGCTTCACAACACTGCTAAGGAGCTGATTCAGGTTTTTGATAAATCTGTTCTATACACTCCTTCCGAGGTCAGAGATATTTTGTTACGCGTATTTTCATTCAAGGGAGGAAAGAACGGAACACAACAAAATCAAGTGAGAAGCACAAGAAGTTGGACATCGGTGTCAGTAAAAGCAGCAGTATTAATAGTCACATTCTTCTGCTCTTAGGGCAGGACATCGGGTGCAACGGGCTCTACACGTTTGCAGCACACTCCTCCTAGATGCCAAGTACTGGCAAAGTTACATGGTTTCATACTACTCAGAAAACAGAGAACAGAATAAAATCAAACAAACAGGAAAGAATACTACCTTTGCAGAGGCATGATTTCACAGGCCATCCTTGTAGATGAATTTGCCAGGGACCCTCACAACTGGCTCGTCCACGCCACCTTGGCCGTCCGTGCAGGAAACGTCTCCTCACGGTGGCGGCGGCGGCGTTGGCGGTGCTGGGCTCGGGGCGTGAGGCTGAGCCTCACAGCTGGAGCGGCAGCTGACCCTGCAGTTAGCCCGCGTGCTGCGGCTCCGGCCGCCAGACTTCTTCAAGCAACGCTCTCTTCTCGGCTGCCTCCCTACATTGACGCTGCAGTCCACTTTGACCTTTTGTTCCCGGGAAGCGGCCGGACCCTCCAGCCAATCAGCGGAGCTGCTGCCGTAGCGCTTCAGGGCGCTTTGGCTCGGGCTCCGGCTCCTGCCGCCGCTCCTCCTCCTCCTTCTGCTTCTCAGCGGGCTTGCCTAATTCTGGTAACTCGAAACTCTGCTCTTAGCAAATCCACAGACAAGCTTGTCTGGGGAGAGCAACCAATAACTGCAGCAACAGCAAAGAGTCCCTTACCTCTCAGTGTTGCAGAGACTGCCAAGGGGGAAATCCATTTGTCAAGGAAAGACACTGCCTATGAAACTAAAGGTTTCCGTGACAGAAGGCAAGAGCTAAACTCCATCCCCTCTCTTCCGTTAAAAAAACAAACAAACAAACAAAAAAACCAAACCACTGGCATTGGAAGGCACGATACTTTTCTAGAAGGAAGGCATGTTTCTAGACCCTTGCCCTACCCACATTTATTTCCTGCTGATGTTTGTTTACACTGCAATGGTTACTAGTCACTGGTGACATCACCCAAGGCACGTAGCTCACACTTCTGGGGAGAATACATGTCATAAGATTGTCCAGCTTCTCAAGGGATCAAAGCGTCTACTCCCATGGAAGTTATTTCAAATTACTATCTCTGCATTTTATCTTTAAAAAATTGAATGTGTTTATTTGCATAATCATTTCCCTCTAAGAACATCAACAGCATGTTTTGGTTGGTTCTTTATGTATTTATCTAGTGATCTATTTATCTAGCTATTTATTTTTTTACAAGTAACACCAAATCAATTTTTCCATAAGGTCTGCTAAATGCCTGTTAATTAGCCGACCTTCCCTTGCAGTTTCTGCTTCAGTACGGAATACGAAAGCGTTATTCTGAGGATCATAATTGCTAATCCATAGATTCCATACATTGTAAGAACAGTTAGATGTACATTTTAAAAAGATTTCTTTCACATCATGAGGGCTGCAAGGAGTTATAAGAAAGCCCAGAGCATGGCTTTTCGTGGAAGAAAGGGCAGAGGGCTAGAGTCCATGGTGTTGAGAAACAGTGCGGGCTTACTGGTCCTAAAGGTAGCCTCCTCCCCTGTAGTTTTTCCCAGTTTTTTTTCACAGACCACTCGTAATTCTGAATTTAGAACACAAAGTCCTATTGTGTGTCCTTTTCTTTATTATACCTGCTAATAAAAACATTTGTCTGACTAAATCCTTTACCATATTTATGAAAATGGATTAGTCATCCTGAAACTTGTGTTCAGATATTAAAATAGAATATTAATAACTAAAATCAGCCTTTTAAAACAGTAGAAGTTGACTTAAGTCCAGAACTTACTTTAATTGAAATGAACATATTCTTTTTTTGATACTAGATTTGAAAATTCTAATTTGATTCTACAACTTAGTTCTGTATATTTGCATAAGTTTATTTTTCAAAATGCCTTTACATCTTACCGAATACTTTGACAAACTGCTTCAGTTAGAAAAGCACGATTATGTACCATAACATCTACTTCATTGATGAGTACGGTAGGCACTTGAAAATTAAGTAATTTGTTCAAATTTACATAGGAAGTCAGTGGCAGAACAGAAACTGGATTCAGAGCTCCTCAGGTCCGCTCCGGAATTCTGTCACCTCATACTGCTTACTGTATTCTGTATGTATATGAGTTTTTAAACATTTTGTCAGATACAGATAGGTTTAGAAATACAGCTGGCCACTGAACAACACAGGTTTGAACTGTGCAGGTCCACTCACACAGATTTTTTTTTTCTTTTCTGATAATATAGTACAGCCCTGAAAATGTATTTTCTCTTCCTACTGATTTTAATAACATTTTCTTTTCTGTAGCTCCCTTTATTGTAAGAATACCGTGTGTAATACATCTAACACACAAAATATGTCAGCTGACTATTCAGGTTACTGGTAAGGCCGTCAGTCCACAGTGTGCCATTAGTCGTTTAGTTTTGGGGGAGTCAAAAGTTGTACATGGTTTTCAACTGCACAGGGGTTGGTGTTCCTAACCTTCATTGTTCAAGGGCCAACTGTAGTTATAGTTCAAATGACAGAAGTAATATTTTGTCTTCTCTGAATTTTACAAACACATCAATACTAAATGGCTAAAATGAGTTCAACAATAAAGGACCCAGCATCATAAAAATATGCTAAATTAAACTACAGTTTACATTCGATATATACTAAAGGTGAAATATTGATTAATAGGGGCATTCAAATTTTAACATCTAATTCCACTTACGCTTCCTGAAAAATTAAGTCTACCTATCAGCATTCCTCTAATGTGCCATATTATTAGTGAGATGTCAATGGTTATTTTTAAAAATTACCAAATGCTGTAACTCAGTAATCACATGCCTTTTCAAGTTTCATCATTTATTTATATAACAATTCTTCCTCTTTTGGACTCTCGGGTTTCTTTCCTGGGCATCACGTGATGATCATTTAGGAATCTGTACCTGGACCACAGCACTTCCTCTCTACCACACCCACCTGCCAAGGACTCTCTGGATCACTCATCTACCTTTGTTACTTCTGTTGCTAACATCCTCAAGTCAGTTCCCCAGTCAGCCAGCAGGAGCACCATTCCCCAAACTCTGCTGGTGCTAACTCCTCAAACACTTTGTATACAGACTGCATTTGCTCCACACTTATCCCCTTCCCGTGCATCACTTAACCCCCACGCTTCCACGCTTCTGCCTCTCCCGTTTCTCCTCCTCTTCCTTAGCTCTCTCTTCAGTAACAACTGTTCCTCTGTCTGCAGAGAATAACCTGCACCCAAACCAACTGGCATGCAGCTTAAAAAAAGGCACATTCCTGGCTCTCCTCAGCATTTAGTTATTTCTAAAACGGGTTCACTAGCTTCCTCCACATCTTCACCCTTTCTAAATCCTGCCAGCTGGATTCTCTACAGCCAGACTGCTAAACATTGCAAAAGAAAGTCACATAACCCTGGCAACTAGTGGTACTAAAAATTCATGCTATTTAACCTCAGCATGAACCTCAATACTGTGCGGCAACCTTTATAGTTATCTTTAAATGATTTTTCACTGCATTCCCATAGAAACTGCTGCAGATCTTCAGTGCCACAAATCTGAACCTCTCTCAGTCGCTAATTACCTCGCCTCCAAAATTTATTGAGAAAGCCAAGATCATCAAATATGAGTGAGTGAGTACCTTTGGTCTTCTTCGTTACACGTCAGGGTTTGAGTGCACCCCTGCTCCCCATATATAAACATCACACACACATCTTGCCTTCTATTTGACTTCTTCTAGCCTAGGAGAGAAGGTCTCACTCACAGGATTCCAATTTCTTATCTACCTTTTGGATCTCATCATTTCCTCCTTTCTCTGGAAGAAGCCTGATCTCTCCTAGATCTTAAATTTGCCCCCCTTCCAATGGGCACCCAAGTAAGGGACCCCAGCCTTACAGAGTTTTCCTCGGTGGCCCTGCCTCTGGTGCTGGAGCGCTCTTTCCCCTCCTTCCCACTACAGACTTCCCCAAAGCCTGCCTCTGTCCTTCCCACTTCCACATAAATTACTGACTCCCCGCCCCATGCCAATGGACTTGAGACTTCATCACCTTTCTGGAACTGCTTTAAGGCCGCCAATGCTCTTTTGACTATGAAATCTCAATGCCTTTTCTTGGAGCCCTTTCTACTTTTTTTTTTTTTTTAAAGATTTTATTTATTTCGAAGAGAGTGAGCAAAAGTGAGCACAAGCAGGGTGAAGGGCAGAGGGAGAGGCAGGCTCCCCACTGAGCTGGGAGCCCAATGTGGGACTTGATCTCGGATCCTGGGACTCCAGGATCATGACCTGAGCAGAAGGCAGATGCCCTACCGACTGAGCCACCTAGGCACCCCTCTTTCTACTCTTTTCAGAAACACCCACCTTTGGTTTTCTGAGTCTTTGGCTCCCTGTAATCTTTCCTGGGATTTCCCCAAATGTCCCTGATGATTCCATCCTTTTATTTCATTTGTCTTTCCTCCTCTTTTACCAACCCTCCCTGCCTTGCCTTCCAGCCCAGCATCATTCAGTACAGACATTTTATTAGGGCTTAATAAATTGGGCTCTGGAATTAGGCTCCTGGGGAGTGTATCCTGACTCTACGACAGACAAGCAGTGTAAACTTGGGCGGGCTGTATATAAAGCTCTGAAGTTGCTCTGAGGAATAAATGAGATTATGCACCTGAAACAAAAAGAACAGCGCCTGGCAAATAATAAGTGCTAAATCATTATTAGTATTATCCTAATCAACACTTTCAAAGCCTCATATTATCTGTTCCCCCCCCTTTCTCCTCCTCCTGGCCCCTCTTGTTAATGATGTTGTTATTCTCTTTATGAATCAGATTCAAAGCGTGAGTCATCTTTCCTTCTCCTCCCTCGCCTCTCCTCAAGCAAAGCTGTCGACTGTCCTGTCTCTTTAATCAGCTGACCTTGGTCATCTGAAGTAGGGTGATGATCCTTCTGCCTCCATTCAACTGATCTCTAATGCATACATTTCACTATCAGAGTGAGTTTCCTACTGTGACTGTGATCTGCTCACTCACCACTCACCCTTCTGCTCAAAACCTTCATTAGCTCCCACCACCTCTTCAATGAACCCCAATTCTTCAATATGATGATTAAGACTCTCCACCAATTAACCCCAATTGCCTCCTCCAGTTCAGCTGCTTATATTTCCTAAAGAAATCACTCCAGACATAACGGGACACTATTTTCGAATCTGCTCTAAACTTTTCTACCCCAAGCACTTGTTCATGCTGTTCCCTCTGGTCTGGACTACTTTCCCATTCCACTTTTTCCTGGCAAGATTCTATGTATACGTCAGTGTCAGTCAGGCTTAGGACGGTTAGAAGAAATCTCTTTCCCCTTTTAAGTCCTATAGCCCTTTACGTCTCTAATGATATTTAACTTTTCTCCCCCCCTGCCCAGTTTTATTATTTGAATCTATATGTTATTTCCCTATTGTAATATAAGATCTCCAGGATAAGAACTCCATCTTTCCTGTAGCAACTACACAGAACACTCAGTAAGTGTTGAATGAATGCATTGATAGGTCAAACACTCTTCCAGAAACAAAAGCATAACTCCTTTGATTAGATTTTAATTTATCAAGCAGTATTTCCATCCCCTTTTTAACATAGCCCTTTGTAGGCCTACACTTAAGATAAAGTAGATGCCTAATGTAGGTTCAGATAAAGAATGATAACCAGTAACTGATGACAGAAATAAATCACTTGAGTTTACACAATGATGTGCAATTAGAGATGTACAAAGTAAGACTGTAAGATTCTATCCAAAACTTTTGAAAGCTTTTAAGCATTTTACATTATCCAGTTTCTCCTGGATTGTCTATTCACTTTTCTACACTTCAGCTGGCTTGTAGACTTCTAATTTTCTTACATAATTTCTTCACCAGATTCCAAGTGTTTGGTAATACGTGTGTTTGCCCTTGTGCTATCAAGAGCAACCACTGCTCCAAAAATGATGTGGCTTCGTTTGTTTCAATTTCAACATCAATTTGAAGCAAAGAACCAAGAACATTTCTTGGCCACATTAGTTTGCTTTCATATATTGTCTTAAAAATCAGACTGATTTACTTCCTAAGACAAAAGGACATATTAAGACAATTTCTTCCTTACAAGTTTGGTAACAAGGTTCTCCTTAGGCAAAGTTTCTTCCTCATATTTTTATCAATCTTTGTAAAAAGCACTAAGGAGCAATGGCTTCCAAAAGACAGTCACACAGGACTTATAAGTGGTAATGACTAAATCTGAAAGGAGTTTGTCATAATCATGAAGCCCCTATTTTTAGGGTACATAAAATTTCAATACTCTGGTATTGCTGCACAGGATCCTGACTAAACTTGCTCTCTGGCAATCTGTGTTAGAACACTAGTGAATTCCAGGGCTCAAGAGAACATCATCCTCATCCAACAACAACAAATGTCAAAAAAAAAAAGGGTGGGGGAGTGGGGAGGAACTAGAGAGGTATATATGTAAGGCAACTACCATTTCTTAAGAACCTATGCTGTGCTCATTTTAATAGATGTGGAAAGGAAGAAGTTAATTAACTCGAACACTCAGTAAGTGGCTGACATGAAGTCAGCATCTGAACACTGCAGGATTTCCACTATATAACAGCTCTTACAGATAATAAAGTATTATAGTTACCTGTTGATATTACATATTATCAGTAAGCTACAGGAAATAAAGAATCCCTTTTCTTTTCATCTGAGGCTCATATTTAGATGAGTGTGTGTGTGCGTATTATAATATCTTATAATGCTTGTTTGAACGAAAGACATACACTGGATGAGAACAAACCTTTTCTGCTATACTGAGTTAACATTGTGTGTGTGTGTGTGTGTGTGTGTGTCTAGTGGTAGCAGCCAGTTGTAGCTGCAAGGGGGGAAGGAGGTGGTTGGGGTGGGCTGTTGAGGGAAAGAGGAAGATAGAAATAAAGATGGAAAAATGAAGCTTTATGTGGCATTCTTAAGTGTATTCCTCTTACTAAGAAATTAATATATGGAAATGACAGATGGGCTATCACTTGTTTCTATGTAAAAAAACTATAGCATTTAAGAATAATTATTAAAATCTTCTAAAAGATTTATTTTAGAAATCAAAACAGTGACACTCAGAATAGGATCAAGCTAAGTGGAACAGGGAATTTCTAGTTGGGTAAACTATTTCCTTTTGTAACAACAGAGCTCAACCTGCTTGCATTACTTAAGGCCAAAATAAAAAAAAAATAAGAATATCAACATAATTGTTTTCTCATTTATTAGACTTATCTATGGAAGAAGATTGCTGAAAAAAATCCCACGGGGATAGAAATTATATAATTGGTTTTCCAAAGACACCTCTTTAATTCTAACGGTGGATCTTGCTTTCAATACTGTGTGGGGGCTTACTTCACTAAAATATATCTGACCAGCTTTGCTGGACCTCAGATGGCTCAGAGGGTTCATTTATTCAGGTGCTAAGATCCTACAGAGTGGCAGGGAGGGGGTGTCAAGGAGAACACTGCTTTGACAATAAGGCAGGGTTTCCAGGCCTGGACACCTGGAGATACACTACTCAGGCTGCCCTTCTTCACCCCCTTGGCAGCTTTGATTTTATTAACTGGCTCCAACATTCCTAATAGAGAAAATAAGATTTAGAACATCCACCAGGAAGACTGAGTAATGATTTCAAATCAAAAGACAAGTGCTTATATTTCATGGTACATGAATACACAGTTCTATAGAAATTCATGCAGAAGATTTCTCTATTTTTTCTTTACAAAAGTGAATTTCTTACAAAAACTGAGGGACTGAAATTTCTCCATAAAAAGTGGCTAAAAATAAATTCTTTGAGACAACTTACATAATTGTTCCCCAACTTTCTGGGACAGGGAAAAATCCACATTTTTGCCAGATGGAATCTCAGTTAGCGATCACTGCCAATAAATAAGGGCTCGAGCATATTTTCCTGGAATGGGACTCCGTGGGCATGACTTTCTCCAAATGTCCCTCGGGAGTCCAGATAATAGTGTTTCTGTTCTTACAAAATAAGTCATGTCCCACACAACAGCTGCTACCACACCTGAGATCAGCCGCCTTAAATTGTCCCAGTGAACTTTCACCCTGTTAAATGATATTTCCTGGCAGAGGAGAAGCAGGTTTCAGCAGAGCTTCCTTAGAGAAATGTCAAAGCTGTTCAGTGTGATACAGTAACCGACAGTCTAACTCTGTATCCATATATCATAAAACAAACCTCATACTTCTGAGACTTGAAACACTGAGCACAAGCACAAAATCTCTCAATGTCAAGACACTGGCTGGTCATATTTATTTACTTCAACACAAAGCACTGTGCTTTCGGGCGCCTGGGTGGCTCAGTCATTAAGCGTCTGCCTTTGGCTCAGGTCATGGTCCCAGGGTCCTGGGATGGAGCCCTGCATCAGGCTCCCTGCTCAGTGGGGAGCCTGCTTCTCCCTCTCCACTCCCCCTGTTGTGTTCCTGCTCTTGCTGTGTCTCTGTCAAATAAATAAATAAAATCTTAAAAAAAAAAACAAAGCATTGTGCTTTGCTCTGAAGCAACCCAATAAATAAATAAGTGAAAATATATTTAAAAACAAAGTAAGGGGAAGTAGTGATTATTTGTATTGCCAAGAATAGGTCACATAAAAAAAAAAAAGGATCACAATCATGGTGCCTTAAAGTGTCAACATCCCTACTGCATTTAAAAGTGCTTTTAAATTCAATGTCTCAGAGAACTGGGCCCATTGCATTAACTTTGTACATGTTATACGTTCTCTCTCTCTGGTGCTAGTCATGTATGGAGCATTATTAGAATTCACAATGAAACCGAAACAACATTTTTCCTCGTTGAATTTTAGTGAGGAGATACATACACTGAAAAAAGAAATTTCAAATAAATCAGGAAGCAAACTGGATGTATAAATTACTAAATAAAGCTAATAAAACCAATGATCCCCTCCATAGGCAATGCAATTGATTCACTATTTAAAGAGAGGGCGACTGCCTTTGGCTCAGGTCACGATCCCAGAGTCCTGGGATCAAGTCCCGCATCAGGCTCCCTGCTTGACAAGGGGGCCTGCTTCTCCCTCTCCCTCTGCCACTCCCACTGCTTGTGCTGTCTTGCTCTCTCTCTGCCAAATAAATAAATAAAATCTTAAGAAAAAATAAAGAGATGAAGAAAATGCCTTGAAAAATAAATTATAATTCCCCAATGACTTTCTAAAATATTACTTCAGGCAGACAACTCTAAAACATAAATCAATCCAACTTTAAAAGTCTAGAAACAGCCTAGTAAGATACTTTTGAACAAATATGAGTACTTCTGTAAATAATATCATCCTAGATTTTAAATCACTCTATACGAAACAGATAAATAGTATAGAATTTGGCCAAACCAAGTGATAACTGAATGGATTCTTTGTCAATAAGTGTAAATGAGATAATATTATCTCTTACTTCCTTTTCTGTCCATTAGTCCATGACCAATGCCTGTTCTTTTTCATGCTCCCCAACCCCCCCCATTTAAATTTTTATTACTCAACCTCTGAATTATAGCTTTTTCTTAATAGGTTTTGCTGAGTTTAGTCTTTTCCACCCTAAATCCAGATTGCACAGGTTTGATATTCCCAAAACACTGCTTTAAAATGTCAGAAAGTTCTGAAAGTTTTTCATAGCTTACAAAGTAAAATCCAAATTCTATACACACAGGGCCTTTCCACCCTACTCTTCTGTTTTCACACTCATCACCTTTCTCTCCTTCACTTGCCTGGGGGTCCAGGCAAGCTGAACTGTCCTCACCGACTGTCCTGTCCGCTTTCCTGCAGTTTCTATTTCAGGCATTTCTCCTAGCTTGGAATGCCCTTCTGGCCATATACCCACTGAACCAAAGCTTAGCTTGTCTGGGTTTCTCATATGTTGCTCCATCTGATTCCTCCATTCAGGGGATTTTATCTTGAATGAGTGAAGCCATAATTGCCAAGTCCAAAAGGAGTTGTCACTCTACACAATTTCTCTAAAATCTGACAATTACTACTTCCTCCTTGAAACATTTGTCATCCTTGATTTAAAAAACAAAAACATTTTTCTTATTACAAATTATACAGTGTATGTTCACATAACAAATTTACAGAATACAGACAGGAAAGTAAAAGTCAAACATAATCCATCACTTACCTAACCAGTGTTCAGTGTGATTGTATACATTTCACTTTTTCCTGTTTATATATAATACATATCATATACAATTATATATAAAGATGGGACAATGTGAAGGTACTTAATGTTACTAAATTGTATACTTAAAAATGGCAGAAATGGTAAATTTTATATATATTTTACAATAAAAATATTGGATAATGTACTGTATATTTTATAACTCATTTTATATAGTAATCAGTAATATATTTCTAATCCTCAAAAATATTTACTATGCTTGTCATATTAGATTTTTATCCATGATGATGATACTTTTAATCATTTGGTTCAAGTAGTGACTACCAGATTTCTCCACTGTAAAGGAGAAACATTATCTGTGAGATGATTGATACTGTGAAAGTTTAGACTCCAGATATATTGTGAGCATCTACTTTGAAGGCAGAGATAATAGGGCTTGCTGATGGATTGGTTGAGAAAGAGTAGAGAAATCTCAGATTTTTGGCTTGAGTAACTGGGTGAATAGTGACACAATTTATTGAGATGTGGAAAAACTTGGGTAGAAATGGGACCGCCTTTTTTAGACAGAAGTGTGAATTGGGAGGCCTGTTTTATATAGACTGAGTGTGAGGTATTTATTAAATATCTGAGTAGACTTATCAGGAAGCCAATAAGCAGGACTAGCCTCATGGGCACATGAAATGTGCAGTCTCCTGTGGCCCCGTGATGGGTTTAATGCTCTGTGTTGCTGTCTCGAAAAATTTTTTTTTTTAATGCTGTCTTGAAATTTTTAATAACTTTTTTTAAAAAGATTTTATTTATTTGACAGAGAGAGACACAGCAAGAGAGGGAACACAAGCAGGGGGAGTGGGAGAGGGAGTAGCAGGCTTCCCGTAGAGCAGGGAGCCCGATGAGGGGCTCGATCCCAGGACCCCAGGATCATGACCTGAGCCGAAGGCAGACGTTTAATGACTGAGCCACCCAGGCACCCCGAAATTTTTGGTAACTTTTAACAAGGGGCTTTGCTTTTTCACTTTAGGTGGGGGGCACCCCAAAATTTAGTAGGTGGTAGCACCAACTGGATATATCAATTGGGAGTATGATGGAGAGGTTGGAGGAAAACCAACCTCTGGAAGGTCTGGAAACAGTCTGGAAAATAAGACAGATTTTGCAAATAAGACTAAAAAAGGGTGTCCAATAAGACTAGAGGGAAAAGAGGAGAGTGTGGTATGGCAGAAGCAATGTGAAAAAGTTCTTCATAAGGGAGTAATCAGTTGGGTCAAGTGCGGCTGAGCTAGAGTAAGGTAAGAACAGTAGACTGATCTCAGATTTGGCAAGATGGAGACTGTTGGTGTCCTTAATAGGAACACTTTCAGTGTTGTATGGGTTGACGAACAGGAGGAATGGATACGAAGAGAGCAAGTATGGATACTCCTTTATCAGAGATTTGCTCTAAAGGAGAAGAGAGATACTTTTTCTGGGGAAGTATTAAAAAAGTGTTGTGAGCTATTACAGCATGTTTCTATCTGATGGGAAAAATCTAGAAGAAAGAAATTGATGTCATAGAGGAGGGAGGTGATTATTGGAATGCAGTCCTTGGGTCAATGAAAAGGAATGGGATTCAGAGTACAAGCACAAGGGTTGACCCCAGAGAGGTGCAAGTTTACTTCATCCACTGTAATAGGAGAGAAGGCAGAGTATAAGGGTACAGATATGAATACCTTTGTAGATTTGGGAGGTAGGAAG
Source organism: Zalophus californianus (assembly GCF_009762305.2). Taxonomy (NCBI): domain Eukaryota; kingdom Metazoa; phylum Chordata; class Mammalia; order Carnivora; family Otariidae; genus Zalophus; species Zalophus californianus. Next base: position 72,097,984 of record NC_045596.1, read on the forward strand.
GTAACATCAGTCTTTTGTGATTGTTGTGTGAAATAAGATAAAAACTTTGGATTGTGCTATAGTATTTTATAGATCTATATATAGCTTTTATAGATCGTGTCCATTTCTCTATTGAACTGAGGTTCATGTTTTCAGAAAGCAAAGGCAGTGGTGAAAGAAGAGATGAGTTAGGATGCTAACTTATTTTTATTTTTGTTTTTCTAAAATCAGGTTCAGATTTTTGATAAGGGAACCAAAAAGACAATTCCATGGGAAAAGAATAGTCTTTTTAGCAAATGGTGCTGGGACAACTGGATATCCACAAGCAAAAGAATGAAGTTGGACCAATGCCTCACACCACATAAACTCAAAATGTGCCATATACTTAATTGTAAGAGCAAAATCATAAAACTCTTAGAAGAAAACATAAACATAAATCTTCATGACTTTGGATTAAACAATGGTTTCTTAGATAATACATCAAAATCATAAACAGCTAGAGAAAAAAATAGATTACTTGAACTTGATCAAAATTAAAAACTTCTGTGCTTCAGGGAACATAATCAAAAAAGTGAAAAGACAATCCTCATAATATGCGAAAACATCTGAAAAATTGCATATTTGATAACAGATAGTACCCAGAATATATAACTAACTCTTCCAACTAGTAAAAAGACAACCCAATTTAAAAACAGGCCAAGTATTTGAATTGCCATGTCTCCAAAGAAGATATACAAATAGCGAATAAACACATGAAAAGATGTTCATCGTTAGTCCTTAGGGAAATGCAAACCAAAACCACAATAAGACACCCTGCTACACTTAGCAGAATGGTTGTAATAAAATAGACACTAACAAGTGGTGACAAAGATGTGGAGAAACTGGAAATATCATACATTGTCAGTGGGAATGCAAAATGAAGCAGCCACTTCGAGAAATAGTTCATGGGTTCCTGAAAAAGTTAAACATAGGTTACTATATGAACCAGCAACTCCACCCCAGGCATTTACATAAGAGAACTGAAAACATGTGTTCATAGAAAGACTTGTACCCAAATGTTCATACTAACATTATTCATAATAGCCCCAAAGTCCAAGCAACCCAAATGTCCCTCAACTGACGAAGAGGCAAAATGTGGTGTCTACATTCAACAGAATTTTATTCAGCTTCAAAAAGTCATGAAATACTGACACATTATAATATGGATGAACCTTCAAAGCATGTCCTAAGGAAAGAAAGAGAGGCAGAAGAACATATATTCTATGACTGCATTTATATGCAATGGCAAGAGTCAGAGCTTCATAGAGATGAAATGTCACTGACCATTCACAAAGAGGAACAAAGGCACTCCAAATAAGAGGAACAATGTTAGCAAAGATGCAGAGGTGTGAAACTACTATGTCATCTTTGAAATAATGTGGTTGCAATGCAGCCTGAGCATAGGATAAAGAACTGTGGTAGAGTAAGTGAGGTAAGTAGATTGAGCCAGATTTTTAAAGAACTTGAATACCTTGAACTTTATTCAATGAGAAGTCCTCTTGGCTTTTATAGCACTCTCTTATGCCTCTTCTAAACCTCTTGCATTATTTATTTTTGTTAACTACAGATAAATTTGTCTCACTTAATAGACTGGGAGACCCCTAAAGAGAGCATGCCTTAGTTCTTTCTGGCTTTGCGGGGCCTAGTGCAAAATGTGCGGTACATAGAATGTGCCCACTAGGATTTTGTTGACTTTGAATTACTAAAATAAATTCAGTTAAGGCCACAGCAGTCCACATATACTTTGGTGATTTATAGGCTACCAAAAATTATCTGCATATATGACAGTTAATTTCCTTACTGTTACCTACCTTCTCTTTCATCAACCACTCATACTATAAACAAACTACATTTTGGCTAATTGAACATAATAAAAAATAAACAAAAAAACAAAAACAAAAAAGAAATCTTACCAAGAACACAATTAACATTTTGTATGTTTTATGTATTGTATGCTGTACTCTTACAATAAAGCTAAAGAAAATGTTATTAAGAAAATCATAAGAGAAAATAAAAAAAGAACTTTAAAAAAACTTTGTAAATTGAAGTTTGAATCCCAGTGAAATGTCAAAATCTGAATAGTCAGAGCAATTGTACTGAGTGGCAGATTTTGGTGAATGGGTAGAGAACTATTTGTTTTTTAATAATCAAAATACTTAGAGAAATATCAGAGACTTTCATTTTAAACCACAAGAATAAAAGGAGATTGAACACTGGAAAATATTTTTAATAGATATTCAGCTTATACGAAATAGTTCATCTGAGAAAACCTTGAAATATTTATTGTGGGAGCCAGTGGTGGTTAAGAACAGATTAGAAAACTATCTGTAGAGATAGAATTAGATATTTTTTTCTAATCCACTCTGGGACCTTGGGGCCTTTTACAAACCTACTTTTCTATAAACCTTTGTTAGGAAGGCCAGAGAGTAGGAATGCCCTGTCAGGGAAGTGTGTGGGGAGACCTGCCGCTGTGCTTTTCACAAGGCGGTTTCAAACTCTTTCCCCACATGGGAGCTACTGCAGTAAAGCCTGCAAGGTCAGCAATACAGTTATAACATTTGGTAATTTTTCAAACAGTATGATTAGGAATCTTGTAGCTAAGAATCCTAATTTCATTTGACGTTCACTAGTCAGTTCAAGATTCTGAAACTTGGCCCCACATATCAGAGCGTGAGACACTACGGGGAACACACATGTTCAGGAAATAACTGGAGTGCCCTTTATGAAGTACAAACATGGGATAGTTATGACTGCTTTCTGTGGCTGGATGGACTTTAGAAATAAAGAAAGTCATATTTAATTTCAGGACTTAATAGATTAGGATGCTTGAAGGACAATGAGTACAGTTAAAGTTGTTGAATATCGATTCATTATTAATATCATTTAAAGTCTGAATCTTATGACGTATACTACTGTTATAGCTCAGATAACAGGTGTTGTTTGGCAAACATCACGAGGCACACCCTTTCTGCCACAGGGTCAGAGAGTTGCAGAGACTGGTTATGAGCCTCATAAAACAGTGGATTACTCCTGTATAAATAAGCAACATGTTACCGATATAGGGACAATATCAGGGTCAGAGCCCTGGTGGGGAGATGGCCTAGAGATTAAGTGGGGAAGATAAGAGAGCAGAGTCGTGACTTCTGTGGTAACTCTAAGGGTAGGCAGTACAAGGTTCCCTGGGGTGAGGGGAGTACTTTCCAAAGACCCAAAGAGAGAAAACTCACACATAAAATTCTACTCTTTCAGAATCAGACCTCAACCTCTGAGAGGTGTAGGTCAGCTAGATGAAGAGAATGGAACTTAAACTGAGCACATATAAAAATGATATGACAATAGGAGCTAAGGCAGTGGCAACAAAATAGGTGCCTGTTAGGTAGGTCCTGTTGTGGATGCAAAAAATACCCAGAAGACACATTCCCTCTCCACCAGGCAGTCACAATCAGGTTGAAGAGGTAATTATAAACACACAAAAGGGTACAGTAACTGAAAACAGAAGACAGGCAAGAAGTAATTGTAAAATAATCAAGACATATATTAAATCTCAGCCTGCCAACAAAATATGTAATCTTGGGTAATTCGCCTAACTCAAAAAACATTTGTGAAATGAATAATCTTTTCAGAATCATGATTTTTTCATCCAAAGTTGCTTTTCAGATACAAAAAATCTTTTTTCAGAGCTACTCGACAAAACTGTGATATAGACAAAAAATGTCACATGCAGGGTTATTATAATTTTCCCAGCATTATTGAGGTATTGGCAAATACCAAATTGTAATATATTTAAGATATAAAATGTGATGATTTACATATACATTGTGAAATGATGATCACAATTAGGCAAATTAACACTTCCATCACCTCACATAGTTATGATTTTGTTTTTGTGATGGGAACAATTAAGATCAACTTCCCTAGCAAATTTCAAGCATAAAATATTATTAACTACATTCATATTATACATTATATCCCGAGAACTTATTCACCTTATAACTGAAAGTCTGTAGCCTCTGACCAATATCTGTCCATTTCCCTCTGCCAGTAGCCCCTGGCAACCACTGTTCTACTCTGCTTTTGAACTCAACTTTTTTAGATTCCAAATATAGGTGAGATCACCCAGTATTTATCTTTCTGTATCCGGCTTACTTCACTTAGCATAATGTCCTCTGGGTTCATCCATGTTGTTGGAAGTGGCAGGATTTCCCTCTTGTATTATGTGTGTGTATACATTACATTGTATACACCAAGAAATATATACAGATACACATATACTGTATATACATACACAATGGAATATTACTTCTACCACATTTTCTTTATCCCTTTATCCACTGACAGACACTTAGATGGTTCCATATCTTGGCTATTATAATTAATGCTGCATTAAACATGAGAGTATAAATATCTCTTTGAGATACTGATTTCATTTCTTTGGCCATATACCCAGAAGTGGAATAGCTAGATCGCATAGTAGTTTGTGAGGGACCGCCACATTATTTTCCATAATGGCTGTACCAATTTACATTCTTACCAAGCCAGTGCACAAAGCTTCCCTTTTCTCCACATCCTCACCAGTACTTGTTATTTTGTCTTTTTGATAAAAGCCCTTCTAACAGGTATGAGGTGATAGCTCATTGTAGTTTTATTTTGCATTTCATTGATGACTAGTGACATCAGTTTCATTTATCTGCTTACCATTCCTACATCTTCTTTGAAAAAAGTCTATTCAACCTCTTTGCCCATCACCCATTGAACCCATTCCCTGCCCCCAGCCCACTTCCCTCCCCTCCAGTAACCATTAGTTTCTTCTCTACAGTTAAGAGTCTATTTTCTGGTTTGCCTCTCATTCCCCCCCCCAACCAGGTTCATCTGTTTTGTTTCTTAAATTCCACATATAAGTGAAATCATAGGTTATTGTCTTTCTCTGACTTATTTTGCCTAGCATAAGGCTCTCTAGCTCCATCCATATTGCTGCAAATTTCATTCATTTTTATGGCTGAGTAATATTCCATTACACACACACACACACACACACACACACACACACACACTCCCATCTTTTTTTATTCATTCATCAGTCAATGGAAACTTGGATTTTTCTGTAATTTGGCTACTGTTGATAATGCTGTTATAAACATCAGGATACATGTACCCCTTCAAATCTATATTTTTGTATCCTTTGGGTAAATAACCTAGTAGTGCAATTGCTAGGTCATAGGGTAGTTCTATTTTTAACTTTTTGAGGAGCCTCCATACTGTTTTCCAGAGTGACTGCACTAGTCTTCATTCCCACCAACAGTGTAAGAGGGTTCCCCTTTTTCTCCCCAGCCTCGCCAATACCTGTTATTTCCTATGTTGTTAATTTTAGCCATTGTGACTGGTGTGAGGTGATATTTCGCTGTAGTCTTTATTTGTATTTCCCGGATGATGAATAATGTTGAGCATCTTTTCATGTGTCTGTGGGCCATCTGTATCCTCTTGGATAAATGTCTATTTATGTCTTCTGTCCATTTCTTAACTGGATTTATTGGTTTTTGGGTGTTGAGGTTCATAAGTTCTTTATATATTTTGGATATTAACTCTTTATCAGATATGTCATTTGCAAATATCTTCTCCCATTCCAAAGGTTGCCTATTAGTTTTGTTGATTGTTTCCCTCGCTGTGCAGAAGGTTTTCATCTTGATGAAGTCCCAATAGTTTATTTTTGCTTTTGTTTCCCTTGCCTCTGGAGACATGTCTAGTAAGAAGTAGCTATGGCCGAGTCACAGGTTGCTGCCTGTGTTCTCTAGGATTTTTACAGTTTCCTGTCTCACATTTAAGTCTTTCAGCCCTTTTGAATTTATTTTTGGGTATGGTGTAAGAAAGTTTCATTCTTCTGGGGTGCCTGGGTGGCTCAGGTGGTTAAGCATCTGCCTTCGGCTCAGGTCATGATCCCAGGGTCCTGGGATCGAGTCCCACATCGGGCTCCCTGCTCCTTGGGAGCCTGCTTCCTGCCTCTGCCTCTCTGTCTCTCATGAATAAATAAATAAAATTAAAAAAAAAAGTTTCATTCTTCTGCATGTTGTTGTCCAGTTTTCCTAACACCTTTTGTTGAAGAGATTTTTTTTTCCTTTGGATATTCTTACCTGCTTTGTCAAAGATTAGTTGACTATATAGTTGTGGGTTCATTTCTGCGTTTTCTATTTCATTCCACTAATCAATGTGTCTGTTTTTGTGACAGTACCAAACCATTTTGATTATTACAATTTTGAATTGTGATGCCTCCAGCTTTGCTTTTCTTTTTCAAGGTTGCTTTGGCTATCTGGGGTCTTTTGTGGTTCCATACAAATTTTAGGATTGTTTGTTCCAGCTCGGTCTTTGCCCAGTTTTTATTATTTTATAATTATTTCTTTGGAATTGTATGAGTTCCTTACGCATCTGAGCATTAATCCATTATCAGGTAATAGACTGCAAATATTTTCTCTCATTCCAGAAAAGACTGTCTTTTCATTTTGTTGATGATTTCCTTTGCTATGTGGAAGCAATCTGATGTAGCCCACTTACTGATTTTTTTTGTTTCCTGTGCTTTTAGTGTCATATCAAAAAAAATCACTGCCAAGACCAATGTCAAGGAGCTTTTTTCCAATATTTTCTTTTAAGAGTTTTATAGTTTCAGGTCTTATGTTTAGATGTTTAATCCATTTTGAGCTAATATTTGAATATGGTGTAAGATAAGGACCACATTTTATTCTTTTCCATGCAGATATTCAGTTTTCCCAACAATTTATTGAAGACTATCCTTTCTCCACCACATAGCCTTGGTGTTCTTGTCAAACTGTATTTGTGTGAACTTATTTCTGGGCTCTCTATTCTATTAGTATATGTCTCCTTTTATGCCAATACCATACTGTTTGATTACTCATAGCTTTGTAACAGTTTGAAATCAGGAAATGTGATGCCTTCAGCTTCATTCTTCATGAGATTGTTTTGGCTATTTGGGGTCTTTTGTGTTTCCACATCAATTTTAGGATTTTTCTATGAAAAAAGTATGAAGGAACAAATTATCTTTTATTTAATTTTATTTTTTTTAAGATTTTATTTATTTATTTGACAGAGACAGAGATAGTGAGAGCAGGAAAACAAGCGGGGTTGTGGGAAAGGGAGAAGAAGGCTTCCCGCCGAGCAGGGCGCCAGATGTGGAGCCTGACCCCAGGACCCTGGGATCATGGCCTGAGCTGAAGGCAGACGCTTATCGACTGAGTCACCCAGGCGCACCTATTTTTTATTTTTTTAAAGACTTTATTTTTTGACAGAGACAGAGACAGAGACAATGAGAGAGGGAACACAAGCAGGGGGAGTGGGAGAGGGAGAAGGCGGCTTCGGGCCGAGCAGGGAGCCTGATGTGGGGCTTGATCCCAGGACCCTGGGATCATGACCTGAGCCAAAGGCAGATGCTTAACGACTGAGCCACACAGGCGCCCCTATTTTTTATTTTTTTTAAAGACTTTATTTTTTGACTGAGAGAAGGAACACAAGCAGGGGGAGTGGGAGAGGGAGAAGCAGGCTTCCCGCGGAGCAGGGAGCCCGATGCGGGGCTCCATCCCAGGACCTTGGGATCATGACCTGAGCTGAAGGCAGATGCTTTTAACCCACTGAGCCACTCAGGTGCCCCCGAAAGGAACAAATTATCTTAAGAGGTAACAAACATAACCTTCTCTGCAGATAGCATTTACTTATAACAATAGTTGCATTTTAGCAATTTGCAATCAAATGACTTTCTTGTTAGAGTTATACCCCTTTCTCCTTATTCCAGCAATTGTTTGTTTGGTTTTTTGGTACTTGTATTTTTAAAACAATGTTATTGAGATATATTTTACATATCATAAAATCCACATTATCAAGTCTACATTTCAGTGATTTTTAGTAACTTTACCAGTGGTCTAGCTATTACCATAAATCAGTTTCAGAACATTTCATTCCACCCAATAAGGTCCCTCAGGGCATTTACATTAATCTCTGTCCCTCCCTGGTCCCCCAGCCCCAACCCCAGACAATCACAACTCAACTTGCTATTTCTTTAAATTTGTATTTTCTGGACTTTTCATATAAATGGAATCATATGATACAGGTTTTTTGAGTCTTCATTCTGATTTTATAGAAAAAAACTAGAGATTTTCCTGTGGCCTTTAAGAAAATCACACATTTAAAGAAATACATTGCCTTTCAAAAAGACCATTACAATAAATAGTATTTAACAACTAAAAACCTAAAAATATTAATTCTGTTCTCTATTTAAATTCTAAAATTAAAAAAACTCTGAAAGTAATAAATACAGTGCTAGGAACATGAAAGGATCACTTATCTACTTTACATGTTGAAACAGATAGTAAGATGGCTATCCCTGAAGCTTCAAATTCTTTTAACATCTCAAACGTTACCTGTAATAGAACCTGTCTTTTTTCTTTTTGAGCATGGATATGTAACTTCCCCTTCCAGGAAAAATTTTTTTTTTTAAATGACTTCTGCCATTTTTTTTTTAAAGATTTTATTTATTTATTTATTTGAGAGAGCGAGAATGAGAGAGAGAGAGAGCACATGAGAGGGGGGAGGGTCAGAGGGAGAAGCAGACTCCCTGCTGAGCAGAGAGCCCGATGCGGGACTCGATCCCGGGACTCCAGGATCATGACCTGAGCTGAAGGCGGTCGCTTAACCAACTGAGCCACCCAGGCGCCCCCTTCCAGGAAAATTTTTAAGTGGCCTACTTCTTAACATACTAGTTAATGTTTACAGTTTTTCTTCCTCAGTATCTTTAAAAGGAATAAGAATATCAGATACACTGAAAGGAGCTGGAATGTTCCAGCCTTGCTTAAGGGATGCACTCGTTCAATAACCTTCTGATTTCTGTGAGTGCCTCTAACCCACCAAACTTGTACACTGTACTTACACTGTGGAGAAGGACAGGCATTGACTCCTTTGAAGTGGGCATGCCAGATCAGAAATTATGCTTTTCAGTCTACCGTGAATTTTAGTAACACACACATCTTAATTACAAAAAAGCTTTTTTTTTTTTTAAGAGGAGAGAGAGGGTGGGGTGGGGGGGAAAGAGAGAATTCTGAGCAGGCTCCACGCCTAGCACAGAGTCTGATGTGGGGCTGGATCTCACAATCCTGAGATCATGACCTGTGCTGAAATCAAGAGTCGGATGCTCAACCAACTGAGCCACTCAGGCTCCCCTACAAAAAAGAATTCTTGGGCGCCTGGGTGGCTCAGTCGGTTAAGCATCTGCTTTTGGCTCAGGTCATGATCCCAGTGTCCTGGGACCGAGTCCTGCATCGGGCTCCCTGCTCCGCGGGGAGCCTGCTTCTCCCTCTCCCACTCCCCCTGCTTGTGTTCCCTCTCTCGCTGTGTCTCTGTCAAATAAATAAATAAAATCTTAAAAAAAAAAAAGAATTCTTAACAGTATTTTAGTAACTGCTGCTGTGAGTTTTAGAAAGCTAATGCTTTCGGGCGCCTGGGTGGCTCAGTTGGTTAAGCGACTGCCTTCGGCTCAGGTCATGATCCTGGAGTCCCGGGATCGAGTCCCACATCGGGCTCCCTCCTCAGCAGGGAGTCTGCTTCTCCCTCTGACCCTCTTCCCTCTCGTGCTCTCTATCTCTCATTCTCTCTCTCTCAAATAAATAAATAAAATCTTAAAAAATAAAAGAAAGAAAGCTAATGCTTTCACTGAATTAAGTACTTCTGTCTTTGGCTTAGAATTCAGTATAAAATAGAGCATTCCACTGAACTCTAACAAAATCAAGAGATACTTACCCGTAAGCTTTTTTCATTAAATCACTCCAATTGTGAGAGATTCTATGAGGATTAGAAAAATGATTGTTTATATGACTATATCCTCAATGTCAATTTTTGACAATTATAGAAATATAGAAAAAAATGATATTCATCTGACTAATGTTCCAAGATAGAAATCAGCCAATAAGCAGTGATATCCAGCTCTTCTCTCGACTCACAAAACATCACATTTTATGTGTGTTACTCTCTCTGCTTTTATTTTTGCTGCCACCATCTGAAGACTAGAAAATAATGAACACATGCTGGTAACAATTCATATTTCTACTACATCTTAAGAAGAAATGAGACTATACAGAATTGAAATGAAGAAAAAGACCAAAGTGAGACAACCTGGGGAAAAACACTGAATAAGGCCTCAACTCTAAACATTCAAAATTATCAAAGCATACTGTTAGCCAAAAATCGCTCCTCAAAAGCCTGAGAAATCAGCCTTAACCTGTTGTTTAAAAATCACAGGACACTTCACCATTCTGGAAATCTCAGTACCAAAGGTTCTTTCTGGGTTGTTAACTGATACAGTAACTCTGCTGAAAACCAAACCATGAAGTATGTGGTGCACTGATATTAAAATGCAAACAATGATTATTTTTGTTTTGTAAAGTAAACCAAACTCACCAGATCATAGGTCAAACAAGAATAGATTTTGCTGATTTTTTTTTTCTTTTTCAAAGAGCAACTAAAAAATAAAAGATCAATACTAGGAAAAGTCCAGCTAAATGCTTCTTGACAATTCCTCAAAGAAAAGCTCGTAAACCAAAGTAAATCTTGTATTAGGGGCACCTGGGTGGCTCAGTTGGTTAAGCATCTGCCTTCAGTTCAGGTCATGATCCTGGGATCCAGCACCACGTTGGGCTCTCTGCTCAGTGGGGAGTCTGCTTCTCCCTCTCCCTCTCCCTCTCCCTCTGTGCACTCTCTCTCTAATAAACAAATAAATAAATAAAATCTTTCAAAAAAAACTTGTATTAGATAATGGGCATACTGTAATATATTTAATACACATTGCCAATCTTTCTAAGACTGGTGCCACTAATGAACTGTTAAGGAAAAAAGTAGAAACACACACACACTTTTAATTTATTTAAAATTTATGAACTAACCAATATCTTGTTCTGGAAAGTAACCACAAATGGAAACCACCTCATAAGTTCATTTTTGAAATGAAAATTGGCATAATACTCATTCTATTACTTCAAAGATATATAAAAGATTTAGTTTATTTTCAGTTAAATTTATTTTAATTATCTCCACCTGTCTTTTGACAATTTGTCTCACAATCTATTAAGAGGTATGTAAAAAGTAAAATCTCTGCATGGACACTATAGATTATGGATAGAGACGAGAACTTGGATGAGTCACTAGTGCATGACGGTGAGCAGCAAAGTTTCTATCTAAATCTTTAAGGCTGCCAAGTGTGAAGGAGTCAGTCTTCAAGGCTGTACTTTATGAACTTAGAAAGTGTATAAAAATTTGTAAATATTAATGCACATTTGTTTCAACTGGAGATATGCTGACCAGAGGAACAAAGAGTTGCCAGAGCAACATTAACTGTGCCTTCTCTCCATAATTGCACTTCTTTTTTTAAGATTTTATTTATTTGAGAGAGAGAGAGAGAGGGAGAGAGAGAACCAGCAGGGGGACTGGCAGGGGGAAAGGGAGAAGCAGGCTTCCCGCGGAGCAGGGAGCCTGATGTGGGACTCGATCCCAGGACCATGGTATCATGACCTGAGCTGAAGGCAGACGCTTAATGACCGAGCCACCCAGGCGCCCCCCCTCACTTCTTGATTTGTATCTCAGAAATACCAATTCATTCTCCAAACAGGAAGCTCTTTTCTTGTTACCTTTAGGAGCAACAACCTTTTTTTTTTTCCCTTTCATTTTCTGACTGGATGAATAAAAATAATGATATAAACAACTAAAATTTGCATTTTTCTTTTCATTGTTTTACATATAGCGTTCTTGGCATAATTCTCTGCCAAGTAATTTGGGAAGATAACATCTACACTACCTCTTGTCCCCCAGCCACTTGCCCTGATATTTAAACTAGAGAAGAAAACTTTAAAAAGGCCCAATGTTTCTGTGTCCATTATTCTTTTTCGGAACTTTCCTCCCTGCCCGAGGCCAGTTCCTCCAAGGATGACAGCCTTGCCCCTCAGTGGTGAGGGCTATGCACTGCACATGCCACCTCCCTCCCCGCTTTGGCACAGCGGCCCACCAGGGGCACAGCCTGCCTTCCTGGTCTCTGAATTCCCTCCGGATGCCTTGTTCCATGACCTCCCAGCTTATAAATCAGTTTCTTTCCCTCCGTGGACTCTGCCTGTTACACACACAACCGTGCCTACATTTCAGTCATTATTATAATACCCCAAATGGAGTCAAACAAACAAACAAAGCAACCCCAACCCTTTCTGGACCGAGTCCACCCCTGGAAGCAATAGCCTGTTCTCCGCCCTCCCTCAAAGCACAGGCTTGTCCGCCCGCCCCATCTCGGAGGCTGGCAGGTGGTAGTGGATCAGCCGCTTGGCCTTCTCGCTGGTCTCCCACCAGCACCCTTAACCTCTCCTTCTGCACTGGTGCCACAGGAGCTTCTCTAAAGTCCAAGTCTGCTTAGATCATTTGCCGCCTTAGATTCCTGCAATCACGTTCTGTAATTTTCAAGAGAAAATCCAAACTCTTTAGTATGGGGGATAGTTTTTCGCGATCTGATCTATTCAGCTCAGTCTCTTAGCCCGCCTCTAGCCTCGCCTGTGTTCTCAACCCCAGGCATCCCGAACCCACGGCTGCACCTGCAGTTTTCCAAGCTGTCCTCCCCACCCTGTGTGCCCTGGCACCTGCCTTTTTTCTTCCAGGAGCACCCTTATCTCGATCCCTCTGCCCAGGAAATTTCTACTTATTCTACTAGCGCTAGTTCACAAGGCATTTTCTTTCTGAAACCTCTCTGACCCTCCTCACCCAACGTGGTCTCTACCCTTCCTTTGGCCCCACACAGCACCCTGTGTCCTGTATTGGAAGCTCTTTAAGAGCACCAGAATCTTAGGACTTTTTCACCAGCCCATTTCCCACTGCTTGGACCATGATGGGCACCTGGTGTATGTGTGCTTAATAATCATATCAATTTTTATTCACTTTTCCTCTGTCTCCCCAAGTGCAGGACTTGTCTCTCATTGTCTGAATTGCCACCACCCAGCAAGTAGATGCCACACAACTAGATCTCCATAAAGATTAACAACTGTTGAAGGAACCAATAGTATAACTTCCTCCAAACTCTCCATGTCCCATTGATCCTGCAAGTGATAAAAGATTGCTTTGCCTAATATATCAACTTATCATGGTTCCCATCACCTACCCCACTTAGCTGAAACTTTCACTGGCTTCCTAGTACCTGTAGGATGAAGCCCAGGTCCCTTGCTTGGTTCTTTTGCATAGAAATGCACTTTCCTTGACCTTCACACACACACTCCTCCTCCTTCACATCTCAGCTTAGGCTTTCCCTGCCTACTCAAACTAAAATTGTCTCTGCATGAGTCTGTGACATTAACCTGATTTAGTTTCTTAATACCCCCACTTATTAGAGCCGGAATGATCTTCATAGGCTTTTTTTTTTTTTTCTCTAAGTGTTTTCCTATTGCCCCCTTCACTAAAATATAAGGTCCATAAACACAGGGCCCTGGTTGGCTTTGTTCAGTGCTGCATCCCCTGTCCTAACATTCAAGGTCCTCACTGACTTGGCCCCACTCCATTTTCCCAGCCTTACCTCCAACCAATTCCCCACATGACACCTGTTTGCTATTTCCCAAATACTTCCTGATGGGGCCTTCTTTTTCTTTCTATTTAAATTCTCTTCATCTTTTACAGAAATTCCCTCTTTCATAATGCAATCCAAAGTGGTACGCTCTTAACTGTATTATTTATCTGTTTAATGTCATAAATATCTTTCAGTTTTCTAGAGCTCTCTGTCTTGTCATGGATTTAAGAAATAGGTTTTAAGTTATAACGAAAGATTAAAAATTCTTAAAAGGAAAAATTCTATATGCTAGCAGTTAATAAGATTCAGACCCATCTCACCTATTTTAAGAAAACTGCATGCCTTCTTCAAGTATACCAAAGAGGTTTGCTTTCAGGCATAATTTGCAACATAATAGCTAAAAGGCTATATTCAAAATGTGTTAGTGACAGTTGGTCCTAGTAACAATTCAGAAGTCTATTTTAATTGCAAATAATATTGGCCACTGAACATACTATGAAAAGGCAACCAAAAAGTAATTCTTGCAACTTTTAACTCTGGGCCTAGCATAGTCCAATCGACTAGATAATCTGTCTTAAAATAACAAACAAAAAAATAAATGTAAATAAAATATAACAAACCACAAACACTTTTAGTGATAAGAAATTTTAGTCAAAAACATGGGGGCCTAAACATCAGAGTAGACAATACAACATATAACATGTAAACAAAAGAAACATGCCAACCTGGATACCAACTTTGCGACATTAGCATCCTCTGCTGAATTCACGTCATCCCAGCAGGGTTTTCTACGACTTAGCCACAGGCTGACCTGAGGAACGCCATCACATAGCTCTGGTTGTGGAACTCTGTGGGCCTGAATAGATCCCTCACTCCTGGATTTGGGGATCTAGAAAATAAAATTTAAGAGAGAGAGAAAGAGAGATTTTAAAAATCTTTCAAATTAGATTATTGAAGATGATTTATTCTGATTTATTAGTAACCTATTAATAATATTCTAGAAAAATATCAACCTAGTATAGAATTTAAAATACTTAAAAGAACTGTCAAATGGCAAAGGGCACAGGGAAGGGGAGAAACCAATACTTCCAACGAGAACTTTCAAACCATACACAGCCCACGTCCCTCTCCTGGATTCTCATGCAAATCTTCCCCAGGCTCACCTGCCCCCCTCCCCCTGCCCCGCCAGAATAACATTCTGTGTAATGACAGATTATGAGAGTATATCTGACTGGCAACTTGGAGTGAAGGAAAGAAGAAATAGAAAAAGGCAGGGGAAAAAAAAGGGCCGAGAACCACTGAAATGAAGGATGCCAATGTCAGAAAGGCATCCAGAAATATTTACTACTATCAAGTAAAATACACACCAGTTCGCTAATAGTTTCTGTTGTAATCTTCTTTTATAGGGCAAAGTATGGCCTAATACATTTTTAACTAAGGAAATACCTAGGAAAAAACCCACCTTTTTAAGTTCTTTTATATCTCTGGAAGCATGGGCCACAGAGTGCCAAATGAACACTGGTGTATTGACGTCTCTTATCAGAAGTTATGTGCTCCCTCCAATCCCAGAAATACCCTCATGCTTTTATATTAGATCAGAAAGAATGTGAATACAACCCATGTCCTTATCCTAAAATTGTATAAAAATCATGTAAGAGTTTCAGGAAAGATTGAAACCCTTGGATCAAGTGTATTTATGATACTGGAAGCCTTTTCTCATCTCTAAGCTTTCTTATGCTTGTCCTTCAACTGGAATGTCATCTGTTCATCACTGGCTACTCACCAACTGCCTAAGACCAAACCAAATCTTAACTTCCTTTGAGGTTGAGATAAGAATCCACTGCCCACAGAGCTTCTCTAATTAACCTCAGGTCTTTTTTTTTTTTTTTTTTAAGATTTTATGTATTTATTTGACAGAGAGAGACACAGCGAGAGAGGGAACACAAGCAGGGGGAGTGGGAGAGGGAGAAGCAGGCTTACCGCTGAGCAGGGAGCCCGATGCAGGGCTCGGTCCCAGGACCCCGAGATCATGACCTGAGACGAAGGCAGACGCTTAACGACTGAGCCACCCAGGCGCCCCTTAACCTCAGGTCTTAATAACCTTTCCCAACTTTGAATTCCTATAATACACCACCACAAAATCTACACTTGATTTCACGTCATCTGATACCTTCACCTTAGTTGTTTTATATTTCTAGGTTATATGGCTTCAACCAGATGCCTGGAGACTATAATCTGTCTCACGCTCTTCCTCTTTTTCCCCTCTCCCCTGTCCCTCTCTTCATCTTACATATATTATTATTTTTAACGTTTGAGCCATCAAGTTTAGCAAAGTTTTGAACCATTAATACTTATTGTCAGACAATACAGTCTTCAACTACAAGATATTCCCAAGACAGTGACTGACCAAGAAACTAGGATAACAGGCAATTAAAAAAAATAATACAGGGATAATTGTAAACATAAATATTTAATAAATTCATACCTCTATGAGGATTACATAAAAATAACATTTGAAAATAATTTAGCAAATAGTTATATTTAACACAGAGCAAAGTAAACACTCAGTAAAAACTAGCTTTTATTAACATTGTTGTTATGTGAAATTTGCCCAAATCTGATGATTACTAATAAATTGTTCCAATGCATTTCTCTGTAGAACTTTTATAAGATCATGAAAAATCAAGGAAAACAAGGCAAAAATTTTTTTTTAAATTATGACCTCTATAGTTCATTGAGATATTTGCTAAGATTACTTATGAAAGAAATATTAGGGGCACCTGGGTGGCTCAGTCAGTTGAGCATCCAACTCTTGATTTTGCTGAGGTCATAAGCTCAGAGTCCTGGGATTGAGCCTGGCATTGGGCTCCAGGCTCAGCGAGAAGTCTGCTGAGATTCCCTCTCCCTCTCTCTCTGCCCCTCCCCCCGCTTGTGCTCACTCTTTCTCTACCTTTCTAGAATAAATCTTTTTAAAAAAAGAAATATTTAGATAAGCAGCAAGAGAACATCTGAAAAGTACAAATATATACTATTTATATATTTCATAAAGGGGCTCCTTTTGCATGTGGTTATTTTTCATAAGAGTAGGCAAGAAAAATAAACACACTGAAAAAGCAGTAAGATTTCAAACTAGTTAGCTAAAAAAAATCTCATACCCAGACTTAATTCTCTCAATATTAAAACCAATACAAGAGCAGTTGTTTGGCAATATTTCATGGTGTTAAAAGGTTCAGTGATAATTTGGGGGTTCTAAATTCAATTCAATAGTTTACACAGAGGAGAAATAGTCTAAGGTAAAAAGGCAATATGCAACTGATTCCATTTTGTCAGTTTATATTAAAATAGACTACATAATGCAAATCACTTAAAACTCAGATACCAGAAACTACATCAGCTACATTATTAAAGTATATTTTTGTGATGATTTAATCTCTACAGAAATAAAATAGACATGACTATCATTAATCATGAACTTCAAAATATAAACTCCTAATTAATATATACCAAAGTAGTACAAAGAACTGAACTTGTGCACAGAACATGAAAATACCACATGAAGTTTGAGAGAACAAAACTGTTAGAAAAAAATAGCTCAGGAACTGTTAAGACTACTAGAACTATAGTGCATACACACACACACACACACACACACACACACACACATATACATACCTACATACATATTTCAAAAGGAATGCATGTTTTTAAAGGGGATTAACAGTCTTGAATGTATACCTTGAGGACTGTACATTTTCATTACAGAAATGACTGTAGGAAAAACAGAGTGATAAAATTTTAAAACCTGCTACCTTACTGATGTTATTAATTTTAGTACAAAAGTATGAACTTTGAGAAAAGGAAAGAGATCACTTCCTTTACCTTAGCTGGAATTAAGCTTTTTAGAAACACATGATTTGAGCCTTGGCCTTGTTGGGTAGATAGAAGGGATAGTTTTATTTTTATGCTCTGGGTATCCATCTCAGATTGTGTAAAATTCAGTGGTTGACTTTGAGATGGTACTCAAGGCTCCTTTCATCATAACTCTCTGAGGAGGAATAGGACCTCAGTCATCCAAGGCCAAGGATACAAGGATACATGTTATTACAATGTAGCTTGTACTTTTCTTCTGGTTCCACGCTCCCTTTTTTGCCAATTGGCATGTTGAGATGTAATGGGCCCAGACAGGTTAGAAGAAATGGGCCAAGGAGGTCACCTAGATCTGCTCTGTCTAATCAAGGGCTGTTCCTGATTCCATGAGGTTCAGCCAAGCTCTGTGGGGCAGGGACTCCAAATAGGACTAAAAGTCTTACTCCAATAATGGAGCTAATGTGCTTGGAGAGACCCACCTGCAGCCTCCCTCATGATGTGTGGCTGCAGTAGGCAAACGACCAATGGTCTGGGATGCTGACAGGGGTGGCCGGCTTTCTCTTTCCACTGGAGATACCCATTTTTCACACCACATTTTGCTGCTCTATTTTTGTGATTTCTCCATGATAACTTTGGTTCTTGGAGGTGAAAACTATCAACGCCCCCAAACCATCTATAGAAAACATTTTGCTCAGAACAATCTGCCATTGACTGAGTTAAGGATCCATGCACATGCTGTGTGATTTATGTGTACCACTGAAATAGTAAGAACCCCAGGGATTGTAAAAAGAGCACATTCCATGCAGGTATTTGCAGGCACGGAACAGACTAACACAAGGAATTTGAGCTGCTTTAGATTTTGAGATGCCATGGGAATAGAAACACAAGAGTAACTTCTGACAATGTAAAATTAGGAAATATTCTCTTAGATGTTGTTGCTATTGTTATAGAGATTTAGTGAACATTTCTCTGTGTTAGGCATGGTTCCAAGAGATTTATGTCAATTAATCTGTTTAACTGTCACAACAACTCAAAGAGGCAGGGACTATTATTACCATCTCACCAATGAGGAAACTGAGGCATCAAGAACGTGAGTTATCTGTCCCACTGAGAAGTGGCAGAGCTATGAACCCAGAGAGTCAGGCCTCAGTACTTGTGCTTACCACTACTTTCTGTACTTGGCTTACATGCGAAACATTAGAATTGCAAGAAGAAAAGGCACTTTTGGATGAAAGTCACATTATATCCCATAATGCAAACCATTTTCTTCCTCCCTTTTTTTGGCATTAGTAGTTAAAATTCTCTTTAAATTGATCCCTCTGGCATCTACTGAACAATTCTAGCAGTATAATCATAGGGGAAAGAATCAGATATGAGGACAAAACTATATGGAAAATGTGTTCATATTTTTCATTTATAATAGGCCAAAAAATGTAAGTATTTTGTAATTATGGCACATCTATATGATGGATCATTTAATCATTAAAATGTCTCTAAAGTTTTTAATGAGACTGAAATAATTGTGCCATGATATATAATATAGTGTGAGCTCATTTAGCAAACAAAAATGCATAGTTATATGCCTCCAATAAAACTCAGGTCATCACCATACTTAAAACATACATGAATAAATTTCAAAGGCCAAAAAACAAATTCTGTCACAGTAAACACTACAAATGTTTTAACACGATTTCATCTTTAAAAATTGAACAAGAAATTCAGCACCGGAAAAACATGTCTCTGGAACAAAGCTCTGATTTACCCTGATACACTGACATAGTCAGTGTCCTAACAGCATTAAAAAATAATGTGCCTCAACTTAACATTTATCCATATGAACCCGTCAGTGAAGGCACAATAGTAAATCCTGAGTACAGGCGCTCTCTGCCCCAGTCAAGTGCAGGGTAGGAGTTGTCTGCCCTGCAGGACTGAAACAAAGGGCTAGCAGGTGAGTCAGAAGGAGAAGGAGCTCAACTGACTGGACAGGGACCTGTCTCTCAAATGTGAAACTCTTCTTTTCTTTGTGTAGGTGGAGTGCATTCCCTGCTTATTATAAGTTTCTTCCCAGAAAAGTAATGTGCCTGTGAATCAACTGTAGGGAAATTTATGGGTATTCTGAATGATTTGAGAGTTATCTAAGTTGTGACTGAGGGATGAGAAGAGCCTAGGGTCCTCTTACTACACTGCCGTCTTAGCCCCCTCCTCAACCGCAGGACAATTTAGAATAACAATTTAGAATGCTATTAAAATGGTCTTATTAATACATTTTTTAAAGTTCAAGCATAAAAAACTACTACTTTGGTCTTAGGAGTCACCCTAAGTACTGGTCAGTTGCTGTGCTTGCATTTCAAAATTACAAAACCTGTCAGTCTGTTCTTTTCATCATCAGGTACTTTGAGAGATGTTTGGAACCAGGCAGAAAACCACAATCAAGGTTCCAATGATGAAGGAAATTGTGATAGAAGAAATCTGAAAAGTTAATTTTTAACATTTAGACTTCCTAAAGAAAGTTTAGTAGACTGCCTCATTTCCTTGATCACTTTCTTCCTCTACTTGCCATTTGTTTGGAAGAGAGCAGAGCCTCTTGCCTTCCTTCAAGCTCACTGAACTCACACTCTTCATAACAAGAAATGGGGACATAATGGAGTACCAGAAACGAGATGTTCAGCTCCAATTTCTTTAAAAAGACATTTCTAGTTTATTTTTTTTAAGATTATATTTATTTATTTATTTGACAGATTGAGAGAGAGAGAGAGAGCACAAGCAGGGAGAGCAGGAGAGGAAGAAGCAGGCTCCCCTCTGAGCAGGGAGCCTGATGTGGGGCTCCAACCCAGGACCCTGGGATCATGACCTGAGCTGAAGGCAGATGCTTAATGACTGAACCACCCAGGCGACCCAAGACATTTCTAGTTTTGGGCACCTGTGTGGCTCAGTTGGTTAAGCGACTGCCTTCAGCTCAGGTCATGATCCTGGAGTCCCGGGATCGAGTCCCGCATCGGGCTGCCTGCTCAGCAGGGAGTCTGCTTCTCCCTCTGACCCTCTCCCCTCTCATGCTCTCTATCTCATTCTCTCTCTCGAATAAATAAATAAAATCTTAAAAAAAAGACATTTCTAGTTTAAAAAAACTTTAAAAAATCCTCTAAGTGTGAGAAAAACCTTTGTTTTTAATAAATATGTCCAAGTTTGTTTTTCAAAGGTGAGGTTTGTTTACTAAATGGCTACAATTCTCCTGATAATTTGGCCAATCTATTATGTGCCAGCTACAGTGCTAATTGATGTTCCAGGCTGTTTTCTGAGAAAGTTATTAATATGCTTTAAGAAATTTTGGGGGGTTCGTTTCTTGTACATATCTTTCCCTTTTTTGTAAAAATGAGGCAGTGTTAAAGTTATAACTAATTAAAATTTCATCTTGCTCTAAATTCTAGTACTTTAGAATAAAATCAGTTTAACTTTGTTAGCAAAATTGTGTAAAAAGACAGAAACTTTACAATTAAAAAAAATGTACTGTGAAATAGATGAGCTCAATTACAGGTTTGCAGTATGGCCCAAGCAAGAACCCTTAGCACCTGGTTTCCCCCAACTGTTCTCTCCTCACCTCCTCTGCAAAAGTAAGTGCTATCACAGCAGAGACTTTTGTCTGTTTTGTTAATTGCTGTAGCCCTGACTCCTAGAACAGCACTTGGCAAACAGAAGGCAACCACTAAATAGCTACGTAGTAAATGAACAAATGAATGACCAAACTAAATGATATCATCTACCTTCCTCCCAGGAACACTGAAATGTTGACAGATTATCAGTTGATACCATAAAGCACATTAATTCCCCTGTGTAAGCAATACTCTTGTTTTAGACTCATTTATATTCATTTTTCAAAACTTGTAAGTTAATTTTAAAAATAGCTATGGTATGGAAATGGGAAGACAGGGCAGGAAGCTTTTACTTGGAGCCAGGTATCCTGGGACATGGGCTCAAGGAAGTCTCATCTTAAGATGCTCACAGAGAAGTCGGTACATGGTAGTAAGCTGAGGTCTCTTCACATCAACACAGTCCAACTGCTGTTTTACAAAGTTACTCATTCACATCCCTGACTTCAGGTCTTTTATCAGGGAAAAAAACAGGCAGAAGTAACTGCAAACTGAGCAGTTTAGGAATTAAGATAGAAGACTTTCATAAATTTTCCTTCTATTAGCAATATAAAAATAGCTTAAAAATTTTTGATCATTTATTTTTAATTATCAAAATCAATGATCAAGCAATGAGAACGTTTATCATCCCATCCCAAATGCAATCTTTTGGCTTCAAGTTCTTGCTAATTTAGAGGCCAGGATTAAGCAGGGTGATGGGGCCTTAAAACAGGATGTTCTGGAAGCTTATTCCAAAGGGATACTACGGACACTAGAAGGAATGCTGTGAAGCAGTGGTTCTTACCCAGGGGTGCACAATGGAATATCCTTTGGAGATTTTAAAAAGTACACCTACCTAAATTCATCCTACCACTCCACTTCGCAGTCTCAAAGAATATCTCTGAGATGGATGCTGGGCAGGTGTATTAAAAACAACAACAATAAAACACCTTAGAATAATATGTGCTGCTGAATCGAAGTTTTTAAATTTGCCAAGAAGTAAATAGTTTCTCTTTGACGGTTTTGAAAATAAATGTTAAGGCAAAAAAGATTAAATTAAATGAACATTAACTGAATTGTTTGATTATAGCTGGTCATATTGTTTCATGTTTATATAAGAAAAATTAGGTGGAAAATTAAGAAATTAGATGTTTATTTTAGAACCTGGGGTTCTAAATAAATCCTCAGTTTTGGGGACCTGGGTGGTTCAGTTGGTTGAGCGTCTGCCTTCGGCTCAGGTCACAATCCCAGGATCCTGGGATCGAGCCCCACATCGGGCTCCCTGCTCAGCATGGAGCCTGCCTCTCCCTCTCCCTCTGCCCCCCTGCCCCCTGCTCAGATGTGCTCTCTCTGACAAATAAATAAAAAAAAATCTTAAAACAAAACAAAACAAAACAAAACAAAAAACCACCCAGTTTTTGAACTGAAGGGAGATCTACTCCAATTGCCTTATTTCAAAAATGAAATCCAGGGATTCAGAGAACTGAAATGAGCTGCCCAAGATTGTATAGATAGTGGGAAAGTCAGCTATTAAAACCTTTGTCCTGGCCAAAGTGACAGTGAAAAGTAAAGTAATAACATGTAAAATCCAGGGCAAACAGAATGATCAGTGGTAGTTCAGGGAGGCCACATGCCTGCTGTGACCCAGAAGGAAAGCAGATGGCAACACCTTGCGCCAGGAGCACACTGCAACAGTGTGGAGTTGTAAGCTACCTCATAGAGTCTCATCACCAGCCCCAGCCTGATGTGAAGGTTTCGTTTATTTCAGAAAAATACATTTCTATCTTGTTTAAGTTGATGTTGTTTGGGGTTTATTTATATGCAAGGAAACCTAATCCAAACTGATGCAACATTTTGCTCAAATACTACTTTATCAGTAAAGCCTTCTTTGACACTATATAATATTCTCCTTTATGCTCTACTCCCCTTTACCTTGACCTTGCTTTCTTTATCACCACTGCACATAATGCCATCTGACATACTGTAGGTCAGATGTATAAACAAATTTATGTTTATTTATTTGTTGTCTTTTCCTCCTAACCAGACATAAGTTCTAGGAAAGCAGGAGCCCTCATGGGTTTGTGTTACAAACATGGTGGGATGCAGGGATGGCCAGGGGAGGGCCACAGAGGGGCATGGCCCACCTTAAAGGAAAACCCAACTGCTTACTTTATTGGGTTAAAATGTAGTCACATGGTGACACACTGCTGCCTGGGAAGTTAGGGAAAGTAGTCTTATAGCTGTATATCAATGTACCCAGCCAAGGAAGGGAGGCAGAATAGCTCTTGGGAGGCCCTTAGCAGTCTTGACCACAGACCTAAAAATAAATAAATAAATAAAGCCGTGTCTGAAAAGGATGTCTGGGGAGGAGCATTCCAGATAGAGAAAAGAGCAGAGCAAAGTCCTGAGGAAGAAGCATGATTCCCAAGTCTGAAGAACAGCAAGGAGGTCACTGTGGCTGGAGCTAAATGAATACAAACATTGGCAAGAGATGAGGTCAGTGATGTAGCAGAGGGCCCAGATCATGTATACTTAAAGACTTTGGTTTTTACCCTGAGCAAATAGAAAATTTTTGGAAAGATGATAAGGAGAGAAGTAACATGTCTGACTTTCATTTTAAAAGGGTCCTTACTGCTGCATGGGGGAAAAGACTGTAGAAGGGTCAGAGTGATGCAAGCAGACCAACTAGGAAGTCATGGAGATGCTCGTGGCTTGAATCCAGGAGCTGGGGAGAAGACTTTAGATTCTGGTTATATCCTGAATGTGGAGGCAACAGGATTAGCTGAGGCACTGGACATGGGGAAGCAGGAGTCAAGAATGATGCCAAAGTTTTTGGTCTGAGCACTGAAAGGATGAAACTGCCATCAGGGAGTTAGAAAAGATAGCAGGAGGTACAGATTTTGTGGGTAAACCAGGAGTTTATAGCTTTGAACATGCTAAAAACTTTAATAACTTTGGACATGCATAGTTTGAGATGCATATAACATAGAGAGATGTAAATGTCATATAGGGAGTTGAATATAGTGGTTGGAGATGAGAAACTTCAACTGAAAATACAAGTTTGGGAGTCATCTATCAGTAATTGGTATTTAAAAACTAAGTAATTAGAAGAGGTCACTTAGGGAGTGAATCTAAACAGAGAAGGGAGGAGATGAGACTAAGAACTGATATCCAGAGTATGCTGAGCTTAGAGAGAGAAGACCCAGAGAGATTGAGGAATGGACAGTGAAGGAGAAGGAAAAACAAAGAATGTCCTGAAAGGCAAGGGGAAAGGGTCTCAACAAGGAAGGGATATATACAGTTGCCATGTAATCCAGCAATTCTAAAACATATATCTACATATAGACTTGTACATGAATGTTCAGAGCAGCATTATTCATTATAGTCAAAAAGTGAAAACAATTCACACATCCATCAACTGATGTATGGATAAGCAAAATGTGTCTATCTGTACAATGGAATACTCCTCAGCTATAAAAACGAATGAAATACTGATGCATGCTATAACATCGATGAATCTCAAAAATATTATGCTAAGTGAAAGAATGCAGACACAAAAGAACACATTATTCCATTTATATGAAATGTCCAGAATGCACAGATCTACAGAGACTGAGAGTAGCTCAGTGGCTGCCAGGAACTGAGCAACGGGACGTGACTGCAGATGGGTATGGGGTTTGTTTTTGGGAGTGATGAAATGTTCTGGAATTAAATGATGTAGACAGATGCACAACTCTGTAAATATACTAAAAATTACTGAACTCTAATTTTAAGAGTTAATTTTATGGTATATAAATTATATCTCAGTAACACTGTTATTTAAAAAAGGAAGGTGGGAGCACCTGGGTGGCTCAGTTGGTTAAGCGACTGCCTTCAGCTCAGGTCATGATCCTGGAGTCCCTGGATCGAGTCCCGCATCAGGCTCCCTGCTCAGCAGGGAGTCTGCTTCTCCCTCTGACCCTCCCCCCCTCATGTGCTTTCTCTCTCTCATTCTCTCTCTCTCGCAAATAAATAAATCTTTAAAAAAAAATTAAAAAAAAATAAAGGAAGGTGTGATCAAGTGCATCATATGCTGCTGACAGGGTGAAGAGGATGAAAATTGAAACTGGGGGGTGGGGAGGAGCAAGATGGCGGAGAAGTAGGAGACCTAAATTTTGTCTGATCCTAGGAACTCAGCTAGATAGGGATCAAACCATTCTAAACATCTACGAACTCAACAGGAGATCGAAGAAAAGAATAGCAGCAACTCTGCACAGAAAAGCGACCACCTTCTGGAAAGTCTTTTCTGATTTGTTTAGTGTATATTTTTCTGGGGTCTTTGTTACCCTGTTAGCATTGTGTTCTCCCATTCATCTGTTCTCCTCTGGACAAAATGACAAGATGGAAAAAAATCACCTCAAAAAAAAAAAAAAAAAGAACAAGAGGCAGTACTGACTGCCAGGGACCTAATCAATATGGTCATTAGTAAGATGTCAGAACTAGAGTTCAGAAGGACGATTTTAAAAATACGAGCTGGGCTTGAAAAAAGCATGGAAGATATTAGAGAAACCCTTTCTGGAGAAATAAAAGAACTAAAATCTAACCACGTCGAAATCAAAAAGGCTATTAATGAGGTGGAATCAAAAATGGAGGCTCTAACTGCTAGGATAAATGAGGCAGAAGAGAGAATTAGGGATATAGAAGACCAAATGATGGAAAAATAAAGAAGCTGAGAAAAAGAGAGATCAACAACTACTGGATCATGAGGGCAGAATTCAAGAGATAAGTGATACCATAAGACAAAACAATATTAGAATAATCGGGACCCCAAAGAAGAAGAAAGAGAGAGAGGGGCTGAAAGTATATTGGAGCAAATTATAGCAGAGAACTTACCTAATTTGGGGAAGGAAACAGGCATCAAAATCCAGGAGGCACAGAGAAGCCCCCTCGAAATCAATAAAAATAGGTCAACACCCTGACACCTAACAGTAAGACTTAGGAGTCTCACAGACAAAGAGAAAATCCTGAAAGCAGCTCAGGACAAGAGATCTATAACCTACAATGGTAGAAACATTAGATTGGCAACAGACCTATCCACAGAGACCTGGCAGGCCAGAAAGGACTGGCATATCTTCAGAGCACTAAATGAGAAAAATATGCAGCCAAGAATACTATATCCAGCTAGGCTGTTGTTGAAAATAGAAGGAGAGATAAAAAGCTTCCAAGACAAACAAAAACTAAAGGAATTTGCAAACACGAAACCAGCCCTACAAGAAATATTGAAAGGGGTCCTCTAAGCAAAGAGAGAGCCTAAAAATAACACAGATCAGAAAGGAACACAGACAATATACAGTAACAGTAACTTACAGGCAATACAATGGCACTAAATTCATATCTTTCAATAGTTATCCTGAATGTAAATGGGCTAAATGCCCCAATCAAAAGACACAGCCTATCAGATTGGATAAGAAAACAAGACCCATCGATATGCTGTCCGCAAGAGACTCATTTTAGACCCTAAGACACCCCCAGATTGAAAGTGAGGGAGTGGAAAATCCTTTACCATGCTAATGGACATGAAAAGAAAACTGCGGTGGCAATCCTTTTATCAAACAAATTAGATTTTAAACCAAAGACTATAATAAGAGATGAGGAAGGACACTATATCATACTTAAAGGGTCTATGCAACCAGAAGTTCTAACAATTGTAAATATCGATGCCCCTAAAACGGGAGCAGCCAATTATATAAGCCAATTAACAACAAAAGCAAAGAAACACATCGACAACAAAACAATAATAGTAGGGGACTTTAACACCCCCCTCACTGAAATGGACAAATCATCTAAGCAAAAGACCAACAAGGAAATAAAGACTTTAAATGACACACTGGACCAAATGGACTTCACAGATATATTCAGAACATTCCATCCTAATGCAACAGAATACACATTCTTCTCTAGTGCCCATGGAACATTCCCCAGAATAGATCACATCCTAGGTCACCAATTAGGTCTCAACCGGTACCAAAAGACTGGGATCATTCCCCGCATATTTTCAGACCACAGTGCTTTGAAACTAGAACTCAATCACAAAAGGAAAGTTGGAAAGAACTCAAATACATGGAGGCTAAAGAGCATCCTACTAAAGAATGAATGGGTCAACCAGGAAATTAAAGAAGAATGAAAAAAATTCATGGAAACCAAAGAAAATGAAAACACAACTGTTCAAAATCTTTGGGATGCAGCAAAGGCAGTCCTAAGAGGAAAGTATATAGTAATACAAGCCTTTCTCAAGAAACAAGAAAGGTCTCAAATACACAACCTAACACTACACCTAAAGGAACTGGAGAAAGAACAGCAAATAAAGCCTAAACGCAGCAGGAGAAGAGAAATAATAAAGATCAGAGCAGAAATCAATGAAATAGAAACTAAAAGAACAGTAGAACAGATCAATGAAACTAGGAGCCTTTGAAAGAATTAATAAGACTGATAAACCCCTGGCCAGACTTATCAAAAAGAAAAGAGAAATGACCCAAATAAATAAAATCATGAATGAAAGAGGAGAAATCACAACCAACACCAAAGGAATACAAACAATAATAAGAACGTATTCTGAGCAACTCTATGCCAGCAAATTAGATAATCTGGAAGAAATGGATGCATTCCTAGAGGTGTATAAACTACCAAAACTGAACCAGGAAGAAATAGAAAACCTGAACAGACCTATAACCACTAAGGAAATTGAAGCAGTCATCAAAAATCTCCCAACAAACAAGAGCCCAGGGCCAGATGGCTTCCCAGGGGAATACTACCAAACATTTCAAGAAGAATTAAGACCTGTTCTTCTGAAACTGTTCCAAAAAATAGAAACGGAAGGAAAACTTCCAAACTCGTTTTATGAAGCCACCGTTACCTTGTTCCCAAAACCAAAGACGCCATCAAAAAGGAGAATTAGAGACCAATATCCTTGATGAACATGGATGCAAAAATTCTCACCAAAATACTAGCCAATAGGATCCAACAGTACATTAAAAGAATTATTCACCACGACTAAGTGGGGTTTATCCCTGGGCTGCAAGGTTGGTTCAACATCCGCAAATCAATCAATGTGATACATTAATAAAAGAAAGAACAAGAACCATACGATCCTCTCAATAGATGCAGAAAAAGCATTTGACAAAGTACAGCATTCTTTCTTGATCAAAACTCTTCAGAGTATAAGGATAGAGCGTACATACCTCAATATCATAAAAGCCATCTATGAAAAACCCCAGCGAATATCATTCTCAATGGAGAAAAACTGAGAGCTTTCCCCCTAAGGTCAGGCAGGGATGTCCACTATTCCCCCAGGAACATGGCAGGGATGTCCACTATCACCACTGCTATTCAACATAGTATTAGAAGTCCTAGCCACAGCAATCAGACAACAAAAAGAAATCAGAGGCATCCAAATCGGCAAAGAAGAAGTCAAACTCTCACTCTTTGCAGATGATTCGATACTTTATGTGGAAAACCCAAAAGACTCCACTCCAAAACTGCTAGAACTCATACAGGAATTCAATAAAGTGGCAGAATATAAAATCAATGCACAGAAATCAGTGGCATTCCTATACACCAACAACAAGACAGAAGAAAGAGAAATTAAGGAGTCGATCCCATTTACAATTGCACCCAAAACCATAAGATACCTAGGAATAAATCTAACCAAAGAGGCAAAGGATCTGTACTCAGAAAACTATAAAATACTCATGAAATAAATTGAGGAAGACAGAAAGAAATGGAAAAACGTTCCCTGCTCATGGATTGGAAAAATATATACTGTGAAGATGTCAATGCTACCTAGAGCAATCTACACATTTAATGCAATCCCTATCAAAATACCATCCACTTTTTTCAAAGAAATGGAACAAATATTCCTAAAATTTGTATGGAACCAGAAGAGACCCCAAATAGCCAGAGGAATATTGAAAAAGAAAACCAAAGCTGGTGGCATCACAATTCCGGACTTCCAGCTCTATTACAAGGCTGTCATCATCAAGACAATATGGTACTGGCACAAAAACAGACACATAGATCAATGGAACAGAACAGAGAGCCCAGAAATGGACTCTCAACTCTATGGTCAACGCATCTTTGACAAAGCAGGAAAGAATGTCCGATGGAAAAAAGATAGTCTCTTCAACAAATGGTGTTGGGAAAATTGGACAACCACATGCAGAGGAATGAAACTGGATCATTTTCTTACACCACACACAAAAATAGACTCAAAATGAATGAAAGAGTTAAATATGAGACAGGAATCCATCAAAATCCTAAAGGAGAACACAGGCAGCAACCTCTTCGACCTCAGCTGCAGCAACTTCTTCCTAGAAACATCGCCAAAGGCAAGGGAAGCAAGGGCAAAAATGAACTATTGGGACTTCATCAAGATAAAAAGCTTTTGCACAGCAAAAGAAACAGTCAACAAAATCAAAAGACAACCGACAGAATGGGAGAAGATATTTCCAAATGACATACCAGATAAAGGGCTAGTATCCAAAATCTATAAAGAACCTATCAAACTCAATACCCAAAGAACAAATGATTCAATCAAGAAGTGGGCAGAAGGCATGAACAGATATTTTTCCAAAGAAGACATCCAAATGGCCAACAGACACATGAAAAAGTGCTCAACATCGCTTGGCATCAGGGAAATCCAAATCAAAACCTCCATGAGATACCACCTCACACCAGTCAGAATGGCTAAAATTAACAAGGCAGGAAACAACAGAGGTTGGCAGGGATGTGGAGAAAGGGGAACCCTCCTATGCTGTTGGTGGGAATGCAAGCCGGTGCAGCCACTCTGAAAAACAGTATGGAGGTTCCTCAAACAGTTGAAAATAGAGCTACCCTACAACCTAGCAATTGCGTAAACTACTGGGTATTTACCCCAAAGATACAAATGTAGGGATCTGAAGGGGTACATGCACCCCGATGTTTATAGCGGCAATGTCCACAATAGCCAATCTATGGAAAGAGCCAAGATGTCCATCGACAGATGAATGGATAAAGAGGATGCGACACACACACACACACACACACACACACACACACACGCACGCACAAAGGAATATTATGCAGCCAGCAAAAGGAATTAAATCTTGCCATTTGCAATGACATGGATGGAACTGGAGGGTATTATGCTGAGCAAAATAAGTCAATCAGAGAAAGACATGTATCATATGATCTCACTGATATGAGGAATTCTTAATCTCAGAAAACAAGCTGAGGGTTGCTGGAGTGGTTGGGGGTGGGAGGGATGGGGTGGCTGGGTGATAGATATTCGGGAGGGTATGTGCTATGGTGAGCACTGTGATTTGTGTAAGAATGTTGAGTCACAGACCTGTATCTATGTAACAAATAATACATTATATGTTAAAAAACAAATGAAGAAGATAGCAGGAAAGGAAAAACGAAAGGGGGGGGAATCGGAGGGAGAGATGAACCATGAGAGACGATGGACTCTGAGAAACAAACTGAGGGTTCTAGAGAGGAGGGGGGTGGGGGATGAGTTAGCCTGGTGATGGGTATTAAGGAGGGCACATACTGAATGGAGCACTGGGTGTTATATGCAAACAATGAATCATGGAACACTACATCAAAAACTAATGATGTAATGTATGGTGATTAACACAGTAAAAAAAAAAAGAAAATTGAGAACTGACCCCTGAATTTGGCAATGTGGCGTCACTTGACACGAGCTGCTTCATTCCATAGTGGGATTGATTAGAGTGGGTCCAGGAAGAAAAGAGAAGAGGAAGTGAAAATAGCAAGCTCATATAGTTCTTTTAGGAAATGGGTGATTGCCAGAGACGGCTGTGGAGTCAAGGGAGAGGTTTTTTTTTTTTTTTTAAGATTTTATTTATTCATTTGAGACACAGAGATACAGAGAGAGAGAGAGAGGGAGAGAGAGAGAAAGAGAAAGCATGAGCAGGGAGAGCGGCAGAGGGAGAAGCAGGCTCCCCGCTGAGCCAGGAGCCTGATGTGGGGAGCTCGATCCCAGGACCCTGGGATCATGACCTGAGCCAAAGGCAGACGCTTAACCATCTGAGCCACCCAGGAGCCCGGGAGAGGGTTTTTGTTTTTAATAAGATGGGAAAT
Organism: Zalophus californianus; assembly: GCF_009762305.2. Classification (NCBI taxonomy): domain Eukaryota; kingdom Metazoa; phylum Chordata; class Mammalia; order Carnivora; family Otariidae; genus Zalophus; species Zalophus californianus. The sequence goes on from NC_045596.1 coordinate 72,129,184, forward strand.
ATTCCAGCATATTTCTATGCTAATGGGAATGATTCAGTAGACAGATGAAAAACTGATGACCCAGCAGAGGGAGGGGGGCAGGAAAGGATTCAGGGAGTAGAGTGCTGGGGAGGGTGTGAGGATATGGGATCTGGTTCATGGTGGAGGGCTGCTCTTGGACAGGAGCAAGCTTAGCATACCTGTGACTGGAAGAAAAGAGAGAACATGGTATGGGGGCAGGTACAGAGTGGATGTGAGGATGGGAATAGGTGGATATTCTCTCTTCGTGTTCTCCATGAAATAGAAAGTAAGGTCATTATCTGAGAGTGAAGGGTGAAAAGAGGAATGCTGGAGGCTAAAGATCAAGGAGGAAGTATGAAACAGTTGTTTAAAAGAGAGGAAGAGTGGAAGACTGGAGAGAGTGGCACTACTGCCAGCAACATGAGGGCTGACCTGAAGTTGGTACTCATGTACTGAAAGTGAGACTCAAACCTAAAGTTAGTAGAGGGAAGAAAATGACAAAGATCAGGGCAGAAATAAATGAAACAGAGACTAAGAAGGTAATAGAAAAGATCAGTGAAACTAATAGCTAGCTTTTTGAAAAGATAAACAAAATATACAACTTCTAATTTCACCTATAAATCTTATGGGATAAATAAACCATAGTTATTTGCATGGATAAGGTTTGTAAACCAACAATAAGGATAAAATATTAGAATTTTTGGAAAAAATAGGATTACTATACATTTGAGTTCTGCCTGCATGATTTGAATAACAGAGATGGTTAATAAATAACAAAACACACACACACACAAAATAGATAATTTTAGCTAAACTCACAAAGGAAAAAAAGAAGACTCAAAATTAGAAATGAGAGGAGACATTACAACTGAAATACAAAGGATCAATTACCTGCTAAACAATATGGACAACCTAGAAGAAATAGATTCCTAAAAACATACAACCTACTAAGACTCATGAAGAAATAGAAAATCTGAACAGGGGGTGCCTGGGTGGCTCAGTCGTTAAGCGTCTGCCTTCGGCTCAGGTCATGACCCCAGGGTCCTGGGATCGAGCCCCACATCGGGCTCTCTGCTCCGCGGGAAGCCTGCTTCTCCCTCTCCCACTCCCCCTGCTTGTGTTCCCTCTCTTGCTGTGTCTCTCTCTGTCAAAAAATAAATAGAATCTTAAAAAAAAAAAAAAAATCTGAACAGACCAATTGCTAATAAGGAGTAAAGATTAAATCAGTAATCAAAATCCTCCCTATAAACAAAAGTCCAGGAGCAGACGGCTTCACTGGTAAATTCTACCAAATGTTTAAAGAAGAATTAGTACCAATCCTTCCCTACCAAAACAGGAGAAGGAAACATTTCCAAACTCATTTTACAAGTCCAGAAAGTCCTGATACCAAAACCAGACATGGATATTACAAGAAAAGAAAATTACAAGTCAATATTCCTGATGAACATACATGCAAAAAATTCTTAACAAAATATTAGCAACCTGAATTCAATATTAATTAAGAAGATCATACACCATGATTAGGTGGGATTTATTCCAGGAATGCTTCATGGCTCAACATTAGCAAATCAGTGTGCTACATCATATTAACAAAATGAAAGATAAAAATCATATGATCACCTCAATAGACAAAGAAAAAGCATTTGAGAAAATTCAACATAGATTCATAACAAAAACTCTTAAAAAATGGGTATAGAGAGAACATACCTGAACATAATAAAAGCTATACACAATAAGCCCAACTTAACATCATACTCAACAGCAAAAAGCTAAAAGCTTTTCCTTTAATAACAAGAAAAGGATGCCCACTCCTGCCACTTTTATTCAATGTAGTGCTGGAAGTCCTACCTAGAGCACCTAGGCCAAAAAAAAAAAAAAAAAAAAGAAATAAAAAGCATCTAAGTCAGAAAGGAAGAAGTAAAACTATCTCTGCAGAGGTCATGATCTTATATATAGAAAACCCTAAGACTACACCAAAAAAGTGTTAGAATAAACTAGTTCAGTTAAACAGTAGGATACAAAATCAATATAAAAAAATCAGTTGCATTTCTATATACTAATAATGAACCATCAGAAAGAGAAACTAATCATATGTATCAAAAAGATTAAAATACCTAGGAATAAACTTAACCAAGGAGCTGAGAGACCTGTACATTGAAAACTGATGAAAGACACTGAAGAAGATGCAAATAAATGGAAAGATATTCCGTGCTCAGGGATTAGAAGAATCTACACTGCTAAAATATCCATACTACCCAAAGCAATCTACAGATTCAATACAATCTCTAACAAACTTTCAATGGCATTTGTTACAGAAATAGAACAAATAATCCTAAAATATGTATGGAACTACAAAGCCGCCCAAATAGCCAAAGCAATCTTGAGAAAGAATAAGTCTGGAGGTATCACATTTCCTGATTGCAAACTATATTACAAAGCTATAGTAAACAAAACAGTGTGGTAATGGCATAAAAATAGACAACAATGGAACAGAATAGAGTCCAGAAATAAACACATGCATAGATGGTCAATTTATTAATGACAGAGGAATCAGAAACATACAACGGGGAAAGGACAAGCTCTTCAATAAATGGTTGGGAAAACTGGACAGCCACATGCAAAAGAATGAAACTAACCCTCTTATACCACACACAAAAGTCACTTTCAAACAGGTTAAAGACTTAAATGTAATACCTGACACCATAAAACTCCTAGAAGAAAACAGTGGTAAGCTCCTTGTTACCAGTCTTGACAATGATTTATTGGATTTGACACCAACAGCAAAAGCAACAAAAGCAAAAATGAACAAGTAGGACTATATCAAACTAAAAAGCTCCTACGCTGCAAATTAAAACAACAAAACAAAAAAGCAATGTACTGAATGGGAGAAAATATTTGCAAATCATCTTTCTGATAAGGGATTAATATGGAAAATATATGAAAAACTCAGTAAGAGGTGATTAATGAACGTTCAATATACTTTCCTTACAAAAACAAATTTATAAATTACTTCATTGGCTTTTCTTCTCCCCTTCATCCCAAACATACAGCTGATACATCAGACAGATTTACTTATAAATCATATATTACAAAACTATAATCATTTTTTCCCTACAAATTCTTTTTATTTATTTATTTATTTTAAAAAGACTTTATTTATTTACTTGACAGAGAAAGACACAGCGAGAGAGGGAACACAAGCAGGAGGAGTGGGAGAGGGAGAAGCAGGCTTCCTGCCGAGCAGGGAGCCCGATGTGGGGCTCGATCCCAGGACCCCGGGATCATGACCTGAGCTGAAGGCAGACGCTTAATGACTGAGCCACCCAGGCGCCCCCAAATTCTTTATATTTAAATGGAACAAAATAGTATTTTCAAAAAGTAATTACACTCTCCTTAATGAGCATTAAGCAAATGAGTTCATCAAAGCATCTTTTGATAATGTCATTCATAAGTTCTTGAAAATTATTTATTTATATTATTCTCTTCTAAGCATAATTATGGGGGAGGGGATGCAGCCTAGGTTTCTCCAAAAAATAAAAATTAACTCCCCAGGGAAAGATAGTGTGTGCAGGATTTCATGCTCTAGGACTTCTCATTCTGTCCCACAATAGTTGGGTTGCTTCCCCTGCAAAACTTCTAAAGGTCATCCTTTCTTCTATGAATGTGAACAGTAACTACCACTATTACCCGGTGATCTGTTTGCATTTCTATGATAAATCAGTAAGTGAAGATATATTTTCCACAGGGGGTAAAAGCACCCCCCACGTCAACACCAGTGAAGGAATACTGCATTTAAAGCTCTTTCTTTTTTTTTTAAAGATTTTATTTATTTATTTGACACACAGAGAGAGTGAGCGAGAGAGAGAGAGAGAGAGAGAGAGAGAGAGAGAGAGAGAGAGGAGCGGGGGGAGCGGCAGGCAGAGGGAGAAGCAGCCTTCCTGCATGAGCAGGGAGCCCGATGTAGGGCTCGATCCCAGGACCCTGGGATCATGGCCTGAGCTGAAGGCAGCGGTTTAACCAACTGAGCCACCCAGGCGCCCCTAAAGCTGTTTCTGAAGGTGCTGTTTTGGTGAGGACAGCACATCTGCATTTGCATGTATTTATCATTCTGTGTTGTGTGCATGACTGCCAACAATGATTAAAGGGATAAAGCAAATGCTATTTATAATTCAAGCTTTTTAAAAAAATGTTGTCCTTTCTATAAACAAGAAAAGCTATGGAATGTTTTGCACTCTTCTTGCCAAACTCAAACTAATGAACACTTGTCCGCCAAGCCGCCTGGAAACTAAAAGACCTGGAGTCAGCGAGGTCTCTTGCATTTTGCAGGAAATCTCCTTTGTTAGGGCACTGCTCAATGTGACAAAACGTGTTACTAACTACTATTTGGGTTTACTAACTATTTGGGTTTACTAACTATTTACTATTTGGGTTTAGTAAAATGCACATCCTCAATGGGTTAAAAACCATTTCCATTATCGTAAGTATAAGCAAATACTTTGTTTTAGGACATATTCATTTACAGGGAAGAGACTGGCTTTGAACTCTATCTCTCACTATTGCCAGCTACATGATTTTGGGCAAATCCCTTAACGTCTCTGTGGCTCAGTTGCCTCATCTGTGTAATTAAAAACCTACACCTCATACGATGTTATGGAAATTAAATAAGATAATTCATGTTCCATTAGTGCCTGGAATAGAGTAAGCACATAATAAATGATAGAATTGAGAGCTATTAATTTAAACAACTATAAAATAAATTATAATTTAAATAATTATAAATTTAATAAAAGACTTCAAAACTTGGGAAGACATGTCACTATTACCAAGCTATCCTAGTGGTTTAGTTTTATGTAACATTGCTCAAATTTGACAACAATGGAGTTTAATAAGCATTTATCGAACAATTATGACATGCTGGGCCTCGGGCTAGGCCCTGGCATCATTAATGATGTTGGATGTAGTCTTAAAAAAGTGGATGCTCTAGCAAGGAGACAGACACATAGACTCCTACCTACAGTAATAAGCACAATTAAAATAATAGCTAACTGTTGGGTGCTTACCAAAAGGTAGGCATAATATTTCAGCCTGGCATATATATTTTCTCATTTCCAATTAAAAACAACCCTACAAAATAAATACTATTATTTCCATTTTATAGATGAGCGAGAAGAGATAGAGAGAATTTAAGAAACTTGCCTAAGGTGACCCAGGAAGTAAGTGATGAATCTGGAACCTGAATTTATGGTAATCTGACAAAGGAGCCAGCAATCTCAACTATCATGTCACCCTACCTCTTATATTTTTAAAACATTTGGTATCAACAGATATGTATTGAGCGCTTACCACCTGTGGGGCACTAAGGATACAGTACCATAAATCAGACCTGAATTCTGTTCTCTGGAGCTTGCAGTCTAGTAGGGAAGACAAATATTACATAATTGCATGACTATATACATATGAGCTATGATAAGTATTAAGAAAAAACTATTAGGTGTTAAGGAATGCATAATGTATGCGAAGTTATTGGAGAATATATACAAGGCACACAATTCTGCCTGAAGCAGGTGAGGAAGGAAGGCCTTTCAGAAAATGAGAACAGGAGAAAATATATAAAGTAAGAAACTTGAAATGACAGCATGGAGGGGAAGGGAGGTGATGGCATGAGCTGAGGCTACAGGTTGGGGCTGCAGGGAGCCTGTTAAAGGCCTGTGTACTGTGCTAATGGGTTTGACCTTTATTCATTATTCAGTGGGGGAAAGGCATTTTATAATACCTAATCTGGCCATGGTGTGGAAGGAAGGAAGGGAAGACTAGGGTGATATTGATATAGTTTTTGACTGAAACTCCCACAAGTACTAACCTTTATTGATGAAATACTGCAGATTATATTCATACTTTTTTCTTTTTAACTTTCATATTCATCAAACAAAGCACGTTGAATGCAATCATTGGTTGCCTTCTCAATGCTCATATCCCTTCTTTTCCTAGGCCAATGTCCCCAGTTTCCATTGGTATCCCACCAGGTTCCCAACCAGGTGACCTCTCTGGTGGCTCTAAGAATGAATTATGTGCTCTAGATCAAGCCAGTTGGTGCACTCCTATCTCCTAGCCATGGTAATGTAATCAGGAAGGCGAATCTCGGGAATTCTCCTGGGAATGTTGGGACAAAAGGTGCTCTCTTGTCAATACCAGTTCCGCCGAACACTTGGATTAATGAATGACCTTTGAACTGATAAACTAGAGCTTTCAGCAACAAAGTACCATGTGATGATTCCAGAGTTAATATGGCTCGTGTTTAACTCACATTTTCATTTGAAATAGAGTTCACATGGAATATATAAGAATACCTCTAGATTAAAATAGCAGACAAACGGAGTCCTAATTTATTTAAGCAACAACGGGAATTTGTTGGCTCATATATCAAAAACCCTAGAAATACTGTGAGGTTCTGACAAAGGTTTATATCTACCAAGGATCTAATTTCTTTTCATCTTTTCGAATTGATCTGAAAATCTGTACTTAAACTTGTTTTCTGCTTCACATTAAAACTCTTTAATTGGATGTTTACTCTGACTTAGCAAATGTAAGTCAGAAACAAAGTAAAAGCAGAAGAAACACTGATCAAGATTATAGTAAATCTTTGAAAATTTACTTTCCCTATCCGCATTGTCATTATTTTTGTCTTAGCCTGTATCGAAGTAGAAGCCAGAGAAATGATTCACTTGAAAACTGAAAGGTAAAAGTTGAGAAAACAGTGTGATTTCTTAATTACAGGAATTGAAAGAGGAGTGCTGTTCTAGTGGGCACAATTATAAGAAAAGAAAAATATTAAACAATGGGGAATGTGTTTTGAAGTAAAATAAGAAATTCATCTGCTTATAGCTAATAGTAATCTATGCCTTATAATCATTATGTAAGCTTTGACAATGACAATATAGTTGTAAAATAGGCCAAATAGAATAAAAAAATTCAACCATATAAATTCTGAGCTTTAGTATATGATAATGGTAATAGCAACTGATGAAAATGATCATTAATGATAATAATTAGGTGTTTACATTGATCTATCACAATTATGATTTTACATTAGGAGTTAAAAACTGTTTTTGCAAAAGGCCATATAGTAAATATTTTAGGCTTTATGAGTTATAAAGTCTTCGTTGCAACTACTCAACTCTGCCATTATAGTGTGAAAGCAATTGTATGTAAAGAAATTGTATGTAAAGAAATGGGCCATGGCTGTGTTCCAACAAACTTTACCATTTTTTTTTCAACAGAACTTTTATTTATTTATTTTTGTATTTATTTATTTGACAGAGAGAGAGACACAGTGAAAGAGAAAGCACAAGCAGGGGGAGTGGGAGAGGAAGAAGCAGGCTTCCTGCCTAGCAGGGAGCCTGATGTGGGGCTCGATCCCAGGACCCTGAGATCATGACCTGAGCCGAAGGCGATGCTTAATGACTGAGCCACTCAGGCGCCCCCCAGGACTTTATTTACAAAACAGGTGGCAGACTGGATTTGGGCCATAATTTGCTGGCCCTTGTTCTACATCATTTCTTTCAGCTTCTTTTGTCTCTATTTATATGAGTGTTCAATCAGCACAATTTGTGCATAAAATTTTATATTAAATTATTTTAAATTATTTAATTTGACCCATTTTTTTACATAAATGATACAAATTGGAAGGGAATTGTCATTAGGAAAAGGGTAGGCTACTGGATGAGTTTATTGTTCATTACAAATTTTAGGCTACAGACAGTACCATACACTATGGCTAAAACAGAAAACTCCTATCTTAGTGGCCATCAACTAGGGGACTGAGTTGGAGGTGAGCAAAGCAACCTGAAAGTGAGGGAGGAAATCTTGGGAAGGAAAAAGCCAGATAAAGAGAGCCCCACATCGTGTGTATAATTTTTGCCTGTCTCTGGCTGTTCTCTGAGCTATGTGTACATAGGTCAGACTATAAGCAGCATTGCTAAGGAACAAAGAACTGAAGAGAGATTTTGATCTGCTGTTTTCCACAGGGAGACAGAGCTTGCATTTTTTTTTTGGACAAATCAAAATCAAGAAACTCTACAAAATAGTATTAATGGTATCCTCAATATAATAATAATTTATAAACATATGAAGAAACAGGCAAGTGTATCTCATACAAGAGTGAAAGGTAACTGAGAAAGTCTGATTGGAGATCCAAATGTAGGATTTGGCAGACAACGATTTTTCAGCAGCTATTATTACTGTGCTCAAGCACTTAAAGGAAAATACGCTCATAATAAATATGTTCAAATAGAAAAAATATCAGCGGGAAAACAGACTGTATAATATAAAACTACCAAATAGAATTTCTTTACAAAACCCCACAATATTTGAGAGAAAAATTCACAACATGGGCTAACAACAGATTTGAAAGGATAGAGGAGTCATTAATGTCTAAGACAAAACATTAGATAATATCCAATCAGAAGAACAGAAAAATAATAAAGATTTAACATGTGAGACAACATTAAAAGGTCTAACATACAGCTACTTGGAACCCCTAAAGGAGACAAGAGAGGCTGAGGCAGAAAATAATACTTAAAAAGAAACAATGGTCTTAAACTCTCCAAATTTGTTGAAAGACAAAAATTTATAGTCAAAAAAGAACCACAGTAAACTTCAAGCAGGATAAAAGAAAACCAAGTTAAGCATGTCATAGTCAAATTGCTGAAAACCAGTGATAAAAGTGAAATACTGAGACACTAGAGACAAATGACATATATTACATATATGGGAACAATAACATGATGATTCAGAACTTACAAGAAAAATGAAACAAAAGAGATCAGAAGACAATAAAATGAGTTTTAAAGGACTGAAAGAAAAAAAATTTTAAATTGTAAGTATAGAAATCTTCACTGGTCAAAAATATCCTTCAAGATTGAAAGTTATATTAAATCATCTTTAGATAAATAAAACTAAGATTTCATAGTATATGTGAAACTAATATGTCAATTATACCTCAAAGCAACAACAACTCCCCCACCACACAAACCTAAGATTTCATCACCAGCAGTTGTATACTATGAAAAATGCTAAAAGAGATTCTGTTGAACAGAAATAACACAAATGGATGGCTTCTGGAATGAAAAGCACCAGAAATGACATCTACATATATATGTGTAAATATGAAGAACTGTGTTTCTCTTTATTTATTTGAAGTATATATAAACCTTTAAAGCATGAATTACAACATTGTGTTTGGAGTTATAAAGATATACATGTACTAATTATAGCATTAAGTAGTGAAAGAAGATAAATGGATCTATGATACATTTTATGTGAAGTAATATAACATTAACTCTCAGTAGACTGTGAAATATTAAGGATGTATATTGTAATCCCTAGAGCAGCCATTAAAATAACAATGCAAAGGCCTGGGTCGCCTGGGTGGCTCAGTCGTTGAGCATCTGCTTTCTGCTCCCGTCATGATCCCAGGGTCCTGGGACTGAGCCCTGCATCGCATTGGGCTCCCTGCTCGCCGGGAGGCCTGCTTCTCCCTCTCCCACTCCCCCTGCTTGTGTTCCTGCTCTTGCTGTCTCTCTGTCAAATAAATAAAATCTTTAAAAAAAACCAAAACCAACCAAACAAAAACAATGCAAAGGCCTATAGCTAAAAAGCCAATAGATAATGTAAAATGGAATTTTAAAAAAAGCTCAAGTAACCCCAAAGATGGCATAAAAGAAACAGAGAAACAAAGACAGAAAGAACGTACAGAAAACAAGAAAATGATAGACCTTAATCTAACCATATTAATAACTGCACTACTAAAAGGTGGAACTCTGTCAGAATGGATAAAACATAAAGACTCACAGACTAGATATAAGATATGCCCTTGAAATATAAAAATGCAGAGTTTGAAAGTAAATGAAAGAAAAAGATGTATCATTTAAAAGTATGCATAAGAAGGATAGAGTGGTTTTATTAATAAAAGATGAGGCAGACTTTGAGACAGAGAATACCAAAGATAATGGTGAGTATATCTTTATGACAAAAAGTCAATTCATTAGGAACACATAACAATCACAAACATATATACGCCTTAAAACAGAATTTTGTAATAAAGTAAAAAAATGACAGAATTTTCAGAAGAAATACATAATTCTCTAGTCAGAGATTTATTTATTTTATTTTTAGTCAGAGATTTTAATACCCATTAAGCATGTCATAAAACAAGACAAAACTATCTCCAAAGATGTACACAATTGTTAAAATAACCTTTAAAACATAAACATCTTGACTTCACTGATATTTGCAGGTTATAATTAAAAAATTGTAAGATACACACTTTTTTCAAGTGTGCATGCAATATTCACCAAGAAGGATCTAACACCAAGTCATAAAATAAGTCTCAGTAAATTTAAAAAGATTAAAACCAGGGCACCGAGGTGGCTCAGTTGGTTAAGTGTCTTCCACTCAGGTCATGATCCCAGGGTCTGGGGATGGAGTCCCCAATCAGGTTCCCTGCTCAGTGGGGAGTCTGCTTCTCCCTCTGCCCCTTCCAGGGCTCATGCGCTTTCTCTCTCTCTCTCAAAAATAAATAAGTAAAATTTTAAAACAAAAAAAATGGTCAAAAACTTAAAAAAAAATATTAAAACCATACAGAATATGTTCTCTGATCACAACAGAATTAATTAAAAATTAATAACAATGAGGTATCTAGGAAATGTCCAAATATTTGAAAATTAAAAATCACACTTCTAAATAATCCATAGGTCATTCAAAACGGAATAATGAAACCATGCCAAAATTTCTGTGATACAGCTAAGGAAATGTTTATATTAGAAAAGAAAAAAATTACGTCCTAGTGTTCTATCTTAAGATACTACAAAAAGAAGAGCTAAGTAAACCTATACATAGACGTTAGAACTACAAACCTTCTAGAAGAATATCTTTGTGACTTGAAAGTAGGCAAAGATTTCTTATGACTGAGAAAGCAATGACCAAAAAAAAAAAAAAACCCAACAAATTAGACCATCAAAATTAAAATCTTTTGATTACAAGAAGACACCATTAAAGAAAATGAATAAAGTTTCAGTGTGGAAAAAATACTCACAAAACATTTATCTGATAAATCATTGGTTTCCAGAATATAAAGCACTCCTACAACTCAATTAAAAAGAAGAGAACTTAGTAGACAAATTGGGCAAATGATTTGAATAGACACTTTAAAGAGAAACGTATGGGAATGGCTAAAAGCATATGAAAAAGTACCCCAAATCATTAGTCATCAGGGAAATACAGATTAAAACCAAGTAAGATACACATTCTCCAGAATGGCTAAAATTGAAAAGATGGAAAAAGTCCTAGAACAGAAAAACCTAAGCAAAAAAAAAAAAAAAAAAAAAAATCAGAACAGTTGTTTCTTCTCAGTGGTAGGGACAGGGATCCACTGGGGAGAGGCACCAGAGAACTTTCTGAGGTATTGTCAATGTTGTACAACTTGATAATTGTTTGGATGTTTAATTATCGAAACGAATACAGGTGTGTAAATTTTTAATATCCATCAAATGACATATTTAAGATTTTATATTTAACTATATGGAATTTTATATAAAAAGTAAACAGATATTGAACTCTAATGAACTTTATACTCAAGTATTTAGAGGTGAAGTATATGGATATATATGACTTAAATTGAAATACATCAAACATAAAATGGATTAAAATATGGATAAAGGATGAATATATAGATCCACATATAATAAATACACAGAGTAAAATGTTAATTATATTCTGTGTGAATTAGTGTATGTGTGCTCACTGTAAAAAAAAATTCTACTTTCTATCTTAAAATTTTCATAAAATATTGGGAGAAATATATAAATAAGAAATCAATGTAGTTTTATTCACATTGATTCCTAATATACCAAATCTGGTTTTCTGAAAACATATTCTCTGGTAAAAGGAACCAAGCCTCCTTGGAGAAATGGCTAATTACAGGTCTGTGACAGAACAAGTATAAGGTAAGCTCAAGATTAATGAGTACATATTAGAAGTACACAGAAGCCAGTTTGAAAAGTCTCCCACAGGAAATGTGGAATATTTTAAACAACCAATAAGCAAAAGGCTGATAATTCATTGAATTATAAAAGAATCCATGAGTCCATGATAATAGTAAAAATACAACAGGGGTGGGATGGGTGACACTATTCTTTACAGATGGTAATAAATATAGAAGAAATACTAGAATTAGAAAGTTTGCATCCCCAGCAAAATAAATGATTTAAACAAGGATCATCAATATATGCTTATGACATTATTATGTAAGTGGTGCTGGACAATAGGATATTCACTCGGTGTCTAAGAATACTTATCACACATGGAGAAAAGTCATTTTACAATAGAGAGATCTGGCAGACACTACCTCAATCAAACTTAGCCTCATCAAATAATGAAATATGTAAACATTATATGTTTCCTATTGTAATGCAATGGGAAGCACAAAACAAAAAGATTAACTTCTATTGTATGTAAGTGATGAATCACTGAATTCTATTCCTGAAACCAATATTGCACTGTATGATAACTAGAATTTAAATAAAAATTTGAAAAAAAATTAAAGTTAAGAAAAAAAAGATTAACCTCAATCTACTAATGAAGAAACAGTAAAAACTCTAGACTGTGGGGCATTTCACAACAGGAGCTGGTAAATTATTTCTGTACAGGCCCAGAAAGTAAACATTTTAGGCTTCATAAGCTGTAAGGTCTCTGTTGCAACTATTCAACTTTGTGTTGTGGTATGAATGGGTGTGGCTGCGTTCCAATACGACTGTATTTACAAAAAACAGATGGTGGGTTTTGACCAATGGGCTGTAGTTTGCCCATCTCTGTTCTGTCCCATGATAATTGTCTGTGAGTCTGGGAAAAAAAAGTCAATATCAGGAAAGGAAAAAAAAAAGGCAGAAAGCTACATGGCAATAAAACTTGATGTTTGATCCTTGATCTGATTGGACTATAAAGACATTTTGGGGACAAATGGGTAAATTTGAATAAGGACTAAAAATTACATTTATTTATTGTATCCATGTTAATTTCCTTCAGTACAATAATGGGATTAAGATAATGTCCTTGTTTTTAAAAGACATATGCTAAAGATATATCTGAAAATTGTTTTCAAATAGAAGAGATAAAGAAGATATAGCAATATGTTAAAAGCAAAATAAGCTATCTACTAATCTGTGTTCATCAATAAAATGGGTATGTAGGAGAAAAACCACAGCAGTTCACTGGAAAGAAAACAAACAGCTCAAATGTCAACACACAATGGAAATTTTCTTGAAAACCATAACTACTTTTGGAAACTTCAAGGAATATAACATTTTATTTTACCCAAAACCACTTTTAAAGTTTTCAAACATATAAGTTCAATTTTGCCAAGGGTGTTAAAATACTAACACCAAACTGGTCTTGTCTCCATTTTCAAATCTTGAAGAAAGAATGATTCCCAGGCAGCCTTTAATTTTTGCTAAGGTCTAATTGATAAACATGATACTATGCTTGTATTTTCCCTGTCAAAGTCTGTAATGAATCTTCAGTCAAAATATTTTTATGTTAGTCTTAGCACTTTATGAGAGAAGTTCCCAACATTTTCTCAAAATATCCCAAACTAAACTCATCTTCCTCTTAGCCCTCAAATAAGCTTTTCTTCCTTTAGTACTCTTGTTGATGAAGGCAAGAAACATCTACCCACTCTGATCTGGAAGGCATTCCTCTGAGGCTTTTACCTATTTACCTTCTTTTCCTTCCTATCACTTTTGTTTAGGCCTTTCTTATGTGTCATTTGGACTGTATCTTCCTACCTTTTAAAGATTTTATTTGTTTGCTTGTTTGTTTGAAGAGAGAGAGGGAGAGAAAGAGAAAGAGAGAAAATGAGAGGGCGCATTTGGGAGCACATGGGGAGGGAGAGGGAGAGAAGAATCCCAAGCAGACTGTGCTGAGAGCAGAGCCCAACACAGGGCTTGATCGCATGACCTGAGATCATGACCTGCGCTGAAACCAAGAGCTGGACGCTCAGCCCACAGAGCCACCCAGGCGCCCCTAGCTTCCTACTTTTTAATCCACTATGTCTGTTGACAGGGGTGATCTGAGCTTATTCCCTGTTTAAAATTGTTCAATGGCTTTCTACTTCCTATAGTCTATAGGAAACTCTTCAGACTCTTTAGCATTGCATAACTACACCAGACTACTGCAGGTCATTTCCTGCCACTTCCCTAGACACACTATACACAGTAAGACCAAGATTTTTCAAGCCTATAAACAGGAACATTCTGTTCTATACCTCCCTTGTACACTCTTATCCGTTTATAAACACGTCTTCTTAAAACATTTAAGTTCTATCTTGGCTATTCAGTATAAATATAATTTCTCCATGACTTCAACATAGGCAAAGTGGTAGTCGCCTGCCTTCTTCTTAGTTTGCATATTACAATACAGAGAAGATTATGTTTCCTCATTTGTGCACCAAAGTGATCTATACGCTAATGATTCTTAAATTTGGACCTCTGCCCAGTCTTTTCTTCTAAGTTCCAAACCTATTTCCAACCATCATCTTCAATTAACATCTCCATTTGGAAGACAGTGAAACTGAAGCAGAGAGCTTACAGAGCACACAATGGCACACAGGTTCAAATGCTTAGGTATATGGTCTCCAACCAGCTCATTCCCCAGACCAGGAACCTGAGAGTCATCTTTCACACTTCCCTTTCCCTTCATCTCTCACACCAAATGCATCACCGAGTTCTAATTCTGTCATTAATAACAATCTCAAATAAGTCTACTTTTCTTCATCTCTATTCACTCCAGGCTTCCATAAATTATTGCTTGGACAACTGCAATTGCTTTCTAATTGGTTTTCCCATTTCCACTTTTGCTCTCTCCTGACTGTATTCAGCACATAGGAACCAGATTTATATTTTCTAAACATAAATGTGGTTATAGTTTTCTGTATTTAAAGCATATCAATGGTTTACAATTTCATTTTGGTGAAATTTCCAATGTCTTAATAGACTATAAGGGCCTTTCTTTAGCTTTATGTGGAGATACTCTCTGCATCTCTCAGAGGGCTTCAGACTCCTCCCAGTGGCCAGGTTCACTTCATCTAGCCCCAGGGCCTTCTCACACTATTATGAAGTTTGAAATTCTCTTCCCCAACACCTACTCTCACTCCTCTTTGGTCCCAAAAGAAATGTTCACTTCCCTCAAGAGGTGTTCCCTGATGAATCAGCTTAAGTCAGGTGCCCTTGTTACATGCTGCCAGGGCACTCTATTGTCCTTCCTAGCAATTTACACAGTTTGCAACCAAATATTTGAATGTTATTCTACATTCCTCGCTAGGTTGAAAACTCCATGTATCAAGTTCAATATCTAAATGCTCAGCTTCTAGTTCAATGCCTGCTGTAAGACAGACAATTAAATATTTTGAAAAAAATAATAATTCAAGCTAAAATAACACAGGCTCAATGCCTGGTAACAAAGAGAAGAAATAATCAAAACAGACATAGCTCAGCATGAAATGACCAAAAGGACTAACATCAGAAGGTGGACAAAATTTAGAATATGTAAGCAAAATAACTATGGGCCAAGATGCAAAAGAACCAATTGTAGTAATATAATTTATGTATTTACATTATCTCCAATTATGCCAATTTTCAAAACCCAAGATTAACTCTAAACTGAGATTTTGGTATCTAAATTTATGTTTTTATCCTGATCTTATGATCTAACACAAATTATTTCTCTTTGCTTTCTTCTTCCCTAAGGACACAACATTTCTGTTGTGAAAATGAACAGTAATGACTAAAATTTAAACTTTAGTAGCAAAAGCAATCTTGAAAAAGAAAAGTAAAGCTGGAGGCATCATAATTCCTGACTTCAAGTTATATTACAAAGCTGTAGTAATCAAAACAGTATGGTACCGGCACAAAAACAGACACATAGATCAATGGAACAGAATAGAAAATCCAGAAATAAGCCAACAATTATATGGTCAATTAATCTTCAACAAAGTAGGAAAGAATATCCAATGGCAAAAAGATGGTTTCTTCAACAAATGGTGTTGGGAAAACTGGACGGCAACATGCAAAAGAGTGAGACTGGGCCACTTTCTCACACCATACATAAAAATAAACTCAAAATGGATTAAAGACCCAAATGTGAGACATGAAACCATAAAAATCCTAGAAGAGAATACAGGCAGTAACTTTTTGACACCGGCCTTAGCAATCTCTTTCTAGATATATCTTCTGAGGCAAGGGAAACAAAAGCAAAAATAAACTATTGGGACTACATCAAAATAAAAAGCTTCTGCACAGCAAAGGAAACAGTCAACGAAACTAAAAGGCAACCTATGGAATGGGAGAAGATATTTGCAAATGACATATCTGATAAAGAATCAATATCCAAAATATATGAAGAACTACAACTCAATACCCAAACAACAAATAATCCAATTAAAAAGTGGGCAGAAGATATGAAGAGATATTTTCACAAAGACATCCAGATGGCCAACAGACACATGAAGAGATGTTCATCATCACTTGCCATCAGGGAAATGCAAATCAAAACTACAGTGAGCTATCACTTCACACCTGTTAGAATGGCTAAAATCAACAACACAAGAAACAACAGGTGTTAGCAAAGACGTGGAATAAAAGGAACCCTCGTGCACTGTTGGTAGGAATGCAAACTGGTGTAGCCACTCTGGAAAACATTATGGAGCTTCCTCAAAAAGTTAAAAATAGAATTACCTTACCATCCAGCAATCGCCCTACTGGGTGTTTACCCAAAGAAAACAAGAACACTAATTCAAAGAGATACATGCACCCTATGTTTATAGCATCATTATTTACAATAGTCAAGATATGGAAACAGCTCAAGTGTCCATCAGTTGATGAAGGGATAAAGAAGAGGTGGCGTCTATACACACAATGGAATATTATTCAGCCAGAAAGAAGGAAATCTTGTTATTTGCAATGACATGGATGGAGCTAGAGTATAATGCGTAGCGAAATAAGTCAGTCAGAGAAAAACAAATACCATATGATTTCACTCATATGTGGAATTTAAGAAACAAAACAAACAAGCAAAGGGGAAATAGAGAGAGAGAGGCAAACCAAGAAACAGACTCTTAACTATAGAGAACAAATTGATGGGAGGTTGGGGGGGGGATGGAAATGGGAGAAACAGGTGATGGGAATTAAGGAGTGCAGTTGCTGTGATGAGCATCGGGTGTTGTATGCAAGTGCTGAATCACTATATTGTACACCTGAAACTAAGAAAACATTGTATGTTAACTAGAATTTAAGTAAAATCTTAAAAAAATATACAAAAAATAAAAAATAAAAACTTAAAATGAAAAATCCCCCAAAACAACAAAAAAATAAACCTACGGAGTAAATAGTTTGGAAAGTACAGTATACTATTCTGTAGTATGAATGAAACAGGGGAATAAAAACAACTTTGCCCAATGTCAGACTAATATCCTAATACAGAGTAATGTAATACAGAATTTTTCTTATTGGTTATTCTGTTCTAAAATCTATTCAATAGACCATAGGCAGATTAATCTTAATAAACCCTGACCCTCTGGTCATGTCACTTCTTTTAGTCACAAACCTTTCATTACCAATATTTTTCATACAGAATTAATTCACATAGCTACTTAAGAAAAATACTAAGATTGCAATTGAGAGCTAAAAGTACCTTACACTGAAAGATACTTCATAGAAGAGAAAATGTAAATCATACAGAAATACATGGAATTCCATTAGTAATAAATAAAGAATGTGATTTAGAACTGGGTCTTATTTTTCTGTCCTCCTTGCTCACAAAGGTAACATCTAATGTTGGTAAGGATATGAGCAATTGGCATTCTTATATTTTCCAGCGGTTGTGTAAATTTTTATAACTCTTAAGTAAAAATTTAACTTAGCGATAGGTTTTAAGGGCCATAAACATATAACTTTTGAACTACTGAATTCACTTTTAGCAGTATATCCTGTGGATATAATTCTAAGAAATAAAGCTCATACTGAATGGTATTTGTCCAAATAGTACTTATAATATTGAATAATAACACCAAAAACATCTGGAATACAAAATATGACAATGATCATCACTGTTATTATGAAGCCTTACCAACACAGAGGATGCTTATAACAATACATTAAGGGAAAGTAAAAGAAAATTGCTTTTAAAATAGGAATATATCTGTCTCAACTATATCCACATACATGTAGGAAAAGATTGCTTTAAGAATCTTCTCTAGCATTTATAGAGCTATTTAATGCCTATAAATTCTGGGTACAAGAGTCCCCAACAAACAAGTAGATTTTCTATCTGCATGTGATAGCATGGGGCAATGAATAAACATCTGTTATCACAATGAACAAAAAGTCCAAACTCTCCAGGCCTGATGATATGAAACTAGTATTAATTTCCCATAGCAATAGCCACCTTGTAGGTAAGGTGTTAAATTCCTAGGATACTCCACTAAAGTCTATTTAGCTTATTATATTGAGAGTATGGTAGGCTAGTGTGATAGAGTGCTGTATATCATATGCTTAGTTGACATGTAAAATGGTTTTCAGGATGGCTGATGAGAGTAAGCTGTGTGCAATTGGATTTCTTCACATACAAAACATGTCTAATACTGGTATCAAAATAACAGCTGTCAACATGGAGAAAAATACAGTCACTACAAAACTAGTTCAGAGCTTTCACACGTAAGAAAGACTGAGTTATTGGTTAAGAAGTAAAATAAGAAGAAAAAAAAGATAACTTTCACTAAGTCCCATATGCATACTCCATGACCCAGGCTATATACCAATTACTTACATATGTTATCATTCATTCTCACAACTACTCTGCAAAGGAGGTAGTATAATACAATGTAGCATATAGGACTACAGTGATGGGAGGCAATATGAGGGTAAAGAGTTTGAGCTTCAGGATCAAATATCATCTGGCACTTTTCTATACCACCTTGGGAAAGTTAACTAGGCTAAACCTCCATTTTCTCATCTATAAAGAAGGAAGAAAAATGCAGTAGACTGACTCCTGTTTACCAAAGATTGGTAAAGTTCCCTCCAGATGCATCCTACAGTTGTATTTCCTGTCCCCATTGTGACTGGGTTGGGTAATGTGATTAGTTCTGGGCAATGAATTATGAGCAAAAGTGATAGAATTACTTCTGGGCCAGAGCTTTTAATTGTCAGTGCAAGATTCTATAGGACCTGGGCGCCTGGGTGGCTCAGTCATTAAGCGTCTGCCTTGGGCTCAGGTCATGATCCCAGGGTCCTGGGATCGAGCCCCGCATCAGGCTCCCTGCTCTGCGGGAAGCCTGCTTCTCCCTCTCCCCCTGCTTATGTTCCGTCTCTCGCTATCTCTCTCGCTCTGTCAAATAAATAAATAAAATCTTTTGAAAAAAGATTCTATAGGACTCTTTCTTTTTCCTCGGGCACAGTCACTGGCCACATTTGAGAAGGGCCGCTCTGTCAGTGCGGGTTGCTGGGTGACAAGCTGAAGCAGAGCCCCCTTGTCAATCTAAATTGGGCAGGCAGCATAAGCAAGAAATAAATGTTTTAAGCCACTAGGATTCTGGGATTGCTTATTATTGAGGTGTAACGAAGGCTCTATGGACTGATAAAGGTCATTTCTATCCTATAGTGTTGTGATGATTTAATGAAGTAATATTAGAAGTATTTTCCACAATGTCCAGCATAGAGTAAATAGTGTCAGCTACATCATGATTATGTTATTATCTTTTATAAATTAGAATACTGAGATATTAAGTATTCTGCAATGTACCTAAGGATACACTACATTAAATGACAGAGTTGCTTCTGTAAGACTATAAACCAGAAATCTTTTCATTAAAATCACCTTTTTCTTGTCATGTGACCTAGCAAAAAAATAAAAGCCCTCTTGTAATTATCTTTTTGTTCATATATGTGCCTTTTTTGTTGTTTCAAAAACTTCTCTCTGTTACAGAAGAACTGATTTTCTTTTGTTCTCTAAATTTGTTTCCTTTTAGTTTGCTGTTCATTTAATAAATTTTATCACATAGCATGGCAATCGTTATGCAAGATTTAATAATCAAACACCTCTATAGTTTGGCTGCAACCTGTCTTTCAGAATTTATCTTCTGCTACTTCCCTTCCTGAACCTTCTGCCCATAGTCTATAAATCTTACAGAACACAGGATGCTCATTTTCTCCTTTAATCTTTGTTTTGCCACTCCCACTGAAATCCTTCCTCTGTTCAGTTGTCCAGTTCTTTTTAAAAAATTGACTTAAATTCTCTCTCTTCTACAAAGCCAGCTGTAATCAATTTCATAGCACATACGGTCTATTTTACTTATTTGAAACATAATTTCATAAGATTTTATAAGATAGTTGTGTACTTCAGGGGAAACTGTAAAGCCTGGAAACTGTATTCTGGGAATCCCTTGCCACTAGCGTTCTGGTTAATTTCTTCCAATGAGGAATTCTCCTGAGATCTGGAAGGCAGAGGAAAGGATGACCTACTTTGGGTATAATAACTAGCTCACAGAACTGCCCCAAAGCAATTAGATCAGAATCAATTACATTGTCACATTTTTGAAGGAATTTACTGTCAATTCCTTCAAACCACATTTAACAAACGAACAAACCATCACCCCTACCATGAAAACACATCAGCCCAGACTTAGGAAAAGTCTCTGCTGTTCAAGAGTTAAAACAATCTCTGAGTCACCAAACTTCCTCAAATAGACAGCAAGCTATAGCTTAAGACACACTCCCTATACCCACTCCAAGGGCAATAATGAAAAGGAGGGGATTCTAAAATGTGAAGGCAGTAGCCAGAGAAAAAACAGACAATGGAGTTCCTTGCAGAAAGCACAATCTAAGCCTAATCAAAGCACCTTCACGGCTTCCTGTGCATGTGTACGTACTGGTGTGTGAACGGGACTATGTAGTGTCCCATTTGTATATGGATGTGTGTGTGGAGAGAGGGACAGTCTATCTTTTTACTTCACAGATTCTCAGATCAAGAGGAACCATGTCTAGCTCTGACAGAGTACTGATACATCACCCAGAAATTTTAGAGCTTGAGCTCGTTGGAGTGACTGGTTGGTTCTCTGGAGTTTCATCCTTGCAGAAGGATTGACTGTGTTTTCTGTACAGTAAGAGAAATGGAAAAATCTATTTGGCAAACAGAAGGGTAGGCTGGGGTAACAATAATGCTATGTATTCCCCAACTCCTATTTCACTTTCCTCTTCCTGGGCACATTGGAAAATTACATTTAGCAGATTCCCATGGATGTTACTGCGTTCTGAAATGTGAGTAGAAGGGACAGGTGTTGTTTCTGTGCTGAGGTGGTTAAATGCCTGCGAACTTTGCACATGCTTCTTCTTTTCTTTGTTCACTGCCGATATTAGAACCAAACACTCTTTAGAAGACATAGCTGAAGGACGGAAGCAGCCTGTGTGTGATATGAATCACTGCTTTGAGGCTTGCTGCTTACAAATTCCTCCCTACCTCCATCAGACAATGACTGGAGTGGGAAATAAACTTTTTAAAATAAATCCAGTGGTTATAGGGATTTTTGTTATAGCAGGTAGCATTAATAACTTCAATTAGAATTTGGTCATAATTGTAGAATAAGGCAAATGGGAAAAATGGAACAAAAAGGCCAGTGAGATCTTTAGGGTCAGTGAAAAATCAAAGAAACCAGGCTAAACCTTGATTGTTTGCAAAAGAGGATGGTGAACCCAAAGGCTGATCTGAGATTCGAAAGTCATTCTAGCACATGTTATGTTTTGCATGTCTAGTCTCCAACCTAGTTCCTTCAGGTAGGAGACAATGGCTTTGCAAATTTGTATCCTTATCACCTGGCACAGAATGTAATGATGAAATAGCCAACACTTCAGGGTGTTTATCAAAGCAGGGCAGATAAGCAAGAGGAGATGTTTCAGGCTGGAGAAGAAGGTCAGGGATCAGGTGTGTAAAGCCAGTCTTAGCAAGTTGGGTACTCAGGACTATGAGACCAGGCTGGCTATATAGTAGATTCCATGGGAGTGCTAATCTACAGATGTTCTCATAAGGTGTTTCTTTTCTTTGGCCTATAATTACAATTGTGTATAGTATCTGGAAAGAGGAGTTAAGTGAGCCAAATTACTGGATTGAGAGATAAGGTAGGTACACCCAGATACACCATATTTTGCATTATTATTTAAAATAAGTATTTAATCCTGTATTATATTCTTACTTGATTATATAAAGTATATATTTTTGATTATATAATGATATATATAATGTACAATGATTATATATATACACTTGATTTTCTATATATATATATAAAATAAAATATCACAAAACACAAAAAAAATATGATCCAAATAATTGAAATCTACTGGTCATTAATTCTAAAGAGATTCCAAGAATTCTTCAAATAGTTCAGTGGTGACTTAGGAAATCAAATAAAGAATATGCTTATAATAAATAAAAGATTTAATCATAGATATAACTCTAATGATAAATGAACAAAATTATTTATTTTGTTAACTCTCATGCTGCTGGGCACTGAAGGGATAGCTTTGCAAAGTGATTTCCTAAGATAATGGAAGAGGCAAAAAATAAACAGAGAATGTTATCATCCAACACCTATCAGGGAGATGGCAAGATGCAAAGCATTTTCTATCTAGTAAAATAAACATATATTCATACATACAAACATATGGGAGCAGAAAAAGCAGATGGAAAATTATTTTAAGAAAAGCTCAAGAGAGATTAAATCAGGAAAAGATACATAAAAAACTCAAAGTCTTAAATTCCAGATATAATTATGTGTTTAATGGTTATTGAACCCATTCCAAATGAAAAAATGTACTAAATTTGACTAGTTTCTTACAAAAGCAAATTTCCCATAACCACACACACACTCATTGCTTTCATATAAAGTAAGAGAAAAAATTGATTAATTCATTTGTTCATTCTCAAGTATTTATCAATGGTTCACTACGTGTCTGGCATTGGGAAAATATTACCAAAAAACAAAACAAAACAAAACACACAAAAAGGAAGGAAGGAAATGACATGATCCTAGAAAAGAGTTCTCGAATATAATAAAGGACACTCAACACATCAAAGAAGGCTTTTAGTAAACAGAGCAAATACACTCAAAAGAACAGATCATCAAGCTTCAGTATCAAACCACACAAAAAACATATTTACAATATATGGTTATGGAGGAAAAGTTGACAGACATTAGAAAAAAAGATCTACCTTACGAATAATAGATACAAAGAAGAAAGGAAGGAAAAATAAGAGATCAATGAAATAGAAAATAATGATACAACAGAGGATCAACAAAACTAAAATCTGGTTTGTTGCAAAGACTAATAAAGTCTCTGGCAAGCCTATCAAGAGCAAACAGGAAAAAAGGTCCCAAAAGATAATATTAGACATGAAAAAAAGTTTATAACTACAGATAAAATAAAGATTTTAAAAGTCAGAGGAAACACTGAAATACTTTATGCTGGTAAATTTAGGTAAAATAGTAATATTCCAGAAAATATAACATCAAAACTAATTCAGAAAAAACAGAAAACATGAATAGGAGCATTAAAGATACTGAATCAGTAGTTAAAAATCAACTTGCCAAAACAAATTTTAAAAATAAATTAAAAAATTAAATTAAAAATTAAATAAAATTTAAAAAATTAAATGAACCAATAAATCTCACCAGGCCCAGTTTTATAGATACATTCTGCCAAATATTGAAGGAATTGATAATCCTGATCTTAACTATTTCAGAGATTAGAAAAGACTCTCCTCCCCTCATTTTGTTAGAAGAATAAAACCTTTACACCAAAAGCAGATAAAATATGGATGCAAAAATACTAAACAAAAGAGCAGCTATCCAAAACTTGCAAGGTATGTAAAAATATGTACCAAGGGCACCTGGGTGGCTGTCAGTTAAGCGTCTGTCTTCGGCTCTGGTCATGATCCCAGGGTCCTGGGATGGAGCCCCCCCCATTAGGATTCCTGCTCAGCGGGGAGTCTGCTTCTCCCTCTATCCCTCCTCCTTGCTCGTGATCTCTCTCTCTCTCACACTGTCTCTTAAGTAAAGAAATAAAATCTTAAAAAAAAAAAAAGTTTAAAAAGAATTGGTACCAAGATCAGCCTTGGAACTGATTTGTTCCAGTGACGCATGATCAGTTTAAGTTTAGAAAAATTTTCAGTATATCTCCCCCCACAAGAAAAGAATAAATGGGAAAAACCATGCAATTATCTTTATAGACACAAAAGAAAACATTTGCTAAAATTTAACTTTCACATAAGATAAAGATTCTAAACAAACTATAAATAGAAGGGAACCTCCTTCAGCTTACAGAGCCTATCTAACAAACACAGCAAATATTATAAACCTAATTAAGTGTATATGTGAAGAAAGACCTATAATGAAAACATGCTGACACTAACTACTCTCAGATGAAACAAAAGCAATTAATTTGTTCATTTTCAAGTCTTTATTGAAGGTCTGTTATGTGCCTGGCTTTGTGAAAAAATTTCAAAAAAAAGTAAGAAAAACAAATATGCCATGATGATACTTAAAAGTCAAATGTAGAAACTTCCCCTTAAAATCCGGAAGGAATTCAAGAAGGCATGCTATTGCCATTTCTATTTAACCTTCAGAACATAGTACAAGAAAAAAGAAATTAAATAATTAAAGGCATGCAAAAAAGTAAACAGGCTCATTATTTCCAGATGATATGACTGACTGTCTACAAAGGAAATAAAAGAGAAGTGATCAACAAAATATTAGAACTAATGAGAATTTGGCAAGGCTTCTAAATATAAAAGACAACAATAAAAATTAGTTACAACATTAAATATCAGCAACAAAGTTTGAAGACATCATAAGTATTTCACTTATAATATCTACAAAATGTGGGCTACCTAGGACATTTAAGAAGAAAATTACATTTAAAAAAAAAATTAAAAGACATTAAAGAGGTCATGAACAAGTGGAGAGTTCCATGCTGGTCATGAATGGAATACCAATTCTCATGAAATGGCTCTATCAATTCAGTTTAAAAAAATTTTTTTTAAAGATTTTATTTATTTGATAGAGAAAGACACAGTGAGCGAGGGAACACAAGCAGTGGGAGTGGGAGAGGGAGAAACAGGCTCTCCACCGAGCAGGGAGTCCTATGCGGGG
This sequence comes from Zalophus californianus, assembly GCF_009762305.2. Taxonomy (NCBI): domain Eukaryota; kingdom Metazoa; phylum Chordata; class Mammalia; order Carnivora; family Otariidae; genus Zalophus; species Zalophus californianus. The sequence continues at coordinate 72,154,430 of NC_045596.1, forward strand.
CTCGATCCCAGGACCCTGGGATCATGACCTGAGCCGAAGGCAGACACTTAACGACTGAGCCACCCAGGCGCCTCAATTCAGTTTAAATTCTAACTAAAATTTCTCATGAAACTTGACAATATTCAACTGCAAAAGCAATAGACCAAAAATAATTTTCAAGAAGGGAAACAAATTGAAGAAACTTGTTCTCCCAGATATCACTAATAAGAATACTGTGGTAATGACATGAGATAAACAAATAGAGCAACTAATAACACAGCCCCAAAACACACATAAAACATTTGACATATAATAGAAAGGAAATTTCAAAAAGTGGGGAAAAGATGAACTATTGAACAAATATGCTAAGTTGATTGATTTTTTTATATATAAAATCAGATTCCTACTTTATGCTTTACACAGAATTCAACTTCAGATGGATTAAGACCAACATATATGCTAAGCAAAATTTAAAACCTTTGGAAAACAATAAAAAAGACTTTCTTAATGACCTCAAAATATGTGAGGATTTCTCAAACAAGATGTAAAAAACACAAAAACTAAACACTAATTAATTTGACATTAAAATAAAAAGCTTTTATACATTAAAAGGTGCCATACTCAGTATAACAAGAAAACTACAAAATTGGGAGAAAGTATTTGAGACACATATAACTGACTACAGGTAACAAACTCATACAGATTACTCAGAAAAAAGCAAACAACCCAATAATAAAATTGGCAACGACAGGAGAAAGTAGTACACAGATTAATGATCACAGATATGACCAATGCTTAATGAACACATGAAAAGCTGTCCCAAAAAATTAATCAGGATAGACTACATTATAGCAAAGGTACAAATTAACCCAGAAATCTGAGTGGCTTAATAAAACAGGTTTATTTCTCAGTCATTACACAAATCCAGTGCAATTTGACAGGAGGCTCTCCACTTCATAAAAGCCATTAAAGGGCCCATGCTCCACTATCTAGTTGCCGTACTGTAAGAAAGGGCTAGAGAATTATGCACAATTTTTGAATTCTCTGCCCTTGAAGGCACACTTGTCATTTCTGCTCACAGCCTACTGGCCAGAAGCCATTGGCTGACCTCAGCTAATTGCAATGGGGCTGGGAAACATTGGAGAAACACATGGGTATTCAGTGAATAATAAATGTCTCTGACACAACTAGAAGTTAGAGAAGTCCAAATTAAGGCAACAAGATACATCTCACACTCATTAGACTGGGGAAACAAGAACTCTGATATTAACAAGGGTTGGTGAGGATGTGAAAAATGGAAACAATCATCTGCAGCTGTTAAGCATGTAAACTGGTAAAAGTATTTGCAAAGTTGAGACAAGTTAAAGATGTACATATTTATGACTGTACTTCCCACGTGTGCATAAAAGGTGTCATGTGAAAATTATTTACTTAAAATGTTTGTAATAACAAAATATTGGAAATGATCTAAATATTGAAGATAACCTAAATATTGGAAAAACATGGAATGATACCTAAATAAACTGTCATATATTCTTACTGAAAGCAAATATTGATAGAGCATATTGAACAGAAAAAAAAGATCTACATTAAGTAATTAACATAGTGTCTGGCACTTGATCAATGTTAGCAATAAATATCACTATTACTTCTACTATTACTTTTATTAGAAAAATAAGGATGCAAACTAGCTTGATGCATGGAAATGCATAGTAGAAATAATGTTAACTGAAGAAAGAGAACATGAATTAGAATGCATACACTAATTAAAGCAATGTAAAATATATGCATGCCCATTAACAATATTTTATTTATTTTTTGAAAAGATTTTATTTATTTATTTGACAGAGAGAGACACAGCGAGAAGGGGAACACAAGTAGGGGGAGTGGGAGAGGGAGAAGCAGGCTTCCCATGGAGCAGGGAGCCTGATACGGGGCTCGATCCCAGGACCCTGAGATCATGACCTGAGCCAAAGGCAGACGCTTAACTACTGAGCCACCCAAGTGCCCCCCATTAGTAATATTTTAAAAATAACTTAGAAGCTTGGTAAAATTTAATGCTTATTACTCTTTCTATTAATTTGCTTACTGAAAATTATACTGCCACTAAATTTTCTCAAAACCCTACATTATTTAAAATTTTTAGTTTACTTTGTTAACAGACATAGGCATTTTAAAAAACATTTAAAGAACATAGAACTGGAACAACTATTCTCATTATTATTATTTTTTAAAGATTTATTTATTTGACAGAGAGAGACACAGCAAGAGAGGGAACACAAGCAGGGGGAGTGGGAGAGGGAGAAGCAGGCTTCCCGCTGAGCAGGGAGCCCAATGCGGGGCTCAATCCCAGGACCCTGGGATCATGACCTGAGCCGAAGGCAGACGCTTAACAACTGAGCCACCCAGGCGCTCCACCTATTCTCATTATTGAGGAAAATCTCCATAAACAATTCATGATCCATGAAACCATTAACCTTTGAAAGAAAAATAATTTAACAGTTGCTTCTATTACAAAACAGTGTATTTGATAACTGCATTATCCTTATCACACATTTTATAGTTAATATAACTTTGCATATTAAAGGAAACCTCTAGGGGCGCCTCAGTTGTTAAGTGTCTGCCTTAGGCTCGGGTCATGATCCCAGGGTCCTGGGATGGAGCCCCACATCGGGCTCCCTGCTCGGCGGGAAGCCTGCTTCTCCCTCTCCCACTCCCCCTGCTTGTGTTCCCTCTCTCGCTTCGCTGTCTCTCTGTGTCAAATAAATAAATAAAATCTTGGGGGTGCCTGGGTGGCTCAGTTGGTTAAGCATCTGCCTTTGGCTCAAGTCATGATCCCAAGATCTTGGGATCGGGCCCCACATCGGCTCCCTGCTCAGTGGGGAGCCTGCTTCTCCCTCTCCCTCTGCCTGCAGCTCCCCTGCTTGTTCTCTCTCTCTGTCTCTCTCAAATAAATAAATAAAATCTTAATAAATAAAATCTTTTAAAAAATTTAAAAAATAAAGGAAACTTCTATAAAATGTTAAGAGAATCCAATGACTAACAGACTATTATGTGCTTGTAATTTAAATTTTTATCAGCACCGTTTTATCCACTGATAAAAGCCAGGAAGGAAAACAAGTAACCTTTTATTTTATACCTTCATCCTAGCACTGAATGAATCTGATATTCATTCTCATACAATGACCTGACCTTGAATTTTTTGCTGAGGTCAAGAACACAGGGACTACACTGGGAAGTCCAAAGCATGCCCCAACGGAAGAAAGAGAGAAGGAAAATAACTGTCTACCCTTAGTTCCCTGAATCCTATTCTGGGTTTATACTGTGATCAATGAATATGGGTTGTGACACTTGTTTAAAGCACCTGTATTTGGTAGAAACAAGACTGTCTTCTCCAGTCTTAAGTGTATTAGGTCATATGGAGCTGTGCCTTTCTATGTTCTATACCTCTTTATAAATCTATCTGATGTTCTCTTCTTTATCATCTATTCCAATTGTTTGCATACATCCTCTACACAGTATTGGTATTGGACAAGAAATGGTTATATGAATATGTCCTTGAGCTACCAGGGCTGGTGACCTTGCTCATCCAGGAAGCATCATGGCACTGTGAAATGGAGGTATCCTTTTTTTTTTTTTTTTAGTTTGGACTCAAATCAAGAAGTGGCTTTCCTACCTAAGGAAGAGAAATATAATCCTTCCTATTGCCTAAGAACAGTGACAACAACTGGCAGAGGGAACACAGATGGGGACAGATGGCTTAGACTAGAGAGACATCTCCTGAGTCAATGGACATATGCCATTTCTGGATTACCATTTTACATCCCTAGCCATATAGGGATCACAAATACTTAGCTGTCCAAGGCAAATACAGCTGTAACTAGAGATATCTGAGAAAGACAGCTAGCAGGCCAAATGGAGTAACATTAATACCAAGGATACACATCATTCTCATAGCTCGCTCAGTCACTCTAGAAAGGACACATCAACCATATTTTGAAGATGTTCTCAGCTTTAGCCTTCAAAGATCATCTGGAGGAAAAAAGATCTTAAGATAAAATCCTGGTGAAAGAGTTAGTGCTTTATAATCTCTTATAGCTCACATGCTCTGCCTCCTATCTGGGATTTGAAATTACAAGGATTTTAATCACCCATAAACTAAGCAGAGCTTAGTTTGCTCATGTAAATGTAAACTTGCTTATGTAAGGCCACCGAGAAGCTTAAATTAAAAACCAAAGCTTAACTAATGAAGTAATTTCTCTATTGGATTAGTTTGTTCAGGAACCATACAGTGAGACTGACAGGGGGTAATAAATGCACATTATTGATTCTGTACCTACCTGAAAAATTCCAAATAGGATTAATTTCATAAGAGTAAATCAATCCTGTCAAACAACTTTTATGACAGGTTTTGAGATTATCTTTATTTAGGAAGTGATTCATCTAGGGTCTCTTCACATAAAGGCAGTTACACCGATACATGGAATTAATAAGTAAATGCTACTTAATGATTTCCTTCCAATCCTACCCTTTTCAAGGTATTTGTTTACGAGTGTATTTTTTTACAATGAATTTTTATTAATTCACAACAAAATTTCTATTATACATTTGAATTAATTATATATAAGTTTGTAGACACAAGTATTTCAGAGAAAAAGATACAAAAAGTAGGTTGTATTTGAAAAGGAAAGCATGCTGGGTAGTTTGAATAATTTTCCAGAAAAAAAATCAAGGAATAGGTTTTGTAAAAAAGGGTTTTTTTATTTCTTTTAAAAAATAAACCAGACTTACTGTAATCAAGACACTAAACAATTAACTCAATACTTCACTTAATTTACCTTTTACAGAATTATTTTTATGGTAACTTGCAATTAAAAATCAGAGATTAGAATTCTTTTAAATTTTGCCTACAATGGACTCAGGAAAATTTGCTGAACTTTTTTTTATCCCCCCAGAATGGGGAAAAACAATAACTCTATAAATGTCATGGTGGCCAGTTAGGAATATTCTATATACCCAAGTAAATAGGAGAACTTCTACTTAAAAGATTAAAGATTAGGAAAGGAACTCTAAAATTAATGCAATAACTTTTCTGGTTGGACAAACAAATGATCAAAGAAATTTCCATGACAGAGTGCCTGGGTGGCTCAGTTGGTTAAGCGACTGCCTTCGGCTCAGGTCATGATCCTGGAGTCCCAGGATCAAGTCCTGCATCGGGCTCCCTGCTCGGTGGAGAGCCTGCCTCTCTGCCTACTTGTGCTCTCTATCTCTGTCAAATAAATAAATAAAATCTTAAAAAAAAAAAAAAGAAATTTCCATGACATATTTTGGGTTAAAGGGGTTTTTCTTTTCACTGACAAAACAATTATGTACATTTTGGATTTTTCTTAATAAGGAAAACAAAATTTTACACATTAGACTCTTTATTCTGTCATATATATGATCTTATTTCTTCCTGGTTAAAATTTACTTAATTGATTATGTATTTTTATAATTATGAAAAATCAATAAAGTGATTTCTATTTTGAAAAATTATAGTTGGACATTGTATTTTACCCCTCAAAGCAACCAAGGAAAGATCTACTATATTCGACTATTTCCTATGATGTAGGCGGCAAACAATTCTGATTTAGTAGAAGCAAAACCCTGTACTAAAAAATATCAGTCAAGTAAGAGGATTGTCTTGAAAATTTGGGGATGAATATCACTTTGGATTAAATGTACTAAATAAAAAGTGCTTTTTAAGCAACCAGGTCCAGAAATAAAAACAAAGATAAAACCTGAGGGAAATGCAAGAAACAAGAGCATGGAAGCATGAGAACATCAAGAGCCCTGCTAAATGTTTCTCATGGTAGCCCAAAGGAGTAGACAACTTACCCTGGTTTTGAGAGATGGTTTTTGCATGTCTCTTTCTAAGTCTTTTGTTATAAGGATGTTAGGTAATGCGTTCTTACAACTGGCCTCCTATAAAAGAAGTATAAAAGAAATATTAGAAACCAAAGAACATTACCCTAACTGGAAATTACAATGCAGTAAAAAGCAATTTTTATGGGAGACCAAGGCATTTCTGGATTGAACTATTTATATCAGAAACGACTGACATTTGTCATGAGGAATCAAAATATTTCCTTTCTTATTTTTCACCTACAACAGTGAAGTAAGATAAGATGGTGATGGAGTAGGTGTGGGACACACAGAACATATATATTCAGAGATGACCGTTAAGAATCTCATCTACACTCTCATGTCACTTACATATCCACAGACAGCCCCCCTCTTCTTTGGAGATTTAGGTAGTTAATTCTCCAAGATATCAACCACCAAACTTAGAGTTTCTTTTCCTACCACTTTTTACAAATGGGTTCTGATTATGTAAATACTTTTTCTTAAACAAATTCCTTCAAATACTTTAGCAAACCACTATTGAATAGTGATAGTTTCATACAAACATCCTGAAGAAAGATATCTGAGTATTTGTTTCCAAAATTACTAAGCTTCTAAGTCCTTGGTTCACACCAAAATAGCACTTGCAAAGCTAGCAGAAATTACAAGAAGGCAGCTCATATGGAATTGGATTTACTATTTCTTTTTACATGATAAATAAAAACAATAATAATCTCATTTTTAAAAATACAAAAAAATACATTTTTAAAAATACTCACTTATCAATAGCCACTAATTTGGATAAATTTTCCATAAGTGATTTCATTGCCAAGTTAAGAGAGATAAATATATATAAGGAAGATTACAGACAACAATAAAACTATGGAGAAAGTAAGTTCAATTTCTTTCACTTGGTCTATAACCTTGACCTCTGTATCATATTTCTTCCCTTATTTTTTACCTACTACAGTGAAGCTGTCCACCATCCATCACTCCATTATCTAAATCATGGATTCCCCCCCATTTACCTAAGGGTTAATTAATTATAGTCTTTTAAACAATATTTTAGTCAAATACTTTACATTATTACTAAATTTTGCTGAAATTTTTTTATTTCTAAAGAGAACAGTATATTATTAGGATAAAATGTCCCTAAAGAAAATACTACTACTACTTGCTACCAAAAAATACTTACTGAATCTTGGGATGTATGAGGCACTATGCTAAAGTCTTTGCATTAATGCCATTTTTGCCCCCTCCATAACCCTATTAGGATTAGGTACTATTATCATCATTCATTCCCCTTTTAAGGATAACATAAAATCTACAGAAGTAACTTGCCCAACATCACACGGGACTCAAAGATAGCTCTGTGTAAACTTATGAACTCATATCACCTTTAAATGAGATCTCCAATATCCAATACACTTGACATCTTAAGCCATTAGGTTGTAGAGCCATAACATTTTAAAACCAAAAGAGTTTTTAAAAATCAGCTAGTCTGCCCCGCTCCTCTAATTTTACAGATGGGGGACTTGAGGACATCTGAGATGATGCACCCAAGATCACACAGAGAGTGGCAGAGCTGAGACCCCTGCCTGGACCATAAGGCTGTATGTCGCACCTGTTCCCAGCTTTGTGCTAGGGAGAAATGTGACCAGACTCGGAGGGGATCAAGAGCCTCCTCTAAGCTGGGGGTAGCTGTGGGACTGCCAACACTCCCAGCTGCCTGTGGCCTCACGTACAGCTGTATGGAAGGACCCAAGGGTACATTTCTGAGCTCTCCAAATAAGCCTGCATTCCAGTCCTACCCTTTCCCACAAGTCACAACACCTGCCGGCGGTAAGCTGCTTACTGGAAATAGTGAATGAACCCATTCCCACTTCTGACTCACTGTGAGAGGGATAAACTATATCCAGCATGACATTTAGGAGATCCAAGTGATTAACTGTATAATCTATTGCGTAATTTGACTACACTGGATAATATAATTATGCTTAATCCTTATACCCCCTGTTAAAACTACTGGGATGTAAATGTTAGAATGTGATGAGAAGAAAAAAGGCTGACTCTTAAGGGAAACTAATAGGAATCTCTGACCTTTGTTTATGATTGTCTGAGTGTTTACAAATGCCTACAATTCTTTCTTCCTTATGCATAGGCTAAAAGGGACAGTGTTTCTTTATTACTCTTAACTCCCCACCCTGTCCCTGTGAAATCAATGAGTACAAGGCTGATAGCTTTTCCCCATAAAACTTTGAAAACCTTTTCTGAAAATTTTTATCTGAAAATGCCACTTAGATGAATTATGTTTAATTTTTGTTTTAGGACGTTACATTCCGACAACAGAGATTAAGTAAAATTTAGTAGTCAGGGCACTGAAGTGGCAGTCAAGAGATCTGACTTCTCATCCTGGTTCTCTAACCAACCAGCTATAGAACTCAGGCAGGCATTTTAACCTTTTGGACATCCCTTGGTTCAAGGATTTCTAAAACAAAGGCACTGGATTAGGTGAGCTCCAAGAAACTTTTCTGGGTCTTAAATTTCAAGATTTTCGGATTCTTTCAAGAAGAAGCAATATTTGTTGACAAAAAGGTAACCCACGACCTGTTCAGAGTTACATTCCCAATGCCCCACGAGACTGCTGCAAAGTGCTGGTGTCCACCCAGGAGGCTCCGGGGCCACAGAGGGAACATCTCCTGCAGGGCTAATGTTACTCAAATTTCTGGAGAAAAATTAATACATTCCACTAGTAGCTTAAATAAGTAACTGGAAATAATTTCCTGTATTTGTTTAAGACAGATATATTACGGAGTTAAGTGAGAAACATTTTTTTTTTAAGATTTTATTTATTTATTCATGAGAGACAGAGAGACAGAGAGAGAGAGGCGCAGAGGGAGAAGCAGGCTCCCAAGAAGCAGGGAGCCTGATGTGGGACTCGATTCCAGGACCCTGGGATCATGACCTGAGCCGAAGGCAGACACTTAACCATCTGAGCCACACAGGTGCCCCAGTGAGAAACATTTTCAAGATAAAACTTTTTTACAGTTATACCTTTATAAAGCCATTTACACTGGTGGGTATATACTTAAGAGAATTAAAAACAAAGGTCCAAACAAAAACTTGTAGACAAATAGTCATAGCAGCATTATTTATAATAGCCAAAAGGTGGAAACAACCCAAATGTCTGTAAAACAATGAATGTATAAAGAAAATATGATATAACTCACAATGGAATATTACTCAGCTATAAAGAGGACTGAAGTATGGATACCTGCTAAACATAGATTAACTTTGAAAACATTACGCTAAGTGAAAAAAGCCAAACATAAAGAGACATATGTTGTATGAATCCACGTATATACTGAATGTCTGGAATAAGGCAAATAGTGACAGAGTGGTGGCTAGAGGCTAGAGGGAGGGGAGGGATTCCTAATGGGTCCAGTCCATATGGGTTTTTTTTTTTTCAGGTGATAAAAATGTTCTGGAATTAGGTAATGGTTGCATAATTTTGTGAACATTCTTTTTTTTTTAAGATTTTATTTATTTATTTGACAGAGAGAGACACAGAGAGAGATGGAACACAAGCAGGGGGAGTGGGAGAGGGAGAAGCAGGCTTCCCACCGAGCGGGGAGCCTGACACGGGGCTCCATCCCAGGACCCTGAGATCATGACCTGAGCCAAAGGCAGATGCTTAACGACTGAGCCACCCAAGCACCCCCTTTGTGACCATTCTAAAAAACAATAAATTGTATATTTTAAGCAGGTTTATCTTATGGCATGTGAATAATATCTAATTATTTTTTAGTAAGTCATTTAAACCCCCACACTCCGAGGACAAAGGAAGAGACCTTGAGTTTGCTTGAACTCCTCCTTTTGAACTTCTTTGAAAAGGTTTGAAGGGGGAATGATTTGTGTTTGTTAAGTATTAAAGTGTATGTGGGCATAAAAATTCACTCAACAAATATTAACTGAACCCTATCATGTGTGGCATTCCAATGCTAGTCATTGGGGAAGGTAATGATAAACACATCAGACCCGATTACAGGGTATATTTATATTTAAACATTTCATCTGCTTAAATGACTTAATTGATTGCTCACTCTAATGACTTTTGTGCAATAACCAATTGTTTAAACCAGCTGTGTCACCTTGGTATCCTGAAAACACCATTTAAAAATACAATAGGGATGGAAAAAATACTTTATCACAGCTTTGTTGGCCTTACTATTCAACTACTAATGACATGAAAAAATGGACAAGTACTCACTGTTTCTTCAGCGGAGCACACTACTCCCACAGTTATTCACAGGCTTGTTCCTTATTTCATCCAGGTCTTTGTTCAATTTCACTAAAGAGGATTCCCTTCCTGGAACACCTTAACTAAATTGCCACTGCTCTCCCTCCCACTTAATGCGCTCTCTCTCCCTTCTCTATATTTCTTCATAGTCATCAGCAAAATATGACTTTAATACTTACTGATTCTAAAACTGATGGTTGCCATAGGGGAGGGAGTATGTGGGTGGGCGAAATAGGGGAAGGGGCGTGAGAGATACAGGCTTCTGGTTATGGAATGAATGGGAGTAAAAGTCTCAGCATAAGGAATATAGTCAGTGATACTGTAATAGTGTTGTATGAGGACACGCGGTAGCCACAGTTGTGGTGAACATAGCATAGTGTATAAACTTGTTGAATCACTATGTTGTACACTTGAAACTAACATTGTGGGTCAACCATACTAAGAAAAAAAAATTAAAAGAAAATATAGGTTCTCATTCTTTGTCCATCTCACCCTCTTCTGTGAGAGGACTGGGTCAGTCCTCCTTATGCATAGATCCACAGGGCTAGAACCATGAGCCCCTACTAGAACCTAGTAGGGGCTCAAGTGCTTAAGTGAATGGGTAGACCAAATGATTCAGTAATATCCCTTTTCTAACCTTTCACAATACCCTGGGCATTCTTCCTGTTTTCAGTTCTCTCCTTAATCAGCTTACATTTCATGATTCTTCATTCCTTTGCTAATACACTTAATTTTCTTCATCCTGTTTCTAATCATTGTATTCATCTGGAAAAAGTACAACCTTGGACAAATCTAGCTATATGCCTTCTCTGTGCTAAGAATTAAGCAAATGAAAGTGGTTGGGGGAAAAGTATAGAATTAGTTGACTGTTTTATGTTAAATTTATTATCATCAATCTTGAGTGAGTCCTCTCTAATGCATGGCAATTCTGTTATACTTCTTTAGTAACTCGACTTTCCACCCTCCAACATGACATTTCATGTCTTCTCTTTTCTCAAACCCCTTTCCATCCATTCTCACTTCATAGCTCATTGGGAAAACAGAAGACTGGAATAGATGCTACTCACTGCCTCACCATCAAATCTGCAAACATTCCATCCTTTCTGCCTTCCCTCCAGTTACAATGAAAGAGAAGATGCTGGTCCTATCAGCCATTCTCTCCACACACTCCCCACTCCTGGGGATCTTATCTCCTCTTATTTTCTCAAGGATTTCCCTCCCTCAATTATCCCCTCATTCCCTCTCTACTAGATGGTTCCCATTAATCACAAGTGTGCTCTGGAATTGTATCTTTTTGGTTTGTTTTTAAAACAAAACTTCCTTAATCTCATTTCTCCCACTAGTTATGGACCATTTCTTGGCTTTCCTTTATAGCTAACTCCTTCAAAACAGCTGTCATCACTATCTCTACTTCTTTATTTTCAAAGCCCTCAAATCTGTTTTGTTTTGTTTCTTATCACCACTCCGCAGAAAGTGATGAAACTGCCCCAGCTTAGTCTCTGTCTTACTCAGGTTCTTAGCAACATCTGATCCAGGTAACTAGTTATTCTTGAACTACTCTCTTCCATTAGCTGCCAGGACATCACTGGTAGGAAAAAAAAATTCCTATCTCACTGACCAACTCTATATAGTCTCCTTCGTTGCTGCTTCTCCACTATATATACAATCAAGTTACGTATCTATTGCTTATTGGCTTATTGTCTGTATCATTAACTACATAGAAGTTCTATGAAAGCAAATAATTGGTTTCCTTTACTCACTACTGTGACTACAATGCCATAGAAAAGTGCCTAGTAGAGTAAGAGCTCAATAAATACATGTTGAATAAATGGCTGAAGTTGGAATGACTCAAGAGTTGATATAAATTAGTCTTCCTTTCCCAAATAGTACAGTGATTTCAATCACTTTCATGGCTTTTAAATCAACCAACACACTAATGACTCCCAAATTCCACTTGTCTTTGATGTTTCTCCTGAGTTCACATCACTTTTATCTAACTGCCTACTTGGCAACTCTACTTGGCTGTCTAATAAGCTTCTAAACTTAGTATGTCCAAACCTGAGCTTATACTTTATCAGCAAAAAAAAAAATCTGTCAGTCCTTGAGTCTTCCCCTGATTAACAGATGGCACACAGTTGCTCAACCCAATGTCTTAATCTACCTTAATTCTTCCCTTTCCTGCCCACATCAAACCCACCATCAAGTGCAGTCAGTGCTACCTCCAAAATAAACTGGGATTTATTCATTTGTATGCACAAAGCCACCCCAGTCCTAACCATCACTGTTCACTTAAATTATTTCAATCATTATACCTTCCACAAGGCTTGTATATGTAAATGGGATGGTGTTACTCCTCTATCAAGGTCTTATCATTATTCCTGGACTAAAATTTAAACTCTTTGCCATAACCTACACAGCCCTGGCCCAGCTCTTCCTTACTTCTCTAACCTCCATCTCATACCATTTACCCTCTCCTTCACTATGCCTCAGTCACATTAGCCTTCTTTTATTCCAAGTCCCTTCCTACCTTCAAGTGTTCACTCTTTATGTTTTCTCTTCCTGGAATGCCTTTCTACCATCTTTTTTTTTTTTTTTTTTTTTTTTTTTTAGCACAGCTGGGGCGCCTGGGTGGCTCAGTTGGTTAAGCACAGCTGCTGCATTCTTATCCTTCAGCTCCTGTGTCACCTCCTCAGAGAGACCTTCTTTAACGATCCCATCTCAAGTGGCTGCCCCGACTGTGCTCTTATTAACCTGCTTTTTTAAAAATGCAGTACTTATTCAAAGTTGTAATTAACAATTTTATTTATATTTCTTTGTCTGTCACTCCCAGTAGACTTTGAGGTTCATGAGGTCAAGAATTTGATTAACGTATCCTCAGCATCTAGTTGGTATTTAATATGTATTTGTTAAATGAATAAACATAACAATGTCGACTTCTACATCTCCCATCCCATTAGTATTAATTTCCAGCCATTAAAGAAATGTGATGGATTTCTATGATATTAGAAATCCGATAATAATATATTTTCTTATAACCTAAAGTAATATAATGGTGGGTGAGGGTAGGTTGAAAAGAAGCTATTATGACAAGGAGGTAGCTGTCAGCTGTATTTGGTGTGCCGGGGTCCAAACCATAACAGGTGATTTGGTTAGATTTAGTGACAGGGAGAGCAGATGACAGAGAACAATAATGATATGATTACAAGTTGAGACAGCAATGTTGATATGATCACAAGTTGAGGTAATAGCCTGTGCCTGAGGCCTCCTATAGGAAAGAACATACACAACAGTGCTACTTTGCACATAACCAGAACCCAACTAATGAGACTGGCTGATTACAGACCACTCTTTACAATGCCATAAAACTCTCCTCTGCGACTTATCTCTATCTGTAAAATGAATCTTAATTTGACTGTAAAAAAAAATGTTTTCTTAAAACTCAAAAGCAATAGGATGTTACCTTTACATAAATAAACAGAGCAAACTGAATAAGAAAACAGCACTTTCTAGACCTTCACTATGTATACCTTTGGGAAGAAATCTGTGATTCTTAGGCATGGGTCAGGGAAACAGAACCAACGGAAGTGAGAAGTAGTCAAACCCTGGACATGTTTTGAACTTACTACATTTACATTGTAAACTGCAACTACAATATTCACACATATAACCTTAATTGTCTTTTAAGTCTACTAAAAATGGCTTTACAGAAAATGGCAAGTCATTTCAACTTAAAACAGGAATGAGCATGGAATTGTCACAAAAACTGGTTAAATCAAAGTTCATTTTATACATCATTAAGCATTAGTGTTTGGACACTAGATCTTAATATTACAATCCAGTACAGGGTTTCCTATAGCTCCTTGGTCACCTCTTTGGAGAGGCTCTCATCAAAAACAACCTCCCCAGTTACTGTCAATCTGCTTTATTTTTACCACAGTATTTATCACTTTAAGATTGGTTTAGGTGTCTGTTTGTTATTATGGTGATTTCAGATATAATCTTAATATCTGTGCTTTTCATTGATAATCTAGCCCACCATGTTTTCTTCATTCATAGTCTTGACTTGGAAAAGCTCTACTTTTTATTGCTGTGCAGAGGGGTTTGAATAGTGATCTACCACCATTGGCAAGATAGCAAGTGTGAGACTCAGGAACTTTTCATTTGCTGTTCCCCCTGCCTGGAATGCTCTCTTGCCCCAGAAGTTTCCATGCCTTGCTCCACCACATCATTTGATCTCTGCTCAAATGCTAGCTCAGGGGGACCTTCCTTCACTTTTCTATATAAAGTAGTGCCCTGAACTTCTCTCTCTTCTTTCATATACCATTAATGTCAAGTCCTTATCATGGTTTAATTTTCTTGCAGAATCTATCACCAAACGGCATATTAATTTCCTTAATTGTTTACTGTGTACCCTGGCCTAAAGGCAAACCCATAAGAACAGGGATTTTTTTTTTTTTTTTTTAATTCACTGTTATTTCTTCAGCTCATAGAATACTGCCTGGCTGTATAACAGGCATTCAATAAATGCCTGTTGAATGAACAGACTGATGAAACAAAAACAACCTCTTCTGATCCTTCTCTCCTTCAGTTTATCCAACTCACGGATGTCAAATTTTCTAATTTAGAACTCCAATGCAAGTCACTCCTTTCCTGACAAGTTCTAGTTCCTTCCACCTACCAGAACAAATTTAAACTCTTATTTCTACTATCCAAAGGCCTTCAGCCCACTCTTCTTGTCTTATCTGCTCCACACATACATTATAACCTGGGTCACTTGTTGCTTGTGCCAGTTACATATAAGCTTGTCCCATTCCCCATCCCTGACTTTAATATGTAAAGGGCATTTCAGTCTTTTTTGCCTCTTACAGCACAAAGTGGATGACTAATGTTTTTGCATGTCTGGCGTTCATTTTCCCTTAATTTAAGGGAAGACAGAAGAAACCACCCTTCTACTGGTCATAGTGTTTCAAAGTATGTCTCTGACCAACCTCACATTGCTGTATATTAGATCTCCAGAACTCATCTTGCAAAACTGAAACTCTGTACCCCTTAACCACACTTCTGCTTGTCTCCTTCTACAAGCCTCTGTCAACCACCAATATACTCTTAGCTTCCAGGAGTTCAACTTTTTAAGATTTCCACATACAAGTGAGATCATACATTATTTGTCTTTGTACGACTGGCTTACTTCATGTACCATAATGTCCTCCAGGTTCATCCATGTTGTCACAAATGGGAGAATTTCCTTCTTTTTTATGACTAATACTCCACTGTAGATATATACATCATATTTTATTTACCCATTCGTCAATGGACATTTACATTATTTCCATATCTTGGCTATTGTGAATAATGCTGCAATGAACATAGGAGTGCAGATATCCCTTTGAGACACTAATTTCATTTCCTTGGATATGCACCCAGAAGGGAGAATGCTGGGTCATATGGGATTTCTATTTTTATTTTTTGATGAACCTGCACATAGTTTTCCATAAT
Organism: Zalophus californianus; assembly: GCF_009762305.2. NCBI lineage: Eukaryota > Metazoa > Chordata > Mammalia > Carnivora > Otariidae > Zalophus > Zalophus californianus. Next base: position 72,170,088 of record NC_045596.1, read on the forward strand.
GGCTAACCAATTTACATTTCCATCCAGTACAAGGGTTCCCTTTTTTCCACATCCTCATCTACAATTTTTATCCTGTCTTTTTGATAATAGCCATTCTAAGAGATGTAAGATAATATCTTCTTGTGGTTTTGCTTTGCATTTCCTTGATGATTAGTGATGTTGAGTAGCTTTTCATGTACCTGTTAGCCATTTGTATGCTTTCTTTGGGAAAATGTCTACTTGGATCCTTTGCCCACTTACTATTTTCTTTTTGCTATTGAGTTATATGAATTTTTTTATATTAATCTCTTATTGAATATATGGTTTGCAAATATTCTCTCTCATTCTGTAGGCTGCCTCTTCCTTTTGTTGATGGTTTCCTTTGCTGTGCAGAATACTACAAAGTTTGGGTTTTAGTTTGATGTAGTCTCACTCATTTTTGCTTTTGTTGTCTGTGCTTTTGGTGTCATATCCAAAAAAAATCATTGCCAAGGCCAATGTCAAGGAGTTTGTCCCCTATATTTTCTTCAATGTGTTTTATAGTTTGAGGTCTTATGTTTAAGCCCTTAATCTGTTTTGAGTTACTTTTTATGTATAATGTAAGATAAACGTCTAATTTCATTCTTATGCATGTAAATATCCAGTTTTCTTAGCACTACTTATGGAGGAGACTGTCCTTTACCCATTAGTTATTCTTGGCACCCATGTGGAAGATCAGATGACTATAGATGCATTGATTTCTATTTGGACTCTTTATTTCATTTTGTGGTCTATATGTCTGCTTTTATGCCAGTATCATACAGTTTGATTACTATAGTGTGATGCCACCAGCTTTGCTCTTCTCACTCAAGATTGCTTTGGCCATTTGGGGATTTTCATGGTTCTGTATGAAATTTAGGACTTTTTTTTTTTTCTATTTCTGTAAAGAACATCATTAAGATTTTGATAGGGATTGCATTGAATCTGTGGGTCATTCTGGGCAGTACAGACTTAACAATATTCTTCCAATCCATGAATGCAGGATGTGTTTGCATTCGTTTGCATTATCTTTTTACTTCATCACTGTTTTATAATTTTTAGTGTACAAGTCTTTCACCTCTTGGTTGAGTTTATTCCTCGGCATTTTATTGTTTTTGTTGCTAATATGAATAGGTGTTTTCCTAATTTCCTTTTCAGATATTTTGTTGTTTGTGTATAGAAACATGACTAATTTTTTATGTTGGTTTTGTATCTTGCAACTTTACTGAATTCATTTATTAATTCTAACAGTTTTTTGAGGGGGCATAGTTTTTAGAGCTTTCTATATATAAGACCATATCATCTGCAAAGAGACCATCCCACCTCTTCTTTTCAGACTTGATTCATTCTGCCTATCTATTTTTTTTAATTGCTCTGGCTAGGATTTCTGGTACTGTGTTGGGACCTGCAGTGTCAGGAATGGGCATTCTTGCCTTGTACCTGATTTTGGAGGGAAAGCTTTCAGTATTTCCCCATTATGATACTACCTATGGGCTTGTCAGATATGGCCTTTATTGTGTTGAAGTAAGTTCCTTCTATACCTATTTTTTAAGGGATTTTATTATGAATGTTTTGTGTTTTTTCTGCATTTACTGAAATGATTACATGTTTCCCCTTTAGTTTTGTTAATGTGGTGTATATCACATTGACTGATTTGTGTACATTGAAATATCCTTGTATTTCAGGAATAAATCTCACGTGGTCATGTTGTATGATCCTTTAACGTGCTATAGAATTTGGTTTGCTAGTATTCCCTACTCAGGACTTTTGCATCTCTGTTCCTCAGTGATATTGGGCTGTAATTTTTTTCAAAGATTTATTTTTTGAGAGAGAGAGAGCATGAGCAGTGGGGAGGAGCATAGGGAGATGCAGAGAATCCCCAAGCAGGCTCCCTGCTGAGTGTAGAGCCTGACACGGGGCTCCATCCCAGGACTCTGGGATCATGACCTGAGCCAAAATCAAGAGTTGGACACTTAACTGACTGAGCCACCCATGAGCCCCTGGGCTGTTTTCTTATGGTGACTTTGTCTGCTGTAGTATCAGGGCAAGGCTGACCTCATAACATGAGTTTGAAAGCATGCCCTCTTGCTTATTGGAAGAGTTTAAGAAGGATTCATATTGCTTTTTTTGCTGTATCTTCTGTGAGAATGAAGACCATGCTCAGCAATCAATCAACATTTCAGAAAATGTTGACATCACTCTGAAGTGTCGTCTGAAGCACTGTTTATGTGAGGGGCCCCAGAGGCACTCTGAAGGGGGATTTTAATCCCATCAGTGTAGAACTCAGTCTCCTTGAAAAGACAAAGAAGAGGCTCCAGGTTGACAAATGGTGGGAAAATAGGAACTGACCACTATTTGTACTATCTGTAGCCATGTATAGAACATGATTGAAGTGTTATACTGGGCTTCCATTACAAGATGGGGATGGTGTATGCTCCCTTCCCCATCAATGTCATTATTCAGGATAATGGTTTGCTTGTTGAAATCCAAAATGTGATGGGAGAAAAATACATCCACAGGGTTTGAATGAGGCCAGCTATTGCTTGTTTAGTATCTCAAGCTCAGAAAGATGATTAATTTCTGAAGGAAACAACACGGTGAACTTGTATCAAATTCAGTTGCTTTAATTCAGCAAGCCACAACAGTTAAAACAAGGATATTGGAAAAATTTTGCATGGTATCTGTTTCTGAAAAAAGAACAGCTCAGCAGGCTGATAAGATCAAAACTGTCCAGCTACAGAAAGAGCAGGATGTCAGATGATTCCTCTGACTTATTTGTGATATTTTAAAGATGGAATAAAAGTTGTGTGTTAAAAAAAAAGGAGGAGGACTGGTATTAAATCTTCTTTGAAAGTCATCTGGTATTGCACTTTTTGTTGTTGCTGTTGAAAGTTATTTGATTACTGATCCAATCTCCCATGTTTTCTATTTCTTCTTGATTCAATTTTGATAGGCTGTATGTTCCTAGAAATTTATTCATTTCTTCTAGGGTATCCAATTTGTTGGCACATAGTTGGTCACAGTAATCCCTTATGATCCTTTTTATTTTTGAGGTAGCCACTGTAATATCTCCTCTTTCCTTCTGATTTTGAGTCTTCTTTCTTCTTAGTAAGTCTAGTTAAGGGTTTGAATTTTTTTTTTTACCTTTCCACACAAAACTTAGTTTTGTTGATTTTTCTATCATTTTTCTGTTCTTTATTTAGGCTCTAATCTTCATTATTTCCTTTATTCTGCTAATTTTGGGTTTACTCTGTTCTTTTCCCAATTCCTTGATTGTAAAGTTAGGATGTTTGAGAAATTTGTTTTTTAATGTAAGCATTTATCAAAATAAACTTCCTCCTAAGCATCTTAAATGTTCCTCCTTCCTTTTTGTAGCATTTTATAAGTTTTGGTAAGTTGTGTTTTTGTTTTTATTTGTTTTAAGATGCTTTTTAAACTCTCTTTCAATTTCCTCTGTGACCCAATGTTGTTCAAGAATGTATCATTTAGTTTCCAAGTATTTGTGAATTCTCCCATTTTCTTACTGTTATTGATTTCTAGTTTCATTAAACTGAAGTTGAAAAGATACCTGGGATGATTTCAGTCTTCTTAAATTTGTTAAGATTTGTAGTGTCATCTAAGATGTAATTGATCCAGGAGTATGTTCTGTGTGCACTTGAGAAGAATGTATATTCTTCTGTTGTTGGGTTGAAACTCCTGAACATGTCTGTTAGGTCTATTTGGTCTATGATGTTCTTTAAGTCAGCTGTTTCTTTATTAATTTTTGTCTGGATATTCTATCTTTTATTGAAAGTGGGGTTGAAGTTTCCTAGTATTATTGTATTGCTGTCAATTTCTCTCTTTAGATCTGTATTTGCTTGATATATTTAGGTCCTCTAATGTTGGGCACACATATGTTTACAATTGCTAAGTCTTCCTGAACTGGCCATTTTATCATTATAATATGTCCTTCTCTGTCTTAGAGAGTTTTTGACTTGAAGTTTATTTTTTTTCTTGATATAAGTATAGCCACACTTAGTTTCTTTTGACTTTTTTTTTTTAGATTTATTTATTTGAGAGAGCAAGAATGAGAGAGAGAGAGTACATGAGAGGGGAGAGGGTCAGAGGGAGAAATAGGCTCCTCGCCAAGCAGGGAGCCTGATGCGGGACTCGATCCCAGGACTCCGGGATCATGACCTGAGCTGAAGGCAGTCGCTTAACCAACTGAGCCACCCAGGCGCCCCTCACACTTAGTTTCTTTTCGTTACCATTTTCAGTCAATACTTTTTTTCCATTCTTACACCTTCAGCATCTGTGTGTCCTTATACCTAAAGTGAGACTCTTGTGGAGAGTATATTGCTAGATATTCAATTGACTGATTAATTCTTTTTTTTTTCAAGTTTTTAATTCTAGTTAGTTAACATACAAGGCAACATTGGTTTCAAGAGTAGAATTGAGTGATTCATCACATACATATATCACCTAGTACTCATCACAAGTGCCCCCCTTAGTACCCATCACCCCCATTTAACCCATCTTCCTACCCACGTACCCTCCAGCAACCCTCAGTTTGTTCTCTATAGTCAAGAGTCTGTTTTATGGTTTGCCTCTCTTTTTCCCCCCATGATCATGTTTCTTAAATTCCACATATAAGTGAAATCATATGGTGTTTGTCTTGTGACAAATCTATCTACCTATCTATCTATCTATCTATTTATCTATCTCATATCTTCTTTATCGACTGCTGAAGGGATGTTGGTTTTTTTTAAATCCATTCAGTCACTCTGCCTTTTGGAGAATTTATTCCAATTTTTAATCCAATTTATACTTAACTGTTGATAGGTGAGGACTTACTGTCATTTTGTTCATTGTTTTCTGTTTTGATTTGTTCCTCTTTTCTTCTGTTATCTAATTTTTTTGAAGAGATTTGCTCTGGTTGTTTTCTCATCTTCTGTGTGACTATTAGTTTTTTTTTTCATTGTGGTTATCTTGAGATTGCATACAATACTTCTATAGTTATAGTAATCTATTTTAAATTGATAACCATTTAACTTCAGTCACATAGAATTCTACACTTTTACCATCCCTGGTACACTTTGATTTCCTATAGTCAGAGGTTACTTCTTTTTAAATTGTATATCCATTAATAAATTATCTTTTAACTTTTATTTTAGGATTAGAAGTAATTTACACATCACTATTATAATGTAATGCTATTCTGCATTTGTCTATATTTTTACTTTTACAGTGAGATTTACACTTCTGCCTTGTTTACCATGTTTGCTGGTTTAACAGATTTTATTCATTTATTTTAGAGAGAGAGAGAATGCGTGGGCGCGTGGGGGTAGGGGCAGAGGGAGAGGGAGAGAATCTAGAATAGATTCCATGCTCAGCAAAGAGTTGGACACAGGGCGCAGAGTCCCATTTGGGGCTTGACCTCATGAGTCAGAGACCATGACTTGAGCTGAAACCAAGAGTTGGGCACTTAACCAACTGAGCCACCCAGGTGCCCATGTTGATGTTTTTTATTTCAATTTGAAGATCTCTCTTAAGCAGTTCTTTTAAGGCAGTGTAGCGTTGACAAATTTCCTCAGTTTTTGTTTGTCCCTTGGTTTGTTATTTATCTCTCCTTCATTCTTTAAAGGATAATTTTTCCAGGTATCCTATTTTTGTTTTTGTTTTATTTTAGTACTTTGAATACATCCTTCTACCTCTCCTTTCCTACAAGCCTTCTTCTGAGAAATCCACTGATATCTTAGTGTGTGTGGGGGTCCCCTATATGTGATGAGTCATTTTTTCTCTTTCTACTTCGAAAATTCTTCACACTTGATTTTTGACAATTTGATTATAATGTATCTCATTATAGTGTTCTTTGAGTTGATCTTATTTGAAGTCCTTTGAACTTCACAAATCTGGATGCCCATTTCCCTCCTCAAATTTGGAAAGTTTCCAGCCCTTTTTTTTTTTTTTTTAAATAAGCTGGCTACCCCTTCTCTCTGTTTTCTCCTCTGGTACTTCTATAATGCACACATTGATTTACTTGATGTCTCATAAATCCTGTAGGCTCTCTTCATTCTTTTTCATTCTTTTTAATCCTGTGACTGGCTAATTTCAATTGACTTTTATTGAGTGTGCTGATTCTTTCTTCTTCTTGACTGAGTCTGCTGTTGAAGCTCCCTACTGCATTTTTTTTTTTTTCCATTTCATTCATTATATTCTTTTGCTCCAGAATTTGACTGGTCCTTTTTATGATTTCTCTTTGTTTAACTTATTTTGTTCATGTATTGTTTTCCTGATTTCACTGAGTTGTCTCTCTGAATTTTCTCATAGTTTGCTGAACTTCTTTAATTATTTTGAATTATTTGTCAGGCATTTCATAGGTCTCCATTTCGTTGAGGGTCAATTCCTGGGAATTTTCTGTGTTCCTTTGCTACTTTCATGTTTCCTTGATTTTCCATGTCCTTTACTACCTTGCATTGGTGTCTGCACTCAGCTGTTGCAAGCGACAGCAGAGACTACAGGGGTCCTCAGCAGTGAAGGCTGTGGTTGTCAATGGGGCAATGAGGGCTGCTGGGGTCCTTTGGCTCTCCTTTACCTCCACAGAGGGAAGTGAAAGCCAAGAGGATCCTTCTTGGTATCAAGCTGTGCTGTGGCCCATGGAATAAGCCAATACAGGTAAACTGCTTCTTATACTTATCTATGTGGCTCTTGGGTTTGGTGCTGCACTGGTTGCTGGAGCTTCTTCACTGTACCCAGAATTTTCCCTGAGCTATTTTCATCCATTAGTTGTCAAATCATTGTTTTTGTGGGCAAACCAGGGTCGGGGCCTCCTACACCGCCATCTTACTCATGTGCTCAGCTTTTTTTTTTTTTAAGATTTTATTTATTTATTTGACAGAGAGAGACACAGTGAGAGAGGGAACACAAGCAGGGAGGGTGGGAGAGTGATAAGCAGGCTTCCTGCGGAGCAAGGAGCCCGATGTGGGGCTTGATCCCAGGACCCTGGGATCATGACCTGAGCTGAAGGCAGATGCTTAACGACTGAGCCACCCAGGTGCCCCTCAGCTTTGCTTTTTATTCTGTGAAATACTCCATGTACTTCCAAACAATTTTTTTATTTTTTGTTTTTTTTAGTCTGATTTTAGCCAAAGTTGCTTTTTGTTGTTTTCAACCAAAATACTTTAAGTCATACAAGTATTAAAGTGTCACTTTATAGTGTGGTCACTCAGTAGAAAACTGTGGAATCAAATCTTACAATGATGATGATGATGACAATCAAAATATAATACTGGCTATCACTTAATATAGTGCTTACTCCATGCATGGCATTTTTCTAAGTAGTTATTATACATTTATTCATTTTACCCTCACAATAACCCTCTGAAATATATACTTTTGCTGTCTAAATTTCTTATATACAGAAACTGAGGTACAGAAAGTAAAAGTAGATTATCCAAGGTCACACACCTAGTAAGTGGCAGAGCTGGAATTTGAAACTAAGCAGTCCATCTCCAGAGGCCTGCTACTAATTGTATAAAATAATGGTTCTCTAGAAGAATCCTTTGTATCTAATTAGATAAGGAAAAGTTGCAGGTTAGGTAACCCCAAAAGTAAACTAAAACAGGAATATTTAAAAATGACACATATAAATAATAATTATTTTTTTTACTTTATAAATCTTCAATGTTCATTTATTTTCCAGTCTTTTGAATATGGGCATTTGTTTGGGAATGTCCAAGAGCTTGGAATTCCACACCTTCTTCCTTGTATAAACCATAATGTATCCCTTATGTGGAGTAAAAATATAAAGCCTTTAAATCTTTATCAAGTCTCTCCAATGTATTCAACTTTTACAACAGAAATAATTCTTTGTGTACATAATACCATCTCTTTGCGTGCTCCATGTCCTCTCCTTATGCACCAGGAAGACTATACTTCTAGCCTCCCTTACAGTTAGGTAGGAAGCAGTAAGACTAAATCTGCTCAATGGAATGTAAGAAGTATGTTAAGCCACTTCCAAGTGTAGTCATAAAACTATTCCATATTATTCTTAACCCCTTCTTTTTCTGCTGAAGCAACTTTGGAGGACGGTTTGGACAAAATGGAGGAGAGTTGCTCAACTCCCTGCACTGTGGAGTGAGAAATAACTTCGGATTGTGTTGAACCCCTAAGATTTCAGAATCTGTTACAAAAGCTTGTATTAACTACTCTGGCACCATTTTCCTACAAATAGCTATAATGTTGCATTAACATTGCATTTGCTTAAATTATATAGGTACCACAAACAATAAACTAGTATGAATAGTTTTAGAAAAGGACAGCAACTCTTGGATAGCATAAAGTAAAACTGGTAATGAACAAGTATATAATAGTTTATTAGTCACAAGCCTTCAGAATTGCCATGGATAGCAGTCAGTATGCTTTAAAAGCAAATGCAGAGAATTGATTAATCTCGCAAATTAGTTAGATGGAGTTCTGTTAAGCAAACTTTTATTGTATACTCTAGAAATGTGAACCAGTACTCATTCCCAGAACAGTTACATGACTTTCCTAGAATAAATTTGAGTTAGCTTTTACTTAGGTGTACATAATGCAATTCAACAGACTTTTGAGTAAATATAAGTAACTAGAATAAGTCGTGTTTTGGAAGATACAAGAATGCAAGACTTACTCTACAACTTTTAGAGAAAAGCAGAAGGATAAGTAAATAGGAGATACTGTTCTGACCCTCAAAGAACTTATAATGCAATACAAGGAAAAAAGCAACTCATCCAAGGCAAAATGTGAGACTTGTTCTAATAAAAGGACAAAGAAAGTGCCCTCAGACAACAGAGGAGATGGGGATTAACTGCACCTGGAGGAGGAGCAAGGGCTTCATTGAAGGAGAATTTGAGATGTCGTGGGTTGGACTCCCACCCACCCAACCCAGATTAGACCTTGCAACAAGGGCAAGTAGTTTGAGTGGTTCAGCAGGGAAATGGGTGATAATGGAGGGAAGAAGGTAGCTAGTAAGGGTATCATTATGAAGCTAATTGAGATTTTACAGTAGTTTTGAGGCTCAGACTTAGGGGAAAGCTCTGGGAAACACTATATAACACAACAGACTTATTTCAACCAAGGAGTGAATGAGCTGGGAATTTATACCTGCATGCTCCTCAGTTATTGGGTAAGGGCTGCCCCTGGAGGGATATTCCTTTCTAGGTACTCCTGGCTCACAGAAATATGAACTCTATTCCTAGGAGACCAACTGAAGAAAAGAGCAGAAATTCAGTATCAAAGCAAATTCAAGTAATCTTTTGAAAATCTACAAATATTCACTTGCCATTTACTGAGGGTCCCTATTTGGCAAATACACAGAATGTAATGACTTAAAATAGGCAACTTCTGGGGTGCCCAGGTGGCTCAGTCGGTTAAGCATCTGATTCTTGATTTCAGCTCAGGTCATGATCTCCGGGTCATGAGATCCAGCCCCGTGCCACGCTCAGCATAGAGCCTGCTTACAATTCTCCCTCTCCTTCTGCCCCTTCTCATTTTTCTCTCTCTCTCCCCCTCTTTAAAAAGTACATAAATAAATAAAAATTAAATAGGCAACTTCTGAGGTGTCAGTCCCAAAATATTGCCATCTCACTCTAAGTAAAAGTTGCAGAGCATAACGATGTTTTCATAAGCAAAGCAATTTACTCTGTCTTCTGTTAAGTATTCTTCATAATAAGAAGGAAATTAACACCGGGCAGATATATCTAATCTATTCCAATGATTCCTGAGCAGACATGACTTTTGAGTGTTTATCTGTAAACACTCTACAAAACAAAATGGGGAAAAAGAAATTAACAGCAATCTGAATTGTAAATATGTGACTGGAGTCACAGAAGTATCCCAAGCTAAGCAGTAACTTCTAATACTACTTTTATTACTTAATGCTTTACATTCACTGATAATCAGTCACCACTACTAGAAGGTGCCTATATGAGTCATGCAAGCATTCTATTATGCAATTTTGTTTGTTCCTTAAACATCATTTACTATTTTTTAGCCTTCAAACTCAGAACCAATCTAAAATGTATAGCTCACTGTCCAAAGAAAGGCTTGATCTGAAGACATGAGCAAGTGAATTTCAATTTATTGCTACCTCTGAGTTCTGAGGTGCTCAAAACAACATTTTGGGGAGTACAAGTTAGTCAGTTTCACTATGTAAGTTCACCCACACAGAAAGATAACACGGCCAAATCACAAAGCATCAAACAACATAAAAACCAAAACATTTTGGGGGCGCCTGGGTGGCTCAGTTGGTTAAGCAACTGCCTTCGGCTCAGGTCATGATCCTGGAGTCCCAGGATCGAGTCCCACATCGGGCTCCCTGCTCAGCAGGGAGTCTGCTTCTCCCTCTGACCCTCTTCCCTCTCGTGCTCTCTGCCTCTCATTCTCTCTCTCTCTCAAATAAATAAATAAAAATCTTTAAAAAAAATTAAAAAAAAAAACCAAAACATTTTTTATTTCCTATTATGACTCTACTGCTACCCAGTTTGGAGTTTTCTTGAGGAGCTATAGCAAAGGTTAGGAGTAGCGAACGCATAAAGGAGTAGAATCAGAACAGAAATCTTCCCTGACACTAAATTACTACAATACATATTAAATAAATGTATGAGTTTTCATGGCACTGATATTTCAAATTAAACTAAGATTTTGGTTATTCCTATACTTGGCCTGTAATTAGTACTTTGAGTTTAAAAACCCAGCTCTGTCGTTTACTGCTCTTGACCCTGAATAATTTACTCTTTCGACTTGCTCAAGTTCAAGGTAGAATTAAGTTCATCTACTTCACAGGGCTACTGTAAGAAGTAAATGAGATAATATGTACAGAAGTAGTTAGCATAATACCTGGCATAAAGCCTCCTCCCTTTGGCCCTTCTGCTCCTGCACTGATTTTGTGTGTTTGTTATAGACTGTAAGTTCCTTCTGGAGCAGGGACAGGTCTTGTTTATTTTCTGAAGAGGCCCAGCCCTTAGTTCAGAGCTTTGCACAGAGTAGGTATTAAATATTTAAAAAAGTGAATGAACATTAGTTGAAGTTAATTTGTTTAGCCTGTAGCCCTAAATGAAAAATAAAGACACATGCAGTGTTCTTGAGCATGAAAAACATATGGGAAATAATTTAGGAAGTTTATGTGATCTATCAGTTTATGTGACTTTTACTCTACAGGAGTAAGACTGAACTTTGTAATCAAACTTGCCATACCACATACTGATAAGTGAGCACGTCCCTCAAACTAATCACTGTGAAAGGTTATTCTAATATTTTGCTTTTGCTCAGAACATTTTTCAACTATTTTGAATTTGCTTATGAGTCATACAGGAAAATCAGCCTAATTATTTTATAGCCGGTTTCAATTTTAAACACAAAAGTTAATATTTAATCACTACTTCCCAACTTAGTGATCTGCTGTGGCTCAAAAGGACTACTGATTATTTCCCATTATCAAATGTAGCATTAAAGGACAAGGATCTCCCAGTCCAATGATGACAATGTCCAATAGGACACATGAATGACATATGTTCTGAAGTCAATTTCAAAGAAATTCCTAAAGATAATGGGCAATAGTGACATTGTCTAATAAAGACAGTCTCACAAGATGTTCATTTGGAATACAGTGATACTGATTTAAGTACCTCTAGATCAATATTGAGCAACATATTAATCACATTCTGTGTATTACATATAGCCTTATTAAATATACATAAATATAATTTATACACAAAGTATGTAAACAGTATGTATATACTAGGCAGATCAGGCTCACATCTTTCCCATCTACCTCAGTATCTGCCATCCTCCTGGGTAAATTCAGGGCCAATATGAACAAACCATCAGTATCTTTATTCATCCCCTCTAACCATCTCCTTCGAATGACTTTCTCTTCTCTGCTTCAGTCACTTATTCTCATGAACACAACCTAAATCTCTTTATCACTCCAGACTGCTCCAACTCCAAAATTATTAATGTAAATATCTACTCTGTTCACAGCCCACCACTCTTCTAGCCTGCTTGCCCCCATCTCCCCAAATATTCTCTAGCCTAACTGGGGTCTCTAGTACCTCCTACTGTGTTCTTTCATATCCTAACTCACCTGTCAGCTCTTCTCACCACCTTCACTACCATTACCCTGGCCCAAGCCACCATCATTTCTTAACCAGGTTATTGTGATAAACTCCCAGTGGGTCTCTCTGCTACTGTCTATCCCTCTCAACAGTCTATCCTCTGCCTAGGAGTTAACAGTAATCCTTTTAATATGTGAGTCACGTCATGGCACTCTTTTGTTCAATACTGTCTAATAAAATGCTCTCAGAATAAAAGTCAAAGTGTCTACCATGACCTTTAAGAGCATCCACGATCTGGTGTCTTGTTGCCTCTTTGGCCTCATTTCTTTACCTTTTCCCCTAGCTCAGTGTAATTCAACCATACTGGCCTTATCAACAGCTGGAACAGACAAAAAACAGGTATACTCCCACCTTAAGGCTTTGTACTCCTCTTCTCCCCCTGTATGGAATGTTCTTCTCTCAAGGGTCTTTGTGGCTTGCTGCCACTTCCTTCAAATCTCTGCTCAAATGTCCCCATGCCAATGAAGTATTTGAGCACCCTATATAAATAAGTGAACGCCATTCCCCTACCTTACCAGTATTCTCTCTTTCCCTGCTTTTTTTCCACAGAACCTATCACCACCTGACATACTAGTTTCTTAATTATTTATTGACTATTGTTTATTGTAACTTCATTAGAATATAAGCATCATAAAGGCAGAGACTTTTGTCTATTCCTTACTGATGTATTCCTGTGCCTAGAACAATGCTTTGCACATAGCAGGCACTCAGTAATTATTTAGATTTAATAAATTCAGCTTAGATTACATGGTGCATTATTTAAACCACATTTAAGCCACCAAATTTTGCATATGTAAAAATCTGGATGATAAAGGTAATTCTTGGATGAATATGAGGGAAAAACTTCACTAAGTTTTGGATTTAGATCCTCTTATGAAGAGAGACTCTAGAATTATTCTGAAGCTAGAGAAATTAAACTATAGTTATTAGAGGTCTACTTGAAAGATAAGTTTCTCCTCACCTAGTTATTTAGAAATACAGATTTGACCTTCCAATTTGGCAAAATAAAGGTGCTTCTATTATGCTCCTTCCTTGAAACCTACAAAAACCAAAAATAATGAAAAAGAGAAAAGAAAGCTGCACCTTAAGCAAGAAATGGCCATAGCTATAAAGAACCAACTATGAAGACTACTTGCCAAATTCAGCAAAATGTGGATTAAAATGCCAAGAGCAAACATGCACATTCTCAGACCTCCAGCAGACTACAGATTTCTCCAAATGTCACAGTCCAAAAATGTCTATCCAAAATTCCTTTGGTTAAAGTAACAAGATCTAGTGGATATGCCCAAATCATTGCAGAATCTGGAAAAGCCTTAAAGGGATCTTAGTTCACTCCCAGAAAATGAGAGAAAAAGTGGACTTGAAGGAGGAGTCCTACAGATAAACTTTTTTCCTTATTTTTGCCTTGGCCCCCGGTAGAGGCCTGTCTGGAAATGGGACTGATGAATGCATTGTACAAGCCATGATCAATTTTGCAGCACTGACCAGAGTCAACTGAGTAGAAACAGACATTAGGCTACTCCCCTGAGAGCTTATTACAAAAAAGCTTCACTGAAGAGCCACACCAACTTCCTGCTTGCACCAAAAAAAAAAAAAAAAAAGTAAAAATCTAAAGTACAGCTTAAATTAAATCCATCTTGTTCTTAAAATGTCTCATCGTTCTTCTATTCTTATAATTGTTAACTCCATAGTTAAGCTGCATACTGGTTCCCTCTGCTACATAGCTCTTGTGCTACTTCCTATGGTCTGGCCAGAAATGTCTGGTCACCACTACACAAAGAACACAGGATGTAAAGCATATTCTTCTGGAAGATTTTCTGTTTTCCTGTTCACTTCCTCTCTCCAGCAACTTGTTGAAATCCCATTTTTCACAGAGCCACTTAAATACTTCACTCTTCCATAAAACTTCCACTTAAAAAAATAACTTATTTCCAGAAAACATATCTGAATAGATGCTTAAATACTAAAATCGCAATTTCCCATCTATTGAAGGTACAATCATATTCAATTCTTGCCCTTCCAAAGAGGATACTTAATATAGTCATAATAAAAAAAAACTATAATAGTGAATTAATAGTAAGAAATGTCTAGAAGCAGTAACTCTTCTGTCATGAGTAACACATCTGATTGTCAACTTTATTTTTCTGCTTTTGACTCTGTTTTTCTTTCATCATCAAGCCTGATTCCCTTTTAGGTAAAGAGAAGTAAGATAATACCATAAAGGTGATATGAACCTAATGATTTCTTTTCAAGCTAAAATTTATTGAAAACTTGCTATTTTTGTTTCATTTAATCATAACAAAAAACAGCCAAATTAGTGATAGTTTTCCTATTTTACAGATGAGGAAACTAAGGTTGAAGGAGAGACTGAATAATTTGCCCAGAGGCACACAAACTGGAAGTTCTAACCCATTCTGTTTTATTCTAGATTAGAGTTTTAAACTCTGTGCCCTAAGCTTATTGATAAATATATCTACTGAAGTATCCTTGACCCATCATTTCAAAGTAAGCCAAGGTCTTCATCAATTACTCTTCATCCGATATTCTCATCCTCCCCCCAATTTAATACTTTATATTTCTATACTATTTAACTGGCTTTGAAAATACTTTCACAAGCATTAATGGTGTGAATCCCACAATAAATCTATAGAATATTTGCCATTTTACATAACAGGAAAGGGAAACAGATATTATAAATTACCCAGTCATATCGCTGAGTAGCCAGGTTACAAATATAGGCCTTCTTGGGGGGAAACTGGAGGAGGAGACGAACCATGAGAGACAATGGACTCTGAAAAACACACTGAGGGTTCTAGCGGGGAGGGGGGTGGGAAGATGGATTAGCCTGGTGATGGGTATTAAAGAGGGCACGTTCTGCATGGAGCACTGGGTGTTATACACAAACAATGAATCATGGAACACTACATCAAAAACTAATGATGTAAAACACCATCAACTTTTTTCAAAGAAATGGAACAAATAATCCTAAAATTTGTATGGAACCGGAAAAGACCCCGAATAGTCAGAGGAATGTTGAAAAAGAAAAGCAAAGCTGGTGGCATCACAATTCCGGACTTCCAGCTCTATTACAAAGCTGTCATCATCAAGACAGTATGGTACTGGCACAAAAACAGACACATAGATCAATGGAACAGAATCGAGAGCCCAGAAATGGACCCTCAGCTCTATGGTCAACTAATCTTTGACAAAACAGGAAATAATGTCCAATGGAAAAAAGACAGTTTCTTCAACAAATGGTGTTGGGAAAATTGGACAGCCACATGCAGAGGAATGAAACTGGACCATTTCCTTACACCACACACAAAAATAGATTCCAAATGGTTGAAAGACCGAAATGTGAGACAGGAGTCCATCAAAATCCTAAAGGAGAACACAGGCAGCAAACTCTTCGACCTCCGCCACAGCAACTCCTTCCTAGAAACATCGCCAAAGGCAAGGGAAGCAAGGGCAAAAATGAACTATTGGGACTTCATCAAGATAAAAAGCTCTTCCATAGCAAAAGAAATAGTCCACAAAACCAAAAGACAACCGACAGAATGGGAGAAAATATTTGCAAATGACATATCAGATAAAGGGCTAGTATCCAAAATCTATAAAGAACTTATCAAACTCAACACCCAAAGAACAAATGATCCCATCAAGAAATGGGCAGAAGACATGAACAGACATTTTTCCAAAGAAGACATCCAAATGGCTAACAGACACATGAAAAAGTGCTCACCATCGCTCAGCATCAGGGAAATCCAAATCAAAACCTCAATGAGATACCACCTCACACCAGTCAGAATGGCTACAATTAGCAAGTCAGGAAACGACAGATGTTGGCGGGGATGCGGAGAAAGGGGAACCCTCCTACACTGTTGGTAGGAATGCAAGCTGGTGCAGCCACTCTGGAAAACAGTATGGAGGTTCCTCAAAAAGTTGAAAATAGAGCTACCATACAATCCAGCAACTGCACTACTGGGTATTTCCCCAAAGATACAAATGTAGGGATCCAAAGGGGTACGTGCACCCCAATGTTTATAGCAGCAATGTCCACAATAGCCAAACTGTGGAAAAAGCCAAGATGTCCATCGACAGATGAATGGATAAAGAAGATGTGGTATCTATCTATCTATCTATCTATCTATCTATCTATCTATCTACCTACCTACCTACCTACCTACCTACCTACCTACAATGGAATATTATGCAGCCATCAAAAGGAATGAGATCTTGCCATTTGCAACGATGTGGTTGGAACTGGAGGGTATTATGCTGAGTGAAATAAGTCAATTAGAGAAAGACATGTATCATATGATCTCACTGATATGAGGAATTCTTAATCTCAGGAAACAAACTGAGGGTTGCTGGAGTGGGGGTGGAAGTGGGAGGGATGGGGTGGCTGGGTGATAGACATTGGGGAGGGTATGTGCTATGGTGAGTGCTGTGAATTGTGCAAGGCTGTTGAATCACAGATTTCTACACCTGAAACAAATAATGCAATATATGTTAAGAAAAAAAAGAATGGGCGCCTGGGTGGTTCAGTTGGTTAAGCGACTGCCTTAGGCTCAGGTCCTGATCCTGGAGTCCCGGGATCGAGTCCTGCATCGGGCTCCCTGCTCGGCGGGGAGTCTGCTTCTCCCTCTGACCCTCTTCCCTCTCGTGCTCTCTATCTCTCATTCTTTCTCTCTCAAATAAATAAATAAAATCTTTAAAAAAAAAAAGGAAAAAAAAAAGAAAATAGGAGGGGAAGAATGAAGGGGGGGAAATCAGAGGGGGAGATGAACCATGAGAGCCGATGGACTCTGAGAAACAAACTGAGGGTTCTAGAGGGGAGGGGTTGGGGGGATGGGTTAGCCTGGTGATGGGTATTAAAGAGGGCACGTTCTGCGTGGACCACTGGGTGTTATGCGCAAACAATGAATCATGGAACACTACATCAAAAACTAATGATGTAATGTATAGCGATTGGCATAACAATAAAAAATTTAAAGAGAAAAAAAGAACTAATGATGTAATGTATGGTGATTAACATAATATAAAACAAACAAAAATAAAACAACACAAAAAACCAAATATAGGCCTTCTTATTCTATGTTCAGCGCTCTTTCCAGAACTGTTAAAATCTTTAAAAGTATCTAGTATCTTTTCTTAAAATAAGGCAGTCATGAAGTACTCAGTAAACTATCATGTTTTCAATTTTATTCAATTATTTTGAAAATACTCTCTGACACTGATTTCATATCATGTACAAATTGTGATCAGGCACATTATTTTCAGTAAAATGAATAGTCCATCTACGGAATTCAAGGAATTTTCAATGCCAGGCATTGTGCCACAGCTTGACAGACATGAGGCCTGAAATGACATTGCTTCTATAATCACATCAAAGATTGCTTAGTATGTCAAATGTAGGGAAAGGAGTGGTGGGATGGAAGTGTGAATAAGTAGAGTGGGTTCAAATTATGAAAACCCTTGTTTGTCTTGTTAAGATTTAGATTTTATAATGTAGGGATAGATGAAGAAAACCCACTGAAGAATTCTGAGGTGAGAAGTGACATGTTCGTAACTGCATAATAAAGAGTAACTCAGGGGCGCCTGGGTGGCTCAGATGGTTAAGCGTCTGCCTTCGGCTCAGGTCATGATCCCGGGGTCCTGGGATCGAGTCCCGTGTCGGGCTCCCTGCTCCGCGGAGAGCCTGCTTCTCCCTCTGCCTCTGCCTCTCTCTCTCTCTTTCTCTCTCTGTCTCTCAAGAATAAATAAATAAATCTTTAAAAAAAAAAATAAAGAGTAACTCAGGCAGAAGAGGGAAGATCGAGTCAAGGGACAGACTAGAGTTGGGGAAACAAGTAAGAAGGCTATTGTAACAATCTCCCAAGGATTACTCAGTCCACAAATCTGGCTGATTATTAATATTACCAAGGAAGCCTTTTAAAATGCAGGTTTGGGGGCCCTACGATGAGTTTCTGACTCTAGGTCTGGGTCACCAGGTGATTGTGATAATGAGCTAAGGACAGAATTCTCTTACCTGGATGAGAGGCTTTGAGGAAGCAGTAGTGGGAGGTGGGGAGAGACTGAAGAGATACTTAGACAGCAGAATTAACAGGTTTTAGTGATTGTTGGACACCAACCTGGTGCAACTGTGTAGACGGATGGGCCATTCATTAAGACAAGTGGAGCGCTAGATCTTCAAAGACAAGAAAAGATGATGAGATAACCCACGGGACATGCAGGTGCAAGTGACCACTAGGCAGTTAGGTATTTATGTATGGTTTGCCAGGCAGACCTCTGCACTGAAGACCTAAGAATAAACCTAGGAAATAACAACGTTTAATTCTGACTGAGAATGAAGAATCCTCGAATGAGACTGAAGAAAGGCCAGAGAAATAGGAAGATGACAAGAACCATTCAATATTCATTCAAATATTTAATACAGAAAGTTTGGTTTGGGGACATGTGAAGGCCTGAATTACAAGTAAAGGCATCCTAATTACATACTGTCAGCAAAAGAGTAGGAGACAGAACAATGAAGCAAAAGGTCTATTTACTTAAGGCAGAAACAGGTTATGATCAGGCTTGTTTTTTAGGCACAGAACTCTATCACGCTGGTAGAAAGGAGATGGGAGACGAGTGTGTCTAGAAGTGGGAGAACTGTTTGAAACTGTGTGGCTGTGATAAGGTCCTAATCTAAAGCAGAGGTAATGGGTAGATAAAAGACACCCATTCTAAGAGATAGAAGATGGAACGTGAGTCCCTGTGGGAATGGTAAAGCGGGGAGGAATCAAGGACAAACTAAGGATTCTAGTCCAGCAGGCTGGGGACTGGCAAATTAGGGTGAGAGAGGACAGAACACTAAGTTTTGGGGATGATGTTTTTGGTATGAGAAATTTGAGGCACCAGTGTGGCATTTTATAGATAGTGAGAAAGACAGTTCTATTGCTCTTCTGACAAGCTGGGGCTCAAGTTATGATTTCAAAGTCATCAGCAGTATGTACGGTAACTAAAGTAAAAGACAGTCACCCAGGCAAATATATATTTAGTGAGAATAAATGAGTAACAGTGGTGATTGTCAGGAGAGTCAGAATGTAGTACTCAGAATCAGAGATAATAGTGCAGATACTGCCTGACCTACACCAAGAGCAGTGAGACCTACATCAGCATACTATTGGTGTACTCAGTGAATAAATTTTTGGTATTTTGGGGCAATTACATCAGGCTGACATCTTGTAATGTGCTAGAAATTAACAAAAATCTGTGGATAAAAAAAGAAGAAATCTGTAGATGATTTTCAATTTAACTATTATTAATTTTGGTCCCTTCTGGGCTATCTCTGTACAAATCATTTTATAAACCTAAGTACAGCACTTTCCAATTATACTGATTGTATCAGATATAATGCTTTTGGTGCAAGAAACAGAATACTCCACTAAAAGTAGTTCATACTCCGAGGACCTTTATTTCCCTGATGTAACTCCAAGTCCAGAGGTTTGTGAGTTCCGGGTTGGTTCAGCACATCAGCAAAGATGAGGAACCTAGCCTTTCTCCCCCATTAGCTGCCAACTTCAGTGTGTCAGTGATACCTTCATCAAGGGCAACGATGGTGGCAGCAGCTCCAAGCATCATACCTTCAGATGATAACATCTGAAAGCAGGATGGAAGAGATGGGCATCTTTTTCAAAGGCCTGCTACTTTGTCACTTTGTAATTAAGAATTTAAAAATTAACTACATTAAGTTAAATGGATAAATCTTAAGTGTACAGTTGCATGAGTTTTGACAAATGCATACACCCAAATAACCCACATCCCTATTGAGATGAAGAACATTTTCATTACCCCCAGAGAATTCCCTTGGGCATTTTCCTAGTCAATCACAAGCATCACTATACCCAGAGGCAAGCCACAGCTCTGATCTCTTAAACCATTCTTTTTAATCAGGGATGACAATCTTCCCCAGAGGCGCTCTGCTCCCAGCACACTTCGCCTTACATCTCCTCTGTCAGAACTGTCTCAATCTTCTTTTAAGTCAGTTACTACCTAAAAAGGATGGTAGTCTACACCACTGTGACTCATCCATCCCTTGCAGCTGTGGGAGGGACCCCTCTGACCTCAGCACTTTGCTGCAAGCCCACATAAAATGTTGTTTGTTTGAAGCAAGAAATAAGAAATTGCTGTACACACACACACACACACACACACGCACGCACACGCACACGCACACACACCCCTATCCTATTCCTCTATGTATCCAGCCATCCAATATCTGATCCATTCTTCTAACTTTATTTCACTTGCAAATGTGCTAAGTATATACTCATTTAAGTCATGATTAAAATACCGAAAATAACACAAACAAATGTAGAGACCTGCCCCAAAGTTAACACCAATCTACATTCAAAGTCCTTCATCCTGGTCCAAATGCAACCAAACATTGTCTGAGCCCCAAATCTCCATACAGTCCACAAGGATATTGTGAGGAGCTTCATTCAATCCTTTATGACTCTGTTCCCCCCCTGGGGTGCATAAAGGTGTGTCAGGGGATACATTTAGTACTTATAGTATGCTAAGGATTTCATTGTGAGCCTACCATTTCCTTTTTAACCCAGCTTCCTTTTGGTTTGTATCTAATATTTCTATGATTTTAGGAATTAAAAAAATCTGCTTTCTAAACAATATCCAAGTTTCCATACCTAATTGTGGCTAGCATGTTCTTTATTTTTATAGACCCTAAAATGGCACTGGCATATTCCATTAAAATAATTTTCGTAACCTCCATTTCATCCTTACTGGCTGTAACTAGGTCCAGAACATCATACTCCTTTGTAGCGTAACTACCATATCAGCAAGGTCAGTAAAGAATGTACCAACTGTTTTGCTTTAGCAGAATGATGCTTCCACAGTATAGAAATGTGGTTTCCAACCATGACCTTTATCTGCCTCTACACCAGATCTGAAACTTCCATTAACAGAGGAGCAGTCATATTCTACATCTACCTAAGATATTTGTATTTGACTCCCATAGACTATCAGTTTGTGTGTCTTATCTTGTACTCTCATGCTAAGCTCTCCACCAGACTTAAACCTAGTAGCTCAATGACTTCCAAGCAGGGACTCCTTCCACATAATTCAACAGGTGTTATTTTACTTGCACAGCATATAACCTCCTCTTGGCGCAATCCAGTTAATACCTGCATCTCAGCAAGTTTGTCTTGCCTAGATTATATTTTTGTATTTTCATTATTTTTTTGACTATCTTATCAACTCTAGTTAAAAAGTACAAGTGTAAAAAAGTGTTGATCAGAGATACAGCTGAAACAAAGTCAATTACTTTTTAATATTTTAAAAAGAAGCCTTTGCAAAGTACTATAGGAACCAGACGAAAAAATTTAAGATAGACTTTTTTTCTATTTAAAACAATTATTTAATTTTTTGGTAGCAAAACTGGTATATTTATTTCCCATATTTTCTCTGTGAATCACTGACACATTTTCTCAGCTATTGTGTTGCCTCCAATTTAGGTTATACTTTTATCTCATTTTATCATTTTATCTGTGTATTATTCTTCCCTTCCCTCAAATTTTAAATTTCAGCTTAGAGTTCTTTTTATCAGTTTGGCGAGATTCCAGAAAAATTCAGATGTACTATATTCCTTATGGGGAGTCTGTTGTATTAACAGCATAAGCCCTGGTTAAAAAAACCTAGTTTTTTTTGTCTTCTTTTGCTTTTTTAGAAGGGTGCTACTTGATACTCTTTACCTTTTATTTCTTCTTCAAAGTCATGGTCTCAACTGGAAGAAGAAATGAAAATACCCCTTCAGTGACCAAAACAAGTGCTTGGGTTTTATCATTCATTGCCATATGAATCAACGGGTATAATGCAGTCTGTAAATGTGATAAGTTTCAGGAAACCTCCTAAGGGAACCTCCCATATCCATTCCATCATGGTTTGCCTCAATATAAATGAGAAAGAAATAAGATGCCTTCCCTGGAGGATTTGATTTGGTTTATCCTCAGACTCTCTTTGGAGATCTACATGTATTTCCCTAATGTGTAAAGGATAGGTTATAAATTATCAGCCAATATATAAAAAGGTAGAGATAGTATTGTCAAGGATTCCTTTACAGCTTATAAAAATACTCTGTTTTACTGATGATAGTTGCCAAGGACTACATATGTAGGACTTAAAACCTGAGGTTGAACTTGAAAGTGTGCCAGGCACAAGAGAGACAAAAAGACACAGTAATATTATCTTTAGGAATTTGCAATCTACTCAGTAAGCTAGCACTCCTGAACACAGCCATAAGCACATATCCTTGCTGTAACACCAGGCTTCTATAAAAATCAACCAGAGCTGAGGGCTCACATAAGTGATTTTGAGATGATTTTATAGCAGCAAGGAAACATCAATTCACAATTATCCTCCAATTTTAGAAGAATATAGATTAAATACTTTGATATAGAGAACATGTTTCATAAACTGAATTCAACAAGCACAGGAATAAATCTAAATTATACCCATGACATTTTTATGACAAAGAATGATTTAAATATCTTCCATTCAAAATATAAGTAATACTGAAGATTAGACGCCAAAGTTACTTACTTTTACTATGATAAGCCTAGCCAGGTTTTCACATCTCTGGTTATCATTTTCTGTATACTCTACTTCAAACAGAGTATTATAATTTTCTAGTAATTTAGCCATTATCTTGTTGCAGATGTCTTGTTCTTTCATGCCTTCAAGCCCAGGTGGCACACTAGAAATAAGGGGGAAAAAATGAGAGGAATTACTTTGTAAAAACAAAATATGCCAGCACAGCTGACTCAGGCATATATTTTGATATCTCCTATATGATTTATCAGCATTCTTATAAGGACACATGCAATTTTCAAGTTCTATGGTAACATGTATGGTATTGCTGGGACAATATTGCATCGATAGCTTGTGCTGAATAAGTAAAGTACATGTTGTTCAGGAAGAAGGTATAGGTTAACATGGGTGCCATAATGCTTTGTATATATTAGAAATCGCTACACATAGGGGAGCCTGGGTGGCTCAGTCATTAAGCATCTGCCTTCGGCTCAGGTCATGATCCCGGGGTCCTGGGATTGAGCCCTGCATCAGGCTTCCTGCTCGGCGGGAAGCCTGCTTCTCTCTCTCCCACTCCCCCTGCTTGTGTTCCCTCTCTCGCTGTGTCTCTGTCAAATAAATAAAATCTTAAAAAAGAAAATTGCTACACATAAAGTAACATTTACGTAAGAACAAAAGTGATTAAAAACAAGTGTTTTTAATCGAAATGAAAAGAATGAATGTTTTATCATGACAGAAACAGCCACAGAAATAATACAACACAATCTTATTGAAGGACTTCTTAGATAATACACAAAAAGTACAAAACTCAAAGAAAAATATGAAAACTTCCAGAAAAAAATACTAATTAATGTTGAAGCTGAGTGATAGATACATGGAAGATTTATTATACTATATACTATTCTCTCTTCTTTTGGGTATGTTTAAAATTTTCCATAGTGAAAAGAAAAATGTGAAAAAGATCTTCTGAATGCACAAGATACCATAAATAAGGTAGAAACACAAGCTACAGATTAGACATGAGTATCTCTTCAGTAACATGGACATTAGCAGTTAGACTACGCAAAGAATTCCTACTAATCAATAAAGAAGTACATTAAAAAAAGACAAAGGACAGGAGTTGAAAAACTCTTAGAAGAAAACAGTTGGACATCAATAATCTTATGATGTAAACATACTTAACCTCACTGAATAACCAGTGAGAATGCATTAAAAAAGCAACAGAGGTTAACACCCATCTATATCAGTTTCCTGTGGCTGCTGTAACAAATTATCATATACTGTTGCTTAAAACAACAGAAATGTATTCTTTCATGGTTTTGGAGGCCAGCAGAGTACAATCAGTATCACTGGCAGGGCCACACTAGCTGGTAGCAATTCCTTGGCTGTGACTGTATCACTTCAATTTTCAATCAAGGCCAGCATCTTAAAATTCTCTCTGCTCCATCTTCACATGGCCTTCTCTGTGCATTGAGTCCAGAAATAAACCCACACTTTTATGGCCAATTAATCTATGGTAAAGGAGTCAAGAATATAAAATGGGGAAAGGACAGTCTCTTTAATGAATGATGTTGGGAAAACTGAACAGCTATATGCTAAAGGATGAAGCCAGACCATGACCTCACACCATACATAAAATCAACTTAAAATGGATTAAAACTTTGAATGTAAGCCCTGAAACCATAAAACTCCTATAATGTAAATATTATGTGAGCTGAAAATATGGTCTGCCTTTCATTAAAAATGATGGATGACTTAGAGAGCAGAATCAAAAAAACAAGGGGGTGAAGTTGGAAACCATGGAGAAATATTTCCAGGGCTTGAAACCCAGTCAAGAGAGTCCCAACATTTGCCAGACTGGATATCAGAACTGCCACTGAGTCAACCAGGAAATAAAAGAAATAAAAAAGTACATAAAAACAAGTGAAAATAAAAACACAATTGTTCAAAACCTTTAGCATGCAACAAAAATGGTTCTAAGAGGGAAGTTTATAGCAATATAGGTCTACCTCAACAAGTAAGAAAAATCTCAAATAAGCAACCTAACCTTACACCTAAAGGTGCAAGAAAAAGAACAAACAAAACCTAAAACCAGGAGAAGGAAGGAAATAATAAAGATTAGAACAGAAATAAATTATATAAAAACTAAAAAACAAAACAAAACAAATAGAACAGATCAGTGAAACGAGGACCTGGTTCTTTGAAAAGATCAACAAAATTGATAAAACTCTAGTCAGACCCCTTCAAAAAAGAGAGAGACAGGAAAGAGAGAGGACTCACAAAATCACAAATGAAAGGGGAGAATAACAACTGACACCACAGACATACAGATGATTGCTAGAGAATATTGTGAAATATTGCCAACAAATTGGGCAACCTAGAAAAAAACAGATAAATGGATAAATTCCTAGAAACATACAACCTACCAAAAGTAAAGCAGGAAGAAATAAAAATTTAAACTGACTGATTACTGGAAACGAATTGATTCAGTAATCAAAAAACTCCCAACAAAGAAAAGTCCAGGGCAAACAGCTTCACAGGCAAATTCTACCAAACATTTAAGAAGAGTTAATACCTATCTTCTCAAACTATTCCAAAAATGAGAAAGGATAAGAACCATATGATCATTTCAATAGATGCAAAAAAGCATTTGACAAGGTAAAACACCCATTCATGATAAAAAACCCTTAACAAAGTAGGTTTAGAGGGAACATGATGCCACATAATAAAGGCCATATATGAAAAACCCACAGCACTTTTGAGTGGGGTGCCTGGCTGGCTCAGTCAGTGAAGTGTGCGACTCTTGATCTTAGGGTCATGGGTTAAAGCCCCAAGTTGGGGGTGAAGATTACATTAAAAAAGAGAGAGAGACTTATGAAAAGCCCATTGCAAACATCATCCTCAATGGGAAAAAATTGAGAGTCTCTCCCCTAAGGTCAGGAACAAGACAAGGAAGTCCACTTTCACCACTTTTATTCAACATAGTACTGGAAGTCCTAGCCACAGCAATTAGACAACAAAGAGAAATTAAAGGCATGTAAATTGGTAAGGAAGAAGTAAAACTTTCTGTATTTGCAGATGACATGATACTGTATAAAGAAAACCCAAAAGACTCCACCAAAAAACTGCTAGAACTGATATATGAATTTAGTAAGTCACAGGATACATCAATGCACAGAGATCTGTTGCATTTCTGTACACCAATAATGAAGCAGCAGAAAGAGAAACTAAGAAAACAATACCATTTACAACTGCACTCCAAATAATAAGATACTTAGGAATAAGCCTAACCAAAGAGAAGAATGACCTGTACTCTGAAAATTATAAACACTGATGAAAGAGATTGAAGATGACACAAAGAAAAGGAAAGATATTCCATGCTCATGGACTGGCAGAATATTGTTAAAATGTCTACAATACCTAAAGCAATCTACACATTTAAAGCAATACCTATCAAAATATTAGCAGTATTTTTCACAAAACCAGAACAAACAATCCTAAACTTTGTATGGAACCACAAATGACCCCAAATAGCCAAAGCAACCTTGAAAAAGAAAAGCAAAGCAATTCCAGACTTCAAGTTATAATACAAAGTTGTACTATGGTACTGGCACAAAAAGTAGACACACAGATCAACAGACCAGAATAGAAAACCCAGAAATGAATCCACAATTATATGGTCAATTAATCTTCAACAAAGCAGTAAAAAATATCCAATGGGAAAAAGTCTCTTCAAAAAATGGTGTTGGGAAAACTGAACAGCAACATGAAAAAGAATGAACCTGGACCACTTTCTTATAGCATACACAAAAACTCAAAATGGATTAAAGACCTAAATGTCCAACAAGGATAAATGGATAAAGAAGATGTGGGATACACACACACTCAGGAGTATTGCTCAACCATAAAAAGGGAGGAAATCCTGTCTTTTGTAACAACATGATGACCTTAAAGGCACTATGCCAAAGAAATAAGTCAGAGAAAGACAAATACCATAAAATCTCATGTATATGAGATTTTAAAACAAACGAACAAACAAAAAAACCTGAACTCATAGATACAGAAAACAAATTGATGGTTGCCAGAGGTGAGGGTCAGTAAGAGATGAGCAAAGTGGGTGAAGGTGGTCTAAAGGTACAAACTTCCAGTTATAAAATAAATGTCCTGGGGATGTGATGTACAGCTTAATGACTATAGTTAATAATAATAATGTACTGTATATTTGAAAGTTGCTAATAGAACATCTTAAAAGCTCTCATCACAAGAAAAAGCATTTGTACGTATATGTAGTGATGGATGGTAACTTAGACTTATTATGGTCATCATTTTATAATATACACATATATTGAATGATTATGTTGTACACCTAAAACTAATATGATGTCAATTATATCTAAATAAAAAAAGACAGAAATATGTGAAAAATGTAAAAAAAGTTACTTTGTTTTGGGGCACAAAATAAAGATATAATTTTGTGACATCAATAACTGAAAGAGGTGGGGATGGAGCTATAAAAGAGCAGAGTTTTTGTTTTGTTTTGTTTTTTAAGTAATCTCTATGCCCAACATGTGTCTCAAACTCATGACCCTGAGATCAAGAGTTGCATGCTCTACTGACTGAGCTAGTCAGGCACCCTGGAGCAGAGTTTTTGTATGGTATTGAAGTATAGCTGGTACTTATTCAAATTATCAGTGTTATAAGTTTAGGATGTTAGATGTAATCCCCATGGTAACCACAAAGAAAATACCTATAGAATGTACACAAAAGAGAATGAGAAAGGAATTTAAGCATTCTACTGCAAAAAAATTTTAACTAAACACAAAAGAAAACAGTAATGCAGGAAATGAAAGACAAAAGAGCTGTAAGATCATAGAAAACCTATAGTACAATGACACAAGTCCCTCCTTATCAGTAATTACTTTAAATGTAAATGGATTAAACTCTCCAAAAGATAGAGACTGGCAGAATGAATAAAAACACATGGTCTAACTATATTCTGTCTACAACAGACTCACTTGAGATCCAAAGCCACAAACAGGTTAAAAGTAAAAGGATGGGAAAAGATAATCCATGCAGACAGTAAGTGAAAGAGAAGAGAGGTGGCTATAGTAATATTATACATAATAAACTTAAAATTAAAAAAAGGTTAAAAGAGACAAAATCATTTTATATATATATATAATTTGTGTCACTATATATATTTATATATGTATTATATAATAAAACTTTCAATACAGCAAGAGATATAACAATTATAAACATTTACACAGCTAATGACAGTCCATCAAAGTATATGAAGAAAAAAGTGGACAGAATTTAAGGGAAAAATAAACAGTCTACAATGGTTCATGAGTTCAACACCCCACTCCCAATAATGTATAGAACCAGACAAAAGATAAGAAACGGAGGACTTAAAAAAAAACAACAAACCAACTAGATCAGACAGAGAATATTTTGCCCAACAACAACAACCAGAATAACCACTTTCCTCAAGCATGTATGGGACATTTTCCAGGATATACCATATGTTAGGCCACAAATTAATCTCAATATATTCAGAAAGATATTCATTTTACAAAGTAACTTCTTGGACCACAATGGGATGAAGTTAGAAATAATAACATCAAGAAAATTGGAAAATCCACAAAATTGTGGAATTATGTTTACATAATCAGTGGAATAAAAAGTAAATTTCAAGGAAAATTAGAAAATATTTAGAGATGAATGAAAATGAAAACACAACAAAACCAAAGTTTATGGGATGCAGCAAAACAGAGCCTAAGAGGAAATTTATAGTTGTAAACACACTAAAAAGCAAGAAAGATCTCAAATAAAAACCTAACTTTACAACTTAAAGAACTAGGAAAGAAAATAAACACAAAACTAGCAGAAGGAGAGAAATAATAAAGATTAGAGCAGAGATAAATGAAATAGAGAAACAACAGAGAAAAATCAATGAAACGAAAAGTTGGTTCTTTGAGAAGATCAACAAAATTGACAAATCTTTAGATGAATTGAAAAAAGAGAAAGGGGTGCTCAAATTGTTAAAATCTGAAAGTAAAGTGGGGACACTATTACTGATTCTATAGAAATAAAAAGAATTATAAGAGTATACTATGATATTTGTACACCAACGAACTGGATAACCCAAACAAAATGGACAAATACCTAGAAACACTAAACCTACCAAGACAGAATCATGAAGATATAGAAAATCTGAATAGACCTATAGCTGTAAGAAGACTGAATCAGTAATCAAAAATTTCCCAACAAGAAATGCCCTGGACCTGATGACTTCACTGGTAAATTTTACCAAACACTTAAACTAATACCAATATTTCTCAGACATTTCCAAAAAACTGAGAAGGAGAAAACACTTCTTAACTCATTCTGTGAGACCAACATGACCTTATGTCAAAGCCAGACAAAGACTACTACAAGAAAACTAGAGACCAAAACTCCTTATGAACAATGATGCAAAAATTCTCAACAAGGTAATATCATATTAGGAATATATTTAACCAAGGAAGTGAAATACTTATACAATGAAAACTACAAAATGCTGGTGAAAGAAATTAAAAAAGAAAAATTCTCAACAAACATAATAACATGTTAACAGCAGCATGTTAAAAGGGTTATAGAGCATGACCACATAGGATTTATTCCTGGAATGTACAGACCGTTCAACATACAAAATCCATCAATGTAATATGCCACATCCACAGAAAAAAGGAAAAATCCCAGATCATCTTGATTGATGCAGAAAAAACATCTACAAAATTCAACACCCTTTCATCATAAAAAACACTCAATAAGCTAGGAAAAATATCTTAATACAATAAAAGCCATATATGTAAAACCCATAGCAAACATCATATTCAATGGTGAAAAAAATGAAAGCTTTTCATTTAAGAGCAGGAACAAGGCAAGGATGCCTGCTTTCACCATTTTTATTCAACATAGTCTGGAAGTTCTAGCTAGAGCAATTAGAAATTAAAGGCATTCAAACTGGAAAGCAAGAAGTAAAATTATCTGTGTTTGCAGATATGATCTTAAGATCTTCAAAGGTTACACAAAAACCTGCTAGAACTAAAAAACAAATTAAGAAAGGTAGCAGGATACAGAGTCAACAGACAAAAATCAATTGCATTTCTATAAACAATGAACTATCTGAAAAGGAAATCACAAAACTACTCCATTTGCAATAGCATCAAAAGGAATAAAATACTTAGGAATATATTTAACCAAGGAAGTGAAATACTTATACAATGAAAACTACAAAATGCTGAAGGAAATTAAAAAACAAATAAATGGAAATATATCTAACGTTCATGGATTAGAAGACTTAATATCATTAAAAGGCGAATATTAGCCAAAGCAATCTACAGCGTCTATGCAATCCCTATCAAAATTCCAACAGTATTTTTTTGCAGAAATAGAAAAGTCCATCCTAAAATTCGTATGGAATCTCAAGTGATCCCTAATAGCCAAAACAAACTCAATAAAGAAGAACAAAAATAAAAGACTCAACATTTACTGATTTCAACATTTACTACAAAGCTACAGTAATCAAAACAGTGAGGTATTGGCATAAAGGCAGACTAATGGAATACGATAGAGAGCCCAGAAGCGAACCTTTCCTTAGTCAAATGAGTTTTGACAAGGGTGTTAACACCACTGAGTTCAAAATGGACTATCTTTCAACAAATAGTACTGCAAAAACTGGATATTCACATGCAAAAGAATGAAGTTAGCCTGTTACCTAACATCATATACAAAAATTAATTCAAAATGGACCAAGAATCTAAAACAATAAAACTCTTGTAAAAACACATAGAGCAAAAACTTCATGACAATGAATTTGGCAGTGATTTCTTGGCTATGATATGTAAGGCACAGACAACAAAAGACAGACAAATTAGACTTCATGAGAATTTAAAAATTTTGTGCATCATGACACTATCTACAGAATAAATAGGTAACCCACAGAATGGGAGAAAATATCTGTAAATCATATATTTAATAAGGAACTAATATCCAAATTATATAGAGAACTCCTAAATTTTAGCAAAAAAAAAATCTGATTTAAAAATTGGCAAAAGACACGAATAGACATTTCTCCAAAGAAGATATACAAATAGCCAATAAACATATGAAAAGATGCTCAGCAAGGGGGATCATTAGGGAAATGCAAATGAAAATGACAATGAGATATTATCTCACACCCATTAGGATGGCTACTATCATGAAACACTACATCAAAAACTAATGATGTAATGTATGGTGATTAACATAATAATAAAAAAACTCTAGAAAACAACAAGTGTTGGTGAGGATGTAGAGAAACTAACTCTTGTGCCCTGTTGGTGGGAATATAAAACACTACAGCCACTATGGAAAAAAGTATGGCAGTTCCTCAACAGATTAAAAATAGAATTACCTATTATCCACAAATTCCACTTCGGACATATGCCCCAAAAAACTGAAAGCAAGGTCTGGAAGAGATATCTGTACACCCATGTTCATAAAAGAATTATTCACAACAGCTACAATGTGGAAGCAATCCAACTATCTATCAATGGATAAATAGACAAGCAAAAGGTGGTATATACATACAATGGAAAATTATTCAGCCTTAAAAATGGAAGAAAATTCTGCAATATGCTACAACATGAATAAACATTGATGGCATTATTTTATATAAAATAAGCCAGCCATAAAAAAAGAAATACTGTATAATTCCACCTACATGAGGTACTTGGAGTAGTCAAAATCATAAACACAAAGTATAATGGCAGTTGGCAGGGGTTAGGGTTGGGGTGAGGAGTTACTATTTAATGAGTATAGAGTTTCAGTTTTACAAGATGAAAAAAGTTTTGGGGATGGATGTTGGTGATGGTTGCACAACAGTGTTAATGTATTTAATATCACCGACTTGTTCACTTAAAAATGATGATGGTAAATTTTATGTTACATGTATTTTACCACAAAAAAAAAATTCACAGAAAAAGGAAATGCATCTACCTCTACATTGCACATAAGACAACTGAGAACACTGACATCTGGTTATCACGACTCCTGAGTTATGACTGCTTAATAAAAGTCAGGAAGTGATGAGGTAAGATAGATTTGCAATAATCATATTCACATTAACAACATGTTAAAGCTATGCATTATAGGGATCACGGCATTTAACAAAAATAAGATTGTTTATTCTTCAATAGAACTACCTTATTCCTTTTTTTTTTTAAGAGATTTTACTTGAGAGAGAGAGAGCACTAGAGAGACAGAGTGAGCACGAGTTGGGGGCAGAGGGAAAGGGAGAAGCAGGCTCAGTCCCAGAACCCTGGGATCATGACCTGAGCTGAAGGCAGATGCTTAATCAACCAAGCCACCCAGGTGCCCCTAGGACTACCTTATCCCCTTTATTATATGAAGTCTAGATCTAGATTAAAAGCAAACTTCAAGAGAATTATTTTAAAAATAAGCCATATTTTACCTTCTTCTGTTAAATAAATTCGAAGTTTACCCCTAAGAGCTGATTTTACTTACCTACATGTTCTGAAGACACTTTCATGAATATCATGCCAAAAGTCTGATGTGGTATTTACTATAAAATTTTCAGTGTTGTGAATGTGTCTCATACTTAAGGGTCATGTGCTATGCACAGCAGGTGGGACAATGGTTGAAGACTATTGCTCAGTCTAAGCATTCCCCATGGGAGTGATACTGCCCCCATGAGGAAAAAAATGGTTCTTAGAGTAGGTGAAAAAATTTACTCTTTTTAATATATAAAGTACAGATACATACAGTACACACAGAGATATACCGCACATTCATGATGCTAAAATTTAATTGGGGGGTGGGAGAGATGTGATTAGGGAAAGAAAAAATCTAAGAAGGCTCCTTAGGGAAATGATAATGAAAAAAAAAAAAGATTGAGAAACCCTCCTCTAGTCCCTCCTCCAGTAAGTTACTATAAAAGTTTAATACTGGCTTTGAATATGGGATCCACTTGGAGGTGAATGAACAATGCAGAGAAAAGTGGGACTCTTGGAGTAAAGGTCCAGGTGGAAGGGTCAAAGGAAGCATTTCAGATTCTGAGTTAGAAAATAAGGGTTCAGTACCTGGCTCCACCACTTAAAGTTGCTTAACTGAACCATCATTTCTTCCTTTATAAAATAGACATGCTGTTAACATTAATGTTGTAGGGATCTTCTGAGAATTAAATTTTTTAAAAGTTATGTGAAAATACTTTGCAAAAATATGGTGTCATAAAATAGTGGTTACCAGGGACTGGGGTGAGGGTAGGGGTTGACTAAAAGGGAAACGAGCAACTGTTTGGAATGATGGAAATGGTCCGTATCTTAACTGTGGTGGTGGTGATGAATTCTGTCAAAACACATAACACTACACTCAAATGGATGCATTCTACACTCTGTAAATTGTGCCTCAAGAAATCCAACTTTAAAAAAAAAGTACCTTGTAAACTATAATCATACCAATGTTTTTTATTATGCAGAGTAAGATATTAGTTTTCACAGTAACACTGTTGGTTTACACTGAACTTGCAATTGGCTAAAATTCTCTAGTCTTTTTTTGTAGGAATGGCTGTTAAGCCAGGTCTTTCTGTTCCTGATTCCTCACCCTAAATATCTGCTAATCTCCATTTATTTTTTTCACTTATGATAGAAAAAGAAACATTTCCGTAGTCTTCTTCATTATTTTATTTCTAACCTTGCTATTCAACATACTATTCTTCTCACCTTTGTTTCATTGACTACTTTTATATGCTTAGTCTTCTGTCTTAATCTAAGTCATTAATAAAAGGCTTAAGTAGATAGTGATGAAATACTTCATTTGTAACCTCTCTTTGGGCTGTCGTCATTTGACTCACCCACACCAGTAGAATCTGACTGTTCACCCAGGCCTGAATGTTCCTAATTGCATTATCACTAGATTACATTGCCCAATCTTGTCTACAAACATTCTACGCAAATATTATGTCCTTAACTTATTACTATTTTGCAATTAAAAATGCTGACATGCTGGGACATTCCCCCATTATGTGGTTCTTTTCAAAAGAAAAAAAAACTATTACTGAAAGCAAATGCTGGAGGCCAAATTTAATAACCATTTTAAAAGGTGTAAAAGTTTCCCAATGTATATTGTCCTATCTATGAATCTACTGCAATTGACTTATACATTGATATGTTTGAATGAAAATTTAATGGAAATGAAAAGCTGGAAGATGTTTTTTAGAGATAACATTCAATAATAAAGCTCCTAATGTTTCTTGGAATTGAGGTGAGGCAGTGGAAACAAAAATTTCCAGAATTGTTTTTGTACCTGGCCCCACCCTTGGCAATGTTTCCTTCTTAAGAACTACTGATGTTGGTGTTTCCAGGTATTCAATTTATGTTATGTATGTCGGCTTCCATTCCCCCCCTCAATGCAGTTTATTAAGAGTGCCACTTACAATCCAGCCAATGAGTTAGTCATTTCTACTCAAAAGCACTAATAGAACATAAAATTTCCTAAATGAAAGTTCTAGACTATTACATCAACAATTATCAGGTGCCTGGGTGGCTCAGTTGGTTAAGCGACTGCCTTCGGCTCAGGTCATGATCCTGGAGTCCCGGGATCGAGTCCCACATCGGGCTCCTTGCTCAGCAGGGAGTCTGCTGCTCCCTCTGACCCTCTTTCCTCTCGTGCTCTCTATCTCTCATTCTCTCTCTCTCAAATAAATAAAATCTTTAAAACAAAACAAACAAACAAAAAAACAATTATCCAACCACGTGTATCTACAAATCAGTATTTTGGCTAAAATGGAAAATCTTACATGAATTGCTTAGATACTTTCAAATATTCAGATGTTTGACATCAAGTTACCCATCATTTGGGTGGATACATAATTTTTGAAAACTTTCTACTGGATAACTAGATATGTTTCAACTTATTTTAGATATACAGATACATGGTTTCAGCCACAATAGTGAAAAAATAATAACTGATTATTCTTAAGGATAGTTGATATTACACTACAAAAATAAAAATTAGATAGAAGTTGATATACTTAAGAACATGAAAATTGGGGTATTGTTATTGCCATTTTTGGTAGTTCTCCAAAGACTTGCCATGCTATTTATTATAACTAAGTATCTCTTTAAGTGTCTTCTAGAAAAACTGTCAATAGTATAGACCTGGGCGCCTGGGTGGCTCAGTCGTTAAGCGTCTGCCTTCGGCTCAGGTCACGATCCCAGGGTCCTGGGATCGAGCCCCGCATCGAGCTCCCTGCTCGGCAGGAAGCCTGCTTCTCCCTCTCCCACCCGCCCTGCTTGGGTTCCTGCTCTCGCTGTGTCTCTCTCCCTGTCAAATAAATAAATACAATTAAAAAAAATAGTATAGACCTAAGGAGAATACTGAGGTAAAGGTAAAGGGGTGAATGTGGTTTTTCTAAACCACTACCAGAATTAAAAGAGTATCAGTGTCTCAAAGATAAACATTTATCTGAGAGGGTTACAATTAGAAAGGGTCTAACAGACTCTGGGTGAAGAGGAGTGCCCTGACTTAAAATCTGCCTCAAATTTCCCATGACTCCCATTTTTATACCAGGATGTGGCTGATGTTGAAGCAGAAGATTAACAGGGATGGATTAATAACTCTATTAAAATCTTGTTCAACTCTAACACCCAGAAGCAGCCAGCGTATCTCTGGAGTTCCAGATAACCTGTGTTAGACAGAAAAGCTAAAACATGACAAGAAAGGGCACATGGAGTGGTGCGGGGTGTACAGAGGCATAAGCCCTTTGCTGGTTGCTCTGCAATACTGCTGACTAGGAAGAGCTATGGTGTCGGGGCCAGAGTGACTGCCCCTGTGGTGCTTCTGCTGCTTATTACACTTGTCACCCGGGCCCCTCATTTGCAGCATCAGCACCTGAATGACACCTTGGATCTCCACCATTTCTGTAACTCTACTTTTCTCAAGAAGTACAATGATACACTCGGGAGAGTGTGGCCTACTGATGACTAGTGATTGAATAGCAGAGAAGGCGATTGTATATGCACAAGTTCTACCAACTTTAACAAAATGTAAGGATTTTGTAGAAACTCTAGGACAATCTCTCATTTTAAAGCATGAGGTGAAAAAAATCTCACTTTCCATTTAAAGACTTAATTTCAGGGTCTTAACTATAAGAAACTTTTCAAAGTCATTGTTCACTAAGTATCAGTCTTAGTCCTGGGCTTGCTTATGAATTTTATCCCAACCAAAAGAGATTAAGATCAGACTGTTAGCAGCCTGAATGCCCCAAGTAATTTCTAGTGTTTTTCTCAACATTTTATCCTGGCTTTAGCATCTGATGATATAACAGTACATTCTCAATCTCACAGCTTTTATTCAGGATGTTCTTTTTTCCCTATAAAGACTTTCTTCTCCTTCTTCACTTAGTTAAGTCTAATTATCTTCCAAGGTTAACGATGTTATGCCCCCCCATCCCATCAGAATTAACTGCTGCTCCTTTATTCTCACAGAATTCATTTATTTTTCTAGCATAGCATTTATTAGATTTTTTATTGTATTTATTTATATATTTTTTAGGATTTTATTTATTTATTTGACAAAGACAGACACAGCAAGAGAGGGAACACAAGCAGGGGGAGTGGGAGAGGGAGAAGCAGGCCTCCCGCTGAGCAGGGAGCCTGATGAGGGGCTCGATCCCAGGACCCTGGGATCCCGATCTGAGTCGAAGGCAGATGCTTAACGACTGAGCCACCGAGGCGCCCTAGATTCTGTTTTGTGTCATAATTTGCTGTGAAGATAATTCTCTCCATTACACTGTATCTTAAGGGCAGGGAGTCTAATTCATCTTAAATCTCCAACAGAGCCTAATACTTAGAAAAACTAAAAAAAAATGCATATTCTTAGAAGAACTTATCTTTCTAGTTCCTTTTCAATTGAACTAAAAAGTTACTTGCCACTTTCAGTTATGAGTAAGTTCTAGGGATCTGAAGTACAGCATGGTGATTATAAATAAAAATACTAAATTATATATTTGAAAGTTGCTAAGAGAATAGATCTGAAGTGTTCTCAACACAAAAAAGATATGATAATTATGTGACATGATGGAGGTGTTAGCTAATGCTATGGTGGTAATCTTTTTGCAATATTAAATCAATACACTGTACACCTTAAATTTACAATGTTATGTGCTAATTATATCTCAATGAAGCTGGGAAAAAACAAATTCTTAATGGCACCAAAAAATGTGAATTTTCTCTTTGTACATAAACAGACCACATGTTCATACTGTATAATATAAAATATAGCATGAAGAATATACTCAATGTTCTTACTGTTTGTATCAGAATAAATAAGTATATATGACACATTTCATCTCCAATGGGAAGAAATATTCCCCAAATTAGCAAGTTACAGGCAAAATCACACATCTTTGATCTAAGTAATCTTTGAGAAGGAACAATGGAAATGTTTCCAAATGAGCTAAAAAAAAAAAACTTTGACAAGGCTTTTGATGAAATCAATACCAAGAAACCCATGGTCTTCACCAAGAGTTCATCTTGCAATGTTCCTGAAAATAAAGGAAAACTTGGATTGTTCATTGCTATAGCATCAATCCATTTTCAGGTCTCAGTAAAGATGCATAACAGCTGTTGCAAAAACAGTAAAAAAAAAAAAAAAAAGAAAGAAAGAAAAAAAAAAGACGATGTTACTCTTGTTTCTTTCCCTCCCGTACTCTGCAGAGATACATGAATTTTATTCTAAACCTTAGCCCAGTGAATACTACAGAAAAGTTTCTTCAAGTAGCAAACCTAACACAAATTTCAGCTCTCTGCCTTTTCTTTTTTTTAACCGTGGTTAAGAAAAAAAGCAGGTAATATAGAATTTACCATCTTAACCATTTTTAAGTGTACAATTCTGTAATGTTAAGTATATTCACATTGTTGTGAAACAGATATCCAAAAGTTTTTCATCTTGCAAACTGAAACTCTATAGCCATTAAACAACTTCCCTTACCCTGCTGCCCCTGGGCCCTGGCAACCAACAATCTACTTTGTGTTTCAATGAATTTGACTACTTTTGATACTTCACATAAGCCTAATCATACAGTATTTGTATTATTGTGGATTTTTTAACTTAGCATAATGTCCTCCAGGTTCATCCATGTTGATGCAAATGACAGAATTCCCTTCTTCTTTAAGGCTTCCCTCGTGTGTGTGTGTGTGTGTGTGTGTGTGTGTGTGTGTGTGTGTGTGTGTGTGTGTGTGTCGCATTTTGTTTACCCATATATCCAATAAATTGACGTTTTGTTGCTTCCATCATGGCTAATATGCCTTGCCTCTTTTTATATGGAAGTGTTTAACAGCAACAAAAATTTTTTAATTTTTAAAAATTTTTTGCAACAAAGTGTTTAAATGTCAAGACAAGAAAGAACAGAGTAAGAAAAATGAACAAATTCTAAAGTTAGCCTTTACCCAAAGTGAGCCAAAATATTTGGAAATAACAAACATTTTCTGTTTACTTCCAGAAAAATAAAACAATAAAATGTAAACTTCCTGAATTTAGTTGGTCTGCCAATAGCTAAGCCAAAGTGGGTTTTTTTTTTTTTTATAGATTTTATTTATTTGAGAGACAGAGAGAAAGAGACAGAAAGCACGAGAGGGAAGAGGGTCAGAGGGAGAAGTAGACTCCCTGCTGAGCAGGGAGCCCAATGTGGGACTCGATCCAGGGACTCCAGGATCATGACCTGAGCCAAAGGTCTCAGCTCTAAGCAGGTCTAAGCGACTGCTTAACCAACTGAGCCACCCAGGCGCCCCAAGCCAAAGTGGATCTTAAGAAAATCCAAAATAAGACAACACATAATTTGGACAACACATAATACTGTATAAGGTATTATATATTTCTGTGTTCTTCAGCAGAAGGACATTTTGTCAATTTTCCAAAAAGGTAAATACTTTATCAGTAGCAAAAATGAAAATGGGCATGAACTTATTTATCTCTTCCTTTAAGGCAGCCCAGGGGAATGCAGGAGAATGCTTCTGTCCAAGTAGAGTTAGAATACTTTTCTAAACTCTAAATTGTCAGCTACCTATCCATAAATCCAACCATTCATCTGTCCACCAATTAATCAAAGTACCAGAGGCTAGGCAAACATTGACACTTCTAGATGGTAAATCAGATTCTTTCCCAAAAGAAGTTTACAAGCGGCATCAGGGGGAGTAGACAGAAAAGATAAATGTTAATAGGCTTAAACAACTATACAAAAGATGACAGGGATGCAAAATATATGTCTGTTCAAAATGTTATGATAACTCCAAGAAAAGTAACTATTACTTGTTATTCCCATCACCACCATTTTCCACTTTTCTAGCTCTTACTTTCGTGATTATAATCCCATTGGGATATTACTCTGTCAGGTCAAATCAGTACAAGTTCAAGAAATTCCACAGTGCTTCTCTAACACCCCATCACAGATTTGTAACTTTCACAAAGATTTTCTTACCATTGGAGGTTATTCTTTGTATTTCCTCTCAGT
Organism: Zalophus californianus; assembly: GCF_009762305.2. Taxonomy (NCBI): domain Eukaryota; kingdom Metazoa; phylum Chordata; class Mammalia; order Carnivora; family Otariidae; genus Zalophus; species Zalophus californianus. The sequence continues at coordinate 72,209,364 of NC_045596.1, forward strand.
TTCAGCTGCAGCAGAGCACCAGATAAAAGACCCCTCATAACTTTAAAGTAAAATCAGAACATTTTTATTATCTCTCTGAAAACAGGCAATCTCCAAGTAATAAACAGCTGTGTCTTAAAAATTCACATTGTAACTCTGACAACCATAAACACTGATGAAAGAAATTGAAGGTGATACTAACAAATGGAAAGATATTCCATGCTCATGGATTGGAAGAATTAGTATTGTTACAGTATCCATACTATCCAAAGCAATGTATAGATTCAATGCAATCCCTATCAAAGTAGCAATAGCATTTTTTCACAGAACTTCAATAAACGATACTAAAATTTGTATGGAACCATGAAAGACCTCAAATAGCCCAAACAATCCTGAGAAAGAACAAAGGTGGACCTATCACAATCCCAGATTTCAAGATATACTACAAAGTAGTAGTAGTAAGGTACCAGCACAAAAACAGATACAATAGATACATGGAACAGACTAGAGAGCCCAGAAATAAACCCATGTTTATATGGTCAATTAATCTATGACAGAAGAGGCAAGAATATACAATTGGGGAAAAGACAGTCTCTTTAACAAATGGTGTTGGGAAAACTGGACAAGATGCAAAAGAATGAAACTGAACTAATAACACCATATATAAAAATAAACTCAAAATGGATTAAAGACCTAAATGTGAGACCTGAAACTATAAAAATCCCAAAAGAGAACAAAGTAGCAATTTCTCGGACATCGGCCATAGCAACATTTTTCTAGATATGTCTCCTGAGGCAAAGGAAACAAAAGCAAAAATAAACTATTGGGACTACAGAAAAATAAAAAGTTTGCACAGCAAAGGAAACCATCACCAAAACAAAAAGGCAACCTACTGAAGGGGAGAAGACATTTGCAAATGATGTATCTGATGAGGGGTTAAGATCCTAAATTATAAAGAATTTGTACAACTCAACACCAAAGCAACAAATAATCCAATTAAAATGGGCGGAAGACATGAATAGACATTTTTCCAAAGAAGACCAATAGATGGCCAACAGACACATAAAAGATACTCATCATCACTTCTCATCAGGGAAATGCAAATCACAACTACAATGCAGTATCACCTCACACCTGTCAGAATGGCTAAAATCAACAACACAAGAAACAACAGGTGTTGGCAAGGATGTGGAGAAAAAGGAACCCTTGTGCACTGTTGATGGGAATGCAAACAGGTGCAGCCATTATGGAAAACAGTATGGAGGTTCCTCAAAAAAATTAAAAATAGAAATACCTTATGATCCAGTAATTCCACTACTGGGTATTTACCCAAAGAAAACAACAATACTAATTTGAAAAGATATATGCACCCCCATGTTTTTTGCATTATTTACAATAGCTAAAAAATGGAAACAACTTAAGTGTCCATCAATAGATGGATAAAGATGTGATGTGTATGTATATATATCCATTTATATATATATGTAATACATATATATATTACATATATATATAAATGGAAGATTACACAAAAGGATGAGATCTTGCCATATGAGACAACAGGAATGGACCTAGAAGGTATAATACTAAGTGAAATCCAGCCTGAGAAAGACAAATACTATATGATTCCACTTATATGTGGAATGTAAAAAAAAAAATGAGTAAACAAAAAACAGAAGCAGACACATAAATATGGAGAACAAACTGATGGTTGCAAGAGGGAAGGATGGGCAAAATGGGTGAAGGGAAGTGGGGGATGCAGGCTTCCAGTTTTAGAATAAAATCAAGGAAATAAAAGGTACAGCATGGGGAATATGGTCAATGACATTATAACAGCATTATATGGTAACAGACGGTAGATACACACTTGTGGTAAGCAGAGCATAACTTATAAACTTGTTGAATCACTATGCTGTACACCTGAACTAATGTAACATTGTGTGTCAACTATACTTAAAAAATAAAAAAAGTTCACATTTTAGGTTAGCCACCTAGACTACAGAACATATTCTTTCATTTCAAAAAAAGAAGCAAGCATGGTGTTTAGGTTCTTAGGTCACACTCCAAAAAATCAGTTTAACACATAAATTAGAAGACTCACATTCTTCACAACATAAATGAGACTAGGAGAGCAAGAGAAGCATATTATATTATGTGAAAAAATATTTTTGTGTATTTGTTCAGAAACTGGAAAAAAGTAACAAAGAGAATGATACATGCAAGAAGTAGAAAAGGAATACTTATTGAGTACTTACTATGTAGTGGACACTATGCTAAATATTTGGAATCCATAATCTGATTTAATCCTTGCAACAGTCCTAGGAGGAAGATGCTGGTATAAACTACTGTTCTGTTAGAGATAAAGCAACATTATGCAAAGTGAAAAAACAAGATGCTAGAGACCACATACTGTGTGATTCCATTTGTATGGAATGTCAAGAAGGGAAAATTTAGAGAGACAGACAGTAGATTAGAGGCTGCCTGAAGACTGAGTCAACTGTAAAGGGAGCTTGAGGGGGTCTCACTGGAGTAAAAATGTTCCAAAACTGATTTGTGATGTTTATATCATTCAGCAAATTTACTAAAAAGTCATTGAAATGTATACTTGAAATGGGAGAATCTTAGAATATGTAAAAATATACCCCAATAATAAAGCTGTTACAAAAAAAAAAAGATGGAGAAACACAGGCCTAGAGTTTAAGGAATTTACCCAAGTTCACTATGTTACTTTCCTATTGTCATTATAACAAATTACCAAACTTAGTGGTTTAAAACAATACAAATTATTATCTTACAGTTCTGGAGGCCAAATGTCCAAAATGGGACTTGCAGGGTTAAAATCAAGGTGTTGGCAGGGCTGCATTCCTTCCCGGGGGGAGAATGATTCTTTGCCTTTCTGGCTTCTAGAGGCTTCTTCTTGAATCATTCTGACCTCTCCTTCCATCATTGCACCTCCTTCTCTGACCCTCCTGCCTCCCTCTTATAAGTTCCCTTTTGATTACACCAGGTCTAAATGGATGATCTCATCTCAAAATCTTTCTCTTAATCATGTCTGCAACATCTCTTCTACCATAGAAAGTAACATATTCACAGGTTCCAGGGATTAGGATATGGACATCTTTGGGGGTTATTCTGTCCCACTGCAGGCACTTCTCTAGACAGATTTAAAACCAAATCCAAGGCCAGGCAGTCTGAGCACCTGTTTGCATAAGCACTACATTACTATCCACTCCTGGCCCACAGTAAGAAAGCACTGGGACAGTTCTGAAAATGTCTTCTCAAAATAAACTGGACACGCAGAAAGAAAAGATTCTGGGGTCTTCTTTCTTTTTTAATTCAATTAGCCAACATGTAGTACATCATTAGTTTCAGATGTAGAATTCAGTAATTCACCAGTTGCATATAACACCCAGTGCTCATCACATCACATGGATTCTAGGATCTTAAAAGCAACTTTCATTCTCTAGAGTTCTAGGGGCAACCATCTCAGATTTAAAGTGGTTGGCAAGGAGGAGGAGCAAGATGGTGGAGGAAGAGGAGACCTAAATTTCGTCTCGTCCCAGGAATTCAGCTAGATAGGGATCAAACCATTGTGAACACCTATGAACTCAACAGGAGATCGAAGAAAAGAATAGCAGCAACTCTCTGAACAGAAAAGTGACCACTTTCTGGAAGGTAGGATGTGCAGAGAAGTGAATCCAAGGCGATATTTGGGAAGATAGACTGTGGGGAGGGAGCCTCCATCAGCTGATACCGGCAAGTGATAGAGAAGTGGAGCATAAAATCAGAACTTTTAGAAGTTGGCTCCGTTGAGGGACGTCGCTCCAGTGGCTAAGCAGGGGGTGGAAACCTTATGGGGACAGTGTGGTCTCAGGACCCTCGGGGTCACAGAAAGACCGGGGGTGCCTGAGTGCAGCAGAGCTCCTGGGTACCAGATTGGGGAAGCAGGCTGCAGAGATGGAGCTGAGGAGCGGGCTCTCAGCTCGGGGTTGCCATAAACCGTGATCTGTGGCACAGTCGGGCCACTGCTCTTCCCACAGGGACCCAACAAGCAGCAGATCCAGGGAGACCCCCCTTCCTCCCCCAGGAGGAGTGGCACAGGAGTGCACTGCAGGGATCTGCTGAGTTTGGAGACTCCACACCAGGTTGTGTGCCAGAGGTAGAAATGCTCGGTCATAGGCCAGGTGAGCATGGAGTGCGGCCGGAGACCGGGGAGATGGGAGTGATTGCTTTCCTCTGGGGGCTCACTGAGGAGTGGGGCCCCAAGTTCTTGGCTCCTCTGGGGCGGAGATTGGGAGGCCGCCATTTCACTCTCATCCTCCAAAGCTGTACGGAAAGCTTGCAGGGAACAAAAGCTCCCGAGAGCAAACCTGAGCAGATTACTTAGCCCGACCGGGCAAGGGCGGGGCAATTCCGCCTCCGGCAAAGACATTTGGGAACCATGGCAACAGGCCCCTCCCCAGAAGATCAGCAAGAACAGCCAGCCAAGACCAAGTTTACCGATCAATGAGAACGGCAGAACTCCAGCACAAGGGGAACACCGCACATAGAATTCATGGCTTTTTTCCCATGATTCTTCAGTATTTCAAAGTTAATTTTTTTAATTTTCTTTTTTTCTTTTCCTTTTTTTAATTTTTCTTTTTCCCTTTTTCAACCAACATCTCATCAATCCTTTTTTTAAAAAATCCTTTTTATTTTTCATTTTTAGAGTCATATTCTATCCCTTCATAGTAGTTAACCTTATTTTTGGTATGTGTGTGTGTGTGTGTATATATATAAGTTTTTCTCTTTTTAAAATTTTGGGATACAGTTTCTTCTAACAGACCAAAATATACCCTAAATCTCTAGTGTATGGATTTGTTCTAGTCTCCTGCTTGATCACATTCTCTCCCTTTTTTTTTTAAATCCTCTTCTTTTTTCAACCAACTTCTTAATTTACCAATTCCTTTTATAAAATCTTTTATAATTTTCATCTTTACAGTCATATTCCATCACTTCATTGTATTAACCCTTATTTTTGTACATATAAGTTTTTCTTTCTTTAAAATTTTGAGAGGCACTGTCTTCTAACAGACCAAAATACACCCAAAATCTAGTGTGTGGCACTGATCTACGCACCAGCCTGATCATATTTGATCATATTCCATTTTTTTGTTTGTTTGTTTTTGTTTTTTTGTTTGTTTTTTATCTTTTTCTTTTTTTTTTTTTCCTTTCTTTCCCTTTCTTTTCCCCCAGTTTCAGGTCTCTTCTGATTTGTTTAGTGTATATTTTTCTGGGGTTGTTGTTACCCTGTTAGCATTTTGTTCTCTCATTCATCTATTCTCTGGACAAAATGACAAGATGGAAAAAATCACCTCAAAAAAAAGAACAAGAGGCAGTACCGACGGCCAGGGACCTAATCAATACAGATATTAGTAAGATGTTGGAACTAGAGTTCAGAATGATGATTTTAAAGATACTAGCTAGGCTTGAAAAAAGCATGGAAGATATTAGAGAAACCCTTTCTGGAGAAATAAAAGAACTAAAATCTAACCACGTCGAAATCAAAAAGGCTATTAATGAGGTGCAATAAAAAATGGAGGCTCTAACTGCTAGGATAAATGAGGCAGAAGAGAGAATTAGTGATATAAAAGACCAAATGATGGAAAATAAAGAAGCTAAGAAAAAGAGAGATCAACAACTACTGGATCACGAGGGCAGAATTTGAGAGGTAAGTGATACCATAAGACAACAATATTAGAATAATTGGGATCTCAGAGAAGATGAAAGAGAGAGAGGGGCAGAAGGTATATTGGAGCAAATTATAGCAGAGAACTTCCCTAATGTGAGGAAGGAAACAGGCATCAAAATCCAGGAGGCACAGAGAACCCCCCACAAAATCAATAAAAATAGGTCAACACCCCGATATCTAATACTAAAACTTAGTCTCAGAGACAAAGAGAAAATCCTGAAAGCAGCTCGGGATAAGAGATCTGTAACCTACAATGGCAGAAACATTAGATTGGCAACAGACCTATCCACAGAGACCTGGCAGACCAGAAAGGACTGGCATGATAACTTCAGAGCACTAAATGAGAAAAATATGCAGCCAAGAATACTATATCCAGCTAGGCTGTTGTTGAAAATAGGAGAGATAAAAAGCTTCCAGGACAAACAAAAATTAAAGGAATTTGCAAACACGAAACCAGCCCTCCAAGAAATATTGAAAGGGGTCCTCTAAGCAAAGAGAGAGCCTAAAAGTAACACAGATCAGAAAGGAACACAGACAATATACAGTAACAGTAACTTACAGGCAATACAATGGCACTAAATTCATATCTTTCAATAGTTACCCTGAATATAAATGGCCTAAATGCCCCAATCAAAAGACACAGCCAATCAGACTGGATAAAAAAACAAGACCCATCAATATGCTGTCTGCAAGAGACTCATTTTAGACCCAAAGACACCCCCAGATTGAAAGTGAGGGGGTGGAAAACCATTTACCATGCTAATGGACACCAAAAGAAAGCTGGGGTGGCAATCCTTATATCAGACAAATTAGATTTTAAACCAGACTATAATAAGAGATGAGGAAGGACACTATATCGTACTTAAAGGGTCTATCCAACAAGATCTAAAAATTGTAAATATCGGTGCCCCTAACATGGGAGCAGCCAATTACATAAGCCAATTAATAACAAAAGCAAAGAAACACATCAACAACAATACAATAATAGTGGAAGACTTTAACACCCCCCTCACTGAAATGGACAGATCATCTAAGCAGAAGATCAACAAGGAAATAAAGACTTTAAATGATACACTGGACCAAATGGACTTCACAGATATATTCAGAACATTCCATCTCAAAGCAACAGAATACACATTCGTCTCTAGTGCCCATGGAACGTTCTCCAGAACAGATCACATCCTAGGTCACAAATCAGGTCTCATCCAGTACCAAAAGATTGGGATCATTTCCAATTTTCAGACCACAATGCTTTGAAACTAGAACTCAATCACAAGAGGAAAGTCGGAAAGAACTCAAATACATGGAGGCTAAAGAGCATCCTACTAAAGAATGAATGGGTCAACCAGAAAATTAAAGAATAAAAAAAATTCACGGAAACAAATGAAAATGAAAACACAACTGTTTAAAATCTTTGGAATGCAGCATAGGCATTCCTAAAAGGAAAGTGTATAGCAATACAAGCCTTTCTCAAGAAGCAGGAAAGGTCTCAAATACACAACCTAACCCTACACCTAAAGGAGCTGGAGAGGGAACAGCAAATAAAGCCTAAACGCAGCAGGAGAAGAGAAATAATAAAGATCAAAGCAGAAATCAATGAAGTAGAAACCAAAAGAATAGTAGAAGGCGCCTGGGTGGCTCAGTTGGTTAAGCGACTGCCTTCAGCTCAGGTCATGATCCTGGAGTCCCGGGATCGAGTCCCACATCAGGCTCCCTGCTCAGCAGGGAGTCTGCTTCTCCCTCTGACCCTCTACCCTCTTGTGCTCTCTCTCGCTCATTCTCTCTCTCAAATAAATAAACAAAATCTTAAAAGAAAAAAAGAACAGTAGAACAGATCAACAAAACTAGGAGTTGGTTCTTTGAAAGAATCAATAAGACTGATAAACCCCTGGCCAGACTTATCAAAAAGAAAAAAGAAATGACCCAAATAAATAAAATCATGAATGAAAGAGGAGCGATCACAACCAACACTAAAGAAATACAAACAATTATAAGAACATATTCTGAGCAACATATGCCAGCAAATTAGATAATCTGGAAGAGATGGATGCATTCCTAGAGATGTATAAACTACCAAAACTGAACCAGGAAGAAATAGAAAACCTGAACAGACCTATAACCACTAAGGAAATTGAAGCAGTCATCAAAAATCTCCCAACAAACAAGAGCTCAGTGCCAAATGGCTTCCCAAACATTTAAAGAAGAATTAAGACCTATTCTTCTGAAACTGTTCGAAAAAGAAATGGAAGCAAAACTTCCAAGCTCGTTTGATGAGGTCACCATTACCTTGTTCCCAAAACCAAAGACCCCATCTTTGGGAAGAGAATTACAGACCAATATCCCTGATGAACATGGATGCAAAAATTCTCACCAAAATACTAGCCAATAGGATCCAACAGTACATTAAAAGGATTATTCACCACGACCAAGTGGGATTTATTACTGGGCTGCAAGTTTGGTTCAACATCTGCAAATCAATCAATGTGATAAAATACATTAATTAAAGAAAGTACAAGAACCATAGGATCCTCTCAATAGATGCAGAAAAAGCATTTGACAAAGTACAGCATCCTTTCTTGATTAAAACGCTTCAGAGTATAGGGATAGAGGGTACATACCTCAATATCATAAAAGTCATTTATGAAAAACCCACAGCGAATATCATTCTCAATGGGGAAAAACTGAGAGCTTTCCCCCTAAGGTCAGGAACATGGCAGGGATGTCCACTATCACCACTGCTATTCAACATAGTACTAGAAGTCCTAGCCTCAGTAATCAGACAACAACAAAAAAGACATCTGAATTGGCAAAGAAGAAGTCAAACTCTCACTCTTTGCAGATGATATGATACTGTATGTGGAAAACCCAAAGACTCCACTCCAAAACTGCTAGAACTCATATAGGAATTCAGTAAAGTGGCAGGATATAAAATCAATGCACAGAAATCAGTGGCATTCCTATACACCACCAACAAGACAGAAGAAAGAGAAATTAAGGAGTTGATCCCATTTACAATTGCACCCAAAACCATAAGATACCTAGGAATAAATCTAACCAAAGAGGCAAAGGATCTGCAGTCAGAAAACTATAGAATACTCATGAAAGAAATTGAGGAAGCCACAAAGAAATGGAAAAACGTTCCATGCTCATGGATTGGAAGAACAAATATTGTAAAGATGTCAATGCTACCTAGAGCAATCTACACATTCAATGCAATACCTATCAAAATACCATCCACTCTTTTCAAAGAAATGGAACAAATAATCCTAAAATTTGTATGGAACCAGAAAAGACCCTGAATAGCCAGAGGAATGTTGAAAAAGAAAAGCAAATTTGGTGGCATCACAATTCCAGACTTCAAGGTGTATTACAAAGTTGTAATCATCAAGACAGTATGGTACTGGCACAAAAACAGACACATAGATCAATGGAACAGAATAGAGAGCCCAGAAATGGACTCTCAACTCTATGGTCAACTAATCTTCGACAAAGCAGGAAAGAATGTCCAATGGAAAAAAGACAGTTTCTTCAACAAATGGTGTTGGGAAAATCGGACAACCACATGCAGAGGAATGAAACTGGATCATCTTCTTACACCACACACAAAAATAGACTCAAAGTGGTTGAAAGACCTAAATGTGAGACAGGAGTCCATCAAAATCCTGAAGGAGAACACAGGCAGCAAACTCTTCGACCTCAGCCGCAGTAACTTCTTCCTAGAAACATCGCCAAAGGGAAGGGAAGCAAGGGCAAAAATGAACTATTGGGACTTCATCAAGATAAAAAGCTTTTGCACAGCAAAAGAAACAGTCCACAAAATCAAAAGACAACTGACAGAATGGGAGAAGATATTTCCAAATGACATATCAGATAAAGGGCTAGTATCCAAAATCTATAAAGAACCTATCAAACTCAATACCCAAAGAACAAATGATTCAATCAAGAAATGGGCAGAAGGCATGAACAGATATTTTTCCAAAGAAGACATCCAAATGGCCAACAGACACATGAAAAAGTGCTCAACATCGCTTGGCATCAGGGAAATCCAAATCAAAACCTCAATGAGATGCCACCTCATAGCAGTCAGAATGGCTAAAATTAACAGTCAGGAAATGACAGATGTTGGTGAGGATGCGGAGAAAGGGGAACCCTCCTACACTGTTGGTGGGAATGCAAGCTGGTGCAGCCACTCTGGAAAGCAGTATGGAGGTTCCTCAAAAAATTGAAAATAGAGCTACCATACGACTCAAGAATTGCACTACTGGGTATTTACCCCAAAGATACAAATGTAGGGATATGAAAGGGTACATGCATCCCGATGTTTATAGCAGCAAAGTCCACAATAGCCAAACTGTGGAAAAAGCCAAGATGTCCATCGACAGATGAATGGATAAAGAAGATGTGGTGTATATATATATATATATATATACACACAATGGAATATTATGCAGCCATCAAAAGGAATGAGATCTTGCCATTTGCAATGACGTGGATGGAACTGGAGGGTATTACGCTGAGCGAAATAAGTCAATCAGAGAAAGACATGTATCATATGATCTCACTGATATGAGGAATTCTTAATCTCAGGAAACAAACTGAGGGTTTCTGGAGTGGTAGTGGGTGGGAGGGATGGGGTGGTTGGTTGATGGACATTGGGGAGGGTATGTGCTATGGTGAGCGCTGTGAATTGTGTAAGACTGTTGAATCATAGACGTGTACCTCTGAAACAAATAACACAGTATATGTAAAAAAAAAAAAAAAGATAGTAGGAAGGGAAAAATGAAAGGGGGGAAATCGGAGGGGGAGACAAACCATGAGAGCCGATGGACTCTGAGAAACAAACTGAGGGTTCTAGAGGGGAGGGGGTGGGGGATGGGTTAGCCTGGTGACGGGTATTAAAGAGGGCACATACTAAATGGAGCCCTGGGTGTTATACGCAAACAATGAATCATGGAACACTATATCAAAAGCTAATGATTGCTGGAGTCCAGCTCCAGCAGGGGAAGAGTCCTTGAAGGAAAGGACGGCATCGGCGAGTGAGGAGACAGGGACAGAGGATCAGGTTGTAAGTATCTCCTTCTGATAGCCTCTGAGCGCCTTTATTTATAGCTTACAATGTGTGCACCTTATCTTATCAAAGTATTTATTCCATTTCTATATGTTTTCATCTCTTGTCCTTTCTCCATAGATACCACGGAGGATTACTCTTAATCCTTTCCCAGAGGCTGTCAGATGATGCCCACATCCTTTTTCCCTTAATCTTATTCCATTTGTTCATGTCATTATCAACTCCAGTATAAGGAATGGGAGGAGTAGGGGTAAGGAAGTTAATCCTATTCCAGGGCTTGCCTCAAGGGGCATACCAGAGGTGGCCTCCTATTTGTATGCAACATAGGGAGGTCCCTGTACTGTGGGAGCGACAATGAGATTTTCCTTTTCTAGAATCCTGATGCTTCAGAGGTACCTGAGGAATCTCATCAATAGGAAAATTTACTGGGCCTGGATCCAACAGCTCCCTTACAGATTGGAGGACATTGGGTATTTTTCCTTCTTGGCCCATCGTCGGCCTTTTTGGAATCAGTTTCATTATGATTGCTTGCATAGGCATAACTAAATTTATAAATCATTTTATCATGAAACCCCAGAAAAAATCCCATGATTATAAAGATTGCCGCAAATAAAATGAGAGGAAGTAGCAGGAGCCAGCTGTGGAGTCTCCTGATTTTCAGGATTGTCCCTCATACTTGGACTTTGTCAAACAGCATGAATAGCTTGGCTTGCGCCAAATGATGTAATGTATGGTGATTAATATAACATAATAAAATAAAAAGACCAAAAAAAAAATAAAGTGGTTTTCAATTCGCATGTATGGCAACATCTGTACTAAGATGAGCAATCTCTCACCTCTCTGCAAGGCATAAATGATAAAGCTGTAGGAAATCCTTTAGGAAAATAAACTGTCAGTTATTGTCTTTCTGCCTTGTTCTTATTGTTTGCTTTCTTTTAAAAATAAATAGCACAATTTTCAATATCCTAAGGCTTATCTGATTTTTTGAGAAAGACAGTTTAATAATGTTATCCTAATTTTGAGTGGAAGTATAACTGAAGATATAAGAATAACTGATGATTAAGTTTAACTATAAAAAAATAAAAAGAAAAACAAGGATAAAAAACAACCTGCCCAAATGATTAGAAACAATCCCTTGGTTCTACTCCCTCAATATCATTTGCTTTAAAGAAAGAAAAAATTCATGAAAGACCAAACAACAATTTTTTTTTCTACATTAAAACCTCAGTTGAAATATTAAGATGAGCCATTGGGCAGTCTCACAGAGGGAAGAGAAAAGAACGGAGACAGCAGGTAGGAAGAAATGTATAGAGGTATACCCAAGACCCTTTTTATTTAAAAAACACCTTCTTCTTTATCATGATCATTAGAACGTTAATTTTTAACATAAGTAGAATATTCATCTTGATATAATATCACATTCTTTGATCAGTTGCCTAGCCAGACCTATCTGGAATACTGTCAGTATTTATTTTCTGGGTTTCCTCCCTCCCCCCACATGGCTTTCCCAATACCCTGTTTAAACTACAACCCAAATGTAGGGTTTCTTTTTTTAAAAAATTTCCTTAAGGATTTTATTTATTCATTTGAGACACAGAGATAGAGAGAGAGAGAAGAGAAAGCATGAGCAGGGAGAGAGGCAGAGGGAGAGGGAGAAGCAGGCTCCTTGCTGAGCCAGGAGCCCAATGGGGGGCTCGATCTCAGGACACTGGGATCATGACCTGAGCCGAAGGCAGACGCTTAACCATCTGAGCCACCCAGGCGCCCCCCAAATGTAGGGTTTCTTTCTAAGGGTAGGCAATGTCTCTTGCAAAACTGCTTCTTGAAAAAATTTACAGATTATTGAACACGTATGCAATGATTTATATTCGTAAAAAGTTTTGTGCAAGTTGTAACACAAGGAACAGTTACTAAAAAACACAGACGCTAGTGAGAAGAAAATTCACGAGCAAACAAAATTATGTCTTATGGACATTAATAAACTAAGATTCTTAAGAGGCACAAACATCTATTTGCACTAATTCTTAACACTTCTTTAAGGAGGCCTTCCTCTTGTTGCTTGTATTCCAAAGTTCATGATAAATTGGTTTCAGAATATACTTTCTGTAAACACAATGATTAAATGGTGATTTAATTCCAAGTTACCTGAGAGCAGCCAATAAAATGCATAAAATTTTAAAATACCTTACACTGAAATGGAAAAAAAAAATTAAAACCCAGAAAACAATATAGTTGCAACAAAAGCTTTAAAAGAAAATACCATTTGAGAAATAAAAGAAAGCAATAAATTTCGTTTTACCTGCAATTCACTTAACAACTAACATGTACATTTGTCAAGAATGGGAATACATCAAAAGGAATTTTTGCCTTTGTAGAACTTGCCTTTAGTGGTGTGGGGAGTAGGAGGGGAACTGGTTAATAAATACAGAATGTATCAAATATTGAATGTATCTCAAATGAGGGTACTTGAAGACTCATTTAACGGAAACACTTTGGATTCATTCCATTGAAGGGTTCTAAACATAAGTTTTTATTTTAACGCTGTTTAATTCCACTCCAGAATTTATGAAATCTTTTTCTCTTACACAGAGTAAGAGAAAAAGTAAGAGTAAATGAAAGAGGAGAGGCAGGGTGAGGAGATAACTGGATAACTGGGTAAGAGTCAGAAGAGAAGGGGCGCCTGGGTGGCTCAGTCATTAAGCGTCTGCCTTCGGCTCAGGTTGTGATCCCAGGGTCCTGGGATCAAGCCCCGCATCGGGCTCCCTGCTCCGCAGGAAGCCTGCTTCTCCCTCTCCCACTCCCCCTGCTTGTGTTCCCTCTCTCGCTGTGTCTCTCTGTCAAATAAATAAAATCTTAAAAAGAAAAAAAAGTCAGAAGAGAAGAAAGAATGAAAGAGATTAAGGAAGATTCTGAACAAGCATTTGTATGGCAAAGATTTTCTACAAGAGAATAAACTAATTCATGGCATATGAAAACAGAAGGATAAGAGCAAGAATGCAGCATCTGCAGACTTTTCCAGAGGGGAGAGAAAAGAGGTGGGAAAAACACTGGGAATCAGAGAGCTCCAAGGTCAGAGAGTTTAACTGTAACCTGAATAAGGAGTGAGCCACTGCAGAGGGGCTCTAGAGTGGTGGGGACAGAGGGGGGCTGGGTTTGCCTCCACCCCAGTGGGACTGCTGTTTGTGCCTGTGTATACAAAGGTCTACATGTGTCAATCATGAAACAGTCATCTAATAAACTGTAGATTTTAATTTTATCACAAAACTATAAGTCAGGGAAATGTTTATGGGATGTGCACCATCCATTCAGAGTAACCATCAACCTTTCCAGACCTTTCTGGTCACTGAAATGTGAGTGGATAATATTCTAAAATTGAAAACAAGCTAAGTCTTCATCAAGAAGGTACTAATTATAAAACAAAGGAATATTAAAATTATTACAACAGTGTGTACAGATTAATGTTTGCTGACATAGATATTCATGGCAAAGTAACAACAGCAAATATGAATATTTCTTTTATGTAAAATGCATTTAAATTTCTATGTAGTGACTTCTAAAAGAAGCTTCATAAAACTGTGAATAACAATGGGCCACTGGGTAATTCTTAGTTCTTCTTTTTGGTATTATTTTCATTCCTCCCAAGAAGCAAGTGCCATTTTAATGAAACTAATAATGTTACTTAAAAACTTTTTTAAAGTGATGAGAGTATATGCTTCTATGAAGCAAAACAATCTGATAACAGTATCATTACCTCACCCAGAGCAAACAAACAACTTCTCATGAGATGTTTCCTTGTTCTACAGCAACAGGTTGGCCACCCAGAGAGAAATTACTAATACTCTTAACAGTTTCATTTGAAACCTTTTTAGGAAGGATGAGATAATTTCACCTCAGTGTTACTCTAGCAAAACAACCTTCATTAGTAAAAAGGCATTACTAAACATCAAACGATAAGCTTTACATAAATAGTTTTTTATGAAGAAGTCAATAAAAACATGTAGGAGGAATCCTCTTCCACCTGTGAGTGGTAAGTGGCATTCCTGTTTGTGACTCTTTGGGAAGATATTTAACCATATACTCTTAGATGAATTAATTAAAATCAGTTCCCTGATAGTATTAAAAATGAATTTTATGTCCCGATTTTGTTACATAGTATGTTTAACCTAAAACAAAAACAAAAACAGGTCTCTACTGAATAAGTATTGCCAATAGGTGAGTGTATTTTTTCTATCTCTATATAATGGTTGCAAATTTCCCTATAATACTAAGATCAGAGTCTCCTTTCAAAATCTTTAAAAAAATTACATTTCAGAGCTCCTTGTTTGTTTGAGCGATCCGATGGTCTGCTAGGAGGTGCTAAAACATATAAATAATATGGTAATTTACTTATATAATTTGAAACATGCTGGACTGACATTAGGTATTTCAAGCTTGCACACATTCACGTTTATTTAAAAGGCACAAGCAATCAGTGAGTCATCTGATGGGCAAGCCAATGTATAAATGAATGCTTCATGTAAACTGGTATACCGTACACTCCTCAGGCAGGTCTCATTGAACAATAGCACCAATGAAAAAGAGAAGCTGTAAACAACCTCCCATGTGCCAAAAAACTCAATAGGTTTGACTTCAATTCAAGACAAACAAAAACTTCCTGAACAGTCAACAAGAAATTAAAGGAGTTGCAACTGGGGTACCTAGGTTAGGCAACAGGCTACAACCATAGAGTAGATTTGCATATCTTTCATATGCCTGAGAACAACCAGAACAGTTAACTTAATGAATATGTAAACAGTCAGCTCATTTTGATCCAACCAATATTTTCTAAGCACTTATTGTTTGCTTTGCTGGTGGGAAGTGCTTCAGACAATTCCAAGACTACGGGCAAGATAGCCTCTGCTATAAAGAAGTGTGTATAATGGTGTGAGGGGTAAGGAAATTATATAAATATCATAAAAGAGTATTTCCATAAGAAAGGTACAAACTAGTGTAAGATAGGTCACAGAGTTAAGAATTGTGTATTTTGGGTGGCGATTTGTCTGTTTAGGTGTTAAAAGTATTATTAGGGAAGGTCTCTAGGGGGGACGTAGTATTTGATAGAGGATTTAAAGACTGGGTAACATAGTTAATTCAACTACATTTTTCTTTTTTTTTTTTTTTAAAGATTTTATTTATGTATTTGACAGAGAGAGACACAGTGAGAGCGGAAACACAAGCAGGGGGAGTGGGAGAGGGAGAAGCAGGCTTCCTGCAGAGCAGGGAGCCTGATGCGGAGCTCGATCCCGGGACACTGGGATCATGACATGAGCTGGAGGCAGTCACTTAACCAAGTGAGCCACCCAGGCAACCCTGGGTTTGGAGTCTTAAAATGGGGTCACGTGCCTGAGATAGAAATGCTTAGTCACAGGCTAGGTGACCATGGAGTGTGGACAGAGACCAGGGAGACAGGAGGGATTGACTACTTTTCTCTGAGGGTGCAATGAAGACTGGGGCCCCAAGTTTTCGGCTCTGGGGCTGGAGATTGGGAGGCTGCCGTTTTCATTCTCATCCTCTAAAGAAGCACAGAAAGCCTTGGGGGAACAAAAGCCACACAGAGTAATCTGGAGCCCCTTAATTAGCCTGGCCCGATTCTGACCAGGGCAAAGACACCTGAGAAACAGCGCAACAGGCCCCTCGCCCAGAAGATCAGCAAGAACATCCGGCTAAGACCGAGTTTATCGATCACAGAGAACTGCAAAACTCCAGCACTAGGGGAAAATAGTATATAGAATTCATGGCTTTTTCCTCCATGATTCTTTAGTCTTTTAAATTTTACTTTTTTTCCCTCTTTCCTTTTTCCACCAATTTCTTATTTTATCAACTTTTTAAAAAGTCTTTTTTAATTTTCATTTTTACACAATTCTATCCTTTCAATGTGTGTGTGTGTTATAACATATATACATAACATATATATATATATATATATATATATATATATATATGTTTTTCTTTCTTTACAATTTTGGGATGCAGTTTCTTCTAACAAACAGACCAAAATACACCCAGAAGCTACTGTATTGCTCTGTTCTCTTCACCCATCTGATCATATTCTTTTTCTTTTCTTTAAAGTCTTTAATTTTCATTTTTACAATTACATTCTATCCTTTCAATGTATTTAATTTTATTTTTGTACATATATAAGTTTCTCTTTCTTTACAATTTGGGATCTAGTTTTCTAACAAACAGACCAAAATACACACAAGATCCAGTGTATTGCTCTGTTCTGTTCACATGTCAGATTATAGTCTCTCTCTCTCTTTTTTTTTTTCCCTTGGTGCTCTTCTGATTTGTTTAGTGTATTTTCCTCTGGGGTCATTCTTGCCATTTTAGTATTTTGTTCTCTTGCTCATCTATTCTTCTCTGGACAGAATGACAAGACGGAAAAACTGACCTCAAAAAAGAGAACAAGAGGCAGTACTGACTGCCAGGGACCTAATGAGTATGGACATTAGTAAGATGTTGGAACTACAGTACAGAATAACGATTATAAAGATACTAGCTGGGCTTGAAAAAAGCATAGACAACATTAGAGAATCCCTTTCTGGAGAAATAAAAGAACTAAAATCTAGCCAAGTTTAAATAAAAAAGGTTATTAATGACATGCAATAAAAAATGGAGGCTCTAACTGCCAGGACAAATGAAGCAGAAGAATTAGTGATATAGAACACCAAATGATGGAGAATAAAGAAGCTGAGAAAAAAGAGAGATAAACAACTACTGGATCACAAGGGGGAGAATGTGAGAAGTGATATCATAAAGGGAAACAATATTACAATAATTGGGATCCCAGAAGAGGAAAGAGTGGGGGCAGAAGGCATATTGGAGCAAATTATAGTGGAGAACTTCACTAATCTGGGGAAGGAAACAGGAATTCATGTCCAGGAGGCACAGAGAACCCCCCTCAACATCAAAGAAATAGTTCAACACCTCAACATATAATAGTGAAACTTGCAAATCTCAGAGACAGAGAAAATCCTGAAAAAAAAGGTTGAGACAAGAGGTCTGTAACCTATAAGGGTAGAAACGTTAGACTGGCAGCAGACCTATCCACAGAGACCAGCCAGACCAGGAAGGACTGGCATGATATATTCAGGGCACTAAAAGAGAAAAATATGCATCCAAGAATACTTTATCCAGCTAGGATGTCATTCAAAATAGAAGGAGAAATGAAAAGCTTCCAGAAGAAACAGGACTAAAAGAAATAGTGATCACTAACCCAGCCCTGCAAGAAATGTTAAAGGGGATCCTCTAAGCAAAGAGAGAACCCAAAAGTAACACAGACCAGAAAGAAACAGAGACAACATACAGAAATGGTGACTTTACAGGTAATACAGTAGCACTAAATTCATATCTTTTAATAGTTACTCTGAATGTAAATGGGCTAAATGCCCCAGTCAAAAGACACACCCTATCAGACTGGATAAAAAAAACAAGACCCATCGATATGCTGTCTGCAAGAGACTCATTTTAGACCCAAAGACAACTCCAGATTGAAAGTGAGGGGGTGGAAAACCATTTACCATGCTAATGGATATCAAAAGAAAGCTGGGGTGGCAATCCTTATATCAGGCAAATTAGATTTTATTTTATTTTTATTTATTTTTAAATATTTTATTTATTTATTTGTCAGAGAGCAAGCATGAGCTGCAGGAGCAGCAGAAGGAGAGGCAGAGGCAGGCTCCCCGATGAGCAAGGAGCCCGATGCAGGACTTGATCCCAGGACCCTGGGATCATGATCTGAGCTGAAGACAGACGCTTAACAGACTGAGCCACCCAGGCATCCCAAGACAAATTAGATTTTAAACCAGAGACTGTAATAAGAGATGAGGAAGGATACTTTATCATAATTAAAGGGTCTATCTAACAAGAAGATCTAAAAATTGTAAATATGCCCCTAACATGGGAGCAGCCAATTATATAAACCAATTAATAACAAAACTTAAAACACACATTAATAATAATAATACAATAATAATAGGGGACTTTTAACACCCCACTCACTGCAATGGACAGATCATCTAAGCAGAAGATCAACAAGGAAAAAAGGGCTTTGAATGACACACTGGACCAGATGGACTTCACAGATATTTTCAGAGCATTCCATCCTAAAGCAACAGAATACACATTCTTCTCGAGTGCACATGGAACATTCTCCAGAACAGATCACATATGGATCACAAATCAGGTCTCAACCAGCACCAAAAGACTGAGATAATTTCTGTATATTTTCAGACCACAATGCTTTGAAACTTGAACTCAATCACAAGAGGAAATTTGGAAAGAACTCAAATACATGGAGGCTAAAGAGCATCCTGCTAAAGAATGAATGGATCAACCAGGAAATTAAAGAAGAATTAAAAAAAAAATTCATGGAAACAAATGAAAATGAAAACAATAGTTCAAAACCTTGGGGATGCAGCAAAGGTGGTCCTAAGAGGGAAGTATATACCAATACAAACCTTTCTCAAGAAACAAGAAAGGTCTCAAATACAAGCTAACTTTACACCTAAAGGAGATGGTTAAAGAACAGCAAATAAAGCCTAAACCCAGCAGTAGAAGAGAATTAATAACGATTAGAGCAGGAATCAATGAAATAGAAACCAAAGGAACCATAGAACAAATTAATGAAAGGAGCTGGTTCTTTGAAAGAATTAGTAAGATCAATAAACCCCTGGCCAGACTTAGCCAAAAGAAAAGACAAAAGGACCCAAATTAATAAAATCATGAATGAAAGAGGAGAGATCACAACCAACACCAAAGAAATACAATTATAAGAACATATTATGAGCAACTATATGCCAACAAATTAGGCAAGCTGGAAGAAATGAATGCATTCCTAGAGACGTATAAACCACCAAAACTGAAACAGGCAGAAAGAGATAACCTGAACAGGGGGCACCTGGGTGGGTCAGTCGTTAAGTGCCTGCCTTCGGCTCAGGTCATGATCCCAGGGTCCTAGGATCGAGCCCCGCATCAGGCTCCCTGCTCAGTGGGAAACCTGCTTCTCCCTCTCCCACTCCCCCTGCTGTGTTCTCTCTCTGTCTTTCTCTGTCAAATAAATAAAATCTTAAAAAAAAAAAAACTATAGATGGAACAAGAATATAAATACCAAAATGAAACCATAAAACAATAATCTGGGATCAAGGAATGTCTTTGTAAAGAAGAACCAAGTGAGAAACCCTAAAGAAAAAGATTGGTGAATTTTTCAGACAAATAACTAAAATGTCTGCACGATCCCAAATTGCATAAACAAAATTCCAAAAGAAAACTAGTAAAGATATTTACAACACACATGACTAAAAAAATTACTCTTTTTAATATAGCAAAATTCATACAAATCAGTAAGAAAAATAAAACTAGCCATTAGAAAAAGAACCAAAGCTTATGAGCAATGAGGTTCACAAATAATACAAGTACTAATAAACATAAGAAAATTGCTCAGTCTCATTCATAGTTAAATATGGGCAAACTTTAAAATTTTTGTATTATCCAGGGATGTCAGAAGAATTGGAAGCAGGTACCCTCACATGCTGTTGATCAAGCTGTAAAGCAGCGGAGCATCTTTGCAGGGCAGTGTGGCAGTATGTGTCAGAATGTATAATTTGTATACCTGTTGATCTAGCAATCTCCCCTCTAGCAATTTATCTTACAGCTACTTGTACAATTACGTAAAAATGCTGGCAAGAATGTTCATTGCTGAAATACTTGTAATAGCAAGAACCATAACTAACTTAAACATCAGTAAATAAGATTGGTTAAATCAATTGTAGTTCTATACAATGTAATATTAAACAGCTATATCTGCCAATATGGAAGGGCCTCCAAAATTGATCAAGTAGCAAAAAAAAATGGGCATAAATACACAACAGTATAGTTATATTTGCCTTTTTAAAAATATTATACATATGTAGATATGCTTAGTTATCCATAGAAAATTTCTGCAAGGAAACACAGTAATTGGAGCTGGGATAGGGAGACTTTTCAGTTTAAACTCTCACGTTTCAGTTTTGATGAAATGCATATATTAAATTTCTAAAAATAAAGAATACTCAAAGAATGGACTGGTAACACTGTCTAGAAGAAATAATGATTAGTTTATAATAATGAAGGCACTGAATATTGTATTTGAATGTCTATAATACTTTTACAAATACATTTTGAATTGTATAAATTACTTGAAATTGTCTAATATATACAAGGATATAGACTTTCCCTGCACATTTCCTAAGGCAAACTTAGAGCTGGGTATAATGTAATGCAACAGTCTTACCAAGAAGAAAGAAGTGTCTAAAGATTCTAGTATCTAAAAATTGAACTGGTTGTCTCATGAGGTGGTTGGCACTCCATCACCACAAGTAAGAAAGAGACAGATAATGGTGGGTGGACTTGTCAAAGGCAATTCATGGAATCAGAGTTAAAGATGAGATGTCCTTGCAGTGTTCTAGGATTCTCTGAATTGGTGTGTACTTCCCAAAATTGGTAGCTCTCCGTCAATTTGTTAGACTGTTGGAAATTTAGCATACATAGGTCTCTTTACCCCCGTACTTCCTTCAGTTAGGGCTTCCTTTATGTGGAGGATTGGATGATTGTCCACCATCTAGTTTTAGAACATTCTGTCACCTCAATAAGATCCCATGTGCCCATTTATGATTAGTTTCATTTCCTACAATCTGTCCCTCCCCCATCCCCCAAACCTCAGACAATCACTAATTTACTATTTTCTGAAAGTTAACTGAATGTTTCTGTACATTTACCTTTCCTGGCCATCTGATATCAGTGGAATCATATAGTATATGTTCTATGACTGGCTTATTTCACTTAGCTCATTCTTGAGGCTCATCCATGTTGCAGCATGCATCAGTATTTCATTCCTTTTTAATTGCCATGATTGCTTTTATTGCTGTATTCTATTATATATCACATTTTGTTTACTCATTTGTTAGTTGATAGACATTTGGGCTATTTCCTTTTTGTTCTTCTTTTTTAATTTAAAGTCAATTAGCAACATGTCATTAGTTACATCATTAGTTTCAGATGTAATGTTCAATAATTTATCAGTTGCGTATAACACCCAGTGCTGGGGCGCCTGGGTGGCTCAGTCATTAAGTCGTCTGCCTTTGGCTCAGCCCCACATTGGGCTCCCTGCTCAGCGGGAAGCCTGCTTCTCCCTCTCCCACTCCCCCTGCTTGTGTTCCTTCTCTCGCTGTGTCTCTGTCAACAAATAAAATCTTAAAAAAAAAAAAAAAAAGACAACCTGAACAGACCCATAACCAGCAAGGAAACTGAAGCAATAATCAATCAAAAATCTCCCAACAAACAAAAGTCCAGGGCTGAATGGCTTCCCAGGGGAATTCTACCAAACCTTTAAAGAAGAATTAATATGTAATCTTCTGAAGCTCTTTCAAAAAATAGAAATGGAAGGAAAACTTCCAAACTCTTTCTATGAGGCCAACATTACCTTGATTCCAAAATCAAAGACGCCCCAAAAAGGAGAATTACAGACCAATATGCCTGATGAACATGGATGTGAAAATTCTTATCAAGATAGCAGCCAATATGATCCAAAAGCACATTAAAACCATTATTCACCACAACTAAGTGGGATTTATTCCTTGGCTGCAAGGGTGGTTCGACATCTGGAAATCAACCAATGTGATACATTCATTACCAAAAGAAAGGATAAGAACCATATTATCCTCTCAATAGGTGAAGAAAAAGTATTTGAAAAGTACAGCATCCTTTCTTGATTAAAACTCTTCACAGTGTAGGTATAGAGAGTACATACCTCAATATCATAAAAACCATCTATGAAAAGCCCACAGTGAATATCATTCTCAATGGGGAAAAACTGAGAGCTCTCCCCCATATCAGGAACATGGCAGGGATGTCGACTCTCACCACTGTTGTTCAACACAGTACCAGAAGTCCTAGCCTCAGCAATCAGACGACAAAAAAGAACTAAAAGACATCTAAATCAATAAAGAAGTCAAACTCCCACTCTTCACAGATAACATGTGGAAAACCCAAGACTCCATCCCAAAATTGACAGAACTCATATAGGAATTCAGCAAAGTGGCAGGATATAAAAATCAATGCATAGAAATCAGTTGCATTTCTATACATATACTAAAAATGACACAGAGAAAGAGAAATTAATGAATGATCCCATTTACAATTGTACCAAAAACCATAAGATACCTAGGAACAAACCTAACCAAAGAAGCAAAGGATCTGTACTCTGAAAACCATAGACAGACACAGAGAAATGGAAAAATGTTCCATGCTCATGGATATTAAAATGTCTATGCTTCTCAGAGCAATCTATACATTCAAAGCAATTCCTATCAAAATGTCATCAACATTTTTCTTAGAGCTGGAACAAATAATCCTAAAATTTGTATGGAACCAGAAAAGACCCTGAATAGCCAAAGGAAAACTGAAAAAGAAAAACAAAGCTGGTGGCATCACAATTCTGGACTTCAAGCTCTATTACAAAGCCGTAATCATCAAGACAGTATGGTACTGGCACAAAAACAGACACATAGATCAATGGAACAGAATAGAGAACCCAGAAA
Source organism: Zalophus californianus (assembly GCF_009762305.2). Lineage (NCBI taxonomy): Eukaryota > Metazoa > Chordata > Mammalia > Carnivora > Otariidae > Zalophus > Zalophus californianus. The sequence continues at coordinate 72,232,756 of NC_045596.1, forward strand.
TCAACCCTCAACTCTATGGCCAACAAAGCAGGAGGGAATATCCAGTGGAAAAAAGTCCCTTCAACAAATGGTGTTGAGAAAACTGGACAGCCACATGCAGAAGAATGACACTGGACCATTTTCTTACACCACACACAAAAATAAACTCAAAATGGATGAAAGACCTAAATGTATGACAGGAAACCATCAAAATCCTAAAAGAGAACACAGGAAGCAACCTCTGTGACCTCGGCCATAGCAATTTCTGGCTAGTTTAGACAGAACATACCAAATTCTTTTATCAGAGCTTTTATTAATAAGTTCCATGTTCAACATCTTAACTATCCTAGGGTCAGCTATGAATATCGTCAGAGTCTTCATGTTTTTCTTAATTTGTAACACAAGCCCTGGGGGATAATGCCTAAGTGGTGTGCCCTACCTTCACTTCACTCTCATAGAAATGAGAGACATTTCCACCTGACTTCCAACATGACAAAGGACGATGTGAAGAAAAGTCGGTGGGACAAGCATTGTATCATCAAAATTTCAGGAAAAAAATCCCAAACTCTGATCAACAGTCAGAGATTCCTACTGTGGGTAGGGGTGGGTAAAAGGAGAAGAAGGGAAAGGCAATTCTTTTGGGGCTGTAAATCAGTTGATACTCAGATGTTAACAGGAGTTCTATGCATGTTTTTTTCTGGCTGTCATGTCCCTAAAACAGTGCCTAGTGATGCCACATGGAGGGGACTGGATGAGTGACAGAGGCCAGGGTGGTGTGTTTGTGAGTTTCTTCTCCACAATTATAGTCCACTGCATACTTACTTTTCCTGTTTTTTCCTTTCCACAAAGGACCTGCCATAATGCCAGTGCTTATTGACTCAAGGTTTGTTGACTCAAGGTGGGAGGCTGTCTGGGTCCAATGGCCAAGATGGGCAGATAATAAGAACTATTTACATTATTTCTGATATAGTGCACATACAGAACACACCTTTCTACAGTGTCAACTATGCACCATTTGTGTTCTGAACAATTAAGGGGCGTATGGGATAGACAATCATTGTTTCCCAACATAGCAAGTTTAATAATATTAGGATCAGTAGCAAGTTAAATTGATTTTTTTTTCAGCCCACAAATTTTCTCTTGGCCCTGACCTAGAATCAAGCTCTGATCAAGTGCAGATACAGTACTTACTCCACAATGAAACTTTGTTTTGAGTTTAGAACACTTGGCCATTGTTCTCAATTCTCAATCCTTTTTTCTGCCCCACGTGCCTGAGAGCATATACACTGTTCTTTCTTAGTGGAAAGGGAATCGCTGACTTAACTTCCAAAAGTATTTTGGAGATTTTTATCCTGTCACCTCTTCTCTCTCCCTTCACACTCCCCTCCCCCAAACACACACTTCTTACTTTGTGTTCCCGACCTTTTTACCTTATCCAGCATAATATGTATTTAAACTCCAGGATGTAAGAGCTAAATAATTGCCTTAATTTTTTTTTTTTTTTTTGGAAAAAATCAAGCAGCATTTATTTTCCCTCTGTATTCTCAAACTATTATTTATTTAACTAGCAAAAATCCCTGTAACACTGTTAGGGACCTTTGCATCACATCACAAAGTACAACCAGCCTCTTCCATCAAAGGAACATACATTTTAACTAAGGGGTTATAAAATATTTGTGAAGAAATAAAATAATAATGTCATCAGTATAAAAGATGTTCCAAGGAGGTCTTATAATTGAATGCCATAAGTCATTAGTGAGAGTAATAGCTAACATTTAAAGACATATCATTTCTACATTAGCTCATTAGATTTTATCCTGAAGACAAGTCTCTGCAGTAATTTCTAAAATTTCTATGTTAAATATAGGAAATTATAGATCACAAAAGTTAAATGACTTAGACAGGTGGGATAGTTTTTAAGTGGCAGAGATGGGAGTCTACCCAGCCTTAATGCCAGGCCCTAGATTAAATTCCTATACAGGGGTGTAAAGCTCATGGGTAGGAGTGGCTGGGAGAGGCCTCCTAGAAGATGCTGGGAAGCAATCTGGCTAGCAGATAGACTGATAAGTAGGTTCTGGTAGGAGTTAGGAAGGGGAAAAATATGGGCATCCTTGATTGGAAGAAAATTGTGAATAATGCATGTAAGTGGGAACGTAATGAGACAGTTTAGACTGAGCCAAGGATTCAAGGCAGGAACAGAGGGACATATAGTGGGGTGGAAGCCAAGGCTGTCTGGAGAGCGCCTTGCCTGCCAGAGTTGAATTTTTTCCTAGGCAACATCAGGCTTTGAATAGAGAAGTGACAGGACAAAGACTGCATTTTAGGTGGGGTAATACTGGTGTTGGAAAAGACAGAAATGGTTGTACTATGATGGAAAGATTAAATCAAAGCCCCTGGGCCAGACCCATGCTCCTCAATCAATGATTAGTTGTAGGATCTGGGCCTGTCACAGCCCTTCACTGCCAGTTTCCTCAGTGTTTTTATGAGAATCAAGTCAAATAGCAGGTATGAAAGCACTTTTAAAATTAGAACATGCTACACAAACACAAAGTACTATTTCACATATTAATTTGAGCTATAGAGGGAGATTCTTAAGGGAGAGACTTTAATTGGCAAATCATCATAATAATTCAGAGAAGAGAATGAGAGTATAGAATAGGGTGATGATAGGAAAAACTCAAAAGAAGATTCAGGATTTGAAAGACATTATAAAGGAATACTAAGCAGACACTGATAGTTTATCACAAGGATCAGTGAGAAAGGAGTGTACTGATCTGTCTGAACAGAACTAGAAATAGAGTTGATCAGAGGTTGGGGGGGGTGGGCAAAGGGAACAAGTTAGATCTTTGGACAAGTAAAAATGACCACCAGGCTCATAGTGGAACAAGAGAGAAAGGACAGGGCTCGGTAGAGATTTGGGGTTTGGACCTTCTTCTCTGTCCCATTTCACTCTCCCTCAGGCACCTCCTCAACATGATTTCAAGTGCTTAAAACCCTTTCAAATCTGCTCAGTATTCCACCCCCACCCCTATCCCCTCTGGCCCCACCATCATCCCCCCTTCACCAGGACCACCCTGGTAGTCGGTCTACTGCCCTCTACACATCTCTCACTGCAGCCAACTGTGATCTTTTAAAAATGGGAATCAGACCATGTCACTCCCCTGCTTAACACCTTCCGACTGCTTTCTCCTGTGCTGAGAGCTAAGTCTAACCTCTTCACTCCAGCTGAGCAAGCTCTACACAATCTGTCCCAGCCTTCTTTTACATCATCATTTCCTACCATTTTCCAGAAACAGACTGCGTCTCTGTTTCTGGAACATAACAAGCTTATCCTCATCTTTGAGCCTCTGTACTAAGTATTTCCTTTACCAGGAAAAAAAAAAAGTACAACTTACTGAGTGCTTACTATATACAAGCACTGTATGTGTCTGAATCCCCTTACCTTCCCATCTCTATAATGTAAATGCTAATAATATGTCCATTGACAGAGGAGGAAACGGAGTTTCAGAAAGATTAAGGAAACTCTTCCTAGGTTATAGTTAGTAAACAGCAGGACTTGGAAGTGAATCCAGTCAGTGTTGCACCAGAGACTATGTTCTGAAGCATTTTCTAACCCGAGATTCTCCTTTGCTTTGCTGACTTCTTGTACTTCAGATCTCAATGTAAATGTCAGCTCTACAGAAAGACCATCTCTGACTTCCTAATCAAAAGTGGTCACTGAGGCCCGTGCTATTTATTATATCATCTCATCCTCAGCCATACAACAGTGCCTGTCAAATACTTGCTGAATCAATGAGGATTAAGAAAAGTGTGTTACAATGACTGGGATTTTAGAGCTGTGAGGTAGTTTCAAAATAATATATTCCAACCTTCTCTTTTATATCTAAGGAGAGTTGAAGAGATATCATCAATTCCTAAAGTACTAAGCCACTCAGCAGTAAAGCAAGCACTTGAATACAATGCTCCTACCACCAGTTCATTTGTTAATCTTATTATTTTCTTCCAACTTTGAGGGGCCTTTGATAGTGTATTTTCAATCAAATTTTGATGATTAAAGATTTATTTTATGCTTAATTAAGAAAAAAACCATTGGGGCACCTGGGTAGTCGTCAAGCGTCTGCCTTCGGCTCAGGTCGTGATCTCAGGGTCTTGGGATCGAGCCCTGCAACGGGCTCCCTGCTCTGCAGGAAGCCTGCTTTTCTCTCTCTCCCTCTCCCCCTGCTTGTGTTCCCTCTCTCACTGTGTCTCTGTCAAATAAATAAAATCTTTAATAAAAAAAAAAACACAAAAAACAAAACAAAAAACATTAAGAAACTAAAATATATATCATGGATATTTATATAGATTGATTTGTTTATCTCTATCTCTATCTGTATAGATATCTATATGTATACATATAACCAGCTTATTTTTTTTTTAAGATTTTATTTATTAATTTGCTAGAGAGAGAGAGCATGGGTGAGAGAGAGTGAGCGCGAGTACAAGCAGGGGGAGCTGCAGGCACAGGGAGAAGCAGGCTTCCAGGCGAGCAGGGAGCCAGATGCGGAACTCGATCCCAGGGCCCTGGGATCATGATCTGAGCCGAAGGCAGACGCTTAACTGAATGAGCCACCCAGGTGCCCCTAACCAGCTCATTTTATCTATAGGTTTATGCTTTACTTTGTTTTTAATATTCCTACATCACTACCAACACTTGGCATTTTACCTATTTCTAATTTTGACCAGTCCTAAGGATGTGAAGTGATAGTTCTTAAAAACAATCCTCTGATTACTGAAGAGTTTGAACATCTCTTTATATACTTATTACTCTCCTATGAACTATCTGTTCATTATCCTTTGTTCAGTTTTCTTTACCATTCAGGAGTTTGGGTTTTTTTGTTTTGTATATTCTAGATATAAATCTTTTGGTAGTTTTAAACATTCCAAGTGTCTTCTCTGAGCCTGTCATTTGTCATCTTTTATTGACAAAAATCTTTAATTTTGATATAATAAAATTCATTTTTTGATTTCTCCATATGGTTTGTGCTTTGGGGATTTTATTTAAGAAGTTCTTCCCTTTCCCTAGATCACAACAGTATCCTCCTCTACTTTATTCATTTTATAATTTTTCTTTTTTTTTAAATTACATTTATTTATTTATTAGAGGGAGAGAGAGCACAAGCAGGGGGAAACAGCAGAGGGAGAGGGAGAAGCAGGCTTCCCACTAAGCAGGGAGCCTGACATGGGGCTCCATCCCAGGACCCCAGAATCATGACCTGAGCCAAAGGCAGACACTTAACCGACTGAGCACCCAGGTGCCCCCATTTTATAATTTTCCTTTTCATATTTAAACCTTGAGTCTATCCAGAGTCTACCTTTGGACATGATGCTAGTTAGGTATCCCATTTCCTTTTTTCTCCATGTTAAAGAAGCCAGTTGTCCAACACCATCTACTAAAACAAGTGCATAGGTTTTGGTTTATGTGTAGGTTTACATTTTAAGTAAGTAGAATTGATAACCTAAGTACTAAAAAGGAAAAGTGCTAAGAGATTCACTAGTATTTTGTTCTTCTTTGAAGCCATTTTCAAAAAAGAAAAACTAAGTTGTAAAACTAATAACCCAATGTTGCTCTATTTTAATATTAATTAAGCTTAAAATATCCCAGTCTTTAAACTCCCAGACCACCCCATTTTCCCATCATCGAGATTGTTTGATATAGGTAAGCAAACCCCAAGTTATAAACTATATATCAGGCTTTGTACATCTGAGATTTTTATTTTATTTTTTAAAGATTTTAAATAGAGCTACCCTATGACCCAGCAATTGCACTACTGGGTATTTACCCCAAAGACACAGATGTAGTGAAAAGACGATGTAGTGAAAGATGTACTGTAATTAGCCTTGGACCCCAATGTTCATAGTAGCAACGTCTGCAACAGCCGAACTGTGGAAAGAGCCGAGATGCCCTTCAACAGATGAATGGATAAAGAAGATGTGGTCCATATATACGATGGAATATTACTCAGCCATCAGAAAGGATGAATACCCAACTTTTACATCAACATGGATGGGACTGGAGGAGATTACGCTAAGTGAAGTAAGTCAAGCAGAGAAAGTCAATTATCATATGGTTTCACTTATTTGTGGAACATGAGGAATAGCACGGAGGACATTAGGAGAAGGAAGGGAAAAATGAAGGGGGGGAAATCGGAGGGGGAGACGATGGACTCTGAGAAACAAACTGAGGGTTCTAGAGGGGAGGGCGTGGGGGGATGGGTTAGCCTGGTGATGGGTATTAAGGAGGGCACGTATTGTATGGAGCACTGGGTGTTATATGAAAACAATGAATCGTGGGTCATTACATCAAAAACTAATGATGTATTGTATGGTGACTAACAAAATAAAATTTAAAAAAAGATTTTATTTATGTGAGAGAGAGAGAGAGAGGGAGAGCAAGTGGGGGGAGGGAGAGGGACAGGCAGCCTCTGCACTGAGCTCAGAGCCCAATGTGGGGTTTGCTCTCACAACCCTGAGATCACGACCTGAGTCAAAATCAACAGTTGGATGCTTAACTGACTGAACTACCCAGGCACCCCATCCTAGATTTTTAGTACATCAATCTAACTTAATCTAATTCTGCCATTTCTCAGGGTAAACATGAACTCTCCAGTAAGGGAAGCACTTTCATTTCTTCATGCGCACCTGATTTTATGTAGAGAGAACAAAGGTGTGTACCTGATTGAGCACATGGAATAAGAAAGGGGTGAATTCAGGGCATAGCTGGAGATAAACTACTATTTCCCTGAGTCACCTTGGTTTCTCTAAGATAATTAGATTTGGAATAGGACCATTTTATCCATTAGATAGAGAGCCTAGGGCTTAAGAGTTTTTATGAGACAATAAAAATGTTTGAGATCTCAGAATTCCAAAATGTAACAACAAAACTCAAACAAAAAAACAAACAAAAATCCCCGAAGACTACAAAATTAAAATTGGTAAATACTTAAATGTCTTAAAATATATTGTAGCAGTTATTTAATCACAGCTCAATAGAAATCAATTTTAAAAATACATTATGATTAATATGGATTGTGGGTGCATTTTAACACATTTGAGATGATGTGGTGTGGAGCTGCCAAAAGCAAGAGAGTTTAGGACCTGGGAGAGTCTTTGAAAAGATGAAAACAAAAAAAGGTCTAGAAAAGCAATACACTGAAATAAATGAAAGGAATATTTGCCTTCTATGTTTAAAAGTATGTCTATAAGTAAGATTAATCCCCTAGATTAACTGATGCTCATGGAAATTACATTTTATGGTAGAAATTAATATTCTACCTAACTTTAATCGTACCTAACTTTATATACGTCCCTGGGCTTCTCTCTCCCCGAAGACACGGAGTTGTGTCCTATTTTAAGGATAAATTTGCCATTTTAATTCTGTCACTGATCTGAAACACCATGATGGGTAAATTTGCAAACTGAAGAGAATTTGCTTTTTTAGAAAATCACTAAGCAATAATAATATTAGTACATTCCAGGAAATGTTGCAAGTCTCACATATATTATGTAAATATATATATTCATGTATACACTCACACACATGTATGTTCATAATATCAATGACCACTATGTAAGATAGTTAGTATTTGTATCCCTAAAGAAATGAGAGGTTAAATAACTTGCCTCAAGTCTCATTCATAGAAAACAATGGAGCAAAGTTTAAAACTGAGCTAGTCTGGTGATATTGCCTTCCTTTATAAAATTATATAAAACCTGAATTGTAAATTTTGTTACATCTTGGTTTATCACAAAATTGTTCCCATGATCCAACAAAGTAATTCTCTTGGCTCATTAGGAAGGAAAAAAATTTGCTTATTAGCAACATCAAGGAGAACAAGATACTGTAAGACTAAGTCTGCTTTTAAATGTTCTATTAGTCTTTACTCATGACTGGGGTCTCTTTATTTCTAGTTGTAATAGTTAAATCTTTAAAAACCAAACTGATTTAACCTACCTGAGCCCAATCCAACACAAAAATATTCCAATCAACTATGTATACATATAGCAAACATGTTATTCAGTCAGATTCTATAAAATTCATATAAAATTAGGTCATCATTCATTTACATTCTGCTTTTGGAATCAAACTAGAAAACCTACCTTCACATTTTCCCCTTTTGCTCTCTCATGGATAACTTAGAGGTGGACTGACAAATTTAACAAAGACTGTATGAGATGGTAAAAACTTGAGAACTTTAAGTTTAAAAATTGAGTCAGTCACAATTTATATTAATACATCTTAAATGAGTACTAATTCCAGAAACAGAGGTTTCTTTTCTGGTCCTAAAGAGTTAATTTTTTCCCCCATGTAACATTATGCTTCTTATAATATTTTCTCAATGAGTGTTATTCAGAAGATTGTTCCTTTGGAAACTGTGTGAAGTGTCACTGTGTCTGCAATTATTGGTTTGAATGACCTCTACATCTCCAAATCCAGGACACGTTCCTCAGTTCTCTTTTTTCTTGATCTCTTTCTATAGTTCACCCTTTCTTTGAAGTTCTGTTTTCTTTGGCTTTGGTGCTGCTACACTAGCTTATATTCCTATGATCTCTCCGACTGTTTTTTCCAATCTCTTAACTATGGACATTCTCCAGGATGCCACTGTTCTTGGAGAGTTTGTCCATTTTGTTTTCAAAAAATAAATTAGAATGACTTTTCAATACTAGCTCAGCCTCCAGATTTTCCTCTGACTTAATTACAGTTGCCTATCTCCAAATCCCTAATGGAGAGCTCTTGGGAAGTAGTAGCAACAAGTTGAGCCTCCACAAGAAGTTACAAACAAAATCATTAAAGGCTTTGAATGCCGTAGGAGAGAAAAGAGATGGAGGTTTTGGAAGCAAGACAGGGGTATGATCGTATTTTTTAAATATGTAATTCTAGGGCGCCTGGGTGGCTCAGTTGGTTAAGTGACTGCCTTCGGCTCAGGTCATGATCCTGGAGTCCTGGGATTGAGTCCCACATCGGGCTCCCTGCTCGGCAGAGAGTCTGCTTCTCCCTCTGACCCTCTTCCCTCTCGTGCTCTCTCTCTCTCATTCTCTCTCTCAAATAAATAAATAAAATCTTTAAAAAAAATGTAATTCTAGCAATACACGTTTTTGGGGTTGAAGTGGGAAAAGGAAAACCAGAAATTATCAAAACCAGCGAAAGAAGAGATGAAGAGATCTGGCAGGGGGATGCGGAGTGCATGAAAAAGGAGGCATCTAAGTCAACTAAGTTTGAATGAAGCACAAGCAAGCCACTTCTCTGGCATACACACTCATAAATTCACATGATCAGGATCTCCATTATTCCACTGCAACACATATCACAACTGTAATTCAGTAATTATCTAAGGAATCTCCTCTTTTCCTCATATTGTATAGTTCCCTGAGGGCAGAACCATGATGTTTGGCCAACATCCGGTACATTGTCTGTTGACACATGGTATATGCTTTAAAAATATTTAGCAAATTAATAAATTTACCAAATTAGTAAATAACAATTACAGAAAACCAAAATCATATAACAAAAATCTTACTGCTGAAAAGAAATTTACATATCTAGTAGCAAATAGTGGGTTAGAAAAATTAAGTGATTTGCTTGAAGTCATAAAGCTAGTTAATAACAGAGAAAGAATTCTGTTCCTCCAAGACTGGGTCTCTACACTAAACCTCATGGGAGAAAATAAAAGACAAGTGTATATGCAGAAGGCAGACATGGAGGTGTTAGATAATAATTTCTGAAGACTATTATATAAGTGTACATACACACTCCCACAATGTTGAGAGTATAAATTTGCCACTGGATTTTGTCAACAGCTAAGAAACATGACTCTCCCTCCCTATCTCCCTTTCTTTCTTTCTCTCTCTCTCTCTATCTATATATACATATATATGTGTATGTCTATATATACATATATATATATATTTCTTTTTTGCATGTATGCCAAAATTTGCCACTTGTCATCACTGGATGAGATTTGGGGAGTTTAAAAGGTCACAGCTATTTTCAAGATTATGTTGAACAAGACATATGGCACTAGTTTTAATTTTGAAGTCTTATAGACAGCAACCACACTCCATTAGTAAAATGATCTTGCTTTCACTTTTTCTTTTAGAGCCATTTAAAATAAGAAAAATAGAATTATTAGATTCCACATTTGCTGTTTTTTTCCCCAAAGAAAAGACTATTTGCTTTAAATTCTTTCATTTCTTCAAGCCTGTACTTTATACACACATGGGCCACATCAAGGCAAGTGCTACAACACAGATCATGACTGGCAAGAAAAAGTATGGTGCAGTAAACAACATCTATAATATTATCTTAAGAAAATAGGTGATCTAGTAGAAAACATAGCAGGCTAGGAGTATGTAGGCACCCTATTCTTAGTCTTCCTGCTTGGTAGTTAGATAACTTGAGGCCAATTATTGACACCCACCCCTCTATCAGCCACCCCATGGAAACTCATGTCAGCCTCTTTAAATGAAATCATCTGGCTTGTTCTCTAAGACTGATATAAGAAATAAGCAAATCATGAATGTAGAAGTCCTTTGAAAGTATGTTAGGAAAGAAACATGCAATTTTATTTTTTAAAGTAGTATTTAGCAGAGTAGTGTTGATATCTTCTGGCTGGGCATTTCTCTTTAATAAAAAACCGACTGACTTAAAGGACCTTGAATTTATGCTGGACCATATATTTCTCCAGATGATCATTAACTGCCAGACAGATGTTACTGCTTAATCACTGCATTCCCACAGAGATTGAAGGGCTCCAGGGATTATTTTTAAAAGGATAAGAAATCTTTGACTCTGACCCCAATCAGCAATGTTCAACCACTAAGCGTGGTTATTTCTCTAGAGAGGTATATTCCAGAGAAGAGTTCACACATTTTAAAAACATTGCATCACAGTGATGTGGTAAAAGACTACAAACCACAGTGATGTGGTAAAAGACTACAAACTACATATTTCATCTTTTCTCATATCAGCACTGACTTATAATGCACTAAACTAAGATTAGTAGGAAAAACAAAATCCCTGCTCTTTGCAATATAACAAAGTAAATTATTTCACATAAGAAAAAATGTAAATTACACTGTTTATTTATCAGTACTATTGGTTGCTTATTTAATTTATTACAAACAAGCAATCAATATGCTGGGCAACCACTTATAGATCTACTAACACCTCTCAAGTGAGACCAAGGTCAAAAAACATTTTTTCTGATTACTTCTGTTTGAAAAACCAAGGTTTGAAGTATCATTATTACCACTAAAGTAATACAGTTTACCCTTCACACAGAATATCAGAAGCAATACTATGTATGGTTTATATAAACTTATAAAACATCATGATTTCTGAAAAAAAATAAGTGGACATCTAATGGAAAATGTATAGTACTGTTTTCAGTATGCATATTGTAATTTCTTATGATCCAATTTCATGGTCTTAACTGATAATACTAGAAACAGACTTGAGCTTACTATTAGATTGAATTATATGAATTTCAGTATTGGACCATTTTGAATTAGAAAAATAGCAGTTTTATATGGTCAACATAATACTTTAATCTATCTGATAACAAATCCAAGGAACAATGATAATGTAGAAATCTTTCGGCACCAATTTGGTTTTTACTCTCTTTCAAAGCAATTGATTATTCTCTTGCCTACTTCCGAGTGTCAATTGGAATGGACCAAAATATATTCTAGCAGTTCTATTTTAGCTCTGTAATCCCAGAAAATGATATTTCATATACTTCAGTTGTTTAGCCATGTAAGTATGAGACTACCAGTTATGAGAAACAGATGATTGTACTTGTTGTACACACACAGAGTTTAATAAATACAAGTCTCTCATCTTCTGTATAAAAAATCCTGGTTATCGGGGCGCCTGGGTGGCTCAGCCGTTAAGCGTCTGCCTTCGGCTCAGGTCATGGTCCCAGGGTCCTGGGATCGAGTCCCACATTGGGCTCCCTGCTCAGTGGGAAGCCTGCTTCTCTCTCTCCCACTCACCCTGCTTGTGTTCCTGCTCTCGCTATCTCTCTCTCTGTCAAATAAATTAAAAAAATCTTAAAAAAAAAAAAAGGCCTGGCTATGAGCAATTAGAAAATGATGTAAACCAACAGATTTCAGTGACATGGGAGAGCTTTATAATTTAATGTTCTGTAAAAATGCAGGATTAAAAATGTATATGAAATAGAACACTGATAAAATTTTTAAAAAGTATCTATACCTGGGGGAAAAGCTGGAAGAAAATAGATAAAAAATTTAAAGTCATTATTTTTAAGTAATACAACTAGTGGATGATTTTTCACTGTATACTTTGCAATTTTACATATTTTTTTAAGCCTCTCTAATTTTATGAAACAAAAATACATAAGTAAAAACTGGACCAAATGAGGGGATATGTCCTTTTATTAAATGAATGATTCAATATTAAATATTTCAACTATACCTGAAAAAACCTAAAAGCTCATTGGGAATTTTTAGATCTAGAAAAATATGCTGAAGTTCTTTTGGGAGAAAATATGCCCATAATTAACCAGGACAATCCTGAAAAAAGGAGAATTAAATGGAAAAATACCACACATGTCATTAAAATATAAAGCTTATGATACTTGCACCAGAGAAGCAGACAGATCAGGGTAGTGGAAGAGAGCCTGGGGAAGCCAAAATATATTTAAGAACTTGATATAATGATAAAAGTGCCATTTCAAATTACTTGGCAAAGCATGAATTACTCTCTAGATACTGTGTGGTTAACAGGTTAACTATTCAGTGAAAAACTATTTCCCTAAATCATACCTCATCCCAAAATAAATTTCACTAAAATTCAGTACCTAAATGTTAAAAAATGGCATATACCCTAAGATAAAATCTAAGAGAATATTTAATAACTGTTAGATTCCCATAGCATACTTGCTGTAAAACAATGTTCACATATATTCTAAGTATAAATATTAAAATACAAACCTCAAAAACACAGACAGTATTAGTAAATATTCTTATAACCTTGAGGTTGAAGGCCTTTTAAGGACAACATCAAACCCAAACAACACAAACTGACATATATAGCATTAATAAAATCTCTCAACTTCCTTATGGCAAAAGAATTATAAGGTTCTAACATGAATTATAGGATTTATAATTATATAAATTATTATTATTAACGTGAATTATAATTATATGAAATATAAGCTGTGAGAAACATTTTCAATGTATAACAATAAATTAATAGTGATACTCAAAAGGAGCTCCTACAAATCAGTAACAACAACAATAAAAACAACAAGAGTACCATCATAGAAAAACTGAAAAAAGAGTTAAAAGGCAATTGACAAAAAAACTATTTGGGGAAAATAGGCTTTTAAATATGTTATACCTCACAATAATCAAATAAGCAAGAATTTTAAAAAGAAATAATGTTCACTTATTATATTGGCAAACACATCAAGGTAGGATAACATCAGTGTTGGAGAATATGGGAAAGGAGACACGGTCCTAGACTGCTGCCCACAGCATGAACTGGTACACCCTTTTTTTTTTTTTAAGACTTTATTTGACAGACAGCGAGGGAGGGAACACAAGCAGGGGGAGTGGGAGAGGGAGAAGCAGGCTTCCCGCTGAGCAGGGAGCCTGATGTGGGACTCGATCCCAGGACCCTGGGATCATGACCTGAGCCGAAGGTAGACCCTTAACGACTGAGCTACCCAGGTGCCCTGGTACACCCTTTCAATGAAGAAAAAAATTGCTAATACGAGTATTCCTTGACCAGGCAAGTCTACTTCCAAAAGTACATCCAAAGAAAATAATTAGTGAAGTGTGAAAAATGTATGCTCAAGAATAGTCACTGTGATGCTGTTAATAGGGGAAACACTTACAGAGCAGTGATTAGAGCTTGGAGCTCAGGAGCCAGCCTGTCTGGATTCAAAACCCTGACTCAAACTTCTTCTTAGCCATGTGACCTTGAGCAAGTTAAAATTTCTGTGCTCCAGCTTCTTCATGTGAAAAGTAGAGATAAGAATAGTATCTGCCTCATAAGGTTTTGAGGATAAATAAGCAAATAAATAAAAAACACCTAGAACACTACCAGGAATTGAGTAAGTACTCAATAAATACTACCTGTAATTATTGCTGAGAAAAAACAACCGTGAAATGCCCCCCCTTTTTATAAGATTTTTATTTATTTATTTGACAGAGACAGAGACAGTGGGAGCAGGAACACAAGCAGGGGGAGTGGGAGAGGGAGAAGCAGGCTTCCCGCTGAGCGCGGAGCCCGATGTGGGACTCGATCCCAGGACTCTGGGATCATGACCTGAGCCAAAGGCAGACACTTAACGACTGAGCCACCCAGGCGCCCCCATGAAATGCCCTTTATAGGGACAGCTTAAATAAAGGATATTGATCAAAGGATGAGAATGCAATACTGTCATCAGAAATGATGATGTAGAATTTTAAGTATGGAAAAAATGTCATGATAGAGGACATTAAGTTTTAAAATAAAGGTTAAAACCAGTATTTTATTACCCCATCTTTAATCAGACATCAATATAAATATACATGTGAGGATGCAAAGAATATGGAAGCACATAAGCCTAAGTGTGAATAGTGACTAGGTCTGGATAATAGAATTATGGATGATTTTCATCTTCATCCTTATTCCTGGGTTTTTTGGTTTGAAAAAAAATTTTTTTTACAATGAACATATGTTACTTTTGTAATAAAAAATAAACTTACACCCATTTGGGGGGAAAAAGGCAACTGCAAAGTTAATTATCACAGTTACAAGTGACAGTGGGATAAGACAGACTTAAGGCAATGAGATAACCACTGAAAAGTGCAGGTACAGGCTTCAGTAGAGACAGGAGGAACTTTCCAATCACCCACTCTTTAATATGCCAAAAACATGTTTATGGAGGATAGCAGCAATAAGTACAATTGTGCTAAAAATTAAATGAACAGGGTGCCTGGGTGGCTCAGTTGGTTAAGCGACTGCCTTCAGCTCAGGTCATGATCCTGAAGTCCTGGGATCGAGTCCCACATCGGGCTCCCTGCTCGGTGGGCAATCTGCTTCTCCCTCTGACCCTCCCCCTTCTCATGCTCTCTCTCAAATAAATAAAATCTTAAAAAAAAATTAAATGAACAACTTGCATTTTATAAATAGTATGTTAATGAGGTTATAAACATATGACTACATGAAACCAGGGTTGGGCTTCATTTTTAAAAAATTTCAACTATCTATATTTTTCAATCCAAATTACCAATTTTCTAAAAGTAACATTTGGGCTACAAACCAAACAAAGCTGCTTAGTAGCTATTAGCAGATAACATGATGGCAACATTATAGGCTTATCTGGTTACACATCCTGTTTGTGTCTATGAATTTAGCTGATCTCATCTAATATTTACTGATGTTGTCCAAATACCTAATTACATACACATACACTGAAAGATCATGAACTACAGGTTACAAGTTAGTGATCTGGTACCATTAACTTACCGTGTTATTTTTCTGCAAGATTTGAAGGAGCCCCAAAACAGTTTTAAAATCTTTTTTATACTTTTTTATAAGCAAAAATGTGACATCTTGGATTAAGGCACACATTGGAGGCTTTATTCAAACTCTAAAATTCCTTTTCCTCTTTAAGCATCAGAAATAGCTAGAATATTACCAATTACCTTATTGATTAAATTGATACACAGGTTTCAAACAATAGGATTAATTTACAGATCTATAGACAAAAGGCAAAGGAAGCAAAGAAATGACACGGAATTTGATCAAAATGGATCATCATCAGTAGCAATTAGCAAATTTAATTACTGGAGATTACATTTTGATGTTACTGATGTTATTAAAAGATGGAAACTAAGTGTGCACAGTAGGTTTAATGCAAAGTGTCAAGAATATTAACAAAAAATGGGGCACCTGAGTGGCTCAGTCGGTTAGGTGTCTGCCTTTGGCTCAGGTCATAATCCCAGGGCCCTGGGATGGAGCCCTGCATCGGGCTCTCTGTTCAGCAGAGAGCCTGCTTCTCCCTCTGCCTGCTGCTCTGCCTATCTGTGCTCTCTATCTCTCTGACAAATAAATAAAATCTTGAAAAAAAAAGAAAGAATATTAACAAAAAAAACTCAGCTAAAGGTCTTTAAGGATCTTCAGTATCTTTGTTAGTGTCATTTAACAAATACATTTTTCAATTAACTTTAAATAACAGTGGAAACAAATATGTAGTTTTTTCTAACATTCTCAACTTTTGAACACTTTTTTGTCAAAGGAAACTTTAAATTCAAAGGTGTCATATAATAGTATTGGGGAAGTATAACATTTACAGTGGAATTGCTACTTATAGGGAATTTAGCTTCCAGTCAGCATTTGAAAAAAAAAAAAATCAGGCATAGCTAACAGTATCCTTTAAAATACTTAAAGTATAACATCTTTCATCATATCTTAAGAAAACAAATTTTCCTCCTGTACTGGAACAGTCTGCTCTCTGTAGGTGCACAGTGCCCTAAAAATTTTCAAAAAATTTTTGGGAGTCTCAAAAAAAAAAAACCCAAAAAACAAACCTGAGGCTGAGCCAAGAATAAGGATTTTGGTGCACTATTTTGGGATGGGGTATGGGACAGCATGGGTGAGGAAGGAAGGGAAGTAGGGATGTGAAACAAAGTAAAATGTCAATAGCTATTTCACAAAGAAACCCCAAGCCACACAACAGTTTGCTTGACAGATGCTTTGTTTGGCAGCCTGGAATTCACCAGGTTGGCAGCAAGAAGAAACCATGGGATAGAGAATTCCATGGGAGGGAGAAAAAAGGGATCTACCTAGTTCCCTCCTGATTTCTATTTCCCATTGCCAAGGTTCACTCAGAGGAATTTAACTGTTCTAGACTTTCAGATTACCTTATCCAGCTCCTCTGGCAACCCATCAGGAATTCAGAGCCTCGTACAGGGTCCAATGGTGGGGAAAGCCAGAAACTCCGTGCAAGTGGCTGGTTGACCCAGCTTCAAGGCAGCAGCCAAGGATAAGAATTCAGCATTCCCAAGGCAGGCAAAAGGTCAAACACTGGTGACAGATTGGTCTGGGAAGTGGGTAATGCCAAGGCAATCTGAGGACATCATAAGACTTGCGTCTGCTACAAATACTAAAGTTGAAGAAGTTGGTCTGTATTTAGAAGTTTTATTGGACCAGAAAATTTTTCTTTAAATATTAAAAAGTATACTCAATACTGTAAGAAGCTTGTACCAAATGTAAGAATAAAGTGAAAACTAAGATAACTGAGGTAAGAAAAAAGTCATATCCCGATCTCATGTTTCTAAGGA
This sequence comes from Zalophus californianus, assembly GCF_009762305.2. NCBI lineage: Eukaryota > Metazoa > Chordata > Mammalia > Carnivora > Otariidae > Zalophus > Zalophus californianus. The sequence goes on from NC_045596.1 coordinate 72,250,072, forward strand.
GCCCAGTTCACTAACTGGTATGATGGACAGAATCTATAAAACCTGATCTTTCCCTTAATTTTAAATGTGTTCAGTTAAATGCACACGTTTTCCAACACTACTCTACTAATTGAGTACCATGAACCAAGACTTTCTCTTATGGTCTTAAGTTTCAAAGCAAACCTTGTATGTCGCATTTTACATAAAAAGTAACGGAAAAATAAATAAGGCAGAATATCAAACCTACCAAATGGCAGAAGACTAGATTAACTTTCTTTTATTAGGTCATACCATCCAAACCACTGAAAATCCAGTACCCATTTTAATAACTATCAAAACTTAGGGAAAACAATTCCTATTAATCTCTAAGAATAATATTCCTTAGGAGGGCTTTTACTGGTCCTAGAAACAAGGATACTAGAAATTTCCTTAGGGCACTTGGGTGGCTTAGTTAAGTGTCTGCCTTCAGCTCAGGTCATGGTCCCAGGGTTCTGGGATCGAGCCCCACATCAGGCTCCCTGCTCAGCAGAAAGCCTACTTCTCCCTCTTCCATTCCCCCTGTTTGTGTCTCCTCTCTCACTGTGTCTCTGTCAAATAAATAAAATCTTTTAAAAAAATTTCCTTAGAAAAGTCATATATAACAAACATAGCTTACCGTCCAATGGTTGCTTCATAGAAAATATTACTGTGCCATGGTATACTATAAAAACATTATTATCACATTATAAAAATATAGTGGTTTCTGTGGAATGATATCAGATTCCCTTTTCATGTTTTATTCATTAGCCCAGCTGCTGAGAGTGTTGCCTGCTTACGGCTCATGGCTACCCCAAGATTATACCACCTTCTTAGGCACAGTTCATCTCCAGTGACTGATGGAAATGGGTTAAATGGATCAGTCTCCTTGACTCAATTTGAGATAACTCTGAAAGGCCATCTAAACTTCTAAGTAAATTGGGGACTGATTGAGGCTTTTATTACAACTGCATGAAAGTTCAACTTCTTCTCCCTAATCCTACATTTCGCTATGGTTTATAGGAGTAACTCTAAAGAGCATTACCCAATACAACTACTGTTTGAAACCTCAGTCTCAGGGTTTATATCTTGGACAATTCAACCCATAACAAAAAGTAATACAGTGACAATGAAAGTAATGTTCTAAAATGATACTGAGAGAAAAATTCATTTTAAATGTGTTTATTAGAGGATAGAGAGGCTAAAAATAAATATAAGTTCAACAAGGAAAAAAAAACCCTTAAAGACTTCACAGGAAAATGGGCAAAAGACAGGAATAAACACATCACAAGAAAGAAACACAAATGGCCCTTAAACAGTTATTCAGTAAAGATGTCTAACTTTATTCATAATAAAATGAATGAGAATTAGAACTATGTTAGTACCACCAATGAACAAAAAACAAAATTAAGAAAACTGTATTTAGAATAGCACCCAAAAGAAATATTTAAGATTCAACAAAAGAAGTATAAAATTTGTACCCGAAAGTGATAAAACACTGTTGAAATAAATTAGAGATAAGTAAATGGAAAGATATCCCATATTCATGGATTGAAAAATATAATATTAAGATGGCAATACTCCCTAAACTGATCTACAGATTCAACAAAATTCTTATAAAAATACTTCCAGACTTTTTTACAGAAATTTATAAGATGATCCTATATTCATTTGGAAAAACAAGGGACCTAGAATAGCTAAAACAACCTTGAAAAAAAAAAACAGCTGGAAATTGACATTTCCTGATTTGAAAACTTACTAAAAAGCTACAGTAATCAAGACAATCGGTACTGGACTAAGTATAGATGTATAGAGATCAATGGAATAAAACTGAGAGTCTAAAAATAAACCCTGGCAATCACAGTCCATTAATTTTCAAAAAGACTAAGATAATTCAATGGGAAAAATAGTACCTTCAAGAAATGGTACTAGGATAACTGCACATCACATGCAAAGGAATGAAATTGGATTCCTTCCTTACACGGCACAAAAATGAACTTGAAATGAACTTCATAATGAGAAGAGTTAAAACTATAAACCTCTCAGAGAAAATATCTTCATAAGTTAGGCAAAATCTTCTTAGATGCAACACCAAAGCATAAGCAACAGAAAAAAAAAATCGATATACTGAACATTATCAAAATTTTAAAAATCATGCTTAAAAACACACAATAAAGAAACGAAAATAGTAGGGGATTGCTGGCAGACGACTGAGTAGGAGGACCCTTACCTCACCTCATACCACAGTTACAATTAGATAACACCTATATCAGTGTAAATAACCCAGAAAATGACCTGAAGCTTGGCAGAATTAACTCCATAATTAAATGTAGAGAAAAGGCTATATCAAAGAGGGTAGAAAGGGCAGAGATAGGGTCCAGAGCTAAATGGACCCAAAGGACTGTCCTCTGGAGGGAGGACACTAATGTGAAGAGGGGAGAGAAACAGACCTTCACACCAGAGAACACGCATGGGGCCAAATTTCATGACTTCTTACAACCAGTGGGACTTAAAACCTGGAATTTTAAAAATCAACAGGCTCCCTCTGGGAAAGTCAGGAAGGCAAGAAGAAATGAGTCTCCAACCTCAAGAAGACAGCACAAAAAGACCCTATAGAGATATAGCTTGGAAGCAGCAGTTTGAAAAACACCTGGGACATATGGGAGGGAGAGCTGTTTACTCCTCCCCCTACCATGGTTTAGATATATACTGTCATACTTTACTCCTTTTATTTTGTGAGTCCCTTGACTGATTTTTATAAATCTCAGAGGGAGTCCTGGAGGGATAGAGATCAATGGGAGACTCCTCCAGGAGCAAAGGAGTTGACAGGTACCATTTCCCTCCCCTGACCCCCAGCATAAACACACAGCTACCTGCAGAAACCACCATGATGCCTATATTAGCTACCTAACTTACTAACACCATGTCTCCCCTGCCCCCTCTTGCCAGGCTTGCCTCAGTCCCTGCATAGCAGGTCCCCTCCAAAAGAAAATCAGCACGAACCTTGCTAATACCATGCCTCTCCCCACATCACTTTGTGGATCCACCTGCACCAACCTGACTGACCTTGGTTCTGGCAGTGGCAGGTCCCTTCTTGAAGAGGACCAGCTGCAAACCTTGCTAACACTGTGAGTCCTGCCCCAACTCATTTTGGATATGCCCCCTCCAATATGCTCTTGGCCAGAGTCCATCCAAAGTGGTGTCATAAGCTAGGCAGTGTGCAAGCAGCCCTTACAGGGGCTAGCACTACTTCAAAGGGACTCCTGCCCCAGGGAGAGGGAAAGATAACCATACACACCAGTGAGACTGGCTCCAGCAGTAGGCTGGAGGCAGACATCTGGTCTGACTGCAGCTCTGCCTACAAATGAAACCTTCCCAGGGGAAAATTCAGGCAAAGCACCCTGCAGTTTGGTGTTACTGCATCTCTGACAAACGAAAAAGCAGCTCAGCCCCAACAACAGGGTACAATAAACACACATAGGAGACGCCCCTCAGGTGCCAGGTTCTAGTGAATGGGGGGATACTGCACTGCAGAGCAGGACCTCTTCTTCATAAGGCCATTACTTTCAAGAGCAAGAGACATAGATGACTTTTCTAACACACAGAAACAGACCCAGAGAGTTAGATAAAACGAGGAGACAGAGGAATATGTTCTAAATGAAAGAACAGAACAAAATTACAGCAAGACAGCCAGACAAAAAGGAGATAAGTAATTTGCCTGATAGAGAATTTAAAGTAATGATCATAAAAATACTCACTGGACTTGGAAAAAGACTGCAGGACATCAGTGAGACCCTTAACAAAGAGATAAGAAAGAATCAATCAGAGATGAAGAACACAATAAAACTAAAAATACACTAGATGGAATAAAGAGTAGATTAGAGGAAGCAGAATGAATCAGCAACCTAGAGGACAGAGGAATGGAAAGTAAGCTGAGCAGGTGAGAGAAAAAAATTATGAAAATGAGAATAGACTGAGGGAACTCAGCAACACCATCAAGTGTAATAACATGCACATTATAAGGATCTCAGAAGAGAATATGGGGCAGAAAATTTATTTTAAGAAATAATAGTTTAAAACTTCTCAAATCCGAGGAAGGAAACAGAAATCCAGATCAAGGAGGCATAGAGATCCCCCAACAAAAACCCAAGGAGGTCCATACCAAGAAATATAGTAATTAAAATGGCAAAAAGTAGTGATAAAGAGAGAATTTTAAAAGCAGCAAGAGAAAAGAAAACAGTTACATATGAAGGAAACCCCATAAGGCTATCAGCTGAAAGGGAGTGGGACGGTATATTCAAAGTGCTGAAAGGTAAAAACCTGCGAGCAAAAAATACACTATTCAGCAAGGCTATCATTCAGAATAAAAGCAGAGATAGAGTTTCCCAGCTAATAGTTAAAGACATTCATTATCAAAGAAATGTTAAAGGGGACTCTTTGGATGGAAAGGAAAGACCATACATACGAACAAGAAAAGTAGGAAGCACAAAAGGAGTGTTTATATTTATAAAAATCAGTCAAGGGACTCACAAAATAAAAGGAGGTAAAGTATGACACTATATATCTAAAACATGGTGGGGGGGGAGGAGTAAAGAACAGTTTCAAACTTAAATGACCATCAACTTAAAACAGAATGCTATATGCAAAAGATGTTATATACAAACCCATGGTAACCACAAATCAAAAACCAGTAATAGATATTCAAAGAATAAAATTAAGAAATCAAGTATATCATTAAAAAGCCAAATAATGAGAGCACAAGGGAAGAAAGGAACAGAAAAAAACTACAAAATCAACCATAAAACAAGTAACAAAATGGCAATAAAAACATACTATCAGTAATTACTTTGAATGTAAATGGACTAAATCCTCCAATCAAGAAACATAGGGTGACTGAAATGGATAAAAAAACAAGACCATCCCTACATGCTGCCTAGAAGAGACTCATTTGAGACCTAAAGACACCTGCAGATTGAAAGTGAGGGGATGAAGAAACATATATCCTGCAAAAGGATGTCAAAAGAAAGCCAGAGTAGCAATACTTATATCAGATGAAACAGACTTTAAAACAAACACTGTCACAAGACATGTCACTGTATAACCATAAAGGGAACAATCCAACAAGAAGATATAACTGCTGTAAATGTTTATGCACTAAACATGGGAACACCCAAACACATAAAGGAGTTAATAGCAAACATAAAAGAACCACTTGATAGTAATACAATAACAGTAGGGGACATTAACACTCCACTCACGTCAATGCATAGATTATCCAAATAGAAAATTAACAAGAAAGCTGTGGCTTTGAATGAACCAGGTGGATGTAACAGATATATTCAAAACATTCCCTCCCCCCAAAAAATCCACCCTGAAACAGCAGAATACACATTATTTTCAAGTGCACATAGAACATTCTCCAGAAGAGATCACATATTAGGCCACAAAACAAGTCTGAACACATTCAAAAAGATCAAAGACATACCATGCATCTTTTCTGGCCACAATACTATGATATTAGAAATCAACCACAAGAAAAAATCTGGAAAGAGCACAAATACATGGAGGCTAAAGAACATGCTACTAACTAATGAATGGGTCAACCAAGAAATCAAAGAAGAAATTAAAAAGCATATGGAGATAATTGAAAATGAAAACACAACAGTCTGAAATCTTTAGGATACAGCAAAAGCTGTTCTAAGAGGGAAGTTTATAGCAATACAGGCCTACCTCAAGCAAGAAAAATCTCAAACAACTTAACTTTATACCTAAAGGAGCTAGAAAAACAACAAACAATACCCCTAATCAGCAGAGGGAAGGAAATAATAAAGATTAGAGTAGAAATAAATGAAATAGAAACTAAAAAAAAAAAAAAAAAAAAAATTGAAAAACAACAAACAAAACCCCAGAACAATAGAAGAGATCAATGAAACTAGGAGCTGGTTTTTTTTTTTTTTTTTTTTAAGATTTTATATATTTGAGAGAGAGAGAGAAAGATTGAGAGAACGAGTGGGGAGGGGGCAGAGGGAGAAGCAGACTCCCCACTGAGCAAGGAGCCCAATGTGGGACTCGATCCCAGGACCCTGGGATCATGACCTGAACCAAAGGCAGATGCTTAACTGACTGAGCCACCCAGGCACCCAGGAGCTGGTTCTTTGAAAAGAACAAAATTGATAAGCCTTTACCAGTTACATCAAAAAAAAAAAAAAAAGAAGGACTCAAACAAAATCACAATAAAAGAGTAGAAACAACTGATACCACAGATTTGTAAAGGATTGAAAGAGTATTATGAAAAATTATATGCCAACAAACTGGACAACCTAGGAGAAATGGTTAAATTCCCAGAAAAACATAACCTCCTAAAACTGAATCAGGAAAAATAGAAAATTTGAACAGATGGATTACTAGCAATGAAATTGAATCAGTAATTGAAAAACTCCCAGTAAACAAAAGCCCAGGACCACACGTCTTCACAAGCAAATTTACCAAACATTTAAAGAAGAGTTAATACTTATTCTTCTCAAACTATTGTAAAAAATGGAAGAGGAAGGAAATCTTCCAAATTCATTCTAAAAGGCCAGCATTACCCTGATATCAAAACCAGGTGAAGACACTACAAAAAAAGAAAACTACAGGCCAGCACCTTTCATGAACACAGATGCAAAAATCTTCCACAAAATATTAGCAAACCAATTCAACAACACATTAAAAAAATCATGATCAAGTGGAATTTATTCTTGGGGAGGCAATATTCACAAAGCAATCAATGTGATACATCACAGCAATAAGAGAAAGGATAAAAACCATATGGTCATTTCATTTGATATGGAAAAAGCACTTGACAAAGCACAACATCATTCATGATAAAAATCCTCAACAAAGTAGGTTCCGAGGGAACATACCTCAACATATTGAAGGTCATATACAAAAAACTTACAGTTAACATCATACTCAATGGGGAAAAACAGAGATTTTTCTCCTAAGGTCAGGAATAAGACAAGAATGTCCATTTTCACCACTTTTATTCAACATAGTACTGGAAGTCCTAGCCAGAACAATCAAACCAGAAAAAGGAATAAAAGGCATCCATCCAAGTTGGGAAGGAAGAAGTTAAACTTTCACTATTTGCAGCTGACATGATACTATATATAGAAAACCCTAAAGACTTCAACAAAAAAAACTACTAGAATGATAAATGAATTCAGTAAGGCTGCAGGATAGAAAAATCAATGTACAGAAATCTGTTGTTTTTCTATATACTAATAATGAAGCAGCAGAAAAATTGAGAAAAAAATCCCATTTACAACTGCACCAAAATAATAAAATATCTAGGAATAAACTTAACCAAAGAAGGGAAAGACCTGTACTCTGAAAACTATAAAACACTGATGAAAGAAACTGAAAATGACACAAACAAATGGAAAGATATTCCACGCTCATGGGTTGGAAGAACATTGTTAAAATGTCCATACTTCTCAAAGCAATGTATAGATTTAACGCAATCCTTATCAAAATACCAACAGCATTTTTCACAGAAGTAGAACAAACAATCCTAAAATTTGTATGGAACCACAAAAGTAGCCAAATAGCCAGAGCAATCTTGAAAAAGAAAGCTGGAGGTATCACAATTCCACACTTCAAGTTACACTACAAAGCTATAGTAATCAAAACTGATATGGTACTGGTACAAAAACAGACACATAGATCAATAGAACAGAATAGAAAATCCAGAAATACACCCACAATTACATGGTCAATTAATCTTCAACAAAGCATGAAAGAACATGCAATAGGAAAATAATAGTCTCTTCCACAAATGGTGTTGGGTAAACATGCAAAGGATTGAAACTGGATCTCTTTCTTACACCATACACAAAAATAAATTCAAAATGAATTGAGGACATAATATGAGACCTAAAACCATAAAAATCCTGGAAGAATCACAGGCAGTAATTTCTCTGACATCGGCTGTAGCAACATTTTTCTAGATATGTCTCCTGAGGCAAGGAAAACAGAAGGAAAAATAAATTATTGGGACTATATGGAAATAAAAAGCTTCTGCACAGCAAAGGAAACAACCAGCCAAACTAAAAGGCAACGTACTAAATGGGAGAAGATATTTGCAAATGACATATTTGATAAGGGGTTAGTATCCAAAATATATAAAGAACTGATACAACTCAACACCCAAAAAACAATCCAATTAAAAAGGGGACAGAAGACATGAATAGACATTTCTCCAAAGGACATACAAATGGCCAACAGACACATGAAAACATGTTCATCACTCACCATCAGGGAAATGCAAATCAAAACCACAATGTGATATCACCTTACACCTTTCAGAATGGCTAAAATAAAAACTCAGGAAACAACAAGTGTTGGTGAGGATGTGGAGAAAAAGAAGCACTTGTACACTGTTGGTGAGAATGCAAACTGGTGCAGCCACTGTAGAAGACAGTATGGAAGTTCTTCAAAAAATCAAAAACAGAACTAGCCTATGATCCTGTAATTGCACTACTGGCTATTTATCCAAAGAATATGAAACACTAATTCAAAGGGATACATGCACCCCTATATTTATTGTAGCATTATTTACAATAGCCAGATTAGGAAAGTAGCCTGTGTCCATCAATGATGAATGGATAAAGAAGATGTAGTGTGTGTGTGTGTGTGTGTGTGTGTGTGTACAAATACACACACAATGGATTATTTAGTCATAAAAGAATGAAATCTTGCCATTGACAACAACATGGATAGATCTAGAGAGTATAATGCTAAGTGAGATAAATCAAAGAAACACCATATAATTTCACTCAAATGTGGACTTTAAGAAACAAAAGAAATGAACAAAGGAAAAAAGAGACAAACAAAAAAACAGACTTTTAACTATAGAGAACAAACTGATGGTTACCAGAGGGAGGTAGGTGGGGATATGGGTGAAATAAGTGAAGGGGATTGAGGGTACACTTATCCTGATGAGAACTGAGTAACAGAATTGCTGAATCACCACACTGTACACCTGAAACTAATATAATACTGTATGTTGACTATACTGGAATTAAAATCTAAAAAAAAAGGAAATGAAAAGGCAACTCAGAATGAGAGAAAATATTTGCATATCCTATATTTAATAAGGGACTTATATCCAGAATTATGAAAGACTCTTATAACTCAATAATAAAGAAAATCTGATTAAAATATGGGTAGAGAATCTGAACAGACATTTCTCCAAAAATATATAAATGGCCAATAAGTACATGAAAAGATATTCAACATCTGAGAAATGCAAATCAAAACAATGAGATACCAGGATGCCTGGGTGGCTCAGTCGGTTAAGCATCTGCCTTCGGCTCAGGCCATGATCTCAGGGTCCTGGGATCAAGTCCTGCATCGGGCTCCCTGCTCAGCAGGGAACCTGCTTCTCCCTCTGCCTCTGCCTCTCCTCCCTGTTCCTGCTCTCTCTCTCTCAAATAAATAAATAAAATCTTAAAAAAAAAATGAGCTACCACTTACCAGGGAAATTCCAAAATTCCTCTGAAAGAGAAAATTTGATAGAAAAATAGAGGAGCACAAGAATAAGCCATATAAAAGCCAGAAACAAACTCAGGTATGTGTGCAAAGTTAATATGTGATAGAGCTGGCACTGTAAATTAGCAAAGAGGTAATGCTGCTCAGTGTATTATTTGGCAACAATTAGCTATCTGAAGAAAATCAAACAATCTATACATGACACATGATACATTTTAGATAAAAGTGTAAAGTTATTTATCATAAAAAAGCTATAAATATAACAAAAGAATATATATTGTAATACCTTTGTTATTATTAAGACAATATTACTAAGCAAGAAATAGTATTCAGATTTATTATTAAGCAAAATACAAATCCCAATAAACAGAAAGGGGAAGAGTTGACAAATTTAAGTGAATTAAAAATTTTAAAAATTTAATATAATAAATCACCATAAAGCTAAAAGGCAAACATAATAGGAACAAAGTTCTGCATTTTTTTTAGCAAAGGATTAGTGTTTAGAAAACCTAAAGAACTCCTACAAAGCAAGAAGAGCCATAAATATAAAATAAAGTAAAAAGCAATCATAAGACAGAAGCAGAAACTACAGAGAAACACAAATACTAATGCCACCCACCACATAAATCTAAAATATACACAACCTCACAATTGGGAGAGCATTTTTTCCCATTAGATCAACAAATATTTAAACATGTGTTAACACTCAGTATAGCAAGCTTACAGGGAAATGAGTATTCCTAAACACCAATGGTAGAATCATATAAATTGTTACAGCCTCATGAAGGGCACCACACATTAATTTTAAAATGTGTAAACTCCTCAGCCAAGCAATTCCACTTCTAGGTTATCTATTCTAGAGAAATAGTTGCAGATTTACATAAAGAGTTACAACATTCAACATGTTCACTGCAACTCTGTCTTAATATATAAGAATTGACACCTCAGTGCTTATCAGTACAGGGAAAATTAACCAAGTTAGGGAAAATTCATAGTATTCAAAATATTAAAGAATGAGGTATATAAGAGTGATATTAAAAGTTCTAGTGGTACTGTAAAAAAATCAAGCTTCATAATATATGAATCATGATCAGACTTATATTTAAAAAATAAAGATCTATGGCTGTGTTCAGAAATTAGGAAGGATATCTACCTAGTGGTTATGGATTTTATCCCTGGGAAGGAGAGGTTGGCGTGGGAGGTACTAATGGGGGATACTTTATTTTTATCCTATATACCTCTATATTATTTGAGTATTTACAATGATAATATTACACGATCATCTAAATTTAATAAACTTATAACTGGAATTACATGTTGAAAACCTATAATTAAAGAGCCACCCAAAAGCCCAGCATTCAGAGCACCATTCATCTATTGTTGGTGCATATTCTTTCATTTTATGATTATACACTTCATAGCCAATACCTTTTTATATCTGAAATTTTATGTTCTTTCAGAAGTTAACATTATTTCATGAGGATGTTCCCTTATTAAAAAAACAAACACTTTTCCTCATCTATTGACTAAGGCAATATAGTCATCTTACGTATTAAGAAAAGCATTTCCTTTGATTGTCTTTTTGTGGTTCATGTGAGAATTATCCTTGAATCATAGTCCATACATGTGATAAAGATGATCAGCGGAAAGCTAAGTGAGGTCACTGGAGTTGAAGTGTTTGCTTTTCCTTAACCTAAACAGAGGAACTTCAAGGACAACATAAACCACTTCTGCCTCTTTAGAATCAATCAGATAAATGAGACAGTATAGTACTTGGTAAAAGCTCAATAAACAGCTGTTTTAAGAAGTATACTCTATTTCTTTTTTTTTTAAATTTTTAAAAATTATACTCTATTTCAATGTGAAAAGTACCTAGTGGCAACTTCTATATTTGTAAGTTTAGAAATACGTACCAAGTTGATCACAACAATGCACATGTACTTAATGCCACTGAACTGTACACTTAAAAATGGTAAAATGGTAGATTTTGTTACGTATATTTTACCACAATACAATAAGCTTAAAAGCTATACTAATTAGTAGAGCCTATAATAAAAACTCATTACTTATTTGATATTTGATTGATTGAAGGTTACCAGAAATTCCAGATCAAGCCCAATCCAGAAAGTCAGCAACAAAGTATGGATCTGTGTGTTATAAAATAAGTGCTCTAGGTGCACCTGGGTGGCTCAGTTGGTTAAGCATCTGACTTCAGCTCAGGTCATGATCCCAGGGTCCTGGGATCAAGTCCCACATTGGCTCCTTGCTCAGTGAGGAGCCTGTTTCTCCCTCTGTGTGCCACCCCCCCTGCTTGTGCTCTCTCTATGTCTCTCTCTCTCTGACAAATAAATAAAATATTAAAAAAATAAAAATAAAAATTTGCTTTCACCTCTCTTAGAATCTAGGGTTTCAAAGTTACTGAACAGTTTTCCACTTATCTTAATTTCTTACACGTAAATCACCAAGGTTTATTCTGAACGTAGGAGTAAAAAGAATAAATACAGCTTATTTCATTAACACAAAGTTCGTGAGTAAAAAGTTAGTGGAGCCTATGTTTGAGATATTTATTCATGAGACCCTAACATATCCTATGAAATGCTACTATTTAAAATTTAAATCTCAGGACACCTGGGTGGCTCAGTCAGCTAAGCATCTGCCTTCGCCTTGGGTCAGGGTCCCAGGGTCCTGGGATTGATTCCCACAACAGGTTCCTTGCTCAGCAGGGAGCCTGCTTCTCCCTCTGCCTGCCACTCCCCCTGCTTGTGCTCCTCTCTCTCTCTGACAAATAAATAAAATCTTAAAAAAAAATTAAAAAAAATTTAAATCTCTAAGGTTACAATGGGAATAGTTATTAAGGTAGAACTTCTTGGGGGCACTTTGGTAGCTCAGTCGGGTAAGCGTCTGACTCTTGGTTTCAGCTCAGGTTATGATCTCAAGGATCCTGAGATTGAGCCTGCAGAGGTCTCTAAGCTAAGCAGGGAGACTACTTGAAGATTCTCTTCCTCAGCCCCACCCACCCCCACGTGCACATGCGCAAATACGCCCGCATGTGCTCTCCTCGCTCTATTTTTTTTTTTTTTTAAAGGTAGAACTTCCCACCATAGGCTGTGCATGTCCTAGAATCCTGGACTCACTGTGATCTAAGCCAGAGTTTATATTTGGACAGTTATTCTGAGAACTGTAATATTACTAGTTCTGGGCTGATGAATGAGTCTATAGATTAACTGAGTAGTATAAGCAGATACACTATTTAAAAAATTGCTGAGAATTTATGAGAGCTTTTAAAGTGTGAGTATATTCTTTCTCTGTCCTTATAACTAGAAGAAATGTGTTTGGTATCAGTGGAGATTAATAGGTTAATAGGAGAGTTAAAAGAAAAGTCCCTGGATTGCAAAATCATGTTTCACATATCAACAAGGAATTAACAGGGAAAATATGAAGTTTCACAAAAATTCTTGTGGCCAGTGCTATAGCACCCGCCAAGGAGATGAGTTTATTTCTAGTCTAGTTTATTCCTAGAAAACAAATGTAGCAAAGGTTAATTTTTCTGTCACTGACATACTGAGCCTGTATTTTTCTATTAGCAATGATTTTATCACTTTAAAAAATTATGCATTACACTCCTTCCCTTTCTGCTAATCAATGTTTCACATTAAAAATTTTTAAATGCCCTTTTTAGTGAAAGTAAAACTTATTTCCAGAATTTTAAATAAAGTTGTTGGAAATATTATAAATTGTGGTTTTCATGAGAAGGTGTTACCTGCCTTCTTCAACATTGGGATGAAAAATAAGGCTAAAATGCCCAATAGCAAGCTAGAACTCCTCCACCATAAATTGGTTGACTTCAGTCTGAAATATGATTCTACAACCCAAGTAATTTCAGGCAGCGATAAAGAAAAAGTGGTATGTAATATTAACAGCAAAACTCCACTAACTTACTGAAAGCAATTTGGCCCAAATACAGTGGCGAGGTTGTGGATGTTCATGCGATTCTGCACATGGTGCTTGGCTACTTTTGTCAAGAACTGGCATAGGTACTTGAGGAGGCAGTAGTGGGTGTCTGGCAGCTCTTCTATTAAGTTTCTTAAGCTACTCTCCTGGGCATCATTTCTGTCATCTGGAAAGAAAAAGGATAAAAAATGCTCTCAGGCATATTTCACAGTAACAAAAACAAAAGCACAGAGGCATAATAAGGTCTAACATTTTATTCAGGAAAAAATTCCTGAAGACTTAAATCAGCCATTGGAAAAGGGGGGGGGCAGTTTTGCCCTTTCTTTGATTTTAGAGCATTTAACTTTTTTTAATGTTAAAGATTTACTAACTTATTCAAGACATCCTGAAAATCATGAGCTTTACTCAGTGCATAAAATGGGTTCATATTTCACTTCTGTGTGTTCCTTACCCAAAATTAAGATAAAGGTTGGCTATTTATCCATAGTGGAACCTCCCATTTGATTACTGTCTTCAAGTTGTTTAAAAACAAGAATCTCTTAGTTGAATAAAATTTACTACAAGAGACATTCCTGGGTCATCATGAACAAGACTAAACTTAGTTGTCAGGAAATCTGTAGCTAGAGAAAAATGAAGGAAACTTTTAATTTCTATATAGCTTTTTATCTCTCCCATGTCAGAGTTTAGAATTTGATATGTGCCTCTCATCAAAAACCAAAAATATCTAACAGTGAGCCAAAATTCAGACATATGGAAAGTTTCCTTCAATTCTCAGATTTATGTGTTTTGTCAATATCTAAATACAGTCCTTTTAGGCACATGTCTAAGACAATGAAAACTTAATCCAGTTACTACTAATATACATTGGATTCCTTAATTTAGATAGGTCAGCTGCTTTAGCCAGTCCAGTGAATAAGAAACAGTAAAGTGAGGCAAATGTGACACAAAGGAAGTGGATTAGTCAGTGGTACAAAATTTATGCATAGCATTAGGCCATCGAAGGAAGTGAAAATCCAGAAAACATGCACAGTTACAGAAAGTGTGGCTGAGTGGCTGCAGAGCAAGGATTAGGAAGGTAGGCTCAGGAGTCACTTTCTGGGTAAGGATCCTGGTTCTGCCACTATGTGACCTTAGACTCTATAGTAAACCATTTCCTCATTTATAAATGGAAATACTAACTACCTCATAGGGTTGTGATGAGGATTAAGAGTTTCAATTTGCAAAGTACTTAAAACACAGAGGTTGACACATGGTAAGCACTATGTAACTACTGTTAAACAGAGTAACTTCTTTTACTTTACCTTCATTAATTTGGTTTTAGGAGAACACTGAGGTTTTAATGAAATGCTTTTAATATGAGTCCATTTCACCCTTTTGAATGCTAGAATAAGGGATGCTGCCAAAAATAGCAATGCCAAAAATGTGTAGACTTCAATTATTGTTACAATCGTTTTGGAGAACATTCTATATATGATTGGAGTAATTATTTCTCACTGATCACCAACAACGTGATCCAATAATCTATACAAGGTTTATGGAAAAACAGTTTTCTTGATATTAGAAAATTTTCACATTAAATTACTTAAAAAAAGAAATATATACAAATACTTTGATATTCCCTAAAAATATGTGGTGTGTTGCTTATGATGGCATTATTTTCCACTGAATTATGATCTTGACTATGTAAGAAATGGAAATAATTAAGTTTGGAGTAAAAACTGAAAACTACCCATTTCTCACACCTTTATGGTTAGAAATAAATATGATCTACAAGAAAATGAATTCTATTTTGTCTTTTTAATTTTCTTACAGTGACTAATCCAAAGTGAATCTGGATGTTTTCATGGGTGTGTACTGTCTGTTTAAAACTGTGGTTTAATTCCAGCATTTAAGGATACAGGCAACAGCATTCCAACAGCCTTGATAATGGGGCCGTTTGTCTTCTGGCTCTGAAATGAAACCTCAAATCCTAAGGCAGGCAATGTGTGAAGACACCAGATTGAATAAAAGAAATATTGAAAACAGTTATGAGTGGGGCACCTGGGTGGCTCAGTCGTTAAGCGTCTGCCTTCGGCTCAGGTCATGATCCCAGGGTCCTGGGATGGAGCCCTGCATCGGGCTCCCTGCTCAGCAGGAACCTGCTTCTCCCTCTCCCACTCCCCCTGCTTGTGTTCCTGCTCTCACTATCTCTCACTATCTCTCTCTAATAAAAAAAAAAAAAAAGAAAAGAAAACAGTTATGAGTTTATGACAATAACATCTTTGAAAGAGCAGGAGTACTTTCATCATTTACTTCCAATTTTTGAAATATGATAAATAATTTTCCCAGGAAATAAAACTGACAATAGGAAGGGAGACATATACATTCAGAGAATCTCAAACTTAAAAAAAAAAACATAATTCCTTTAGAGCATGAATGGAAGAATCAACAAATATGTTCTCAAAAAGTAGTTGAGGAAAAAGTATCTTCCATCTCCTATGATGGAAGACAGATTCAGTGATTCACTCACTAAGTGAGTATGTCAGTGTCCTCTACCTCAGAAGTTGTAATGGCAACACGCTCACTTTGAACCCTGAATATTCAAAATTCCAACTCTGTTCAAATATACTGACAGTGCAGTAGAGACCTTGATTTATTAGCATAACATTTCTCATCACCTCTTTTCCTACTAATTATGTGTTAACATACTGAGAATCTGTAATTTGTGCTGTTTCTAGAAATGTGGTAAATATCACTGCTACACTCAGCCTGCAGCAATCTTATAGACAAGGTTTCCAATACATGAGAATAACTGCTCAACACCTTTAAAAGAGGCTTCTAGGGGAGGCTGGGTGGCTCAGTCGGTTAAGCATCTGCCTTCAGCTCAGGTCTTGATCTCAGGATCCTGGGATTGAGTCCTGCATCAGGTTCTCTGCTTGGTGGGGAGCCTGCTTCTCCCTCTCCCTCTGTTCTCTTTCTTTCTGTCTCTCTCCCTCTCGCTCTCTCTCAATAAATAAAATCTTTAAAAAAATGTTGAAAAAAAAACCTAAGGAGGCTTCTAGAGGTATGCCTAGCACAGCAAGTGGGGGTGGGGGTGATTGGAGGGGAAGCAGTATTGGTATAAATGTGCCTTTTGATGCCTGAGAGCAAAAGCTTATAATAATTACTTTATTATTGTTTGCATTATTTTTTGATTTGCTGATACCTAAATATAATAAACACTGCCTTGCCATTCATGTTCTTGCATTGATATTGGTAATTACAATGGCTTCAAGGTCTCATATTATTAGAAAAGCAAGCAATGCTTCTATTTTTGTGAACATTTATTCATTATACTTATGCTATGTGTGATATTTATCACAGCTTTCTGTGTGTCTGGCATTCTCTAGGGATACAGCACTGCAAACAAACTTTTATAAAAGTTATAATGGGAGAGAGACAGTAGTCTAATAATATATATGTGAGTGGTAACATAAATGCTCTGAAGAAATAGAAGGTAGGACAATGAGGAATAAAGCAGAGTGATATGGGAGTGGGAACGTTATTCCACTCAGCATGATCTGGGAAGGCCCCTCGGACATGGCGACAATTAAGCAGAGAGCTGAAGGAAAGAGGGAAGCGCATGCTAAGCAGTAGAAATGGCAAGGGTGAAGGCCAAGTGTTGGGAGAGTGGCAGGAAATGAAAACAGGAGACAGTGGAGGAAAGAGCTAGGGAAGATCATTACAGTCTTATTATAAACCATGTTCCCTCCCCTTCAACCTTGAGTGAGGAGGGTTTTGAGCTGTGAGATTTGCAAAGGACCACTCTGGTTGCTGTGTTGAGTCTGGACTGTAGGGGGCACAGTGGAAAGCCGGCTGCTGAGCTGGGAGAGGCCAGACCCAGAGAGGCTGGTTGCCTGGAGCAGGTTGATAGCAGTGAGATGGTAATGCAGGGGCCAAATTCTGGATATAGTTTGTATCTTGTCTGTTTTACACATGGAAGTTGTTCATTTTATATATGAAAAATGCATGCATGGAATACACATTCAGTCATTCAACAACTATTTACTGAGTGGCTATTCTGTGCCTGGCACAATTCTAAGCATTTGGGATATATCCGAAAACACAAACAGAAATCTCTGCCCTCAGGGAACTTATATTCTAGTAGGTGAGACCTTAAGCAATAAAAACAGAATTTAGAGCACCGGTTGGGGTGAGGGTGGTGATTACAATATAAATAAGATTGTCAGCAAGGCCTCATTGAGAAAATATTTGATGTTTATTGGCAGTTAAAAAAAAATCCACAAACCAGCAAATGTAAGCTCATTCAGAGCTGGTTGGAGGCTGAGGTTTAAACATCTTTTAAAAGCCTTGCATATAAAAAGTGATAGTTTTAATAGACTGATACACACTTTTAAGATACACAGATAGTAACATTAACTAGTATACAAATAAAGAGACATCTATATTCCAAATATATCTTGAAGAAATAACGAATAATTTAGTCCATTTACACAACTAGCTGAGCTGAAGTGTTAAGTAGGAAGGGGATCAGAATATTCAAATCATAACAAAAGTGTCATTTGGTGGTCAGAGGATAAGAATACTCAGCAATGAAATTCCACAGAATGGTCTCTGTTTGAAACAGAAGTGAAATGTACCTCTGCAGTTGTATTAAAATATTTTAACCGTTGGGGCACCTGGGTGGCTCAGGTGGTTAAGCGTCCGTCTGCCTCTGCTCAGGTCATGATCTCAAGGTCCTGGGATCCAGCCCCTCCTCCCGCTCCCTGCTCAGTGGGGAGCCTGCTCCTCCCTCCCACTTGTGCTCTCTCTTGCTCTCTCTGGCTCTCTCTCTCTCTCTCAAATCTTTAAACAAATATTTTTTAACTGTTTAAACTTACAGTTATTTCTAGAATTAAAATCAAATAAAAATTAGAATACGTTATAATTTATGAGCCAAAAGGTTTAAGAAAACTTTGCAAATGGAGTAATGGTTAATAATTGAAATAGTCATCATTTTCCTTAACATTAATCTTTTCCTAGGACAAGAACTTTCTCCACTAGTGAAAGCCACTTCAAATTATACAAGTTTTCTTGAAAGCTTTCATTTGTTGTTGGCTAAATTTCACCCATTTCTCAAGCTAAAGCACAAAAATAAAACAAGCACAGTATATATGCAGAGCAAACTACTCAGACTTAAAGACTGTGCCATGAAAACTTGCATCCCAGAGTAAGTAGCAAACACTGAACCATGTGACAAGTATTTGTTCTCATTAAAAAAAGATTATGATCATAATCAGCAATGCTGAACCTATATCACAGGATGGCACTTAACTCTAATCTGGACATTTATCCTGGTGCTTGTCACGTGCTTTGATTTTTCAATGGCCATGAAGTTATACTGTACTTACAACCTTAGCCTCAAGGAGAAAAAACAAAAACAAAAACAGGGAAAATGCTAATCTCTACCATGATATATCTCAGAGCCATGAGAAGGTCAACATTAAAAGAACCAAAATATTTAGCCTCATGGCGCCAGATTTATCGAAGTAGCTTTTTATTTCCTCATTAAGTCTCACAAAGGATTTATGAAAACTTGCTAATCTGTTAGATAGAACAATAAGCTGTTGCTGACTTTGAAGATGAAGAAAGGTCACAAGCCTGAGCATGTGGACAGCCTCTTAAACCCAAGAAGAAGCTAGCAAGAAAACAGGGATCTTGGTCTTACAACTATACGGAATGGAAAAGTGCCAAGGATCCAAGTGAGCATGGAAGCAGCTTCTCCCCTGGAACCTTCAGATAAGAACCCAGGCTGACCAACACCTTGACTTTGGCCTTGTGAACCTGGAGTAGAGACACCAGCTGAGCCCACAAACTTCTCACCCATAGAATACTGAGATAATTTGTGTGGTTTTTAAACCATTAAATTTGTGGAAATCTGTCACAGCAATAGGAGCCTAATATATCTCCAGTTAGAGAGGACTAGACTGAAAGAGATTAATTGACTTGTCCACGTTCACACAGTTACCAAGTAGCCAAGTTGCAATTCACATGTGGCAGTCTGACCTCGGAGCATGTGATCTGATCAGTGCACTCTAACAAAGTTAGATACTGTCACTGTTACTATCATAGAGCAACTACCACACTGTCTCCTACATGTAAATGTTTAACAAATGTTTCCTGAATCAACAAATGAACAAGCAAAATTGGTAAGTGGTGGAGGTGGGAATCTTAATTCATTTATGATAAATTATAGCTTCTTAAGGTCCTGAGGTGCATAGGGGGGAATGTTTTAATAAAAACCTCCATGAATGTCTGGGCACAAAATGTTTTGTAGAACACATGAGAACAAAACATGAATTGTATTTCTTTCTAAATATGCAGGTGGAAAGAATGGGGAAAAATAATCATAAAATGCCAGCTACACTGGATTAGACTGGGTTTTACCCCTGCATTTCATACCCCAGGAATGGAATTACTTCTTTAGAGTGAAGAGAAGCTTATCTAAACAACATAATTATATTTTCTGGTTAATGGAATCGGTATATTTCTATATAAAAGGAAAGGTTATATGTTTACAGCTCTCTTGCAACCCTTGCCATGACAAAGTTCTCAAAGCCTTACATAAATTTCTGAAAGGACAGGATGATAAAGTAACTAATAAAATTTAATAAATTATAGTCTATTCTTAGACATTAATGAAACTGCAAATCTCATTCTGATTAGATTCTACAAATGCAGAGGTATATTTATTACTAAATTAGCCAATATCTACACTCAACTCCCGGCTCCCAGAATGAGCCGTCACATAAAGACAAGGCCTGCAGGATGAAAAAAGAATTAGATGATACTTTACCTTTCAGTCCCATAGTACTCCCAATGATACCTAAATAGTATGTCAGCAAGTCTACTCTGTGGGCTTTTATTTACTGAATGCTGAATGCTTGCTAATGGGGGCAGACTGGCATAGATAAAAATGTAAGAAACACATGAAATAGGGGCGCCTGGGTGGCTCAGTTGGTTAAGTGTCTGCCTTCGGCTCAGGTCATGATCCCAAGGTCCTGGGATCGAGCCCCGCATCGAGCCCCGCATCGGGCTCCCTGCTCAGAGGGAAGCCTGCTTCTCCCTCTCCCACTTCCCCTGCTTGTGTTCCTGCTCTCGCTGTGTCTCTGTCAAATAAATAAATAAAATCTTAAAAAACAAAACAAAACAAAACAACGAAACACATGAAATAGCCTATTTGAAGTCAAAGCTGGGAGCTCCTATCTAGGCTAGATTAGAAACAAGCATTTACCAGCTAAAGAACCTGTTTATGTGGGAATGTCAGCACACAGGAGAATAGAAAAAACAATCATAGCACTTTGGAAGGGGAGCCTCCACAATATAATATGCTAATCTTGAACAATATTGGCAATATCCCAGCTAACAAACTTGGCTCTTTCCATAAGTGCTATATTAAATGGGCAAAGTACAGTAAGTGTATAATCTCAATGGGAATCACTTTACCACCAGTTTCCCACCCTCTAAAAGACTAGTGATTAAATGCTCAGCTGTAACGGACTTATCTGGTGTCATATGAGATAAACCATCAAACCCAGAGTTTTTAAGCCTCTTTTGAATGTTGCCTCTTTCTCCGGTAAGTCCTCAAATTGTTTATGGACTCAGTGTAAAGGTTGATTATTTCCATGGGTTTAGCAAAATACTGGTATTGAGAATACAGCTTAACAGCGTTGGGGCAGAGCTTTAGGTGACTAGCAAGCTAATCATTTGTCATCCCTTCAAATTGATATTCTTTAAACTTTCATTATTTTACATGAGTTGATTTTCTACTAATACAAATTATATATATAATACATACAAATATATACTTATACATATTAAAAATTCATTTACTAGCTGTTGTATTTCTCTTCCAGCTCAATTAAGATACTCTTCACATAAAAACATTAGTGAAAAACACGGAATTAACTGAGGATTTCATTCAATTAACAATTTATTCTAAAAATCTCTAACAGACATTATCATCTTGGCCTTTAAGCAGCTGGTCTCCTCTCTGTTTTTCCTCTTCAAGACCATAATCTTTCTACTATTAAAAATTCTATTCCCTGTACTAGAAGAATAACTAAAAACACAGACAATAATAGGTGTTAGCAAGGATGTAGAAAAATTAAACCTTCATTCATTGCTGATGGGAATGGAAAATAGGACACCTATTTTGGAAAACCGTTCCTTAAAATGTTAAACAATGTCACTCTATGGTCCAGCAATTCCACTCCTAGGTAGATACCCAAGAGAAATGAAAACATATGTCCCTACAAAAATGTGTACATAAATGTTCATAACAGTACTCTTAATAGCCGAAAGGTAAAAACAACCCAATGTCCATCAATGGGTAAAGGTGATATATTCATACAACAGAGTATTAACCAGCCATAAAAAGGAAAAAAGTACTGATGTTCCAACATGGATGAACCTTGAAACACATGCTAAATGCAAAAGGTCAGTCACAAAGGACCACATATTGTGTGACCCTATTTACATGAAATGTTCCTAAGTCCAGGCAAATCTATGTAGCCAGAAAGATCAGTGTATGCTTAGGGCTGGGAGAAGTGGGAGAGACGTAGAGGAAGGGATGGGAGTATCTGCTAATGGGTCTGGAGTTTCTTTTTCTTCTGGAGTGATAAAAATGTTCTAAAACTAAATAGTCATGATGGTTGTCTTCTGAAAATACTAAAAACCACTGAATTATATGCCTTAAAAGGGGCAATTTTATGTTGTATAAGTTGTATCTCAATAAATTTGTTCTAAGGAAATTCTGTTCGCTTTAAAATCAAGTATAAGAAAAAGAAAGTCAGAAGAGACCTTTTAGTTAAAGATAAGCTTATCTACTCTTCTAATACCTCACTAAAATGACAATGAAAGTTTTTAAAAGATTTAAGCCATCAACACACACACACACACACACACACACACACACACACACACTTTACAACCAGTTGTTCTAATGCAGATTAACTGCTCAACCATGGCCTCTCTATCCAAATTTGCATAATCCCACTCACTACTCGATGCTATCTCCTAGGGTCAAAAAGGAAAATAAAAGATTTATACATGGGCTCAGGAAACAAAAGATCCTAGATCTAGTTATCAGGATCTACAATCTTAGAGGTCATGGGGGGTTATAAAGACAAATAATATTTTCCTGTCACAGGGTTCTGGACGGAAGTAGAACCAACAGGAATGTCATCAAATGTATAGAGTCAGGTGTGGAAACCTCGTTTCCTGGCACCACCTTTCCGATTTATTCCAGTGGAGGTTTTGCACATTTGACTAACTGGCTTCTTGGGCAGATATGCAGGTAGCAACCTCGAACTCTTTTCTGGGTTTAGGTCTACCCAGAAAAACAGAATAATTTATATATTTGGCATTGCTTATAGAAAACCTAAGAGGAACATACTGGAAATGGAAAGGGCTTAAATATGGAGTTTAGTATAATGATTCTGTTTTTCATAGAAACAGAGCCTGAAAGGTTTTAGAACAGACAGGGTTTTTCAGTCACTTGGATTCACTTCCCAAGTCTTTGAAATATTTGCCTCTCTTCTCGGCTGTTCTTTTTTGTCCTTGGGTGCTTATACTTTTTAAACATCTTACTGTCATTTTAGTGTATTCTGGGGTTGAATAATTTCAAAAGAAAAGGAATTTCTCAGTAAGAAGGAATTAACCCAGGGAAGTAAATATGTCGTATGCTTCCTACGGAGCTCATACTATCCAAAGAGTGATTACTTAATAACCAGTATTATAACTAGCCAAGAATTGTGTGGTACTTTTAAATTTGCAAGGCAGGGGTGTCTGGGTGGCTAAGTCATTAAGCGTCTGCCTTCGGCTCAGGTCATCATCCCAGGTCTCCTGGGATCCAGCCCCGCATCGGGCTCCCTGCTCCACAGGAAGCCTGCTTCTCCCTCTCCCACTCCCCCTGTTTGTGTTCCCTCTTTTCACTGTGTCTCTCTCTGTCAAATAAATAAAATCTTAAAAAAATAAAATAAAATTTGCAAGGCAAAATTACTCAGCTAAACTCCAACAATAAGAATGGCATTATGATACATAGTATGGATAAAAGACAGGCTTAACTCAAACTTACTCTGGTGAATTCCTCACGTAATGAAGAAAAACATAACTCAATCTTAAGCACAAGTCAGTTTATTAAATTAGATTTCTTTACAATTAGGCATTGTACTGATTAAAATGACCCTGTTATTAGGGTGGTTTCCTTAAAAAAAAAAACAAAAACCAAAAACAGTTGCTGTCTAAATTATCAAATTCTCATAAGCTAAAATTCACAGGCTCTTAACTCTCACATATTGTTTGCACAGCTGCTACTATAAAATTCTGTTCCATTTAAAATCAAGTACAGGAGGAGAAAAAGGAAAGGGAGAATATCCATTTTAAGAGAAGGATTGATCACTTGCGTTCATCTAATTAAATCTTCTTTCCCAGAATCCACTAAAGTGACAGTAAGATGTTTTAAAAAGTAGGGCGCCTGGGTGGCTCAGTTGGTTAAGCGACTGCCTTCGGCTCAGGTCATGATCCTGGAGTCCCGGGATCGAGTCCCACATAGGGCTTCCTGCTCGGCGGGGAGTCTGCTTCTCCCTCTGACCCTCTTCCCTCTCGTGCTTTCTATCTCTCGTTCTCTCTCTCTCTCTCTCTCTCAAATAAATAAATATCTTAAAAAATAAAAAAAATAAAAAAATAAAAAGTATAAGCACAAGGACAAAAAAGAACAGCAGAGAAGAGAGAGGCAAGTATTTCAAAGACTTGGGAAGTGAATCCAAGTGACTGAAAAACGCTGTCTGTCCTAAAACCTTTCAGGCTCAGAGGAGCCCTCCACCACCCTGTGCATCCAGGCACGCATGTGGTCTGACGGCAGGAGGGGTGAGGCTTAGTCTTTGGATACTGTTAATAGATTCTTGCATGCCAGAGATAGCGAAGGGCTAGAGCAAGGAGAACAGTTGAAAATGTGAGGACTAGTGAAAATCTGCTAAGAAAGGACCACTAGCATACTTCCTACTTCCCTGCTCTTGAGGAACACAATGGCTGTAAAGAAAAATATGTCTACATACAGACATTTGTGGGTCCCCAAATCAAATAGGTTACATTTCCCTCCATCTATACGCACTATCTAATCCTCCTAAAGCAAAGTACACCTTTGTCCCAATATACAAATGTTTTTCTTAAATCACAATAGCCAAGACCACTTATGTTTACATGAAGAGATGCACGAAATCCCACAGACAAAACAAATATAGGGAAAAAAAAACTTAAAAACAAACCCTTGTTAGTATTCTCAGAAAGATAGGATTAGGAATAGGATGTTATAAAAAAAGAATAGAGTGCTTTGAAAAGGAAATAGCACTAATAGTTTGGATATTAACAATATAAAACTAAAATTTAAAAAATGAGGTTGGAAAATAAAGTTGAGAAAATTTCATAGAAAACAGAATTAAGGGACTGTGATAGGAGAATAAGCATTCAAGATGGTGATAGAAGATCCCAAACATATCTCCTCCCACAGATGCAACCAATCTACAGCTACAAACAGAAAAATTTCCTCTGAAAAAGACCTGAAAAATAGTGGAACAGCACCTGCATAACAAAGTATAAAAGCAGCACACTGAGATGGGCAGGAGAGGCAGAGACATGGTCTCACACACACAGAAAAAACCCACCTCAGGCATAGCAACCACAATAAAGAGGGATCTCAAAAATATGTAGCTTTTTCCTGAGAACCAAGGAGTTTGTGTCCCACATCAGGCACCCCAACTCTTGGGATCTACAGTGGAGAGATAGGCTGCCAAAACATCTTGGCCTTGAAAACCAAGAGGGCTTACATGCAGAAGAACCAAAGAGCTGAGGGAATGAACAGCCCACTCTCAAAGGGTGTGTAGGCGGACCCACGTGCTCCAAGACCTAGTGCACAAATAGCAGTTTCAATAGTGCCTACATCCACTGCTAATCTTAAAGCATCTGCTGGGGAGACAGGAACCTACTGCAACTCCCTGGGGATGGAGGCACTGGCAGGTGCCATTTTTGCATTATTCTATCTTAGTTGTGCCAGTGCTGGTGGGTGTCATCTTGGTACTCTCTCTCTAACCTGCTACCACTGGTAGGTACACTGCTGCCACAGCACCATCACAGCCAACTAAGTGAATAACCTGCCTCTTGTGCCACAACTGCAGCCCCATCACAGCTGCCTGGGCAAACACCCCAGCTCCCCTTGCCACAGCAGTGACCCCACCAAAGCTGCAGGTGTATGTAGCCCACACATGGGACGTCCCTTGAGCACCTGGCTCTAGAAGCCAGGGGTGATGCACATCTGGGCCCCATGGGTCAAATCCTACACATGGCAAGTCCTTCAAGACCAGGAGAGGTACCCATTTTGCCTAATATATAGAAATTAATATACAAAGTCAAATGGAATGAGGAGGCAGAGGAATATGTTTCAAAAGAACAAGATAAACCCTCAGAAAAAGACCTTAATGAAATGGAGATAAAAAAAAAAAAGTCTACCTGATAAAGAGTTCAGAGCAATAGTCATAAAGATGCTTATAAAACTTGGGAGAAGAATGGAAGAACATAGTGAGAACTTCAACAAAGAGACAGAAAACATGGCAAAAATATGAAACAGAAGTCACAGAGCAGAACAATACAATAGCTGAACTGAAAAATACACTAAAGGGGTTCAACAGCAGACCTAGATTAAGTAGAGGAGTGGATCACTGACCTGAATGACAGGGCACCAAAAATCACCCAAACAGAGCAGAAAAAAGGAAAAAGAATTTTTAAAAAGGAAGATAGCTTAAGGGACCTATGGTACATCAAGCAGAACAACACCTGCATTATAAAGGACCCAGAAGGAGAAGAAAAAGAAAGGGGGCAGAAAACTTATTTGAAGAAATAATGGTTGAAAGCTTCCCTAACCTAGGGAACAAAACAGAAATTCAGGTTCAAGAAGCACAGGAGTGCCAGATAAAATAAACCCAAAGAGATCTACACCAAGACACACTATAATTAAAATGTTAAACGTTAAAGAGAATCTTAAAAGTAGCAAAGGTAAAACAACTTATCACAAACAAGGGAACCTTCCTAAAACTATCAGCTGATTTTTCAGCAGAAATTTTGCAGGCCAGGAGAAAGTGGCATGATATATTCAAAGTGCTGAAAGGAAAACAAAACAAAACAAAACTTCTAACTAAAAATACTCCACTGGAAAAGCTATCATTCAGAACTGAAAGTGATTAAGAGTTTTCCAGACAAGTAAGACCTAAAGGAGCTCATTATCACTCTTCCAGCTTACAAAACATATTACAAGGACTTCTTGGAGCTAAAATGGTGCTAACTAGTAACAAGAAAGCAAAATGGCAATAAGCACATACCTATCGATAACTACTTCAAATATAAACCAACTAGATTCTCCAATACAAAGATACAGAATGGCTAAATGAATTAAACAAAAAAAACAACACATCACTCATCTATAAGGAGCAAACAAGAGGCTCACTTCAGATTTAGGGAGACATACAGACTGAAAGTGACGGGATGAAAAAAGATGTTCCATGAAAGTGGAAACAAATGGAAAGCTGGTGTACCTATAGTTGTATCAGAGAAAATAGACTGTTGAAAAAAAGACTAATAAAAGACAAAGGACTCATAATTATAAAGGGGTCAAAACAACAAGAGGATATAACATTTGTAACTATTTCTGTACTCACCATAGGAGCACCTAAATATATAAAACAAATATTAACAGACTTAAAGGGAGATATTAACAGCAATAATAGTAGGTAACCTTAACACCCAATTTATATCAATGGATAGATTATCCAGACAGAAAAATAAGGAAACATTGGCCTTAAATGACACATTAGACCAGATGGACTTAATATATACAGAACATTTCATCCAGAAGCAGAATACACATACTTCTCAAGTGAAGATTCTCCAGGATAGAACACATGTTGGGTCACCAAACAAGTCTCAAATTTAAGAAGATTAAAATCATATCAAGGATCACAAAATACACACATACATTAATGGAACAGGGTAGTGAGTCCAGAAATAAACCCATAATTTTATGGTCAATTAATCTACAACAAAGGAGGCAAGAATATATAACAAGTGTTGGTGAGGATGTGGAGAAAAAGGAACCCACATGCAGTATTGGTGGGAATGAATATTGGTGCACCTACTGTGGAAAACAGTATGGAGATTCTTCTAAAATGTAAAAATAGAAATATTATATGATCCAGTAATTCCACTACTGGTATTTACCAAAGAAAATGTCAACACTAATTTGAAAAGATATATGCATCCCTATGTTTATGGCAGCATTATTTACAATAGCCAAGATATGGAAGCAACTCAAGTATCCATCAATAGATGAATGGACAAAGAAGATATACTATGAAATATCATTCAGCCATAAAAAAGAATGGAAATCTTGCCATTTGCAACAACATGGATGGACCTAGAAGGCATAATACTGAGTGAAATAAGTCAGACAGAAAAAGACAAATACCATATGATTTCATGGACATGTGGAATGTAAGAAACAAAAGAACCAACAAACAACAAAAGACTCTTAAACACAGAGAATAAACTGGTGGTTACCAGAAGAGGTGAGTAGGAGGATGGGTGAAATAGATAGAGGGGATTGAGAATACATTTATCTTGATCAGCAATGAGAAATGTATAGAGTTGCTGAATCATATTGTATACCTGAAATTAATATAACACTATATTAATTTTACTTGAATTAAAAAAAGAAACCATATCAAGCATCTTTTCCAATAACAATGGTATGAAACTAGAAATCAATTATAAGAAGAAAACTGGGGGGGGGAATCAAATATCAAAAAGGTACTACAACAGTTCAAAAATGTATGGGATGGGGGCGCCTGGGTGGCTCAGTTGTTAAGCGTCTGCCTTTGGCTCGGGTCGTGATCCCAGGGTCCTGGGTTCGAGCCCCACATCGGGCTCCTTGCTCAGCGGGAGGCCTGCTTCTCCCTCTCCCACTCCCCCTGCCTGTGTTCCCTCTCTCGCTGTGTCTCTATCTGTCAAATAAATAAATAAAATCTATAAAAAACAAAAAACAAAAATGTATGGGATGCAGCAAAGCAGTACTAATAGGGAAATTTATAGCAATACAGGCCTACCACAAGAAAAAAAATCTGAAATACATAATCTAACTTTACACCTAAGCAGCTAGAAAAAAATAAATGAAGCCCAAATTAGAAGGAAGGAAACAAAAATCAGAGCAGAAATAGATGAAACAGAAAATAAAAGGACAATAGAAAAGATCAATAAAACTAAGAGCTGATCTTTGAAAATATAAACCAAACTGACAAACCTTTAGTTAGACTCACCAAGAACAAAAAAGCACCCAAAATCAGAAATGAAAGGGAGAAAAGTTACAAGTGATATCATAGAAATTTAAAGATCATAAGAGACCACTATGAACAACTATATGCCAACCAGTGTCATAACATAGAAAAAACTGATCAATTCCTAGAAACATGTGATATTCTAAGACTGAATCATGAAAAACAGAATATCTGAATAGACTGATTACTAGTGAGGAAACTGAATCAACAGTGAAAAAAAAAATCCCAACAAATGTCCAGGACCAGATAGCTTCACAGGTGAATTCTACCAAACATTTAAAGATTTAATACCTATCCTTCACAAATTCTTCCAAAAATTGAAGAGAAAGGAATCCTTCCAAACTGATATTATAAGGCCAGAATTACCCTGATCCCAAAACCAGACAAGGACACTACAAAATTACAAGCTAATATCCCTGATAAACATACTTGTAAAAATTCTCAGCAAAATATTAGCAAACCCAATTCAACAATACATTAAAAGGATCATACACCCTAATCAAGTTGTTCCAGGAATTCAAGAATGGTTTAACATCTGCAAATCAATCAATGTGATATACCATATTAACAAAATGAAGGATAAAAATCATATGATCATCTCAATCGGTGCAGTAAAAACATTTGACAAAATTAAATATCCATTTATGATAAAAACTTTTAACCAAGTGGGTATAAAGGGAATGTATCTCAATATAATAAAGGCCATATATAAAAACCTACAGTTAGCATCATACTCAAGGGTAAAAAGTTGAAAGCTTTTTTTCTAAGATCAGGTAAGACAAGGATGGCCACTCTCACCACTTTTATGCAATATAGTATTAGAAATCCTAGCCACAGCAATTAGGCAAGAAAAAGAAGTAAAAGCATTCAAATTGGAAAAGGAAAAGTAAAACTGTCACTATTCACAGATGACATAATACCATATAACAAAAACCTTAAAGACTTCACCAATTAACAGTTAGAATAAATGAATTCAGTAAAGTTGCAAGATACAACGTATCAGTGTAAATATCTGTTAGGTATCTAAACACTAATAACAAACTATAAAAAAGAGAAATTAAGAAAATAATCCCATTTACAATTATATAAAAAGAATACCTAGGAATAAATTTAAACCAGGAAGTGAAAGACCTGTACACTGACTACTACAAGACATTATTTAAAGAAATTGAAGAAGACACAAATAAATGGAAAGGTATTCCATGCTCATGGATCAGAAGAATTAACATTATTAAAATGTCCATACTACCCAAGGCAATCTATAGATTCAATGCAATCCCTATCAAAATTCCATTGGCATTTTTCACAGAAGTAGAACAAATAATCCTAAAATGTGTATGGAACCACAAAAGCCTTGAATAGCCAAAGCAATCTTGAGAAACAACAATGATGGTGGTATCATGCTTCCCGATTTCAAATTATACTGCAAAGCTACAGTAATCAAAAACAATATAGTATTAGCATAAATATAGACACAGAGATCAATGGAACATAAACAGAAAGCCCAGAAATAAACCCATGCATATATAGCCAAGTAATTTTCAACAAAGGAGCCAAGAACATAGAATGGGAAAGGACAGTTTACTTTTTTTTTCTTGAACATCTTTAAAAATGTGTGTGTTTTTTTTTTTTAAATCAATTGGGTACAAAGTGTTTCACAGGTTTTAATTCTCCAAACAAATACTCAACCCTTTGCCCATGGCACCCCCTGTTTCAATGGTCTTTCTGGTAATCCACCATTTTCCCCTTACAGAAAGTTAATGGCTCAGAATAGACTCTCCTACAGAATTTACCAACACTAACAGATTGCTTAGAATAGAGACCTAGAGAAACTAAGAAGCAAGGTTCCTTCTCAGTGAGGATAATAAGAATCCCTCTAATGGCAGTAGACTTCCCATAGATACCACAACAAAGCACCATCAATTGCTGAAAACTAGAAAATAAATATTATTTCCAATAGTATTTCATTTTCTATTGGAAAAGTCTTCAAATTACATTAAATAAGTCTCTCTTCCCCTAAAGAAACAGTCTAGCTTTTATTAGGATGCCTGTAAAAAGTAAGTAACAGCAAGCACACAAAGTTAGTTTAACAGCACAGGGCAATGAATTGTATCCACTCACTCCCTAGAACCAAACTGATAAACTGTGCCACACCTGATTATATATAGCAGCATGACTGAAATAACCAAGCAAAAGATGATACATTCACAACTTATATTTAGGTGATGATCACAGGTTTATGAGAGTAGATCAGTCCAATAAAACAGTAACATAACAAACAGGGCAAGACAGATACCAACATTTCCCTATCCCTTTGCCAGAAGAGTTTTGATCCATATTGCAACAGTGCAAACAGAACATGTGACATTATATGTTAGACACTGCAGAAAAGTAACATTTAGGGAACAAAGCTTTTTAGTAGTAAATACTTCAAGTTGCCTTCTTCCCCAGTGATAGCAAATAGCTGATATTAAGCGTTTATTTTAAACTGGTACTAAAGGAATGGAAATGCAAAATTTTTAAATCAATGGTTTGTACCCTGGAATTGAAATTTCTTGAACTAGAAAAAGTGATTAATACAACATCATTTTATAAAAGTCTATGAAATAAAGTTAACTGTAAACAGATTCTTTTTTCATATCCAGACATTGTTTCCATCTATGTACAACAAAGTATACTTGGCTTCAACCCTTCCCTGCCTGAATCCATCTTAAATCTTTAAAGCAGTAAAATGCTTTATTTCTGGTGTTGCTACAAGTACTATATTACCATACTCCTGTTACAGAGTTTTAGAAGCTCAAATCAGGCAGACACTTATAGCCAAGATCTGCTTTTCACAGTTGAAAACAGAGCTACCCTCCGACCCAGCAAATGCTCCACTGGGTATTTACCTCAAAGATACAAATGTAGTGATCCGAAGGGATACCTGCACCCCAATGTTTATAGCAGCAATGTCATGTCCACAATAGCCAAACTATGGAAAGAGCCCAGATGTCCATCGACAGATGAATGGATAAAGAGGATGTGGTATAGGGGCACCTGGGTGGCTCAGTTGGTTGAGTGGCTGCCTTCAGCTCAGGTCATGATTCGAGGGTCCTGGGATCAAGCCCCACATTGGGCTCCCTGCTCATTAGGGAACCTGTTTCTCCCTCTCCCTCTGCCCACAGCTCCCTCTGCTTGTGTGCATGCTCTCTCTCTCTCTCTGTCAAATAAAGAAATAAAAATCTTAAAAAAAAATGATGATGATGATGTGGTACATATATATACAATGGAATACTACTCAGCCATCAAAAACAATGAAATCTTGCCATTTGCAACGATGCGGATGGAACTAGAGGGTATTATGCTAAGTGAAATAAGTCAATCAGAGAAAGACAAATACCATATGATCTCACTGATAATGTCAAATTTAAGTAACAAATAGAGGATCATAGAGGAAGAGAGGAAAAAATAAAACAGGATGACATCAGAGAGGGAGACAATCCATCGAAGACTCTTAATCATAGGAAACAAACTGAGGGTTGCTGGAGGGGAAGGGGTAAGGGGATGGGTAAGTGGGTGATGGACATTAAGGAGGGCAGGTGATGTAATGAGCACCGGGTATTATATAAGACTGACAAATCACTGACCTCTACCTCTGAAACTAGTAATACACTATATGCTAATTGAATTTAAATTAAAAAAAAAATCTGCTTTACATGTCCATAAACTTATTAATAAGCAGCCTAAACAGTAACACAATATACTGCATTCTGTAGTGTATAAATAAGCAATATCCACTTTAACTGCCAATTCTGTCTTATAGATACTTTAAAAAATTATTTTTGCATAGTTTTAAGTGCTACCAACAATCACAAATGTGAAATGCTTCCAATAAGAAAAAAAAAGTCAGGGACAATCTCTTTGATAAACGATGCTGGGAAAACTGGACATGTGTCAAGAAATGGAACTAGACCACTATCTTACAACGTACAGGAGAATCAACTCAAAGTAGATTAAAGACTTGAATGTAAGACCTGAAACCATAAAACATCTAGAAGAAAACATAGGTGATAACTTCTTGACACTGATCTTGGTATTGAATTTTTCGATCTGACTCTTTAAGACAACCAAAAGCAAAAATAAGTGGGACTACATCAAACTAAAAAGCTTCTGCATGGAAAGAAAATAAAAAGGTAACCTACTAAACGGGAGAAAGTATTTACAAACTATATATTTGATAAGGAATATCCAAAATATATAAAGAACTCAAACATCTCAACAGCAAAACAAAACAAACAAAAATCAAAACAATCTGATTTAAAAATGGGCAGAGGATCTAAACAGACATTTTTCCAAAGACATACCGATGACCAACATACACATGAAATGTTCAATATCACCATTATCAGGGAAATGTAAATCAAAACCACAATGAGATATCATCTCATACCTGTTAGAATGGCTATTATCCAAAAGACAAAAAAGATGTATTGGAGAGGATGTGGAGAAAAGGGAACCTCCATACACTGCTGGTGGGAATGTAAACTGGTGCAGCAACTATGAAAAACAGTATGGAGGTTCCTCAAAAAATTAAGAATAGAATTACCATATGATCCAACCATACCACTTCTAGGTATTTATCTGAGGATGACAAAAACACAAATTTGAGAAGATATATGCATCCCTACAGCATTATTTACAGTACCAAGGTATGGAAACAACCTAAAGGTCTGTTGATGGATGCATAGATAAAGATACATACAATGCAAAATATTACTCATCCATAAAAGAGGGAAATCTTATGATTTATAACAATGTGGATGGACCTTGAAGATATTATGCTAAATGAAATAAGTCGTACATACAAAGACAAATACGATTTATACAAAGACAAATATGATTTCACTTATATGTGGAATATAAAAAGTAAAACAAACCAAGCTCATAGATACAGAGAGTTAGACTGGTGGTTATCAGAAGTGAAAGGGTTCAGGGGTGGAAGAAATGGGTGAAGGGGGTTGATTGTATGGTAACAGATGGTAACTAGACTTATTGTGATGACCACTTTGTAGTATATACAAAGATTAAATTATTATTTGTACACCTAAAGCTAATAAAATGTTATACACCGATTTTATCTCAAAAAAGGGGGGGAAAAAGGCAGTGAAAGACACTTGAAGGAAAATAAGAAAGATAATACAGGAAAATTTCCAAGACCAAAATACAGTATTTTCCAGATTGAAGGGACTTACTAAGTGCCTGACAAAATAGATGAAAAAAGACTCCAGGAAAGAGCAGGTCCAGGAAAAAATACTGGTGAGAGAATCTCAGAATCAGCACTGCTACCAAATTAGGTGGGTGAAGAAAAAGGGCCAAAGAGGAACGCCCCCAGATATAAAGAATTGATAAATTATTTGAAAAATTTTTGAAAGGTTAGTGGATTTACTGGAAAAAAATTGCAGTTTGAAAAAAAATCTACAGGTATGTTTTCACTCACATAATTTTCTATAAACCTAAGACACTATTTTTTTTTTAAAGATTTTATTTATTTGACAGAGACACAGCAAGAGAGGGAACACAAACAGGGGCAGTGGGAGAGGGAGAAGCAGGCTTCCCGCTGAGCAGGGAGCCCGATGCGGGGCTCGATCCCAGGACCTTGAGATCATGACCTGAGCCGAAGGCAGACGCTTAACGACTGAGCCACCCAGGCGCCCCAAACCTAAGACACATATTAACATTAAGTAGTACATCACACACACACACACACACACACACACACACACACACACACACACACACTTATGTAGTCATAACAAGTCAAACATTAATTAGGATATCAGCTAAACTTGTCATATAACACTACTGGAAGAAATTGTTTGGAGTAAGTTACATTGTCACTTACTAGAGCTAATTCTACATATTTCATAAGCAGAAGTGATGAGATAATGTCTACAAGAAATTAAGATATAACATTATAAGAGTATTATCAAATGGAAGCAAATACCAAAGAACAGCTAAATAAATGACATCTGATTTCCTCTAGGAAAGAATTGAGGGCTGCCAAAGGGTGTGTAGGGGTCAGCTAATTTTCTTTAGGAGTCTTAATTTTATTTGATTTTTTAAAAGACTATATGCATCTATTACATAAAATACTTTCTTTAAATAGAGGAAAAATATGTCCAAGGCAATGAAGTTGCATTTTATTGAGAGTAATAAGATTACTTAAGAATGGCCATTTCACTGTTTGATTAATTTTACTGAAAGATGACCTAATCCAACTGTACTTACACCCCAGCCAACACATACACTGTGCTTACTGTTGAAATCATGTGCCTGTGTTTTCCAGACACCTTTGTTCCTGTAATCCTCTCTTCCTAGAGTGCATACTACCTGTGGGAATTCTAGCAGTCCTCCAAAGCCCAGCTGAAGTACTGCCTTCCTCCTCCACAAAGTCCTGATCATCTGTCTTACAAAGGGTTTCTCCCTTTCAACCCTACTCAAATCTGTGGATCCTGACTTGCTATGTATACGTT
This sequence comes from Zalophus californianus, assembly GCF_009762305.2. Classification (NCBI taxonomy): domain Eukaryota; kingdom Metazoa; phylum Chordata; class Mammalia; order Carnivora; family Otariidae; genus Zalophus; species Zalophus californianus. The sequence goes on from NC_045596.1 coordinate 72,285,458, forward strand.
CTATTCCCAAACAAAACTGCAAGCTCACTGCTGGCAAAATACCCTAATGTTTTATGTAAGCAATAAAATACTAAAGCTAATGCCTTCACCTCAAATTAATAATTGGAAAGGAATTTTTTAATCACCAATTTCATACACATAACAGGCAATGTTCATTTTGCATGCTTCAATTTTCATTAAAATCATACAAAATATTAAAAATTAATAACTTGCAGCCGATACAAAAATATTCCCAAGTCCATCTTGTGTCATTTGCCAACTCAACCAATAATAAAAAATTCAAAGAGTTTCAATTAATTGGGACAAGAATTTTGAAATCTTTATCCTAACTTCAAATTTCTCTTTTCCTCTTTCTTAATCATTAGTCAGGAAGTGCACTTATTCTTCTCTAACTCTTTTGTAATTTTTTTAAAAAGAGATGGCAAAGTTAGGATACAGAAAAGGTAAAGAGACAAGTTTTAAGCTTGAAAGTAAAAACGTGGAGGGAATTGCACTAAATGGTTTGCCTTCTTATAAACAAGAAAACAAGGGGCAGAGGTGTGGGCTGAGGAGGAACTGGGACATAAGCACAGCAAAGGAAGACTGCATTAAAAATGTGAATTGCAGGGTGCCCGAGTGGCACAGTTGGTTAAGCATCCAACTCTTGGTTTTGGCTCAGGTTGTGATCTTAGGGTCATGAGATCGAGCCCCACGTTGGGCTCCATGCTCAGGGTGGAGTCTGCTTCAGACTCTCTCTCCCTCTACCCCTCCCCCCCCTCAGATAGATAGATAATGCGGATTCCTACATCCCATCTCTATAGAGGATGATTTAATTGGCATGTGATAGGGCTTGATCTCTGGGCTGCCACAGTTGAGAAGCACTGGCTTAACCTTTATTAAATATTTATTTTTGTTCTAAGTGTTTGCATGGATAAACTCAGTTTACCCAATGAGCTCAGGAAGTACACACTACTACGATCTCCATTTAACAGTTAGGGAAACTAAGAGTGGTGGTTTTAAAATGTCCACAAAGCCTGACACTTCTCCCTTCAAAAGAGGGCACCAAATTCCCTTCCCCTTGAATATAAGCCAGATTATTGACTTGATCTTCATGAATAGAATGTGGTACACAAGATGCTATTTGCCTTCTGGGGCTCAGTCATTAAAAGGATAGCTTTCATCTCTCTCGAGTTGCTCATGCTGAGAAAAGCCAGCCAGCAGCCAACTGGAGAGACCTGTATAGAAGAGACCTGTGGCCTCCTGCCAAGAACCAGCACTGAATTGGAGCCATATAAGTGAACCACCTTGGAAGCACATCTTCTAGCTCCAGTTAAGCCTTCAGATAATTGCAGCCCTTGACATTTCTTGATAACTTGACAGACCCTGAACCAGTACTGCCCAGCTAATCTACACCTAAATTTCAAACTCACAGAAACCGTGAAAGAAAGTAAGTGTTTACCATAGTTTTAAGCCACTTCATTTTTTAAAAAGATTTTATTTATTTATTTGTCAGAGAGAGAGAGAGAGCACAAGCAAGGGGAATAGTAGGCAGAAGGGGAAGCAGGCTTCCTGCTGAACAAGGAGCCCAATGTGGGACTTGATCCCAGTACCCTGGCATCATGACCTGAGCTGAAGGCAGACGCTTAACCGACTGAGCCCTCCAGGTATCCCTAAGCCACTACATTTTGGAGTAATTGTTATGTAGCAATAGGCAGTTAACACACTGAGACACAAAAAGGTTAAGTAATTTGATCATATTAATGCAGCTAACAAATGGCAAATGGAGATTTGAAAATAGAATGGATCCAGATCCTCTGCTCTAACCCACATGGTGGTATTTCTTTCTTCAAAAATGAAGATTATCCTGCCTATACCTTTTTAGTGCTGGTGCTGGGATGAAAAGAAATGATATAAATATCTGCTAGCAATTGAACTAAAGAGTCAGTAGTTATTTAGCATCTATTATTAACACTAAAAGGCATAAGTTCTTAAAGAGAATATTAAAATAGAAACAAAAAACATAAATTATCAATACAAATTAAGAAAACACACCCCAGTAAAAAATTTCCCCACAGAAAATCATTTATTTTAAACTCATTTTGTTACTTCCAGCTACGCCAGTCATTTAAGATTTCTAATACAAAAACATCAATTTTGTAATTTCTCACCAATTTAATTAGTATCCACCATAGGTTTTTGCTATTTTTTACCCATACATTCATTAAATTGTGATACATTTTTAAAAACACAGTGTTATGGACTAAATTTTATCCATAAAAAAGTCACAGGTTGAAGCCTTAACCCCCAGTGTGACTCCATTTGGAGATAGGGCCTTAATGGAAGGTAATTAAGGTTACATGAGGCCATAAAGGTAGGACCCTAGTCCAATGCACTGGTGTCCTTATAAGAAAGAAAAGAAACACCGGGAGAGCTCACACACAGAAAAGGCCATGTGAGAACACAGTGAGAAGGTACCATCTGCAAGCCAAGGAGAGAGGTCTTATCAGAAACCACCCCTGCCAGCACTTTGATCTTGGACTTCCAGCTTCCAGAACTATGAGAAAACAAATGTCTGTTGTTCAGATGAGTCGACATAGAGGACTATGAAATTCAAATCTTTACCTTTCATCCCTTTCTCCTAAGCACTGACAGTCATTTTAGTCATCTATTTAAAATGAGGTCCTCTTCATGGCCTCATAATTACCTTCCCCTTGTGACTTCCATTATTTATATTAATGGACCAACTGTCAAGATGCCACATCGGGATCTCTCTTCCTTCCTCAATAGCAATAGCAGGATCTGAGAAAGATGACTAATAAAGCCCCACAAAGAGATCATCAGACCCTACCAAGCTAATAGCATGTGAGACTTTGGCTTAAGTCCCAGATTCACCTGAGGACAGGTAAAGGAGCATTAGCGAGCTGCGAAAGTTCATGACTGTGCTTCTTCCTTCCCTGACAAAAGATCAGGTCTGACAGCCTAAAGCATTTGAATAAGTAAAGGCCCCACCCTAGGTACAGACTGAAAAGATATGAATTACTATAGACAAAAAAACAACAGTTGCCTCAGGTCTCCTCAAAGCACTAAATTAGCAGGGAGCTCTCCCTGGTGCTACTTCCACTTTATCTTAAAACGTTCTTCCTGATTTATTAGTTTCTACTCACAACAGTGTGACAAACTGGTCTTCTGGCAGCACGGCCCTCCCCAAACATATGGACATCAGGGTTGGGCCACCACACTACTCCCCTCCCTAACCCACTGTTCTTCAAGTCACATAAACTCAAAACTGTAGAGTTATCTCTGACTCCTTTCTTACTCTCATTAACTACTGGCCACCTGTAATGTTTATGTTTTCTTTAAAATTCCATTACCAGTTTCTGTTGGGATGCTGAGAAAGTTCTGGAGATGGATAGTGGTGATGGCTGTACAAAAGTATGAAGTGCTTAATGCCACTGAGGTGTGTACTTAAAAGTGGTTAAAATAGTCCATTTTATGTTACATACACTTTACTACAATTTAAAAAAATTCCACTGCCAATTATTTGTCAGATGCAGGTCCTTAGGACCAAGACCTAGGTTTCTGTGGGTCTTCTAGAGATTCTCCCCGCACCTTCCCATCCATCCATCTTACAGAGCACCGCTAAAAATATTGCTTCCATCCTAGGACTTCTTTCTTCAAAAATGGACTGTTTGTAGGTCAATATTAATTCCTTAACCTAACATTCAAAATGCTCTATCATCTAGTCTCAGCCTACATTTATTTATTGTTTGTTTTGAAGAGAGCACGAGCATGTGAGGGGGGAGGGGCAGAGGGAAAGGGAGAGAGAGAATCTTATGCAGGCTCCTCGCCCAGTGCAGAGCCTGACTCAGGGCTTGGGGCTCTCAAGATGGAGATCCTCCATCCTGAGATCATGACCTGAGCCAAAATCAAGAGTTGGATGCTTATCCCACTGAGCCACCCAGGTGCCCCTCAGCCTACTTTTAAAGTTATTCCATTTGCTAATTTCCTGTAGCTATGCACAGCTCTGTTAGACATTTCTGTCTCACACTGACAGTTTTTGCTCATGCCCTTTTCCTTGCCTATATGATTTTCCTCTCCATCCAAAGTGATGTGCCCCATTTTACCTTTTCCACAAAGTGTTCTCTGACCACCATAATCCAGACTGATTTCCCTCTCTCCTTGTTACCACTGACTGGATGTCCTTACCACTCATTTGAAGTACTGTAGAATGTACACCACACACATTCCAACTCCTCAATTAAAATCACACACTCCTTAAAGTCAGAATGTTTAATCTTTTATTTCTTGGTATCATCCTGCGTCTAAGTAGGAGGGGCTAAATAAATAATGATGGACTGATCCAATTCCAATTCATCAAGTAACAAAAAACATTCATTGTGAGATGGGCATACTTGCATTTATACTGCAGAAGATTTTCAATAGGGAACATTCAAATAAAGGAATTTCTAGTTAATCCTAAATGAAATGAATGGTATCCTAAAATCTTTTTATTGCTTATAATCCACATCTATTCCCAAAACATAACTGAGACTGTTAAAATAAAAAAGTGGATATGTTATTGGCCCACCTAGGTAAGGATAAGAGATCAAAAATCATGAAATACTGCCAAGCTGAGACAATTATCCTGGAAACCTCAGTCAAGAAAGGCAAGTTGTTGCAGTCAGAGGTAAGTTTAACAATACCACGGGAAAGGATGATCGCACAAGTCCTTTAGAGTCTCTCTTAAATACGAACTGTCTAAACCAGGGCTGTGCCTCAAGCAAAAGGTTCTGGCAGACATCAACTTTAGATGGAAGTTTTTGATAAATACCTGGTATGCAGAAATATTGGTATGCGAACTCAAGATACAATCTCAGAACTTTAGACACCAGTCAAGTCTAAAATTGATAATCTGTTATACAAGAGAAAGAATCTAAATGGTGTTCTTCACACAGAGGGTCATTGTTGATCTGCATGATCAAAGGATGATCTAGAACTGCAGGAATGCTTACAGGCAACAGACTGTCCTCAATGGAAGTTTTGGTTTAGCTTAAATGTCTGAAAAAATACTTAGTTGAGGCTCTACAGTTCTATCCCATAAAGCACGGAAGAGAGGATCCTGATGTGAAAAATTATGAAATACTCTGCTCTTTACACAGGATAGAATTTGAAGGCCCTTAATATTTAAAAAAAAAAAAGAAATCTGGCATAGGATTGTGACAGAATATAAAAGCTATTTAATCCGTTATGATGAGGACTGAAATATAAAAGTAGGGTAATCTTTTTTATCAAAACACGTTTATTACATATTTATTGCATTTTAATGTCCAAGTGTAACATCTGCCTTTAGTGAGTCTGTAAAGAGCCTTGCCACTTCCAGCTTTCGAGTGACCAGCTGAGCGTGTACCCTCCACTCTAAGAGTACCACATACGGCATAAACCAAGAGAAGCACCATAGCTCTTTTCTACCTGAATTATTAAAGAGAAATTTATTTTCAAGAGGCTGTACTATCTGATAGCTAAAAGCATACTTTATTTCCTTCCGTCACTTAGCAGCCTGCAACTAGTAGTGTACTTCCATTACTAGCTCCTTCATTGAACATCTCAGATCTAGCCCTAAAGGTTTTTAGGAAGTGAGAGACTACTGCTACTGTGGCAAAAGTATCTCCGCCCCATTTAGAATTTGTTATTTGTGCATAATCACACAACCCCTTAGGTTGCGTATATAACCAGCTTTACTTTTAGAATGATACCACTTGCTTTTTATGACGCAAATCAGTTTTTCTGGCTACCAGGGAGAAAGGTCATAAATGAGAAGATAATTTACAAAGAAGAGCTAAAGTATAACAAAATATTACTATAATGTAACAAAAAATAAAACACTGCATTCCCTTTATCAAATGAAAGCTATTCTAAGAAACCTGATAAAACCTTTTAAAATTCACAAGTATTCACAAATATTAATATAGTATCATTAATATTAGTATCTTAAAATTAAGACATATTAATAATAAAGATTCTTAGCAATACTAAGTATTTGATTACTAAATATTTTGTATGAAGGACATATTTAAATCTTCAACTAGCTTTTGTAGCAATTATTTTAAAATGATTTTCAGAAATTTATCTTAAAATTTAACATCTCCGTGACAAGGATAAAATAATATTCTTAGAAGAATCAGTTAAGGAGCAATGGCTACCTCCTTCAGATCCTCATAGATATAAACACGAAAAAGTTCAGTTTCTAATGAACAAGCCTCAAATAGGTCACTTACTATCACTTACCGATATGGAAATCTTTATTAAAAGCACTTAGATCACCCGAACAAATGGTTCTGCAATTTTTGCTTTCATATTTGATCACTATTTTTCAGTAGACTACAACATACAATGTTGTAGTTGGCTTTCTCACTTACCCATTCTTTAGCATACTTACTACATGTGAATAATTATACCACTGCTTTAAAGGAATGTGGTTTTAAGCAACATCCTTTTTAACCTGGCAATTAGCACTCTTAAAAATATATGTTCTCTTTTTCACTCTGACATGGCACAAATCAGGAAAGAAATGGCTTTTCAAGACTAAATCATTTCTCTTACTATATTTGAGAGGGAGAACTAAATAATGATCATGCCTATAATTACTACCTTTAAATGTGAAGTTTCTTCATTCAAAATCACTTCATAATGCAATCAAAAACCAATTTTCCTCCAGTTGTGTAAAATGAACACAATTATTTTAGGAATCAGTTTTGCTTGTGAGAGAAAGACAGCACACTACTGACCATTCAGTCTCAAAAGGTCACTAACCAAATACAATTTAATTAATACTTCCAACTTAATGCCTTATTGTCACTCCTTCTAGGAGAGCCACTAGTCAGAAAAGAATTTCTCTGGCCCACAAATATTAAGGCTTTTCAATATTAAGTATTCATCTGCCAACAGTCTCAGAGATTACACTTAATAGTGGTATTTCATAACCAGTTTAGTATTATTTTAGGGTAGATAATGGGGCCCTAGAGTAACTAAAATAGAAAGATGGTGGTGATGGAGAGACCACTAATATTTAAAAGCTTAGCTTAATATTTAAAATTTAGGTGTTTAATATGTAAAGGCTTACTTTTAGCTGAAAAATAAAACTGGTTGAAGTGCTAGAAGGATTTAACCGCACTAACCCTGAAAGAGCTGAATGAATCGAGGGTGCAACGCGGAGGTGACCACACTCTCCGGCAGCTCCCTCAGGAAGAGCTTCAACAGACTGGCTGCTGAGCAGACGTCCCCGTCTCTCCCAAGCTCCACTGGGGCTCCACTCTCGAACTTGCATCGGAGCTGTTCCACCACCTTCACGTTGCCATTCACTCTAAAAAGGCCTTCCTGGGTGAGTCCTGGAGCAGGGGAGCAGACACGTAGAAAATAAACGGAGATCTCGCACAGACACTAACTCTAGAGAACAGTAACCACAAAATAAATAAATCTCACTACAGGATTTTCTAAAGGATTATCCAGTTCTGGAAAATGTTCACATTTTGCAAAAAACATTTTCCTACAGTAATCAATTTTCACACCTACTATGTATCAACTAAAATGATCATACAGGATTGTTCTAAAAGCTGACCTCGAAGAATAAGGTTAGGACACATATAAACATAAAACAGATTCTTCCACAAAGAAACTGCATTCATATAATCTGCAGTACATTACAGGAAACTTACCCTGGGCTCCAACAGTGGCTCAGCGTTTTGAAAACTATTGAAAAGAAAAACTAATAGGTATGTAGGGAACTTCTTAACTGTATGTGATTATATTTGTAATAATTAAGAAATATTCTCTAGTGATCACTGAATTCCAAGGATAAGACTCTATGAGATTAAAAAAGTAGCATAAGACAAGTTCGTTGCCTTCAGCCAGTTGACAGGGGATGTTACTGTTGGCTGGGGTCAGCACAGAAGGCTCCACAAAGGTGCCTTTGGGTGCTCTGCACCATCTCTGACTGAAGCACTGGGACGATGGGAAGACAGGCTGATGAACTGTGAAGCTAATGCAGTTTAAGCTTCAGGGCCCTGTCATTTATTTAGGCCCTTTCCAATGCTTGTCCCTAATTCTTATTCTTAATTTTGTATTCTTTTTCTTGAAAAGGGCCACCAGAGGGTTAAGTAGCAGGACACATAAAACCCTGATTTATCCCCAACAAAGAGGAACAAATATATGAATTAAGAGGCAGAGACAAGGCAGCATAAAGGAAGATAAACACATGGAAATGTGGAGTGTTTAGGTCAAAAGCAATGGGGTAATAAAATGGAAGAAATGGGAGAGGGCCACAAATGTCAAGTTCAACAGTGAAGACCTGGGGTGCCCAGAGGGCTCAGTCTGTAGAGTATGCAACTCTTGATCTCAGGGTCGTGAGTTTGAGCCCCACGTTGGGCATGGAGCTTACTTAAAAACAAAAAGGGAAGACTTTATCATGGGAGCGTTAAGGGGTAGGGGGAACACAACATAATCAAGCATTAAGAACATCCTGCTAGCTGAGAAGAGAATGGAGAGGGCAGAAAGCCTGCCTTAGGGAACCACATTCTACCCTAAGACAGTAAGACAGAGATTCCAGTGGGAAGGGTGAAAAGCAGAGAAAAAAAGATGCTTGGGTAACTTAGTACAAAAAGGGAGTAAGGAAGAAGAGTTGAAAGGTAATTTTAAGGTTTAAAAACTAGTAAGGTTTAAAAACTAGGAATCCAGGAAAAAGCACTGTTAAAGGATAAGGTGAAGTGGGGATGAGGGATGGTAGCTGGTTTAGGGGAAAGGTAATGATTCCCAGCTGGGTTCAAGGAGACAGAACACAATATAAGGCGGCCAGCCAGCTTGTGGAGGCATGCTGAAGGTACAAGGAACAATCTTTCTAGTAAAGAGCAACCCAAGGACTCAACCAGCCACTCTTCCTTTGAGAGCCTAATAGTGAAATTCAGCAATGATATAGGCATTGAAGCCCATGAGAATTATTTAGATGGGGGGGGGGGGTTTGTTTATATCAGCCTTTGCTTCTTTCTCTTACCTGCTAATTGTAACGCTCTTTCTAAAGAAAAAGAAGAATGCTAATTTCATTTTAATTTGTAATTTGATAAAACATTTTATGAACCCTTCAATTCAATAAATATGTAATAAGTACCTGGCACTGTGTTAAGAAACTTAAAAAAAAAATTCAAACACTACCATTATCTTTATGGAGTTTGTAGACTGATAAGATGTTTGCATATAAACTTTGGATGTGAAGAACATGAATATCAAAAGTTGATGAGAATTTTAGCTCCAATTTTGATAAAAGTTTGTGAAACCAGTGAGGATATTAAAAGTATTTCACCAACCAGTGTGACCAGGGCAGATAAGGAGATAAGAGTCAGCGTGTGTGGTAGGCAGCTTCTCAAATGGCCCTAATGATCCCCATCTCCTGGTATCCACACTCATGTGTAATCCCTTCCCCTAGCATGTGGTCTGGATCTAGTGCCTTGCTTCTAACCAGGAGAATATAACAAAATTATGTGATTAGGTTCTAGTCTTGCTTTTGAGATTAGACTATACAAGATCGATGTTCATCTACTTGTTTATTTCTCTCTGGCTTTGCAGGCTTGCTCACTCTGATGAATCAGATGCTTTTTATTTGGTTAGCTATCTTATGAGCGGTCCACGTGGCAAGGAACAGAGGGTGGTTTCTGGAACACCAGTCAGTGAGTAACTAGTGAGTAACTGAGACCCTCAGGTCAACAGCCCACAAGGAACTGAATCCTGCTAACAACCACATGAATGAGCTTGGAAGTGAACCTTCCCCCAGTCAAGTACTGTTATGACTGCAGCCTTATAAGGGACCCTAAGATAGAAGACACAACTAGATTGTGCCCAGATTCCTGACCCACAGAAACTATGAGACGATAAACACTGTTGTTTTAAACTACTATGTTTTGGGGCAATCTGTTACACAGCAACAAACATGATGCCATTCCCTTTAATACTGCAGAATCTCAGTTATTGAGAGACTTCCCGTTTAACTCATTTTTAAAGCTTTCAAGGTCTATTTCCTCCATTCTACAAGCTTTATCTGTAACTTCAGAAATGTGTACTGCCTTCAACAGACAGCACCCAAAAAAAGGCACCCATCTCTGGTCAAGGCCCAAATCATGAAAATTTAGAATTCTGCATCTCAGTCCTATACCTACCCAGCTCCTGAGCCTGTTTTTGGCCAGCAAACGCCTCATGGACCTGATTTCACAGTGTTTTTCTAGCTTTGACCTTAGGTTTTCTTTTCCAACTAGGCTTTTGGACCCTTCCCTCAAATAAATATTTCCAGTTATTCCAAAATAACTACCCAGCTCTAAGAACTGGCTTTGGTCCTTCAAGGTCCCTGATCCCACTGTCCTTTATTGGCAGAGAGATAAGGTATAAATGGGAGTCATTGAGGTTCATGCTTCTTCTCGACTGTTTTTTCGCCCCTATTCCATTTATTTAACTCTCTTCCCTCAAAAATATCTCTCACCCAAACAATTCTTATGATATCCAGTGATTTTCAACTAGGGGCAATTTCCCCCTGGCTGTATTATAGTTTGGGGGAAAAGAAACCCATACAATTTTTTAAAGCCCCTTACAAGTTTATAATATATCCAATACCCATATGAGGCTTACCAGACTGTCATCTCTCAATTTTCCTACTCCAAATTCTTAGGAAAAAGAAATGTTCAGAGGACGGAAATGCTTAGAAGGCTTTGTGAAGTTATTCTCGCTTATTTCTGAGATTCTCTTATATTTGACTTCAGGAGGTACAGGTTAATCAACACAGAACAGCAACTTAATGATTGGTTTAAAAATGAAAAAATTATATAAATGAAATAACATCTACCCCATTGACAGTCACTTTCCTGCACAATTAAGATTTATTTCAAAACAGTATGAATACATTGTTAAAAACTGAAAATGCCAGAAGTCAGAATTCGCTTAACTGGCACACTTTGGCCCAGAAAGTAGTAATTACTCAAAGTAATAAATGAGCATATTCTGACACCTGGTGGTAAGTGGAGAGTTCTACACTATTAAAATGGTATATCCCATAGGATCTTCACTCTAAAGAGAAGGAATCCAATAACACTGTCAGCAAGATTTTTAAAACAGTATAAAGATGATCTAGATTATAACTTGTAAGATTTTCCTTCAAATGGGAAAAATTACATATTTTTCCTTTTTTAGGAAAATAAGTTCAAAGTCTTTTTAAAAGACCTTCATATTGATCTTAACCCTTTCTGTCCTAAAATTCTTTCATAATGTAGGGTTTTCCCTCAAGTCGTTAAAGTTCTACATGTACTGTGATCATACTTTAATGTTTAATGTAACTACCTAGGGTTAAATAATATGACCAATCATCCCTACCTCTGATACCTGACAGAGGGCCTACCGGATTGTGCACAGTAGGTGCACAATAAGGAGAGGCACAATAAATACTTGTTGACTTAAAAAAATACGAAATAATTAATGAAACTAATTGATGTATCTCTCCCACAAACTTCATTCCACCCTTCAGACTTACACAAAGTTTTTGGTTTATTAACATGATAGTTTCAGACATAGTACGGAACTTCTAGTTGTCTCCATAGTAATTAACTACACTAATTAACTACACAGGATAGGTGCCCTACCCACCTTAACTTGCCAAGCCAAGATTCAATCTGATTCCGTTGGTCTGAAATATCACCAATGGATAGGTATTCTGAAAAGATTCCACTAGTGATTCTATTTCACATTTCTAGTTAAGGATAACTGATTTTCTATTTTACATCTCTAGTTAAGAAGGACTGATTTAGCCCATGAAAATATTTAGTTCGCATTACCTGAATATACCTGACTAAACGATAAGTATGGGTAAGAAGAGACAGAAGAAAACCAATACCTAACTCAGATTTTGCCAAAAAGTTCATAGAATGATGTTGTGAATTTAACTGGTTCAACTCCTACAGAGTTGATTATAAATGCACATATCCTTGACCCAGGGCTACAGATAAAACCACAGTGCTTGAAATGAACCGTGTGAAAGGCTGGTCACTGAATCATTGCTTACAGATCGCAGAAGACTACCTACAACTCAGTATTCATCAGCATGTGACTGCTTAAAGAAATGATACATGTATATAGTCAGTGTGTAAGGGAAAAAAGGATCACATGGGTAAAGATTTTTATGCAATATGGAAAGATCTCCCCAAATACTGCTAAATGACTTTTTAAAAAGATTTTGTAACTGTGAAATGCTGTTTTATATTCAAGGGGAAAAAAGAACATATGCATATATGATTATATATCTTCATAAATTATCTTGGTAAGACTGTATCAGACACCGGTAAAGTAATGTTTTGGGAGGGGAAATGAATAATCGGGGGACAGGTTTTGGAGGGAGAGATTTTTCAGTGCATATCCAGTATCTTGTACCACATAAAGATACTAACTAGTCAATAATTTTTTTTTTAAGATTTTATTTATTTGACAGAGAGAGAGAGAGACAGCGAGAGAGGGAACACAAGCAGGGGGAGTGGCAGAGGGAGAAGCAGGCTTCCCGCGGAGCAGGGAGCCCGATGCAGGGCTCGATCCCAGGACCCTGGATCATGACCTGAGCCGAAGGCAGACGCTTAACAACTGAGCCACCCAGGCACGCCTAATTTTTTAAAACTTAAAAATGAAAATGATTTTACATAAGAGTAACCCCAAGAGACTATTAGTCATTATTAGGTAAAAGATCAGAACACTGACTATAACAAAACCAAAATAATTTAGGTAGTCACACTTTGGTATCCAAATGAATATTACTGAACAACCCTATTTAAGAGATTAAATGAATTACCTAGAGATCCATTTATATCTAAATCAGGATACAGTTTTACTCAATACTGAATGTTTCTGAGTCCTTTAAAGCTCTAACAATTTGATGTGGCTTCAAGATCCTACAGGCCAACGTCCCATCTTACTGCCATTCTGTATACCACACCTTTTTTGTTTAACCTGTTTAATGTATTTGGATAAACCCAGAGCTATTCTCTAAGAATCTTTCCTGTCTGCAGCCTATCATCCTCTAAAGATACGGGGATATCTCCTATGAAGTAAGAGTGCAAGACTGGCTCTTCAGTTTTCAGAACAAAATATCATTTTGTCATCTACATACCTAGGAACCTGAGCAAATAGTTGCTTTTTCAGTTAACGCAAAACACCTGACCTTCTGAGGGCTGAACTACGTGCCATACCCTTCCTGTCACAAGCTGACTCACATTCCTACAGAGTAACAGATGCACTGTGCTTCTCACGTATTTCCAATAAAGGATTGTTCTTAGTGGGGGGCAGGGGGGAGGAATGGACTCGTAATCATGGGAAGATAAGGAAACAAACTGCACAAAGTACAGAATGCCTCTGAAGTCTCAAGTTCTCCCTTTAAAAATTCCTAATTTTAAACCCTATTCTGCAATGAGTCTTTTGTGTAGAAATGTTGTTTCCCTATAGAAAACAATGAAAATTCCAAGCTTTTCCCTCACAAGATTTCCTTCCCAAACCTGCTAAAGTTTACTGATATTTATTATGTAGTTTGGGGTTTTCCTATCATATTGCCCTAGTTTGAACAACATGAATATAGGGGATATGGAAGAATTTTCTCTCTACTTATCCAGGTTTTTAAGACCCATTTTAATTAAAATCATTAAAAAAAGCTGTAAAATAGCTCTCAATAACAGAGATTTATCTTTTTATCATTCAATGAACTATGTTATTCTCCAATTGTTTTACATGCTTAATTGTATCACTTCAAAAGCAAACGACCCCCATAATAGGCGCTATACCATATTTTTTTCTTTAGCATCCCCACCGAGGTTATGAAACCAATCAAGGCATCCAGTAAGTTCAGGATTGAACTCAGCTGCAAAAGATACCCCAAAAGTGTTGTTACACTAAACATTACTCTCAGTTGGAATTTAATGAATCAAGAGAAGTCACTATTGTTAGAACATGTATTTTATTTTTAAGATTTATTTGAGAGAGAGAAAGAGTGCGCACGCACACATGCATGAGCAGGGAGAACGACAGTGAGGCAGAGGGAGAAGCAGGCTCCCCACTGAGCAAGGAGCCCAATTCAGGACTTGATCCCAGGACCCTGGGATCATGACCTGAGCCCAAGGCAGATGCTTAACCAACTGAGCCACCGAGGCGCCCTGGAACAGTGTATTTTAGAACTCAAAACTAGGAATCATCCCAAACTAGAAACTTCAATGATTAAATTGGCCCATGGTAAATTGAACAGTAGTGTCAAAATAACATCACGCAGTAATACTGCTCTTAATGTCCTTTTTAAAAGAAGAGGTATATTACATAATTTGATATTCTAATTAAGGTGTTTTAGGGAATATTCTAACACATCGTGAAGTAGCTCACACAGAAACCTTCTTGTATGCAGGAACAGTAAGCAAAACAGAGTGAAACCACGACTTACCATGCTTCACCAAGTACTCCACGATAGTCCCCACTATAGCTGGAATGCCGTTCTCCGTGAGCCCCTGCTGCTGAAGGTCTTGGAGGCTGACTCCAAATAACTTCTTATAGGTTGAATTCCTCTGCTCATTTAGTGGCACTGCCACTATCTTTTTCATGTCTTCTTTCAGCCGAACCGCTGCTTTACTTTGCTTAAAAAAACATAAGAAAAAAGAGCAGTCAGTCATATTTACCACAGGAGGTTGCATGGTTACCTGAATTGAAATGTAGGCATCTGGAGACCCGTAGGAGTGGTCTTTACTAGTTTTTACTTCCACTCAAGTCAAAACTATTAACATCTCTCACAGGTTGCTCAGTGTCATGAATGGCACATACTGATAGAATAGTTAAAAGAATGAAAAATGAGAAACCTAAAGCCACAACTTAACTGTAGCTAAGGGAGGGAGCAATACACTTCAGTATCTAAGATAGATTATTACAGTAACCAAGGGGTGTGACTCAGAAGTACCTGGTTAACAGGAAAAGAAAACATTTATAAGATCACTGAAACTCCATGCAGATCCTAGAACAAGAGGTTTCTGAAGATGAAAATGTATCTAGATGCCATTTTAAGGTAGCTTTAATTTGGAGTCTTAGAAAAAATATATTTAAGTAGAGTGAACATTGGTTTCTCTGATTTAATTACATCTGTGAATATCTCATCATTATTTTGGCACATAAAATCAGTTCAATTCTCACTGAAGTTCAAAATATTCTATCTCTGAAACAGCAACATTTCATGTAGTCACAATTTAAACATTTTCACAAGATTGTACATATTATAAGTAAAAAGTGCAGCTTATATTTAATTCAAATTATCACAATGAAAAATCCACACAAATGTTTCTTCCTTTTAATAGAAATTTGTACCCCAAGGAAGTACTACATTAAACCATATTAAAATTTATCTTTTATAACTAAATGAGGGATTTTCTTTTTGAAGCATGTGTACTATATAAATGTTATGTATTTATGAGTCTAAACACTGAGAAGCTGGAAAAATACAAACCATTTTATCTGGGGACAGAGGCAGTGGATTGGGGGAAACTTTCACTCTTTGAGAATGAATGTAGCAACCAACTGAAGTGTAAATATTGTAAGTACAAACTCATGTAGCTATTACCATCTAAAAGTAGACACCTTACCTCCAGTTTAGAATTGAGGAAACAAAGATCAGAGTTAAGTAATTTAGCAAAAGTCACAGAACTGATAGGTTTCATCCTCCTCTAGGTCCATGTTCCTCTTCTTAAAGTTAGATTTATATTTAAGTCCTAGTGCAGTTTGTATATAATTATAGTAACATACTACAATCAACTCTATATATGACCTGAGAAAATGACAAAGTTAATTCTACAATCTTGATTTTGAGTATGGTCCCTGTATTCTCAACTTGATTTTGAATCTTATAATCTACAGAATCACACCAACTTCCATTGAGATGTTTACATATTTTGGTAGGTCATATTTAAAAGCCAGATTTTTCTAGTGAAAATTCAGCAAATGTAAAGTTACAATACAGATTTAGTATCTACTATTATTTTATCTATAGTATCTATAGATATTATTTATGATAATCTATAGTATTATCATAGTGTTAGTTACTACAGAGTAGTAGTATGGGCAGTAACTATGATCTGTTGCTACGGAAATTATGAATTAAGCAAAATTTATAATAGCCAATAATTTTTTGTGGGGGTTAAAAACCTATCAATCTCCTTCAACTGAACATAGGAGAAATTTCAGTCAACCAGGTGTATCTGGTGAGCAAGAAGCCAAAAAGTAACCAGTATAAATGATACGTTGAAAATACTCTCAAAATGTAGCACTAAAAACAGCTGACGATATAAGGTTAAATCCTACACATTTTATCTTACTTTTGTTTTATCTTCTTACAGGGACAATACAGCATAGTGTTTTGGAGCATAGAACCAGGCTTCTTGTTTCAAGTTTCATTCTGCTCTAATTAGCTGTGAACCTTGGACAAGTCACTTGACTTCTGTGTGCCTATTTCCCCATCTGTGAAACAGTGATACTAAGAGTTCCTCTCTCATGTGGATGGATATAGGAGACTGCAATGAATTCACATACATAAAGGAATGAGAAGAACACTTGGCACACTGATTATGGATTGTTACAAATCATTACAACCATCATCATCATCATCATCCTTATTCTTCCAGGAAATAATTCTGATTTCTTCTTCAAAAAATGGAGATACACTCAATTATTTCTATACTCAATGTGTGTCTATAAAGTTTGCCTTTTTTTTTTTTTAAAGATTTATTTATTTGACAGAGAGAGAGACACACAGAGAGCGAGGGAACGCAAGCAGGGGGGCAGTGGGAGAGGGAGAAGCAGGCCTCCCGCTGAGCAGGGAGCCCAGTGTGGGGCTCGATCCCAGGACCCTGGGACCATGACCTAAGCCGAAGGCAGATGCTTAACGACTAAGCCACCCAGGCGCCCCTAAAGTTTGCTTTTTTAGAAGGCATCATGGTCAAGACATGTTTGGTTGGTAGTCTGATGATCTAATTATCCTCTATATATCTCTAATCTCCTAAAATATATAAGAATGACTTCTGAATGATAAAGATAAAACAATATTGTATATATATATCAGAATTCCCTAAATTTTTATTAGAAAGTCAAGGTTTCCTTGGAAATGCTTGAGTTTAAATTAGTGGTCTTTCTGCTAACACCCCTAATCTTCATTATGTCCTTTAGTCAGAATTGCAGACAGCAGTTTGTGTCTCCTGTTAGTAGACAGTGTAGATAAGCAATCCTGGTGTTATGGATTAGAAAGTTTTCAAGGAAGAGCCAGGCAATGGACCTCATAGACTTTGAAGTGACTACAAATTAAATTAGCTGTTTACTCAATTTAGAGCCACACTACACAGAAAATTTATATGTAATCATAATAAAAGAACCTCTGTTTTTAACTGGTAATGTAATTCAGGTTAACATTTTAAAAATAAATATTGTTTAAAAAAACACAATGAAACAAAACAACTATTTCCTGAGTCATCACAATCAATTTGTCAGTGACCACAAATACAAAAGTCTAGCCTGGTTAATGAAGAAATCAGCTAGCAGGAAGCAATGAGATGTTACCACCTAAACTACTATACTACTTCAGTAGTTTATACCTAAATTATTATTTTTTTAAAGATTTTATTTATTTATTTGACAGAGAGAGAGCACAAGCAGGCAGAGAGGCAGGCAGAGAGAGAGGGAGGGAGAAGCAGGCCCTCCACCGAGCAGGGAGCCCGATGCGGGACTCGATCCCAGGACTCCAGGACCACGACCGGAGCTGAAGGCAGCCGCCCAAACAACTGAGCCACTCAGGTGCCCCTATAGCTAAATTATTAAAAAAAATATATACAGCAGCTTACAGCAAATATAATGACCCCTCTGGTAAGTAATAAATATTCAATAGTCCTTTAGTCATGGAAAAATAACTGTAGAAATAAAGTCATTTATGATTAATTCTACTTAAACTGAAATTATTTTCTACTCTTAGACAATGATATATCATTACTTCTTTATGTCAATATCTATGTAATTTTACCTTTTCAAACATATATCTTACCTTGATTTAAAATAAGCTAAAAATGACTAATTGAGATATTTTGAGTCAAACTTAACTCTTTAAACTTTGCTTTGTGTATATTCCCATTCATCAAGTATTTGTTGGTTTGGGGTCACCTCATCTCCACTTCCCCTTTTTTTTCTAGTAACATATCCTAACTGTCTTTTGGGGAATGACTATACCCTTGTTGTGAATAACGTCGTAGGGACTGCCACTGAAAAGGACCACCCTTTCACAAGAACTGTCCTCAGGCTCCCTACCAGGTACATCAGACCCTTCTCTCTTGCAGGCCACTGACGCTTGAGTGGATGGTCACAAGCACAGAAAAAGGCTGGAGCTAACTGGTTCCAGCTGCAGTGTTCCCACAAGCCATTAATTAACCATTAGATTAACTCTTGCCACCTGCACTGTTGGAGCTACTATGGTTCTTGAGCCGCCCTGACATTGGTGTTTCAACTGTTCTTTCATGTGGTGATCCACTCCATAACTTGCTACTGAAGTTTCTTTGGGCTTAAGGTAGCCAGAATCCATTTCTGTTCTGAGATAGACAGATAGACAGACAGACACACACACACAACTGATAAAAGTCCTTTGAAAAAAATAAAATAATAATCAGAGCATATAGAAAACCAGGACTTTAGAAGAGATATAATCAGAAGGATAATGATGGCTGACTTATATGAAGTCAGCTGACTATATGTCATGGCTTCAGATACTTCAGATGGTTTCACTTGTTAAACCCCAGAAAAGAAATACTAGGAAGGAAGAGCCTTCTGTGATCCCCACTTTACAGAGGCACAGAGGATCTGAGTAATGCGCTCTAGGTTGCATCAAGGATGTGGTGCAGCCAAGAGTCACACTAAGGCAATCTGACTCCAGAGGGCAGATGCTTAATTCTGCCTCCACAAAAGATGTGGTGAGTACAAAAAGCATACGCTGCGCAGTCCACTGCCCTTGTTAGAAATGAGAAAAGTCCTATTTTTGTGAAACAGGAAAATAGGATTATTTACAAGTTTCTTGGTCACCTTAAAGTCAGATATGCTCAGAAGCAACATCAATATTTCTGCTGTTAAAACCTGAAAAGAGAATACTTCCAACAATCTTGTAAATGGGATGAGTTTCAGAAGCCTTGAGTTTTTTAATAGCTAACATTTACTGGGTGCTGATTTGTGCCAGCTCTGTTGTAAGTACTTTAAAATTAACATCTCTAAATTTTAAAACAACCTTATCAGTAGGCATGTTTACTATTCCCACCGGGACAAGTAAACTAAGGCACAAAGAAAAAGGAACTTGCCTAAGTTTACACAACTAGTAAGTTTTATAGAGTATAACCCCCAGGTGCTCTGGCTCTGGCACTTGGGCTCTTAAAGAACCTTTAATATTGGTGGTTCTACATAGGCCCAAGAAAGACAACACTACATGCAGCTCTTTGTCTTCAGAGCTTAATAAAAAAATCAATTTGTGACTACTGAAATCAATAGCTTGTATTTCCTTAAGGCAATCCTCCAAGAATTTAAGTACCAGCATTTTAAGGTACTTTGAAGAACAATCAGATTACATTGCCAGTTAAATTCAGAACTGCGAGCCTTAAAACTCTCTGGAATTGGGACTAGAACTAATACATTTAACCAGGAATGTGGAGAGTAGCAAGCCACTCCACCACCAAATAAAAGGAGTGCAAGGAAAGCGCAAGATAAACCTGAGACTTCTTGTTCCAGAAAGCGAGGAAATGGTCAAGGACTAATGGGACTAAGAAGACCTGTGGGCCAGATTAAACGGGCTCCTATGGCCAAATCTGGAATAGGTAGACCACCAGGAGTAACAACAACTGTAAGTAATTATAATATACTGTGTAAATAAAAAAGAGATTTGGAAGAGAAGGGGATTTTAGTAAAGGTCCTCCATGCAGAAAATCCTGCAGCCAAATGTAGGAAAAATAGCAGAATCAAAAAATCTCCAGCTTCCACAAATCATTTAACAAATGACCCAAACAAGGATTATCAAGACACTAAAATGTCATGTGAAAAGCTGATGGAGAACAGGCTCTTCACAGCATCAAAGATCACAGTTTTTGCAAGGGAAAAAACTGCCCTTACAATTGATATCTGGGTATATTCACTTTATCTAAAAAAAAAATCAAATTTATCATCATTTATCATGAGAAGACTTGACATTATGTTCTCCTGATGTAATGTAACATGCAGAACACCTCATTTACAATGTATTCTTGCCAGAAATGTTTAAACTGATGCAAATCTAGCCTCTAAATCTAACTGATAGTCTACAGGAAATACAACAGCTAAAAGAATAAAGTGGAAGAGACCATGAGAAAACAGTCAATCTAGACAAACGTATTCTCTTCAAATTCCAATAAAAAAAAATAATTGTGGGATTATTCCTACACAGAGACCTAGAGAATCATATTAACTTGGATAGGTTTGGATCACTGGGAAGGCACTCCATTGGAAATTAGGGTACCTGGGTTTGAAAACCTGTTTTGCCACTGACTTGTGTATTCTCAATAGGAATGCCAGCCTCTGGTCAAATGTGAAGCTTTGGAGAGGGGCAAAGGCAACTATAAGAATGACCCATGGTCTCTGTCCAGCTATTAACAGCTGAGTCAACTTAGGGGTCACCGGGAGGGCAAGTACTGCAGCCAAATCATCATCACTTTCAGCCTGTTGAGCTTATAAAATATTTCATCTACCCCAAGACTGGGTCTTCATCTTATAAAAATTTTCCATCTACACCAAGATTGGGTCTTCATCTAATAAATGCAGTAACGCCACCTACTTTAAAGTGTTATGAAAGTTTAATAAGAATGCATGTTCAAGTTTACCTGTCACATAACCAGAAGAGAGTCAGTGATGAAAAATGTTAAGAATTTCTTTGGGGTAACCAATTCTTTGAAAAGACACTGAAGCAGAGTTTGTAGTTGCTTACTAATGGGTCATTTTTTTCTTCTTCCCCATTAACAGAACTCTGATTTTGTTTGATAGGAGGAGGAACAAAGTACCCAGTTAAAATATACCACCTTCCTTGCAGCATTATCCTTGTAGATATGGATGGCCATATACCTAAGTTTGGCCAATGAGATGTAAATGGAAATTGTTAGGACCACCCAAAAAAACTCCTTTTATTAAATGGGAGGACAACCCATTCTGATCCCCATATCCTTGTTCCCTGCTGAGATCATAGGTATGAGGCCTGGTAGCCCTGTGACTATGTAGCAATCCAGAAACTAGAAGCTAAGCTCTAGTACAGTAAAGTAGAAAAAAAAAAGGGGGGGGACTTGTACCTTGGTAACATCATAGAGTTCACTCAGAATACTTATCTATAGACTTTTTTTTTTTTACATGAAACGGGGAAAATCCAGTTTCAAATAACACTGTCAGAATTTCAACATTTATTGAACATTTATTGTTAAGACAATAAGAAGCATTCTATAAATCAGTTTTTTCCAAATTTAGTTCATTAATTTTAAAAATCAAAGCAGGTTAGGGGTATCTTATTAGTTATCCTTAGGCAAACATGTTGTAGCATCTATCAATATCTACATGCTTTGTAAATCTAAATAATGGTTCTTAAGCTAGAATCCATGGGTAATGAATTCAACAAAGTATATGAAACATTCTATCTTTAGAAAGCATAAAGTTGACACAAATGAATATAATGATAACCCATGCTCATGTATCAGAAGGATGTTGTTAAAGTGTCCATACTACCCAAAGCAATCTACAGATTCAATGCAATCCCTATCAAAATTCCAATAGCATTTTTCATGGAAATAGAATAATTCTAAAATTTGTATGCAACTACAAAAGGCCCAAATAACCAAAGCAATCTTGAGGAAGAAGAAAGCTATATTACAAAGCTATAGTAATCAAAATAGTGTGGTATTGACACTATTAAAAACACATAGATCAATCTAACAGACTAGAGAGCCCAGAAATAAATCTACACATATTTGGTGAATTAATTTACAACAAAGGAGCCAAGAATATACAATGGGAAAGGACAGTTTCTTCAATAAGTGATGTTGGAAAAACTAGACAGTCACATGCAAAAGAATGAAACTAGACCACTATTTTATACAATGCACAAAAATTAACTCAAAATGGATTAAAGACTTGAACATAAAACCTGAAGCCATAAAACTCCTAGGAGAAAACATAGGCACTAAGCTCCTTGACATCACTCTTGGCAATAATTTGTTTGGATTTGATACCAAAAGCAAAGGCAACAAAAGCAAAAATAAGTAAGTGGGACTACACCAAAGTAAAAAGCTTCTGCACAGCAAAGGAAACCATTAACAAAATAAAAAAGCAACCTAATTAATGAGAGAAGATATTTGCAAATCATATCTGAAAAGAGGTTAATATCCAAAATGTATAAAGAGTTCATACAACTCAGTAGCAAAAACAGAAAAACAAAAAGATCTCATTAAAAAATGGACTAAAGATCTGAATAGACATTTTTCCAAAAAAGACAAACCAAGAGCCAACAGGTGTATGAAGAGATGCTCAACATCATAATCAGAGAAATGAAAATCAAAACCACAATGAGCTATCACCTCACAGCTGTTAGAGTGGCTCTTATAAAATAGAAATAACAAGTGCTGGCAAAAATGTGAAAAGGTAAGCCTTGTTCACTTTTAGGGGGAATTTAAATTGGTGCAGCCACTATGGAAAAGAGTATAGAGGTTCCTCAAAACTAAAAATAGAACTACCATTTGATCCAGCAATTCTACTTCTGGGTATTTATCTAAAGACAAAAACACTAATTCAAAAAGATATGTGCACCCCATGTTCACTGAAGCATTATTTGCAATAGCCAAGACATGGAAACAATCTTGTGTCCATCAAAGAATGAATGGATAAAAAAAAGTGGTATGTGTATATATATATGTATGTGTATCTATACATACACATATACACACATATATTTACACACACACACACACACAAAGGAATATTAATTAGCCATAAGAATAAACAAAACCTTTCCATCTTTGACAATATGGATGGACCCTGAGGGCATTATGGTAAATAAGGCAGAAGGAAAAAGATAAATACTATGTGATTTTACTTTTACATGGAACCTAAACAAACAAGCAACTGAGCACATAGATACCGAGAATACACTGGTGGTTGCTAGAGGCGGGTGGAGAGGTGGGCCAAATGGGTGAAGAAGATCAAACAGTACAAATCCAGCTATAAAATAATTAAGTCATAGGGATGTGAAGTACAGCATGGTGGCTACAATTACTAATACTGTACTGCATATTTGAAAGCTGCTAAGAGATTTAATTACAAAATTTTTTTGTGATGAGAATTTTTAAGTATGGTGACAGACGTAAACTAGACTTACTGCAGTGATCACTTTGCAAAGCATGCAAATACTGAATCATTCCATTGTATACCTGAAACTAATATCCTATATATCAATTATACCTCAAATAAAAAATTAATCTCCAAGGAAGTCTATAATGGGAAAAATAAAGATTTAAGAATCTTTAAACATTTATAGAAAAGTTAGAAAATCAAGAGAAAAACTTTTTAAAGATCTGATTTCTCTATGCAAATAAACATACTTAAAAATATCTTAGATCATCTTGTATTTCACAAGGAAATTCAACTAATGTCTACAATTTAGACTAAAAAGATTAAAAAGGTAAGTCCGTATGTTATCTAGTATTATTGAAATGTTTAAGAAACTAGTAAAAACAAACCCAGTAAAAATCTTGTGAATTTTATCACTTCTCCTGAAACCACACAGATTAAGAAGAGGATGAAGAAAAGTAACAGAAAACAGAAAAATGGAGGTGCCTGGGTGGCTCAAATGGTTAAGCGTCTGCCTTCAGCTCAGGTCATGATCCCAGGGTCCTGGGATCAAGCCCCGCATCGGGCTCCCTGCTCAGCAGGGAGCCTCTTCTCCCTCTCCTTCTACTGCTCCACCAGCTTCTGCTCTCTTGCTCTGTCAAATAAATATATAAAATCTTAAAAAAAAAAAAAAAAGAGAAAAACAGTCAACTCCAATTTGTATATAAGTACTGCTAAAGGTGAAGGTGGGGCAGAAAGCTTACAGCAGACATCACTGCAGCACTGTGAGGAGTCTGGAGAGAGCTGGTAGGGACACAGCAGTGAAAGGTCTTTAAACTCTCTTACAATTTTTTTTTAAAGATAGAATACACTTTGAGAGGGAGCTGAATGGGGCTTAATTGCTTAAAGGAAGAAGAGAAAGAAGGTGCAGAAAGTAGAGACAAAGGGCAGATATCAATCAGGAAGCACCAGGAAAATACACCACCTATATCACCATAGGTTTCATTCCCTTGGAGAGCAAATTTATGAAGAAAAGACAATAGAGCCCTCCTGACTCAGGTTCACTTATGAGAGGCAAAGGAGAGATGGGCAAACAGGGGCCATGCCTAAGAAAATAGTCCTTTTGGTAGCAATAGAGGGAGTCCCAGGGCTGTGTAACTTGAAAAGCTGTGTTGGCCCCCCCATCACTACACCCCACAGGAACCTCTTGCTACTGATATTACAAAAATCCATCTCACTGAAATAAGAAAAAAGGAACATTACCAGCAACTATATGGAGACAATTCTTTAAAAAAGTATAAAAAGGCATCATGACTTTCCTAAAATAACTCATCACAAACCCTTACCAAGAAGCAGATGGAAACTGTAACCTAACAAACAGAACTAATAAAACTGAATAAGGAAATGACACCAAAAGACAGGCAATAACAAAATAAATTTGATTTTATCAAAATTAACAACTTTTATGCATCAGAAGACACCATCAAGAGAGCGCAAAGAACCCACATAATAGGAGAAAATATTTGCAAATCTTATATGTGATAAGGAATTAATATCCAGAATATGTGAATTTCTACCACTCAACAACCAAAACAACCAAACAACCCACTTCAAAAATGGACAAAGAAGTTGAACAGATATTTCTTTAAAGACAACATACAAATGTTCAATAAGCACATGAAAAGATGCTCAATATTACTAGTCATTAGGGAAATGTCAATCAAAACCAGTGATCACAAGCAGTAACCTCTTTGACATCAGCCATAGCAACTTCTTTCTAGATATGTCTCCTGAGGCAAGGGAAACAAAAGCAAAAATAAACTATTGGGATTTCGTCAAAATAAAAAGCTTCTGCACCGTGAAGGAAATGATCAACAAAATTTAAAGGCAACCTACAGAATGGGAGAAGATATTTGCAAATGACATATCTGATAAAGAATTAGTATCAAAGTCTATAAAGAACTTATCAAACTCAACACCTCAAAAAAGGAATAATCTAAAAATGGGCGGAAGACATGAATAGACATTTTTCCAAAGAAAACATACGATGGCCAACAGACACATGAAAAGATGCTCAACATCACTATCATCAGGGAAATGCAAATCAAAACTATGAGATATCACCTCACTCTGGTCAGAATGGCTAAAATCAACAACACAAGAAACAGGTTTTGGTGAGGATGTGGAGAAAGGGGAACCCTCTAGTACTGTTGGTGGGAATGCAAACTGGTGCAGCTCTGGACAACTGTATGAAAGTTCCTCAAAAAGTTAAAAATAGAATTATCCTATGATCCAGCAATTGCACTCTAGGTATTTACCCAAAGAATACAAACATAATAATTCAAAGGGATACATGCACCCCAATGTTTATAGCAGCATTATCTACAATAGCCAAATTATGGAAACACTACCAGTGTCCGTTGACTAATGAGTGGATAAAAAAGTGATATATATATATAATGGAATATTACTCAACCATAGAAAAGAATGAAATCTTGCCATTTGCAATGACATGGATAGAACTAGAGTGTTATGCTAAGTGAAATAAGCCATATGGAGAAAGACAAATACCATATGATTTCACTCATATGTGGAATTTGAAAAACAAGACAAATGAGCAAAGGGAAAAAAAGAGAGAAAGGCAAACCAAAAAACAAATTCTTAACTATAGTGAACAAACTAATAGTTACTGGAGGGGAGGTGGGGGGGGTGGGGGTTAAATAGGTGATGGAGATTAAGGAGGGCACTTGTAAGGAGTATGGGGTATTGTATGGAAGTAATGAATCACTATTGTACACCTGAAACTAATATAACACTGTATGTTAACTGGAATTTAAATAAAAACTTTTAAAAAAGATATAACATTAAAGAAAAAGACAAAACCACATCAGAATCATTATGCAGTTTAACGAAAACAAAACCACAGTGAGATACTGCTTTACATCCAGTTAAGATGGCTATTAAAAAAACAAAACAAAAGCAAAAAAGCAAAAGAAACAGAAAACAAGTGCTGACTAGGATGTGGAAAACCTGGAGCCTTCATTCATTGCTGGTGGCAATGTAACAATTGTACACTATGAAAAACAGGTGGTTCCTCAAAAAGTTAAATATAAAACATCCATGTGATCCAGCAATTTCGCTTTTGGGTATATTCCTTAAAGCCAAGGACCCGGATACTTATAAACCTATGTTCATAGCAGCATTATTCACAACAGCCAAAAAGTAAAAACAATCCAAATGTCCATCAACAGACCAACAAAATGTGGTATTATATACACAGTGGAATATTATTAGCTTTATAAAGGAATGAAATTCTGACATGCTATAACATCGATGAAGCTTGAAAACAGTATCAAAGTGAAATAAACCAGACACAAAAAGACAAAAATTACATGTTTCTACTTGTGAGATATCCAGGATAGGCAGATTCATAGAAACTGGAAATAGAACAATGGGTACCAGGGCCCGGGGGTGGGGCAGAGGAGGGAATGGGCAGTTATTTAATGGGTACAAAGTTTATGTTGGAGATGATGCAAAGTTCTGGAAGTGGATAATCATAATTGTTACACAACATCGTGAATGTACTAATGCCACTGAACTGTAGATCAAAAAATGGTTAAAATGGCAAGTTTTATGTTATGTATATTTTGCCACAATTAAGATAAAAGTTAATGAATTGATTACAATGAAAAGATACCACAAAGCTGAAATGTACAAATTTAGGGAAGAGATACTCAGTCCATAGAGAATGTGAAATGGAAACTGGCAGAATCATGAAAGGAAGAAAAGGAAAAGACAAAACCATTTCAGAAATGAAGACTAAATTATCAAGAGCACAGAGAACAGCTATTAACAGCCCAGTAAGGGACGCAGAGGACATAAATGAGAAAAGTAGACATAATGAAACATTAAGAAAAGAATGACAAGGGTTTAAGAGATAACTACAGAAATCAGTTTAATGAGCTCCAATATATATGTTATTGGAGTCTCCAAAGAAGAAAACCAAATAATGGAGTAGTACTTTTAAAGATGTAATTCACAAAAACTTTGTTTCAACAGAAGCCCTGAATCTACAAACTGAAAAGACACACCTTAGACTCAGAACAGTCTACGTGAAGATCTATTCTAGGGAAATTATTAGACTAACAATAAAGAAGAGTCCTTTGGGCAGCCAGGCAAAAATCATGTCATAATAAGGAAAGAAAACGAGTAGCCTCAAACTTACAGATTGCAGTATTTAATGTAGGAAGACAACAGAGTAAGACTTAAAAAATATTTAAAGAAAGACTGCATGAGCCAAATTTAATAACCAGTCCAGCTGTCCTTCATCTATAAAAGCTATAGTTTAAATATGGAAAGGCTAAGAAAATATTGTATACTTGAACCTCCCTTGAGAAAATTACCAGAGAACAAACTTTAACCAATTCATAAATGGCTGCAGAGACTTTGAAGTGATAAGCAAAGAAATTTTTAAAATTTAAACTTAAAAAATTTAAAATTTAAAACAATTTAAAGATTAATCATTTAAAAAATGAACCATGTTATGTGAGGAAGGAATGAGGAACCTGCTATAATTACACTCAAATAGGAAGATTTGGGGTTGAAACACTTCCAGATTTTAAAAGAGCAGCCATGTGGTTCAGAGGACAAAACCAGAAAGTGAAGGGTAATTATCTGAAAACAGATTTTAAGACATATGAAGAAGAAATGATAATCACTTCTAAAGATAGAATAGATTTTCTCAGGAGGTGGTGAAGATCGTAGTAATCAAAGGTAGGCAAAAACAATGTAATGCTATTTGTCATCCTTTCTACTCATGGAAAATTTTTTGAAAAGAAAAAAATTGGTAAGAAGCAGTGGATGTAAATGGATTAAAATTTCTGGAGGACAATTTGGCAACACCTAAGAAAAACTGGGGCTTCTTCCCAGGCTGTCCTCTTTTAGTCTGGTCTCCAAACACAGGGGAGGGGTAATAACAGTGAGCAAGACTACTATCTTATACAAATGGGACCTCTAGATATTCATAATATACTGTTATTTGGGGGGGGGAGATTACTATAAAACTAATGTCAAGTCTAATCTGTTTTTATTAGTTTTTATAAGTTTATAGACTTATAGAAAAACTATAGGACGTAAGCAAACATAGTACATGTTTATTTCTGTGTTATGGAATCTTATTATTTTCTCCTTTTTATTTATTTCCTAAATTTTATACACTAGACATGTATTACTATTATTGCAAGAAAAATGAAAGGTTATTATAAAAAGTTAAATTTTCTATATAAAATGAAGTCAAGACCTACTGCTGACTTCCAGTGATGGAGTACAGGGTTCTACAAATCCTCTCCTAAACAAAACAATACAAACCTGGACAAAATCGTCAAAACAATCATTTCAGGGATCTAGAAACTGACCAAAGGCAAAAAAACACATTGAGAGACACTTATTCGTGAAAAGATGATGAAATTTAGTGATGAGTAATCGGAGTTTGTGGCACACTTGCCTGGGTCTACTTCCAACCCCTCCTACTCCCTTGGTGGGGTTGGCACAACAGTAATGAAACCAGTAGCTTTGGTTCTGGCTGAATTGATCTGAAAGACAGGACAAAACCCCCATTCCCAGTGGGTCATGTATCTGAAAAAGGACTTGTATCCATACTATGTAAAAAGAACTCAACACAATAAGAACCAACAACCCAATAAAAAAATGGGCAAAAGACATGGACAGACATATAACCAAAGGAGATATACAAATGGGTAATAGGTCTATGAAAAATGCCTAACATCACCAGTCATTAAGTAACAGCACTACAAATTCACTAGAATGGCTATAATAATAAAAGAGTAACAATACCATATGCTGACAAGGATGTGGAGAAATTGGGATTCTCATATTGATAATGGGCATGTAAAACGATGCAATCATTTTGGAAAATATTTGGCAGTTTCTTAAAACATTAAACATAAATTTAGCATATGATCCAGCAATTCCACTTGTAGGTACCTATCCAAATGCAGCATTATTCTTAATAGTAGGAAATAGCCTGTGACGTATCAAATAAAGGGCTAGTATCCAAGATCTATAAAGAACTTATCAAACTCAACACCCAAAGTCAAGAAATGGACAGAAGACATGAACAGACATTTCTCCAAAGACATACAAATGGCTAACAGACACATTAAAAAATGCTCCATATCACTTGGCATCAGGGAAATACAAATCAAAACCACAATGAGATACCACTTCATACCAGTCAGAATGGCCAAAATTAACAAGACAGGAAACAACAAGTGTTGGTGAGGATGTGGAGAAAGGGGAATCCTCTTACACTGTTAGTGGGAATGCAAGCTGGTACAGCCACTCTGGAAAACAGTATGGAGATTCCTCAAGGAGTTAAAAATAGAGCTACCCTATGACCCAGTAATTGTACTACTGGGTATTTACCCCAAAGATACAAATGTAGTGATCCGAAGGGGCATCTGCACCCCAATGTTCATAGCAGCAATGTCCATCCACAATAACCAAACTGTGGAAAGAGCCCAGATGCCCATCGACAGATGAATGGATAAAGATGTGGTATATATACACAATGGAATATTACTCAGCCATCAGAAAGGATGCTTACCATTTACATCAACGTGGATGGAACTGGAGGGTATTATGCCAAGCAAAATAAGCCAATCAAAGACAATTATCCTACGGTTTCACTCATATGTGGAATATAAGAAACAGTACAGAGGATCATAGGGAAAGGGAAGGAAAACTGAATGGGAAGTCATTGGGGAAGGAGAAAAACCATGAGAGACTCTTAACTACAGGAAATGAACTGAGGGTTGCTGGAGGGGAGGTGAGTGAGGGGATGGGGTAATTGGGTGACGGGCATTAAGGAGGGCACGTGATATGATGAGCACTGGGTTTTCTTTTCTTTTCTTTATTTTA
Source organism: Zalophus californianus (assembly GCF_009762305.2). Classification (NCBI taxonomy): domain Eukaryota; kingdom Metazoa; phylum Chordata; class Mammalia; order Carnivora; family Otariidae; genus Zalophus; species Zalophus californianus. The sequence continues at coordinate 72,315,809 of NC_045596.1, forward strand.
TTTGACAGAGAGAGACACAGGGAGAGAAGGAACACAAGCAGGGGGAGTGGGAGAGGGAGAAGCAGGCTTCCGGCTGAGCAGGGAGCCCAGTGCGGGGCTCCATCCCAGGACCCTGGGATCATGACCTGAGCCGAAGGCAGACACTTAACGACTGAGCCACCCAGGCGCCCCAGCACTGGGTGTTCTACGCAACAATGATAAATTATTGAACATTACATCTGAAACTAGTGATGTAACCAATGACATGTTGGCTAATTGACTTTAAGTTAAAAAAAAAAAAAAGAAAAAAGGAAATAGCCAAAATGTCTATCAACTAACAAATGAGTAAACAAAATGTGATATATAATAGAATACAGCAATAAGAGCAATCATGGCAGTTAAAAAGGAATGAAATACTGATGCATGCTGCAACATGGATGAGCCTCAAGAATGAGCTAAGTGGAATAAGCCAGTCATAGAACATATACTATATGATTCCACTGATATCAGATGGCCAGGAAAGGTAAATGTACAGAAACATTCAGTTAACTTTCAGAAAATAGTAAATTAGTGATTGTCTGAGGTTTGGGGGATGGGGGAGGGACAGATTGTAGGAATGAAACTAATCGTAAATGTGCACATGGGATCTTATTGAGGTGACAGAATGTTCTAAAACTAGATGGTGGACAATCATCCAATCCTCCACATAAAGGAAGCCCTAACTGAAGGAAGTACGGGGGTAAAGAGACTTATGTATGCTAAATTTCCAACAGTCTAACAAATTGACGGAAAGCTACCAATTTTGGGAAGTACGCACCAATTCAGAGAATCCTAGAACACTGCAAGGACATCTCATCTTTAACTCTAATTCCATGAATTGCCTTTGACAAGTCCACCCACCATTACTTATCTGCCTCTTTCTTACTTGTGGTGATGGAGTACCAACCACCTCATGAGACAACCAGCTCAATTTTTAGATACTAGAATCTTTAGACACTTCTTTCTTCTTGGTAGGACTGTTGCATTACATGATACCCAGCTCTAAGTTTGCCTTAGGAAATGCGCAGGGAAAGTCTATATCCTTGTATATATTAGACAATTTCAAGTAATTTATACATTTCAAAGTGTATTTGTAAAAGTATTATAGACATTCAAATACAATATTCAGTGCCTTCATTATTATAAACTAATCATTTCTTCTAGACAGTGTTACCAGTCCATTGAGTATTCTTTATTTTTAGAAATTTAATATATGCATTTCATCAAAACTCAAACGTGAGAGTTTAAACTGGAAAGGCTCCCTATCCCAACTTCAATTACTGTGTTTCCTTGCAGAAATTTTCTATGGATAACTAAGCATATCTACATATGTATGATATTTTTAAAAAGGCAAATATAACTATACTGTTGTGTATTTATGCCCATTTTTTTTGCTACTTGATCAATTTTGGAGGCCCTTCCATATTGGCAGATATAGCTGTTTAATATTACATTGTATAGAACTACAATTGATTTAACCAATCTTATTTACTGATGTTTAAGTTAGTTATGGTTCTTGCTATTACAAGTATTTCAGCAATGAACATTCTTGCCAGCATTTTTACATAATTGTACAAGTACCTGTAATATAAATTGCTAGAGGTGAGATTGCTAGATCAACAGGTATACAAATTATACATTCTGACACACACTGCCACACTGCCCTGCAAAGATGCTCCGCTGGTTTACAGCTTGATCAATAGCATGTGAGGGTACATGCTTCCGATTCTTCTGACATCCCTGGATAATACAAAAATTTTAAAGTTTGCCCATATTTAACTGTGAATGAGACTGAGCAATTTTCTTATGTTTATTAGTACTTGTATTATTTGTGAACCTCATTGCTCATAAGCTTTGATTCATTTTCTAATGGCTAGTTTTATTTTTCTTACTGATTTGTATGAATTTTGCCATATTAAAAAGAGTAATTTTTTAGTCATGTGTGTTGTAAATATCTTTACTAGTTTTCTTTTGGAATTTTGTTTATGCAATTTGGGATCGTGCAGACATTTTAGTTATTTGTCTGAAAAATTCACCAATCTTTTTCTTTAAGGTTTCTCACTTGGTTCTTCTTTACAAAGACATTCCTTGATCCCAAATTATTGTTTTATGGTTTCACTTTGGTATTTATATTTTTGTTCCATCTATAGTTTTTTTTTTTTTTTAAGATTTTATTTATTTGACAGAGAAAGAGAGAGAGAGAGAACACAGCAGGGGGAGTGGGAGAGGGAGAAGCAGGCTTCCCACTGAGCAGGGAGCCCGATGCGGGGCTCGATCCCAGGACCTTGGGATCATGACCTGAGCTGAAGGCAGATGCTTAACCAACTGAGCCACCCAGGCGCCCCCCATATATAGTTTAAAGAATAAAGAAGAAATCCAGTAATTATTTTTCTCCAAGTGGCTAGCCATTATTATTAAATGGTTTTAATTTCTGTTAATTAACTACCAATATGGTAGACCCTCCAACCTTAACAGTCTTAAAGAAGTAGCTGTTAATAATTCGAAATTATACAATCTTTTCCCATAAACCAAGCATTTTGAATGAATTTTTAAAAATCTCCAATCTAACTGCTAGTTACACAAACTCATATTTAGTTAGATAACTTAAATAAACTTAATTATGCTATTACTTGCTACAGTACCTCTTTATAAACCAGTGGAAAGCCACAGTTACAGGTAAAAACTCAAGTAGGCTTTCTTAGAGTTGCTATTTCAGAAACTACTGGACACAAATTTATTATCTCAGCAAAGTCTCTTTACCCAGTTACTCCATTCTTTCACTATATTTATATGCTACTTCATGCTCCTTTGCACTGTCACTAAAGCTTACAGTCTTCTGCAGAGGGACATTAAACGAATACACACAACCAACTGTGCTTCGGAGAAACTGACCCTGAAATAAGCAACCTAGATACTAGAGACTTTACCCATACTCATATTAATCTTGACCATGTTTTCTTTGATTTTTGAACTCTGTATTGCAGAAATGAAAATTCTTCTGTAATACATTCAGATTTGCATAGGAAAATTTACATGCCTTTGTTTGCTTATTATTAATCTTGTCTTCCTGTAATACCTCATTGGTTTATTGTAGAAAAATGCAAAACAAAGTTTAATCCTGTTTAAAATTTGGTCTAAATCCAATAATATGAACAGTCCTTTCAGATCACAGAATTCCTTTCATTTTAAAGAAGTAAAATCCACCCGTAATGACAGTATTACAGAAACCACCTTAAGACATAAAATAGGCTGCCACATAACAAAGGTAATTATTTTTATGAAGTTTTCGATGTATTTTTACCTTATTGTTTTATTTGATTCTCACAACAATCCAATTTAGGCTATTATCCTTCTTTAGTAGGTAAGGAAAGAGAGAGGTTAAGGATCTTGCCCAGGGTCACATAACAAGTGGTTGAGCCAAGATTCAAAGCCATGTGTCCTGCCTTCAAATCCTGCTTCATTCCAGTTCATGACAAGCTTCCTAAAACCACTGCACAGCAAGCCACTGCATGATGAAGTGTATCACTTAAGATGTTTTGACTGCAAGTAATTGAAATTCTAGTTCAAACTGGCTAAAATAATAAGGACATTTATTATCCCATTATACTAATACAAAGGAGTTCAGGGGAAGGAAAGATTCTGAGTTGGTAGATTCAGTGGCTCATAAATGTCACCACTCTTCTGCCATTCACTGATGTATTAAGTTATCCTAAGGCTACCTTCCCTCTTGATCCATAGATTAGGTATCTGTCAGCAGCACCTGGGGTGCATAATTCCTTGTTTACATTCAGTAGGGGAATTAGAGACAGACTGCTTTATCCCAATCATGGAGCATACATTTTTCTCTCTATTTAAGCAATTTAAGTTATGGGCTAGAGATAGGGTTTATAAATATTCCATGAGATACTTTTCTACACTTCCAAACCACCTTTGTTTACACGGGCATATATGACTAGTTCAAAGCAATGAACTTTGAGGAGAGAAATGAATCACTTCCAGAATGAGGCAGATAAAAGCATGCGTGCCTCCTCCATCTCCTTTCTTCCCTGATATAAACTAGGGGATATGTAGTCACATGCTGAAATAGCAAATATCTCCTAGAATGGAGGCAGCCCGGATATTAGAGTCACCAAACGGAGGAGAGATTCTGTCAATCTGCATCAGACTTTGAGTAATCTACAAATTGATCTGTTTCCCTGAGCTACTGAGGTATCTTTCAGGATTTTCCTGTTGGGACACTCGGTGTTAATTACCCTGATTAAAGAAGATTACATGCCCACCTGAGGGAAAGATATGCCCTGACCAGCCTACACATCATCTGAGATGGAAAGATGTGCTGAGTTACTTGCATTGACTGCATGCAGCTTTATAGTAAGAGAATTCATGTGCTGTTCAGTTGGAGACTCAGAAGTACAAAATACTTAAAATTATACTGCTCATTCCCATAAATGGAAAATTGTGCCGTTATCACAAAAAGCACCATCAAAGACAGAATGCCTTTGCAGACACGCCTTTAGCTTTTGGAGAGTCTTCAAAAGACCCATTTAAAAATAAAATATGCTTGGGGCACCTGGGTGGCTCAGTTGGTTAAGCATCTGCCTTTGGCTCAGGTTATGATCCCAGAATCCAGGGATCGAGCCCCACTTGGGCTCCCTGCTCAGCGGGGGCTTGAGTCAACTCACCAAAGTGACATTTAAAACCTGCTTGTGCTCATGTGCTCTGTGTCAAATAAATAAAATCTTTTATTATTATTATTTTTAAAGATTTTATTTATTTGACAGAGAGAGAGACAGCAAGAGCAGGAACACAAGCAGGGGGAGTAGGAGAGGGAGAAGCAGGTTTCCTGCCGAGCAGGGAGCCCGATGCAGGGCTCGATCCCAGGACCCTGGGATCATGACCTGAGCTGAAGGCAGACGCTTAACGACTGAGCCATCCAGGGGCCTCTAAAATCTTTTAAAAAAATAAAATACACTTAGGTCATGCATAGCACAGAAAAGAGAGGTGAAACTGCAAAACCTAACATTTATTGAACTACTACTGCCTAGCCCTGAAAATAGGTAAGAGATACAAATAAGATAATGACACTTTGTGTCTAAACTTTACTGTCTGCTAGTGAGACATCAATATATGTCAAGGAAGCTGAACAAATGGCAAAAGCTCTTTAAAACAAACCATCAAGAAAGCATACTGCTTAATAATGTCTAAGGTCAGAGTACATAACCAAGATTTAAGCTCAGGTCTGCCTGGCTCCAAACAAAGCCCATATTCTTTCTAAACTCGAAACAGAACAAAGCAAAGAGAAGAAAACACAGGAGGTGAAAAAAAAAATGAAGAAACTCATCATGGCATGTGGAATGAATTTGGTACCAAACATCAAACTAGAAACAACAAAGATAACCATGATGGGTTTGGAACTTGAACTTAAATAATACAACAAACAAATATTAGGCAAGAAAATTCAGTTTGGCTAAATAGAGAACAAAGAGAAACTAACCATGAGGAGAAGTATTAACAATACATAAGGAGATAATGTGGTAAACATAGTCGACACAGATAACTAAATAGAGATGGAAGAACCAAGTTTGGCACCCAACATTTATGAGACACCACCAAATATTCAAGTCTTAAATGAGTCACCCATTGATTATCTCCACGCTGGCCCCATGTGTTGTCTGCCTGAGATATGCATATAAAAATCCAAAGCTGTTCAGGAGTATAGTAGCAAGTTACAACTACACCTAGGCACACTTGTCTCTGATGATAAAGCAAGCTGTGTTGGCTCCAGGCACGTTCCATCTCCTGAGGCCCCTTGCTCCCATTCAACACTGGTCCTCGTAAAACCCACCGTGATCAGGAAAGGTTGATGTGGTAGAGAAGATGAAAGATAGGATAGATGTATATTGTGTAACACAGGACTCAGAATGTGGGCCTTTCATCCCACTGAAACCCTTTTTACATAGGCAAGCCTACCAGATCTTTCCCTCCTTGCTTTGTGCTGTGTTTTAAATTGATTCAATAAATCTGTGACCAGAATATCTTAATATGGTTTGTGAGCCTTTCTGCACTGAGACCACAGCTCCTGCCTGCATGATGGGATATGTAAGTAGCTGAGGATACAGGGTGTCAAGGCTACAGGAGTGGAGGTGCTCAAGTTAGGGACAAAGGCTACAAGGCTCGGGATATCCTTGGAATTGTTCCCAGCACCAGCAAAAGTTGGGGCTGTCAGGAGGAGTGGACTGCAGGGCCCTGATGATACCAATAGAACTTGTCCACCAATTCACCAAAGATTTGATACCTGAACTCACCACAGACAGAATATCCAGAGTGTAAGAGTCAACAGACAGGTATTCTAGGCCCCTCTTTCTTCAGCCATTAGAATATGCCAGCTTCCACTCTCCACCCACCTGCCTCGAAATACCCAGATGCCACGATGGACAGAACAGCAGGAGGTGCAAGAGGTCTGAAAGACTCAAGATTCCTAAGAGAGCTTGAGTCATCTCACTAAAGTGACATTTAAAACTAGAAGAGACTAATACAATATTAACTGGCAGGCATGGTTCTCATTTGCCTGGGTGTGGTTTATTGAGGAAAAAATAAGATGTCAATAGTGAAGAAGCTACAACTTCTTTGTAAATATGAGTAGTAATGTAAATAAAATGTTGAGCCCATTATGGTTTTATTAGCAGCACTAGTAATATGGAAGAGATAAAAGGAATGAGAAAAAAAAAGGTGGTTAATCAATGGACATTGAAATGATTTGTCTTTGAAATAGCCTGTCCCATGTCAATATACATACACATGCACATGCACACACACACACCCAAATATCTGATTACTCTATTGTTTTGTCTAAAGAACTATCTTCTGTGATATGTGTACACACACACACACACACACACACACACAGGAATATTACTCAGCCATCAAAAAAATGAAATCTTGCCATTTGCAATGATGTGGATAGAACTCGAGGGTATTATGCTAAGTGAAATAAGTCAAGCAGAGAAAGACAATTGTATGATTTCACTCATATGTGGAATATAAGAAACAGCACAGAGGAATATAGAGGGAGGGAAAAATAAGATGAAATCTGAGAGGGAGACAAACCATAAGAGACTATTAACTATAGGAAACAAGCTGAGGGTTGCTGGAGGGCAGGTGGGGGGATGAGGAAATTGGGTGATGGGCATTAAGGAGGGCATCTGATGTATGTAATGAGCACTGGGTATTACATGCAACTGATGAACCTCTGAACTAATACTACACTATATGTTAATTAATTGAATTTAAAATAAATTTAAAAAAAGGAACAACTATCTTCAGTAGCAGGATACCTGAGCAGTTGCTAACATATATGTCTAGGTAAAAAGTCCCAAACTAAAAAAAAGTATGCCAGCCCCTTTGCTTATATTTATGTGTGATTAGCTCTCACTTTTCTGCCACAAACATTCAAAAAAGTATTTTGTTCTCCAATAGCTATGTTTTTCCAGAAATACTATGCTAAAACTTCTAAAAACATAAACATTTCCTCCTAAGTATAACTGGGATAGAGCTCAAAGGCTAACCTGAAGTTCAAGAATAGGAATGACCGAGAACTGCTCCTCTCCTACAGTGAAAAATCTTTTAAACGGTATGATTTTTACGTCAACCTTACAGGAAATTTTGTATATACTTTGGATTAAACTAAGGAAAAATATAGAGTTTCCTACGTGGGTCAGTCTGTGTTTCAGCCAACATAGAGATTAATGCATGCAGGCCAAGGGCAAGGAGTAAGGATCTATTCAGAGATGACTGCAAATCTCATAACATTTCAGTCGATCTGCTGCCTCACATGCTACACATTTCCAGTCCTGAAGTATTTTATAAACCTGGAAAGATAACCGGCTGGGCACCTGGATGCTACAAGCCTAAAAGGGCAAGAGACACCAAGACGGGCACACGGGATACCGAAAAGTTCCAAGCACAGAAGTGAGGGAGTTTTGCTAAGAAAACTCAATCCATGGGGCTGATATACCATCTGGCGACCATTTGAAGCATATGGGTAAAAAACTGTCCAGATATTTCTATATATTTTAGGATGCCATCAAAACCTACAACAAATTGCAGCCATTTCTGAAACTTAAAAAAGGGGGGGGCAGGGAACCTGACCCAATGTGATGATACAAAAGTGAGCAGTTAAGTTGGTAATAAAGAATAAGATATTTCTCACTTAGCTCATTTAGAGATAAATAAAATGCTCCCTTGGAATGGAATACCAGCTTGAAATGTAAGTATGCTAAATATGTGTGCATTTTCTATATACTGAAATACAAATTTAAATCACAGCATTCTGTGATTTGTATAATTGATAATATCTGGTTATTGCAAAAGGTTATATATAAGCACCAACAGAACTGCTTTTGAAATCCATTAATTCAGCCCTAGAAATATACACCATTTCCCATGGACTTTACACCAGTGTTATTTACTGATGTTACTGTATTATAACAACCAGAAATCTCTACAGTCGATTAAGGATTCACAAACATTTATCGAACAAGCTCTTTCCCCGTCACTTTCAGCAACCATGCTGAAACAAATTCTAGCATTACTAACTGAAAACAAAAATGTGAATAGAAAAAGGTCATACACATACTCAGAAGTAACAAATTAATAGTTATCTTAATTCTTTCTCAATCTAGCCACTAGATTTTTCCAGCAACTGCAATTAAGCACTTGTATTTAACTCATTCAGAACAAAGTCTGAAAGGCTTGAGAGTGCTCTAACGAATAAACTGCCACAGGCAGGCATCTCCCTTCATCTTTTTTTGGAAAGGCAAGTAGACAAAAATGCTGAAAGCTGCCCAAAACACTGCTTAATGTCCATTTGAATAGATAGGAATTTAAGTAATGAACCTTCCCCCACCTCCCAGAAAGTAAAGACAAAAAAATCGCATAAACATCTCATCAGAGCCAGGAGGGCACAGGCCTCTCCTCAGCCCTGCGGTGCATAAACATCTCATCGGAACCAGGAGGGCATAGGCCTTTCCTCAGCCCCGTGGTGTCCACAGGAGACAGGGGCGGCCTGTACTCACACAGATGGCCAGAGCGCCTGCCCCCATTCTCGTAGGAAGTGCCTGGTAGAAGTGATGAAGACCAGATGAAAACATCAAAATGACAGCGAAATACTGAAATTCCATTCACTAGATAGGCTCTCATTTGAAAAACCGCTCCTGATCCAGAGGCCTCACAGCAAGCGAAACGCAGCTCCTAACATTTTCGGAAGTGTGGCTTTGCTTCTCATTCGGCTGAACCCACATGGCTGGCAGGACTGCCTGGAGTTGAAATCTGATCCAGAGCGTCTAGTATTGGCAAGTAGAGGATGTCATGTGACATGGGCCTTAAGCTGCTGACATCTTTTTCTTAAACCTGACTTGCCAGATATCACAAACAGGCTTTCTCTGTTCAGAAAACGCCGATTATCTGGTGGCATTCTTTAATAGGACTTAGTGCAAAACGTGAAAATGCAAACTTGCTTCCTTGTTGCTACTCCTAAGAAAACCTCACATATTCACACTCAGGTTGCAAACTGCAGGCACATTCCTCACTTTTCTGAGGCACTTTTCACTTCCAATTCCCCTTAGAAACCAGTGAAATTCTATCAAAATGTTCTTCCCTCCACTTTGATTCTATCAGAATTGTTCTAAATGAAAATACTCTTATGTAGCTGTTAACCACTTCTAATTACTTTTGAATTATCTTATTCACAATATAACGGTGAGAAACATAAAACAACATGTTTCTAGACCTCCACAATTCAACATGTGTGATTTATAGTCTGGAAAATTAGCCTCTAGTTGACCTTTCAGTAATGTCCTACTTCATATGCTGTGTCATTAGAAAATGTGACAGACTTCACAATTTCCAAATATTTGAACTGATAGCTAAAATATCCATTTCATATAAGCCAGAAGGAAACTGTCTGATTTTTTTATTATCACTTTTTTTTCCGTCAAATCTTTTCTAGTGGCACATTTAAGAGAATGCTGGGGGGCGCCTGGGTGGCTCAGTCGTTAAGCGTCTGCTTTCAGCTCAGGTCATGATCCCAGGGTCCTGGGATGGAGCTCTGCATCAGGCTCTCTGCTCAGCGGAGAGCCTGCTTCTCCCTCTCCCACTCCCCCTGCTTGTGTTCCCTCTTTTGCTGTGTCTCTATCAAATAAATAAATCTTAAAAAAAAGAATGCTGGCTAATACTGCATGAGGAGTTTCACTTTTCCCAGTTTTAAAAGACTTAAATTGCCCTCCATAACAAAACATAATAAAGTTATATCTTAAGGGGATGGGGTGGGAAGACAAGGGAAAGCCCAAATCAGCTCTCCATTTAATATTTCCCTTCAAATCTAGTATACTTTGTTTATTTCTTGTCAACTAACAGTATCCACAGCAAAGCCAGGATAGAAAATTGTGATAAGCCAGCCATAGGACATGACAAAGTACATTTTGTTTCTATGCATGCATATAGAACATTGTAAAGACTACCTCCACCAGGCAGAATAACACAATCCCATACAATAGAATGGGAGTAGGGGAATGGACATAATCTTCTCCACTGAAAAATAAAACTTTTTTCTACTTCCACCTAATCTAGGTTTTATCACTTCTGTTTTCCATTCACCCATTAGAAAACTAGGCAGTTAAAGAAAATTATAAAACTTTTTCTAATACATTAAAAATGCGTCTTCTTTTTGTGATTGTATAAGTATTGCCTGTCTTTGGTGAAAAATGAAAGCCTGAAGATTAGGTCACCTATAGGCTCATCACCCAACATTACCCAATCAACATTTATTACCATACAAAATACAATGGTGTATGGCACTATACTATACAAAATACAATGATAAGAAAGACCTAGTACCTTCCTTCATGGATCATCCAATGGGAGGAGGGAGGAATGAAAATAAGTAAATAAAGCTTTTTGATTAGTAATTGCAGAGGCGCTAATAAAGAAGCAGAGATGAGGTAGTGAAAGAGAATAACAGAACACCTAGAAACATTTAGCATATTACCATTCTTTCATGTTTTTAAAAAACATGATTTAAATCTAGTTTGATAGTTTTATGTTGTTTTTCACTTAACACTGTATCACACAAACATAGTATCACAAGCTTGCTCCCATACCGTTAACAGTGTAAACAATTTTCATCACTTACAATATTACATTCTGTATAAAAGTTTGAGTCATTCTCCCATTTTCAGACATTTACATGGTCTCTGATTTTATGGGTGTATGTAAGTAATGCTCTATCCTCATTCTGATTATTTTCTAGTCAAGACTCCAGAAAGTGAAGTTTCTGGATCACAGAGAATATTAACATGTGCTAAGGCTCTTGACATATATTAACTCTGGCAGTTTACATTCTACAATTCATGCTACCCAAGTTTGAATATTTTTAAAAATATTTCCTAATAAATGAAAAGGATTTCTCATTCTAAAACTTGTATTTCTTTTTATTATTAAAGATATGAAAATTCCTCATTATTCATTTGTATTTTCTGTTCTGTGTGTTGCTTTGTCCATTTACCAAATGGAAGCTTACCAAGTCTCTTTTATAAGCTCATTTTAAGGATTAAATGATACAATCTATAAAAAGCACTTAGTGTAGTACCTGGAAAATGGTAATAAAAGTAACAATTTTGGATGCTTATCATATGGTTGGATTATAGATCTCTTTGGAAATTTTTTTGAAATATAGTGAAAAATGAGGATCTAAATTGATTCAATTTTTATTTTGCATGTAACTACTGTGGCTCACACCGTCAACTCTCTCCAGTATGCAATCTCTCTTTCTGATACTATTCGAGCTTCTTCTCCTTCTTAGTTGGGGCTGAGCCCATAGTTGTGCACCCAGAGACTACATTTCCCAACCTTTCATACCAGTAGATAGCGCCATATGACCATGTTACTCATTAACAGAGTGTGAGTGGATAGGATATGTACGACTTCTGTGTCACATGCTTCACAGGAAATCTCTTACTCCACATTTACTCTCCTTCCTTTCCATCACATGCTGGAATGCGCGTGCACCTCACTTCCACCATGGAGAGGAGAGAATCCCAGGTGAGGAAAGAGTGAGTAGATGGAAGGAACCTAGACCTTGTGGAATATGGCTACATTAACAGGTCTATATCAATTAAACTCTTACATGAGAAAGAAATAAAACTCTCAAATATGCTACTGTATTTGAAAGTCCTGTGTGTGTATAAAACAAGTTATCTTTAATATACTAACCAAATGACTCTGCCCCATTTATTGGGCAAGTTTTTCATTCCCATATATGATACTATCCATACTACATATTAAATTCAGATATACATACACACACATGCACAACCAGAGTCTTTTTCAGGCTAATATATTCTATCTAGGTTTTTCTTTCTTTCATAGTCTGTCTAGTTTTATTCCACTTCCATAATATTTGAATAGCGATATCTTTATAATTTACTTAAATAGCGGATAAAGATAGCCTTCTCTCATTTTTTTTTAAGATTTTATTTATTTGACACAGAGAGAGCGAGAGAGGGAGACAGAGAGAGAGAGCACACGCACAAGCAGGGGGAACGGCAGAGGCAGAGGCAGAAGCAGGCCTCCCGCGGAGCAGGGAGCCCAATGTGGGACCGATCCCAGGACCCTGGGATTACGACCCGAGCCGAAGGCAGATGCTTAAAGACTGAGCCACCCAGACGCCTTCTCATTATCTTTTTCAAAAATTTTTTGCTCCTTTCCAATTTTTCATGATGGATTTCAAAAACATTCAGTAATGTTAGAACAAGTTCGAGTATCAAAATATTATACCTTGTGTTATTTTTTCTAACACATTTAAACATCTTCTTTCTATTTTAGATAATACTACATAAGGATGACAAAAAATCTAATCCTAATTTTTACGAGCACTTACACACTATTATAAGGTGAAATTAGTACCATGGCAAATGTTTATCCTTATTCTTGGTAAGGACTACATTTCACTGCAAAAACAAACAAACAAAAACAAAAAACCCTAAACATGCCATTTAAAAAAAGGTACTAAAGACATTCTTCACATCAAACAATGTTTCTCCATAGAATGTATCTGAAATTAGAGTCTCAACTGTTTCCTTCCCCCCCCCACCATAGATGCAAGTGATAGTAGAGTCCAATTCCAGTAAGTTCTCTGAGCTGGCAAATATATATATTCCTAAGTACTGATTTACAAAGAATCTTAAAATACATAAGCCGTGGCCAAAATATGAGCTCCCCCCCCCCCCCAGAAAGAATAAAGGAACTGTAAAAATTACTTTCAGAATAGTTCGCTCTGGTGGGCTAATTCCATGACTACTCCCAGAAATGCTGAAATACAGGTCAGGACAAAGTAGGTCCTATTTTCAAGATCCGTGGGCTCCCTGAGGAAGAAGTCAAGGGGACTTCACAACTGATGGTCAGGCCCCTCGGACGCTGTCATTCAAATGACCCTCTAACCTGGGGAAGGTTAATGAAGGAAGCTAAAAAAGACAAGGTTATCCTGTAGCCTCCAAAAATCTAAAAATGCTTCAAAGTCGAGCTCTCTGATGTTAACTGGCAGAACTTTCAGTTTTCAAAAGACAAAATCTCTTCAGCTGGAGTAGCAATAACAGTTGTCAGAAGAACAGCAGTGGTCAGCAGAAATAGTACTTCTGGCCATGTAGCAGAGACCAGCAAGTATCATGGGGTGTGGTGGTGGCAGCACTAACAGCATCAACCACCTGATGCCCACTGGAAATGCGACATCAGAGGCTTTTTCCCCTAAATGCCGTCTGTCTATACTCCAGCTCTACTTCTATCTCAGCTATTTCTCCAGGAGTATCCTAGCCTGGGCCAGAATCAAAGGCATCCAAATAGACAGGGTATCAGAAGTCAGTTAGTCATCAGCTATTGATTATTTATGTACTCTCTCTTAACCAGAGAGGTTCAGATATTTTGGGTTTTGATTCCCTAGCAGTTAGAACAAGATTACTTGTTCTAGGTCAGGAGCCAGCAAACTATAGCCTGCGAGTTGCATGTGGCCACCACAGGTCCAATCTACTCTAGACCAACTCTGGTTGCACCCATCTCTCTACATATGGATGGCTGCATTGGTACTAGAGGGACCAAGGTTAGTAACTGCAACAGAGACTGAATCTATGGTCCACAAGGCTTAAAACGTTTACTATCTGACCCTTTACAGAAAAAGTTTGCTGACCCTTGCTCTGGGCTATTCTGTAACATTACTGGGCATGAAAATCCTCATATATCCATAGAAAGACTATTCTTGGGGCTTGGTTCCTTGAAAAGTAATAGGAAGTCGGTCTTTCTTGGGTTTATTTGTCTACTTTGTTATGACTGCCTCATTACCTGGCCTTGGGCCTATTCTTAACTTCTCCTAATTATTTTCTGAAGGATTTTCCAGAAAGAGGTCCAGTTCATAATCTGATGCTCATATTTCTTCTCTGAAATCTAGATGCATTCTCATCCCACTTGAGGAAAAAAAAATTACCATCCTCTCAGGAAAAGATCGATTGTTCTGTAGCCATGGAAACAAAGAGCCAACATAATTTATTTTAAACCTGGTTTAATCAATCAGCATCTTGCCTCAGCAAACCAAGTGGTTTTGCAAGCCAACCAATCAGTAAAAGCCCAATCAAGAAGGGGCTCACTCTAGTAAGCATGACTTTGAATGTCAACCAATTAATAATTCTCATTTGAGTAACCAGTCTTCTTCCAATGATGTCACACTAAACACCCACCAATCCTAATTCCCCACTTTCCAAAAACCCTATGTAATTTTCAGTCTGCTCTGCTCAGAAAGACCAGCAGAACTTTCCCCCACCATGATAGTCAATAAATTTAGCTTTGTCTTTTTGTCAGGTACATAGTGCTGGTCTTGTCATTCTTTGACATGCCTCTAGCTTAGACATCCCAATTCCGTGGGTCATTATTTAAGCCCCACTGTTTGGGGGCTTATTTAAGCCCCACTTTAAGCCCCATATTTAAGCCCCACTATTTAAGCCCCACCTGCATCTATTACTTCCTCACTAACTTGCCTAATGTCCCTTTTTCCAGCCCTACTAATGGCCCCACCTTAACTCTTGGCATGCCTCTTGGCTGAGGCTAGACTACTGGATACCATTCCCTATTCTTCCCTGGAGCCAAAGCAGGTCCACTTTGCCAGTGACCATGGAAGGACAGAATCAGGCCCAGTCCTGTAAGAAGTGGGCAAGAGCGATGATGGGAATGGGAAGGTCCATTCCTCAGGCCTGGGAAACAAGACAAGAGCAGCACTTTCTTTTGAAGACAATTTATTTTTCCATTAAATTTGCTAAAACCCTAATTTAACTTCTAAATTTCATAAGCACTTAATGTACAATGTGCACCTATTACTATTCTAATTATGGCTAAGAGGAGATATGAAGAATGGTGTATTACTTGAGCTATGAAATACATGGAAAAAAAATTTTAGGGCACAATTTGCAAATCTTGAGAAGAACTTCTTTTTGGCCATTTTGTCTCACCTGCCTAGTGATTTGAAAGACCATGTACCTAGGTGGGAATTACTATTACTAGGAATAGGAATCAACACAAACACTTTAATACCCATTGTTCCTTGCTCTAGTTCACAGTTTATGATTACCTCATGGCCCCTGAAGGTACTTGAGTCTTAATCCTTCAATTAGTAAATATAATACACTAAATTGTATCATCAAATTTGAAATGTGTGCCCTTAGTACTTAAGAATTTGAAGACAGGAAAAAATGTGATGGAAAGAAGTGACTGGAACTAGAGCTTCAGGCACTAGGTGTTGAGCTGACTTCTACAGAAGTCATTAGGATGGCAGGAGAAGGGGAGGGCATTCTATTTTTTTTTTTTAAGATTTTATTTATTTGAGACACAGAGAGAGAGAGAGCACAAGGAGGGGGAGCGGCAGAGGGAGAGGGAGAAGCAGGCTCCCCTCTGAGCAGGGAGCCCGATGTGGGGCTCGATCCCAGCACCCTGGGATCATGACCTGAGCGGAACGAAGGCAGATGCTTAACGGACTGAGCCACCCAGGCGCCCCTGAGAGAGGGCATTCTAATGTGGGTCTGTGTGGTGTGCAAAAAGACATCAGCATGAAAAGAGACTTTAAACAGAAGAATAAGAAATCTAGGCAGGACCTCAAACAATCTGGAACTTCTGTAGGTTCTTAAATAGAAAATAGGTTTGACAAAAGTAGTGCCAGGTTAATCTGAGGTCTGACTAAAATGTGCTAGAATAAGAAGGAAACTTCTTATAAATAAATGGACCCTGTTAACAATTGCCCAGCTGAGAGGACAATATCTTGAATTTAGATGCTGAAAGATGAATCACAAACTTTGTAGAAAGAACTTATAAGACAACTGACTTTACAGAGGAGGCAAAAGAGGTGTCATGTAGTCAAAAAAAGCACGAAGGATGATTCTAATGTTTGTTTTCCAGGACAATGAAATACTGCCTAATAAACAGGGTATCTTAAACTCTAGTCTGCCTGGCAAAGTTCCAATTTATGCTTGTTGATTCAGTGCAATTGTTAATCACAACCTCTTTCACTCTTAAAAGTATTTTTGGAAAAGCTGAGGCTAAGGGAGGTGACAGCAAAGGGTGCGGCCAGGGCATCAGAAGGACCCCCTCTACCAGGATCCTAAGAAGGGAGAAATCAAGACTTCCATCTTTATATGTAGAATCTTAAAAAAAATAAAAACACACAGAAAGAAGAAAAGAATCTCAGTCATGTGGAGAATAATATCATATAGTCTAATTAGAGTCCTAGAAGGAGATTAGAGAATTGGACTAAAAATTTTTTTTCAAAGAGCTGAATTTTTTCAAAATTGGTAACAAACATTAACCCTCAGCTCTACAAACCTTTAGAAGAATAAAGAAAACCACACATATTTTCAACAGTGCTAACAATGAGAGTTAAAGGAAAAAAACCTTAAAAGTAAACCAGAGAAAGATACTTACCTTTAATCGAACAATAGGAGTGACAATTTGGTTCTCATAGGAAATACTAGAGACCAGAAAATAATGGACTGATACATATGAAGTGTGTTTGAAAGGGTGGGGGGAGGCAAAGAAACTCTTACAAAACTAAAATTACATATCCAGAGAAAACATTCTTCAAAAAATGAAGGTGAAATAAAAACATTTTCAGATAGACGAAAGCTGAGTGAATTTGTCATCAGTAAATTCACACTATAAGAAATGCTAAAAGGCATTCTTTGGGTAAAGGGAGTGATACCAGATGGAAAAATTGGATCTACTAAAAGGAATGAGGAATGTTGTAAGTGGTAAATATGTGGAGGCAGGTTTGATTTGGAGCAGATGCTGTGGGTGACTTATGTGATTTGCTGTGATTCTGTGGGACACTGGCAACCAGAGACATCAATGATGGTCTATTGGTGCCATGAAGGGACGTTGGGCAGCCTCATCATCAAGCTTCAGCATCTCCTAAAAAAGCTATAGGAGATTCTGGGAGCTGAAAACATGAACTTCCAGTCCTCATCACTTCAGATTTCCTTGCGGGATGAAGGCATGGTCAATGACCCTTGGGTTTTGTATTGTTCTCTCATCTAAGGCTGAAGTTTCCTCTCATTAATATCAACTCCATAAAGAAGAAAAAGCAAAGTGTACACTTTACTAAAATATCTGAAATGTAAAATTCTTAAAGTTTAACTACCTTAGAGAAAGTAGGATAGATAACCTAGAATCATCCTTAAGAGATAACAGCCTTCGTGAGAAGTGATCAAGAATGGCAAGAAGGGAGGCAATGGGTAAAAAGCTAAATGGATCCAATTTTGTACTTGAGGGTGAAATACATTTTAAAGAAAAAGAACTAGCAGAAGAAAAATCTAAATATTCAGACCTAGATGAATTGATCTTTAACTTTACAAAAAGGACAATACCACTAGAACACAAATCAAAGTCCATGATATCACTAGGGTCTTTTCCAAATATCACTCCCAGCAGATGGCATTTGGATACGGTCCTTCACTAAAAAGTCTCTCTTCATTGGAAAGATCTTTTTACTGCCTGCCCCATGCATTTTCACCTTGGCAACCAGGCTTCATTCCTCTACCTCTAACTCCCGTGCAAGGTCCTGTGTGCCAGTTTATGAGATGAGGACCAGAGAAGGCCAATGTTGACCATCTCAAAATACTCCACCAGGAGATATTCTGGACCACCACATCCTATAAGGGAAGCTTTATAGAAATATAAATTTTAGGTCTTATAAATAAGTTTTGTAAGTAAGTTTTATTTGAATATCTTAAAAAATGGTTATTTAAAAATCACTGTCCCAGTTCAGACTATGTATTATATGGTTATCCTAATAGAAGGAATTGATTAGTTGGGCAACAGAACATGTTTGAATAGAAAGTTGCATTCGATTTCAGGGAGACTCCAGAAATCAGTCACACAAGTGGGAGGAAATTTCAGTAGGAAGTATACACTAGGAGCCTTTTCATAAACATCTCAAAGCCTGCTGCAGCCTTCCCTGGCTTCTTTAATCATCATAGCCTATTTATTCTATCTCTGAAAAATTTTTTAATTCAATTTCCTCTCAGTTCTTGCAGCCGTTTTTTAATATATGTGCTGCCGAAGTGAGCACAGCCATTTTTTAAAATTAAAGAATTTTTAAATGTTGTGCCTCACCAGCATTCCTTTGGTACAACTACACCACTAACTACACTTCTGAAACAGATTCGATTATGTTACTTTCCTGCTTGTTTTCTTTCTCTTTAGGTCTAAAGGCTCAATATATTAGCTTCAAGGGATCTGTGATCATTCAAATAGTTATATTTGAATTTTGAGTGTGTACATATGGAATTGAGCATCTTCATATTTTTTATTTTTTTAAAGAATAAAAACTGCTGGCCTATAGATTAAGTTCCAAACTCCTTAGCATGGCTTTCAGAGTTTTTCAAAATCGAGTTCCATACTAGCTTTATCCCCATTATATGCCTTAAATTCTAGCCTTCTTGCTTGTGGTGGGCTGGAGAATGGCCCCCAAAGATGTCCACTTCCTAGTTCCCAGAACTTGTGACTGTGTCATTTTGTACGGCAAATGGAGTTTTGCAGATATATTTAAGTTACAGATCTTGAGATGGGAAGATTATCCTGGATTATTTGGGCTCAATCTCATCATATGGGTCCTTAGAGGGTCAGAGGTAAAGGAACTGCCATGATACAAATGGCAATTGTCATCAGAGAAATTTAAAGATGCAAAACTGCTGGCCTGAAGATGGAGGAAGAGGCCATAAGCTAAGGAATAAAGATGGCCTCTAGAAGCTGGAAAATGTAAGAACTCATCTAGAATACCAAGAAGAACCCTGATTTTAGTCCAGTGAAACTGAATTAAGATTTCTGATCTCCAGAACAGTAAGATAAGAAAGTTGTGTTATATATAAGTCACTAAGTTTCTGGTAATTTGTTACAGCACCAATAGGAAACAAATACATTGTTGTTCTTCAAATTAAATAAGGTGTACACTGTCCCACTTCAGAACCTTTATGATCTTGTATTTGCCAGAAATGTCTTTGCTTTCCTCTTCTTACTTGGGAGACATACACACACACACATATATATACCTCAATGCCCAGCACCAATGTCACTAGCATTCCTGACTAACACAGCTCTTCTGTATGAACATATGCCTGGTTTAAACCACTAGTAAAATATTTACCCATGGCATTGTTATAGTTTGCAAATCTATCTTTCTAGATTGAAATCTTTTGAGGACGGAGTAATACCTTATTGTATTTCCTTCCAAGCCTCACAACAAATATTTGTGCAATTAATGCATTAAATGTGTGGTGATTGAATCTTTGGTTGTTCCCGGAAGCACTTGAGGACTCAGTTAAAAGTCAGGACAAGAAATAGGGATCCCATGAGCATCATCAGTAAAAGAATTGAAATGTGTGATCATAGATATGATTTGTAAGGGATTTTAGAGAAAAAAATCCAGAGATCTGAAAAAAAGAAAAAGAGTAAAAAAAAAAAGTGTGGAAAAACAGGTGAAAGTAACTTGCATTTATAAGATGAATAAGTCCTGGAAATGTAATGTTCAGCATAGTGACTATAGTTAATACTGTACTGTATATTTGAAAGCTACTGAGTAGATCTTAAAAGTTATCAACACAAGAAAAAAAATTTGTAAGTAAAGGGATGTGAGATGATGGATGCTAACTAAACTTACCGTGGTGATCCTTTAGCAATATATAATCAAATATTGTACATCTAAAATTTATGTCATGTGTCCATTTTCTTAATAAAATGGAAGAAAAAATGATATAAAGATTTTTATTCCTATAAGAAGTTTGAATTATAACCTATAATTACATTAACATAAAATCTGTGAGAGAAAAGGAATAGGCAGAAGTATAATGCTCATGGAAACATAGGTTTGTAGCCCAAATATTTGAGTTCTTCATTTTCAACATTTTTTTACCAAGAAGATTTCACTAAATTTTTTCAAATCCTACCTCAGAATAAAGGTTAAGTTGAAATTCTTGAGGTACTTTTGACTTTTTAAATAAAAATCTACTCTTAAAATAATCGTGTATGACTTATGGCTGGCATAGACCCTGACCCATTGCAAGACTGTAATAAATAATATAGTTTATATTTTTTAAAAAATCCAGAAAGTAAAAAACAAAACCCCTTTTGCTATATATAATACATATTAATAGATTATAATTCATATATATATGAACAAATAAGAAAATATTCCTATTAACTGAATAACAATTCCCAGAACTAGAATTAAAAGATGTTTAACCTCATGTAGGGGGTATAGGGAGGAGTTACTAATAACTGTTTATTGCCAAAGGCTTTCACATATGTTCTCATTTAGTTATGACAATTCCACAGCATACATATTATTTATGTTTGTCAAATGAGACTGAGGCTCGAGGGAGGTTCAGACTTACACAGACAATAATGGACAAAGCTAGGCTTCAAAACTATGCTGAGACCTAGGTTTTCACAAATGCATTAAATTAAGAAAGGTCAATCCCTGTTTGGAATGCACCTGGTTTCCAATTGTGACTAGGCTAAGGGTAATGACATGAACATCACTGCCAATTACAAGGTATAAATAGTAAGCCAATATTCTAACTGAGAAAAATATTAGAACAAAAGAGGTCCCTTGAGAGTTTTTTTTAAATATTATTAAACACATGTACCTATATTATCTCATTCAATCAACATGAAAAAAAGCTAGGATATAAAGGCCACATTCCTGTTTTACAACAAAAAAATTTTGGAAACTCAGAAACCAAACTACTTGCCCCATCACACAGCTGGTAAGATGTACATACAAACAGAAACTCAAGACTTCACTTATTTACTCATTTAACAATCAAATATTTACTAAGATAATACCATGTGCCATGTACTATTGCAGACTATTTTCTCTCCAGTGGATTATTTTTAATGGTTATAATTTATATTCCTGGAAGCCTTAAAATTCATATGAGTTGTAATATGCTAGGCTGTCATGGACTATTAGGAAAGATGGAGGGGGTGCTGCTATAGGATTGCTGTGCATTCACATGGCAATTAACTATTTAATAATATCTCACATGACTATAGCTGTGATAGTTTATTATTTACAGACATGAATTGATGCTACACCTCAAATTTATATATAACAATGTTCTTCATTGGACTATAGCAAAACTCCTACTGATCAAGCACTTAACTACTGCAACCTGAGATAAATTAATTTCCTAATCACTTACATCAAAGAGCCTCAAACTAGGGAGGCTGGGAAGATGGCAGAGTTAGAGGACCCCAAGCTCTCCTCATCTCACAGATATGAAAAGATAATATGTACATCAGTATAAATAACCCAGAAAATGACCTGAAGACTGGCAGAACAAACTCCACAAATACAGGCAGAGAAGAGGCCACATCAAAGAGGGTCAGAAGAGTGGAGACACAGTGGGAAGTGAAATGGACCAGGGCTGTTGTGGGGTGGGGGGCTGGGGGGCACACAGGCATGGAGAAGGGCAAGAAACACGCTATCACATCTGGGAGCCTGCACAGGGAAAATGAATCCCCATGACATTTGGCTTTGAAAGCCAGAGGGACCCAATTTCATGAGTTCTTAACAACCAGCAGGACTTAAATCCTGGAATTTAAAAAATCAGCGGCTTGGTTCTGGGAAAGCTGGGAGGGCAACAGGAAGTCCAGTCCCTGCCCTTAAAGAGACAGCACCACAAAGAGCCCTCTGATGATACAGCAGAGAAGCAGCAGTTTGAAAAATGCCCGGGGCATACGGGAGAAAGAGCTCTTTACTGATCTCAGAGTGTGTTCTGAAGGGGCAGAGATCCCAGGAAGACTCCTCCAAGAACAAAGAAGTCGGCAGGCACCAATTCCCTCTTCTGCCCCTCAGCATAAACACACAGCCACCTGCGGGAACCAGCGTGCTGACATTCACTACCTAACTTGCTTACATGAAGCTCTGCTCCCCCACACTTTAGTAGATCAGCCATTTCCAGTCACACTTGCCTCAGTCCTATTGCCACGGACTCCCCCCAGCCCAGAAGACCTGTGCAAACATTGCCAATACCATGTCTCCTGATAAGCATGCTTTATGAGGCCTTGGTTCAGGTGGTGGTGGTGTGGCAGCAGGCCCTGCAGACGCCCACGGCACACCTTGCTAAAATTGCACCTGCCCCCCAACCCACACCCAGCCCTGGAGCTGGTGGCAGCAGGTGTCATTTCACAAGCAGACCGGCACACACATTTTAAAAACTGTGCACCCAGGCCAGGTACCAAACCCTGCCACAACAGGCAAAGAGAGACTCTGCAGGAGACTAGACTGCAGGCAAAAGCAGCCGGGACGCAACAGCAGGGCACACGCCACACACATAGGAGACACTCCCTGAAATGCCAGGTTCTGGGGAACAGGGAACACTGCACTGCAAGGCACAATAGGACCTCTTCTTCATTAAGCCATTACTTTCAAAAGCAGGAAGCTTAACTGACATTCCTCACACACAGAAACAGAGTTGGACAAAATGAGAAGACAGAGGAATATGTCCCAAATAAAAGAACAGGACAAAATCAGAGCAAGAGACCTAAGTGAAACGGAGATAAGTAATATGTCAGAGAATTTAAAGTAATGATCATAAAGACACTGTACTTGAAAAAAGAGTGGAGGACATTAGTGAGACTCTTAAAGAGATACAAAAGAACATATCAGAGATGAAGAATACAGTAAATGAAATTAAAAATACACAAGATGAAATAAATAGCAGGCTAGAGGAAGCAAAAGAATGAATCAGTGATCTGGAGGACAGAGTAATGAAATGTAATCAAGCTGAGCAGGTGAGAGAAAAAAAATTATGCAAAATGAGAATAGATTTAGGGAACTCAGTGACTCCATCAAGTGTAATAACATTCACATTATTGGGATCCCAGAAGAATAAGAGAGGGAAAAGGGGTCAGAAAATTTGAAGAAATAACAGCTGAAAACTTTCCTAATCTGGGGAAGGAAACAGATATCCAGATCCAGAATGCACAAACAGTCCCCAACAAAATCAACCCTAGGAGATCCACACCAAGACACATAATAATTAAAATGGTAAAAAATAGTGATAAAAAGATTATTTTAAAAGCAGCAAGAGAAAAGATAATTACATACAAGGGAACCCCCATAAGGCTATCAGCAAATGTTTCAGCAGAAACTTTGCAAGCCAGAAGAGAGAAGCATGATATATTCAAAATGCCAAAAGGGAAAAATATGCAGCCAAGAATACTCTAACCACAATGCTAATATTCAGAATAGAAGTAGAGAAAAAGGGGTTCTCAGACAAATGAAATCTGAAAGAGCTCATGATCACCAAACTAGCCCTCCCTCCAAAAAAGGAGGATTCTGAGTAGAAAGACCATGAGTATGAAAAGTGGGAAACACAAAACAGTAAAAATAAGTGTATCTGTAAAAGTCAAAGGACTCACGAAATAAATAGATGTAAAATATTACACCATGTCCCTAAAATGTGGGGTGGAGAGGAGTAAAGAATGGGGTTAAAATTAACTTAATATACACTGCTATATGCAAGAGATATTATATACAAACCTAATTGTAACAAATCAAAAACCAATAATAGATATGCAAAGAATAAAGAGAATGGAATCAAGTATATCACTAAAGAAAGCCAACAAACTATGAAAGAGAGTAAGTGAAGAAAGAATCAGAGAAAAACTACAAAAATGACCACAAAACAAGTAACAGTCTGGCAACAAATACATATCTATCAATAATTACCTTGAATGTAAGTGGACTAAATGATCCAATCAAAAGACACAGGGTGATGGAATGGATAAAAAAAGCAAGACCCATCTACATGCTGCCTACAAGAGACTCATTTCAGACCTAAAGAAACCTGCAGATTGAAAGTGAGGGGATGGAGAAATATTTATCATGCAAATGGATGTCAAAAAAAAAGAAAAGAAGCCAAGGTAATAATACTTATATCAGACAAAATAGACTTTAAAACAAAGACTGTCCACAAGAGACAAAAAAGGACACAATCCAATAAGAAGATAAAAATTGTAAATATTTATGCACCCAACAAGGGAGCACTCAAATACATAAAATAGTTAATAAAAACATAAAAGAACTATTCGATAGTAACACAATAGTAGGGGACTTTAACACCCCACTTACAATGGACAGATAATCTAAATAGTAAACCAACAAGGAAACAATGGCTTTGAAAGACACACTGGACCAGATAGACTTAACAGATGATATATTAGGAATATTCCATCCTAAAACAGCAGAATACACATTCAAGTGTACATAGAACATTCTCCAGAATAGATCAGCTATTGGGCCATAAAACAAGTCTCAACAAATTTAAAAAGATTTAAAATTTGGGGGATGCAGCAAAAGCTGTCCTAAGAGGGAAGTTTATAGCAATACAGGCCTACCACAACAAGCAAGGAAAATCGCAAATAAACCTAACCTTCCACCTAAATGAGCTAGAAAAAGAACAAACAAAACCCAAAAACGAGCAGAGGGAAGGAAGAATAAAGATTATGAAATAAATAAATGACAGAGAAACTAAAAAAAACAAACAAAACAAAAAACCCGTGAGAACAGATCAATGAAACAAGGAGCTGGTTCTTTGAAAAGATCAACAAAATTGATAAAACTCTAACCATACCCATCCAAAGAGAAAGAGAGAGAGGGAGAGAGGACTCAAAAAATCACAGGTGAAAAGAGAAATAAGAACTGACACCACAGAAATACAAACGATTGTTAGAGAATATTACAAAAAATTATATGCCAACAAATTGGACAACCTAGAAAAAAATGGATAAATTTCTAGAAACATACAACCTACCAAAACTGAAGCAGGAAGAAATAAAAATTTGAACTGATTATGAGCAAAGAAACTGAATCAATAATCAAACTCCCAACAAACAAAAGCTCAGGACCACACAGCTTCACAGGCAAATTCTATGAAACATTTAAAGAAGAGTTGATACCTATACTTCTCAAAAAATGGAAGAGGAAGGAAAACTTCCAAATTCATTCTATGAGGCCAGTGTTACCCTGATACCAAAACCAGATGAAGACACCACAAAAAAAGGAGCATTACAGGCCAATCTGATGAACATAGATGCAAAAATCCTCCACAAAATATTAGCAAACTGAATCCAACAACACACACACACACAAATCATTCAACATGATCAAGTGTGATGTGTTCCTGGGATGCAAGAGTGGTTCAACATTCACAAATCAATCAAACGTGATACATCACATCCACAAGAGAAAGGATAAAAACCATATGATTGTTTCAACAGATGCAGAAAAACATCTGACGAAGTACAACATCCAATCATGATAAAAAACCTCAACAAAGTAGGTTTAAAGGGAACATACTTCAACAAAATAAAGACCTTACCTGAAAAACCCACAGCTAACATCATACTCAATGGGGAAAACCTGAGAGCTTTTCCTCTGATGTCAGGAACAAGACAACAATGTCTATTATTACCACTTTTATTCGACATCGTACTAGAAGTTCTAGCCAGAACAATCAGACAACAAAAAGAAAAAAAGGCGTCCAAATTGTGGATGTAAGGAAGAAGTAAAACTTTCACTATCTGCATATGACATGATACAATATACAGAAAACCCAAAGACTCCAGCAAAAAACTGTTAGAGTTGATACACAAACTCAGTAAAGTTGCAGGGTACAAAAATTAATGTAGAGAAATCTGTTGCATTCCCATACACTAATAATGAAGCAAAAGAAAGTGAAAATAAGAAAACAATCCCATTTACAACTGCACCAAAAAAGAATAAAATACCTAGGAATAAACTTAACCAAAGAGATGAAAGACCTGTGCTCTGAAAACTATAAAACATTGATAAAAAAAAAATTTAAGACAATGAAAAGAAATGGAAAGATGTTCCATGCTCACGGGTTGGAAAAACAAATATTGTTACAATGTCTATACTACCCAAAGCAATTACAGATTTAATGCAATGCCTATCAAAATACCAACAGTATTTTTCACAGACGTAGAACAATCCTAAAATTTGTGTGAAACCAAAAGACTCCAAATAGCCAAAGCAATCTCAAAAACAAAAACAAAACAACCGTGGAGGAACCATAATCCAGGCTTCAAGTTATATTACAAAGCTGTAGTAATCAAAACAGTATGGTACTGGCATGAAAACACACACAGATCAAGGGAACAGAAAGCCCAGAAATAAATCCACAATTATATGGTCAATTAATCGTCAACAAAGGAGGCAAGAATGGGAAAAAGACAGTCTCAAACAAATAGTATTGGGAAAACTGGACAGCTACATGTAGAGGAAAGAAATGGACCACTTTCTTACACCATACACAAAAATAAATTCAAAATGAATTGAGAACCTAAACATGAGACCTGAAACCATAAAAATCCTAGAAGAGAGCACAGGCAGTAATTTCTTTGACGTCAGCCATGGCAACATTTTTCTAGATATGTCTCCTGAGGCAAGAAAAACAAAAGCAAAAAATACTGGGACTGTATCGAAATACAAAGCTTCTGCACAGCAAAGGAAACAACCAACAATTCTAATAGACAACCCACTGAATGGGAGAAGATATTTGCAAATGACCTATCCAATAAAGGGTTAATATCCAAAATATATAAAGAACTTATACTACTCAACACATAAAACCCCCAAATAATCCAATGAAAAAATGGGCAGAAGCCATGAACAGACATTTCTGCAAAGACATGTAGATGGTGAATAGACACATGAAAAGATGTTCATCATCACTCAGGAGGGAAATGCAAATCAAAACCACAATGTGATATCACCTCACACCTGTCAGAATAGCTAAAATCAGAAATTCAGGAAACAACAAGTGTTGGTGAGGATGTAGAGAAAAAGGAACACTTGTGTGCACTGCTGATGCAAATGCAAACTGGTGTAGACACTGTGGAAAACAATATGGATGTTCCTAAAAACATTAAAAATAGAACTAACCTATGATCCAGTAATCACACTACTGGGTATTTACTCAAAGAATACAAAAGCAGTAATTCGAAGGCATATATGCTTCCCTATGTTTATTGTAGCATTATTTACAATAGCCAAACTATGGAAGCATCTCAAGTGTCCATCGATAGATGGATAAAGAAAAAATGTGGTGTGTATAAATATAAAGACAATAAAATATTATTTAGCCATAAAAAAGAATGAAACCTTGCCATTTGCAACAATATGCATGGAGCTAGAGCATATAATGAAAAAAGAGAAGAGCAGGGAAAGCTTCCAAATACATCGTACAAAGTCAGCAATACCCTGATACCAAAACCAGTCAAAAATACCACACACACAAAAACTACAGACCAATATCCCTGATAAACATAGATGAGACACAGACACACACAGACACACACACACACACACACACACACACATGAATTATGCAGCCATAAAAAAGGATGAAATCTTGACATTTGTGATAACATGGATGACCTAAAGGGTATTATGCTAAATAAGTCAGACTTAGATGAATGCCCTAACAATTTAATTCATGTGTGAAATGTCCTAAGTGAATCAAATGAATAAACAAAAAACAGAATCAGACCTATAATTACAGAGAACTGATGACTGCCAGATGGAAGGGGGGGTGGAGGAATGGGCAAAGTGGAGAGATACAGGCTTAAGACGGAATGATTAAGTCGCTGGAATGAAAGGCACACCACAGGGAATACAGTCAATGGTGTTATATCACTGTATGGTGGCAGATGGCAGCCACCCTTGCAGTGAGCATAGAATATAGAGATGCTGAATCACTATGCTATGTATCTGAGACGATTGTAAAATTGTATGTCAACTATACTCAAAAAATTTTTAAAAACTCACCTAAAAACTTTCTCTTGACTGTAGCAATGATAAACTAAAATCACCTGTTGTTTAAAAAAAAAAGGAAGACCAACAACTTAGGAACAAAGAAGTTCAGTGCAAAATTAACTCCTGTATTGTGTTAATAGATATCATTGTTAAATAAATCAGCCTGTTTCTTTTTAACAGTACTGGAAACTGCCAATTGAAGTGAGAAATTTTAAAATTCCAGTCAACTTCAAAATGATGGTTTAATAATCCCATAAGTTTCTTCTCAACAAGCAATCATGTAATTGTACATCAATTTCAGCACACGTTGATAGGGACTTCCCAAATTGTTAGGTAGTTCCACTATTATATCCCCAAAGGAAAAGACCACAATGTAGAAGATAAGGGAGAGGGAAAAACAAATTTTTGAACACTACAAGCTTAAGTTTAGAGAAGAGTTGGGGGAAAAAATATGTATATGTGGGTATTGGTGGGTGTGGGTATATAGGTGTATTTGTGTGTATATATATATACACATACATATTCAAATTATTCAGGCTAAAAATCTGCCAAAACCACAATATATGTAATATGCTGTGATTTAGGATTAAAGCAAAGAAAGAAAATGTGCATCTGTTTTGGATTAATGAAATGAGAACCCTGAGGTAGTTTTGTGAATCCCTTAATAAGTACAACCATAGATAGACAATCCACCCTCGTAAATACTCTACAATATCATCATGTGTATGAATTAATCTGGCCTTTCCCACTATAGTTGTCTTTTAGCGCTACAGCCCCTTTAAAAGCTTCCTTTCTTAGTTTAAGAGAATACAGGTATTTCCTTCTAGTCAAAAGATGTAGGAAATAATAAAATCGTAGCTAGTATTAGTGCTTAGTGCAGAGTGTTAGGTACTCTGCAAAGTGATTTATAATACTA
The DNA here is from genome assembly GCF_009762305.2 of Zalophus californianus. Taxonomy (NCBI): domain Eukaryota; kingdom Metazoa; phylum Chordata; class Mammalia; order Carnivora; family Otariidae; genus Zalophus; species Zalophus californianus. The sequence continues at coordinate 72,345,169 of NC_045596.1, forward strand.
TTTCAGTTCAACTTTATTAATAAAACCGAAATCAGTAGGATTTTTATTCCCATTTTCCAAATGTGAAAGATTTTATAAAACCAATTGGAGATTCCGTTGCTGGTAGGTGACCGATATACCAACCAGAGACTGTTCCTGGAACCCATAAAGTTTATCAGTCACTAAGATGTACTGCCTGTCTGGTCTCTTCAGTTTACTGTTTAGATGCTTCCAAAACAATGGTTGAGATAACCATAATATAAAAAGAGAGTTACCATTAAAACATTAAAATTTTAAAAATACAGTCAGTAATAAGAAAAAGACAAGTACTGGGAAATCAAAATGAACTAGATATGGCAATTAAGCACAAACTTAAGCTCACAGATTTGTGCAAGTCAGTGCTAAAATGGACATATCTAGTTCTTATGTCAGATAAAGTTAAATTTCATCTGGAAGTCACCTTTTTTTTCTGACATTAAAAATTGTCAGAATTTATCATATGAATCCTTAAGTAAAGCAAGGGACAGTATCTCACAATCAGTATTTTTGCATCAGTTGGGCTAAAAACATGAGATACTCCTCAGAAGGTTACTTATTATGTCTCTCCTCTCAGCAAACCAGTGGAGGAAGAGAAAATTGGATCATTTAACACTCAACATTGTAACTCTATTTTAACCCAGACAAAAACTGAGCTAAGGATGTGAATCATTTCTCCAAAAAAGATACATAAATAATAAATCAGCACAAAGTGATGCTTGAGTCAGCCATCAGAGAAATGCAAATCAAAACCACAATGCAATACCACTTCACACACACTAGGATGATGATACATCAAAAAGATAATAACAAGTGTTGGTGAGGATGTGGAGAAACTGGAGCCCGCTACTGTCTAAATGTTTACGTCCCTCCAAAATTCATATGTTGGAATCCTGATGCCCAATGTGGTGGCATTTGGAGGTGGGGCCTTTGGTCATGAAGGTGGAACCCGTGTGAATGGAATTAGTGTTCTTACAAAGAAATCCAGAGATCCCTTGCCCCTTCCCCCATGTGGAGACACAGCAAGAAGGAACCATCTATGAACCAGGAAGTACTAACTGAATCTGCTGGCACCTTGATCTTGGACTTCCTGGCCTCCAAAACTGTGAGAAATAAATTTCTGTAGTTTATAAGCTATCCCGGTATTTTGTTCTAGTAGTATGAATGAACTAAGACAGGGTACAATGAACCAAGACTTCATACTCAGTATGAACTAAGAAATAGCTCCTCAAAAGTTTAAACATAGGGGCACCTGGGTACCTCGGTCAGTTAAATGTCTGCCTCCGGCTCATGATCCCAGGGTCCTGGGATCAAGCCCCACGTTAGGCTCCCTGCTCAGAGGGGATCTTGCATCTCCCTCTCCCCTCTGCTCATACTCTCCCGCTCTCTCAAATAATAAATTTTTTAAAATCTTAAAAGAAAGTTTAAACATATGACCCAGCAATCCCAATCTATTATATACCTAAGAGAAATGAAAACATATGTCCAAATGTCCCTATGTACAAAAGCTTGTGCATGGATGTTCATAGCAACATTATTCATAAAAGCCTAACAATGGAAACTTAAATTTCCATTAACTAACTGATGAATGGACTAATAAATGTCATATACCCATATAATGGAATATTATTCAGCAAAAGAAAATGTACTGATAACGTACATAAAATGACATACTGATACATGCTATAACATGAACCTTGCAAACTTCATGTTAAGTGAAAGAAGCCAGCCAACAAAGTACACATATATGATTTCATTTATATGAAATGTCTAGAATAGGCAAATCCATCGAGACAAGTGGTTGCCAAAGGCTGGGGAGCAGGAGAGAGGGTTGCGGGGAGGGAGACAATGGGAAGTGACTGCTAATAGTATGGGATTTATTTTGGGGTGATGAAAACCTTGAAAATTGATTGAAGCTGTTTGAGAAGCACTATCATGGGACCTTTTTAAACTAGAAGCATGGAAGCCAGGCATTAACAACAGTCTTCTTCAAACATAAGAGAGTCTAAGGCAGAATTGCATCATGATATTATCTACACAGCTAAATTAGGGATAGTTTCAAGGCTGAATAAGCTTATCTATCAGTGATTATCATTTAAGATTTTTGGACTCTGGATCCTTTGAGGATTTGCTGAAAGCTCTGAAGAAGGTAAGAGTCATGTTACCCTGAGGAGTCTAAATAGCTTCATAGACTTTAGACTCTCCATGATTGTGGTAAAATAAGACAAAAAACAAAATCACTGCACAATTCTGTTTGAATAGAAATGTAAGAAGAAGGGAGTGGGAAATGCTGTGCAACAAAAAATGACCAAACATCCCCCTCTCCTGGCTTGCAGGATTGACTACCATGACTGCTCCAATGAAACTCTAACCTGTCCCTCTAGCTTCCTGAATAAAAATTAAGACGCTCAAGAGTCAAATTGCTCCTCCTTTCTGAGAGCTCCCAATCCAGAATAGATTCCTTACTTTCTTTAAACCTCCCGAAAATTACCTTACCCAAATCCTGTAACAGGTTCCACCTGACTCCCTCTCTTTGAGACACTCTGTGGTTTTCCAAGGTACGGATGGGTCTCCCTTGCTGCAGCAGTAAGCCCAATTTTGGCAACAGGTGTATTCCTGGTAATATATGGCTGATGAGAGGCAATAATATAATAAAATATAATATGCCATTAAGCGTATGTATAAAATTTTATGTATATTAGGACTTTGTGTTCTCATTAAAAAATGTATACACACACACTATATATGAGATAATTACATTGATACAAGAAAGACAATGGCTACACCCCAAAATGTTTATAGAGTTATTATCTCTGAATGCTGGTATGCTTGTTTTCCTTTTCACTTTTCTGTATGTCCTATTTTCCTTCAAAGATGGTGTATAGCTTAAGAACAAAGGGCGAGGGGGAAGAAGAAAAACTCCCTTCTAAGAGAATATATTATTATGAAGGAAGAACCTCATATTCAAAATGGTTGTCAGTATATAAGGTGTTCAAACTTTAGTGTGTTAAATCACTTGGGATGCGTGCTGAAAATGAAAGATTCCAGAAGCTACACTTTGGACCCCAGGTGAGTCTGACCCATCAGGTCTGAGGAGCAACCTTGGGGAAAAGCAGGGTTTGTAAAAAAAATTTTTTTTTGAAGATATTATTTATTTATTTGAGAGAGACAGAGAGCAGGGGCGGCGGGGGGTGGGAGGGCGAGAAGCAGACTCCCCGCCAAGCCAGGACCCCGATGTGGGGCTCAATCCCAGGACCCGGAGATCACAACCTGATCCAAAGGCAGACGCTCAACTGACTGAGCCACCCAGGCGCCCTGGGAAAAGCAGGTTTCTAGACAAACTAGAACAGAAGGATGTACAGATTAACAGAGAGAGGAGAGGATGTTTTAGGCTTGTAGAACAACAGCAAGCAGAGTCTTAAAGCATGAAGCTGCATGTGCTGAGGACAGCAAGCATGAGTGGTCTGGTGGTGCACAGTGGCTTTCAGTAGAATGGATTTGACCAATCTAAAGGGACTGAGGGCTCCTTTAGAGAAGAGCTGGAAACCAGGCAGGTTTGGAAAGGTAGAGTGGGTATATAAACTTCACTCAAGTTTCCAACCCACATTGCCACCATCAGTTAGCAATTCACCGGTTTCTTCAATTTATATCCACATGTTTTTCAGAAAGCAAGTCTAACTTTTCCTTAAACATTTCCACCAGCAGTTTTCATTTTTTCAACCCTATTAAAACTTTTCTATCTTCCTAGGAACTCATCCTCTTATCTTTGCCTATGCTGCCCAGTGAACTGAAAACCTGTCAGCCGACAAGGAAACCTAGAAAACAAAATTAAGTTTAAAAGCCTCTTATTGAGCATTGAGAGGACTCAAGAGTATGAAAAAAATCATTATCTTTCAATATCATGTTAACAACTTTAAAAAAAAAAAAAGATAAAGTCTTTTCCAGTGAGTAATCTGATCTTTCACTTGGGTCCAGAAATTTTCAAGTGGAAAAGTATTTCTACTTTTAACCATATAAAAGGGATTTTTATATTAAAAATGAATACTTCAGACTTTTGTCTATAATACAAAGTAAAATAACTTTACAGATAAGAGAGACTTCAAATAACAAGTTTTCATTTTAGTTCTAAATACTGTTTGCCCCCCCACACGCATACATGCACATACTCTCCAAAAATAAATATTTTAGCCTGAAAATTCCCCTCAATATTTTATGTCCCTTAAAGTAGGTGAATAATATATGGTTTTTGTGAAATTATTTCAATTGGCAGTAATTTTCAATTACTAAGAGAGAAATATTATTTGATATTAAAGCAGTTTAATGCAAATGGAATAACAGTATCATGTCCTCATCTTAAGCTTATTGGAATAGCTAATTTGAGTAACTTAAACAAAAATCTCCAAATAAATGAGAGTCACTGATACAGTAAATGAAACCCAAAAAGAAAGCAGTTCCTTTAAAAGAATTTACTCTACCTAGAGATTATAACACTATTACTATTATAACACTATTGAGTATAAGGCATACATCTGAAAATGAGGCCACAAAATGTATTTGCAGTTGTATTATCTCAGCAGGAAAGGGAATTTGGAACTTCACTTTCAGGTGATTTGGAGTAGCTTTAGAAAACCCACCGTCCAATGAAAGGTGCTATGTCTGATGAACACTGTTGCAGACTTAAGGTACCCTCACATCTAGAATGCCTTTTTGGTAGGTTAATGTCAAAAATTCCATTTTAAGAAATGGCAACTTCATGCAAAAATAATCACAATATACTTTTTCCTCTTTTCTGGTCTTTGAGTTAAATACCTCAATTGTGATGGTGTGGCAGAGCATGTTGCTTTTAAAACCAAATAAATCTGGCTCAACTCTCCATTCTGCCACCTACATTTGATAGATTCACATACTGTTTAGCTTTTGTTTCATTGTACATAAAACAGGGGTAACATTGACCTCACTCATAGCACAAGCTTAAGGATTAAGAGCTATCACAAGAACCTAGAAGGAAAGAGATACTGGTGGCAGGATTCCCTAAGGAGTGAAATGTCTTCTGATTAGAGAATAAACAGCAGTGAATGGTAAGGGACAGTTAGAAAAAAACAAAATACAAATTTGTATGATAAAGGAAAAAGAATCTTTAAGATTCTTTAAGATTTTAAGAAGGAAGGCAAGAGGGGACCCTGAGACAGAAAAATGTTGGAGAGAGGAGAGGATGGCATAGAAGATGGAATTAAGCTGTGACCCAGAGAAGAGCGGATGGTAAGAAGTTACCTGTGGCCACCCTGGCTCCTAAAGAACACACATTCTATTGTAAGGTCCTCCCCCGCCTCCCACTCTTGTACTTTAATATAAATTAATCTGCCACAACTAGCAGCCCCTCCCCCCTAACAAAAAGGAAGAAGTCAGAGAAAATTAGCTTCTGTAAAGACACAGCTGTCTAGGGTAAAATCTCAAAGTCTACTAAATACAACTGCCTTGTGTGAGGTGTTTTGAGGAAATCAAGGCATGTGGGCCACGATCCAGATCTGAACTTACACAAGGTGATGAAAAGGGAACAGCTCTAAGAGATAAAGGCACGGGCAAGCTGGAGAATCAGCAGAAACAGGAAAATGATCCAAGTGGTATCTGGAAGGAAATTAAACCCCAGAGATATTGGCGGAGGGAGAGAAGAGTCGGGGTTCACTTTATTTAAATATATAATAGGAGCCAGTGATGCCAGTAGGCTGACGGGCAAGGGGAAAGCCAGGCTGCTAACATCTGCTTACAAGCCACCTCCGTTGGTTAGCACTCCGTAAATGTCAGCTCTCTTCCCGTATGAGGAATGGATAATGTATCAAATACAACTGTTTTCACGCTTCTTACAACTGTGAGGGGCGGAAAGGCAAACTTTTAAAAGTGATATAAAACTAGCATAAAGTTGTACTTTACCCAAAAGAGTCAACCAAAAACGCCAAAACTGCCTGGTTGATATATCGAGGGAAGGATGGGGGAGGGGGAGATCTACCTTTAGGAAAAGCAGGTATTTGTCAAAAGCCACTTCACAGCATAGCTAGGAGATCAATGATTTTTCCATCATGCCAGATTCAACACAGCTGCGATTTTCAGGAAGGCAACTGAGCAGTTTGGGCGGGGGAGTCAGACAGTTAGAAGGCTTACAAAGAGCATCTCTTTGCTGCATTATGAATGCTCAGGTCAGTTCCCCTTTGAAACGTTTTTAGCAACAATATGGCCTTTGCAAATAAATGACGAATTACTGTGCTACTTTATGTTAACGAAAATGGCTAGACATTTTTGCTCAGGTCTTGGGGAAACTTTAGCCTTTTCCATTTTTCAAAGTATTACACACACGTGCACACACACACAAGACAGAAAGAAAAGGCTAAATGCGTTTCCTCGGTAAACAGGTGCTGCAGGATGAAGATGCAGCCACTCCCTTCCCCTGGGAAGGCTCCGAGGGCCCCACAAGGAACCAAGTCTGGGAAGGGGGAAAAAGCATGGTTCATCGCAAAGGTTATTAATGCACAGGTGCTGGCATTCGGTCCATTTAGAAAGCCAAAATAGAAACGAATGGTATCTCCACTTAAAATAAATCAAGGAACTCTTTGTCAAACTGCAGTTCCCTTATTATTACCGAGAAGCAGAAGGAGTAAAGGGGCGGCAGGAAATTCATGAGGGAGCCTCCCACAGACTCACGCGTCTCCGAGGTGCAGTCGGTTTTGCACAGGGTCCGCTTCTATAGTGACGGCGACTTAAACCCTGGAGCAGCGCAACAAGGGTGGAAATAGTCGATACCCAGTTTGACCAACCCCTGCTGCGCCTCAGGGATCCCGGGCTTGCTCAGGTAGGTGTTGCAGAGTGTAAGCCCTAGCTCCTCTCCTGAACCCGGACCCCAAGGGGAGCCAGCCTTCCTGCACTCGGCCAGCAGTCCCGTCCGCTCGCTCCTACCTTTGCTCCGGATCCTTGCTCCAACTGGTCCAGTCCCAGCTGGCCGGCGCTGGGAGGCGCGGGTGCAGTGGCCTCTATTTGTAAACACGCTCCACGTGTGCTCGCCCAGCCCCGTTCGCATCCCGCTCGTGGCACCTGAGGATGCGAAGCTTTCTCGGGAGCCTTCAGAGGGTGCGATTTTTATTCCATCTGAGAGTGGAGGAAGCCTTCCCCGCAGAGGCGAGCCACTGAAAGAAGGGCCAAGACGGGGTGGACTTGTACCGCCCCCTGCTGGTAGGCGAAATAGTCTGCAGGCTGGAGCAGCCAGGCCATCAGCGAAACCCACGCGGCGCCTACAGACGCTGCAGCGGTGGCCCCGCCCCCTCCCGCCCTCTCCCGCCCTCTCCCGCCCCCTCACTGGAGACTCCGCCCCCGCGCCGCGCGCACTCGCCTGCGCAGGCCCCGCCCCCTCGCCGACACAGCGTTCCTGCGGGGGCGCGCGCGTGCACCCTAATCCCCCGCCTTCCGGCTCCGGCGGCAACGCTCGCCCCTCGCCGCCGCTGCCGCTACCGCGCCACCAGTGTCAGCTTCCCTCTAGAGACTCCATTTGCTTTCAGGGCAGTCTGGCCGCCGCGCTGTCTGGCGGAGAGCGATGCCTCCGGCCCGCTGACGCGTTCCCTGGGCCAAGCGCTCGCCCGCTGCGGCGGTGACACCCTGGTCGCCGGCGTCCACGGAGGAATCCGGGCTCCCTCCGCGTGAGCAAAGACGTCCCGCGCTCCGGAGCTCGCCCTGCGGGGAGAGGCCCTCGCTAACACGGCTTGTCTCTGACCTCTTAATTTCAGGAGGTAGGCAATTCAGGTCCCGCTGTCACTCCAGATAATGCCTAAAAGCATTATTTGTCGGATTTTGTCATCACACTGATAGGCGTTAATTTTCTCAATACAGTTGCAGGATAGATATGAATAATGCCACAGACCCTGATATTGAAAAAAAATATTTTTGGTATTTTCCTTTAGGTTTCGGAGGCACCGAGTGCTTATACAGCTCCCCACAGGAACTACTTCTGTTGGCCCATCGAGGATCATCTTTCACCAGGATTATTTTAACATCTTCACTGAGCCTTCCACTTCATACCCTCTACCATGAGTTCTGATTTCTACCAATGAAGTTTTTAATGCTTTCTTTAATCATGTGACACCACCTCTTGTCCACCTTTTGCCTTTCCAGTTGCCAAATACATTAGGTATAAGTTTGTGTCATGTTAAAGTACAAAGTTTTCTACTTGTCCATTTTCACCTTATTTGCACTGCTCACTTCTGTCCAGCTTGCTTTACCTCGCTTGCCTGTGATTTTCATAACCACTCACTTGAATAATCTCTAGCAGTCCTGCCTAGAAGAGGCAGTATTCCATACAGTGCACTGCCTGACAAAGACAAAGGTCAAGGGATGAGTTTTTCCATTATTTTTTTCCTATATGTCATGTTTACAAGTCCTCTCTTAAACTGTTCCCTAGCACATTTCTCAAAATAGTCCCACCTGAGTCTTAGTTCCTTTAGCAAAGACTCTCACCTGTAATGATGGCAAGAATTGAATACACAATAGGACTGTTTTAGAGTCCTTGCTGGTACAGTATTGGTTGCACTCTCCTTTGAGAGTGCGGTACAGGAAAAGACCTTAAACTAAGTGAGGAGGAAGAAAGAAGATAGGTTTAATTAAAACTAGTCCTTGTTGAAAGAACTTTGTAGGCTTTAAAACAGCAAAGTGAAGAGAGTCACATAGGCCTGGCTTGGAAATTGGCCTGCACACCACCCATCTAGGTCCGGGGGGGACAGGGAAGGGATCTTAAAACCCCATTTTCTAGTCTCATTGTATCCAAATCTAAGTTGTTAAATATCTTGTTCTAGTAATTGCTTAAAACATTAGACACTTAAAATGTTGGGGAAACGTAAGCGTGTGGTGTTGACAATTAAGGACAAGCTTGACATTATTAAGAAACTTGAGGAAGGCATCTCTTTCAAAAAGCTTTCTGTGGTGTATGGAATTGGTGAATCCACAGTTCGTGATATTAAAAAGAATAAAGAAAGGATTATAAACTATGCAAACAGTTCAGATCCTACAAGTGGGGTATCCAAACGTAAATCAATGAAGTCATCAACATATGAAGAACTGGATAGGGTTATGATAGAGTGGTTTAACCAACAGAAAACAGATGGGATTCCAGTGTCTGGAACAATTTGTGCAAAACAAGCCAAATTCTTTTTTGATGCTCTGGGGATGGAAGGTGATTTTAATGCGTCATCTGGCTGGCTAACTCGGTTTAAGCAGCGCCATGGTATTCCAAAGGCTGCTGGTAAAGGAACAAAGTTAAAAGGAGATGAAACTGCTGCCAGTGAATTTTGCGGTAACTTTCAGGAGTTCATTGAGAGAGAGAATCTACAACCAGAGCAAATTTATGGTGCTGATCAAACTGGATTGTTCTGGAAATGTCTACCATCAAGGACATTAGCTCTTGAAACTGAGCAAAATACTTCTGGTTATAGGTCAAGCAGAGAGAGAATCATTATTATGTGTTGTGCAAATGCCACTGGTTTACACAAACTTAATCTTTGTGTTGTGGGAAAAGCAAAAAAACCCCGTGCATTCAAAGGAGCTGACCTTTCAAACCTTCCTGTCACTTATTTTAGTCAAAAAAGTGCATGGATAGAACATTCTGTTTTCAGACAGTGGTTTGAAAAATACTTTGTGCCACAGGTGCAGAAGCATCTGAAGTCTCAGGGGCTTCTAGAAAAAGCAGTGCTTCTTTTGGATTTTCCCCCAGCACATCCAAATGAAGAATTATTGAGTTCAGATGATGGCAGAATAATTGTGAAATATTTGCCACCAAATGTCACAAGTCTAATTCAACCTATGAGTCAGGGAGTTCTAGCCACAGTAAAAAGATACTACCGAGCAGGACTTCTCCAGAAATACGTGGGTGAGGGAATTGACCCAAAAATGTTTTGGAAGAACTTGACAGTGTTGGATGCAATTTATGAAGTATCAAGAGCTTGGAACATGGTAAAATCAAGTACCATAACCAAAGCATGGAAAAAACTTTTCCCTAGCAATGAAGAGAATTCAGGCATGAACATTGATGAAGGAGCCATTTTAGCAGCTAACTTAGCAACGGTTTTACAGAATACAGAAGACTGTGAACACGTTGACATTGAAAATATTGATCAGTGGTTTGAATCTCGGAGTAATGATTCAAGCTGTCAGGTGCTAACTGACAGTGAAGGTGCTGAGGACCAGGCCAAGCCTGCAGAACAAAAGCATTCCAATAAGACTAGAAAAGCAGATCTGAATCCAGAGAAGCATATTAGCCATAAAGCTGCACTTGAATGGACCGAGAATTTATTGGATTACCTAGAACAACAAGATGACATGCTTCTGTCTGATAAACTGGTATTACGGAGGCTTCGAACGATAATAAGAAGAAAACAGAAGATCCAAAATAACAAAAATCATTAATAATACCCTTAAGTGTATTTGTATCTTTGTGACTTTATCTGCAGTGGAACTTCATTATCATGTTTGAAGTGCTGTGGATTTGAAGGCTAAATGCATTTTATAAATGATTTTAGGATTAGACACCGTTTTGGATTACTTAAATTACTGCTCTTTAATGTTGATTCTAGTAAGTGAGCATTGCCATGTAACTTGTTTGTTTACTGTTTCTAATCTGTATTATACTAGTTAGATCATAAGGTACCTGAGGCCAGGGATCTTGTGTCTGTTTTGTGCCTGAATTTCATTGTGTCTAGTAGACAACCATGCACAGTCTAGGCAATCAATAAATCTTACTTAAATTGAATTTTTATGACTTTCTCTGAACTTCAGTTTCCAAATGAAATATGTTGGGGGTAAGTTTACATTTCCATGATGTTTTTACCTGCTGAAATTTTTAGAACTTAGCAAAAATTATGCTTGAAGTATTTCACTGTGAAAGCAGAGAAATAAAGGAAAACAGTCTCAAGCTTAAATATGGCATTCTATACAAACAGTATTGGGGCAGTCAGCAATTCAGTTTGGCCATCTCTGAGTATAATGAAGGAAGAAGAAATATAAAATGTCTCCAGAGAAAGGGCTTGCACTTCACTTTTATTCCATCTGACAGTAGGGAGAGTACCTTCATAGTTTGGAAAGAATGCCATCCCTATTCCAGAAAAATAGATTTCAGTTCCCAAGCCATTGTAATTAGAAGAGGTAAGAGTTAATTTTATTATCTTTTATTTGGATCCTTTATTAGTATAGACATATCAGTAGTTTTTATTAAGCTGTTTGATATTTATGTAACACTTAAAAGCTTACAAAGTATGTCATTAAATTTTTATAGCTTATTTTTTTGTGAGGATACTGAACATAAACATACATATAATTTGTGGAACCATCCATCTCATGAATGGTGGACTGACATTAAACAGAACATGAGAAAGGCACTATGGGCAAGTTATTTAACCCATATGTAAAATAGGAACATGTGCCTTGGAGAGTTTTTGTGAGGAGCAAATAATTTAATATATGGATTTTAAGTAATATGGTCTTAGAACAGGACCTGGCTCAGAATAAGGACTTATTCTGACTTATTGTGTGTTAGGTCCTGTTACTGAGTTGCTGAAACTATGAGTTTCAAAAGTTATGCTGAACAGATCCGGTGTGTGACTCAACTGTGATGTTGCTGCATTGGGAAACCCTTTAAAGGGAAGTGAGATAAAAGACAAGTAACTAGCTTCAGTTGAAATACAATAATAATTTATTCCAGTGAAAACTGAGAGGTTAATCCAATTTAGAAGTCATTTCCTGACCATCTACTGCTAGGCACAGTGAGGTATGCAGGTGCATTTGAGACATCTTAGGTTGAATTATAAAAGAAATGGGAATGGAATTATAATTTCTTTGCTCCCTGGCCTGCTAATAGAATAAACAGATGTTGGTGTTGTTCGTAGAAGAGAATCTATGTTACTAGTATTGGCATAATTCACTGAAGTAATAAAATACCTTTAAAGTAGATAAGATAGTAAGGACATTTGAAATATTTTATCAAATTACGGTAACATAGGATCAGTGGAAAAATTCAGAGCAAAAGAAACGTGAAGGAAAACCCTGGTTATAGTAATTAAGCCCAGCCATACATACGGAGTTTTGTTGTGATTGATTTGAGATTTTGGAGCCCCTAATCATTCTTCATGAAGCTGTCATTAGAGCAGAGCATTCTGCCTTTTTGAGCTGAGGCTTTGGTTCAAGAAAGGCTGTTTCAGAAAACCACTAAGAATCCACTTTCTTTGGGAAAATTCATGTATTAACACACCTTCCTCATTTTGCACAATTTCAATTATTGGATAGGCCTGAGGAAATGAAGACTGTACATGGATGAGTCCTGAGGCTATTTTGCTTCTTGGAAACTAAGGGATTCTGAAACCTGGTAATGGTAAAGACATATTTGAATGTTGCTTTGCATTTTTCACAGAGCTTCTTGCTAACAAGAACTTCTCAAATTCCCTTCAATTATGACATTAAAATGGTTTAATCCTGTGTTTTATCATAGATGCTAATATAAACTGTGCATTCTAATTCCATAATTGTAATACAAAAATCCTTTCCCTCTTCCAGGTTATATATTAGTTGTATCTTCTGGGAAGATATATTGTGTTATCTTGGTTAACCACATGCTCTTTAATGTATCCTAGTTTGAGAAGCACAGAACTAATGTGCTCTCATTTGACTTTGCACTTTAAATAGTCACAAAGTCTGACTTGGTCGCCATTTATACAAGTTCGTATTTTTTAGAGGATATGAAGGACTAAAAATTCAGACCAAATGGAAAGTGTCAATTAAGAGTATACTTTAAAAAAAAAGTGCATTTGGAATATTTACTGTTTCATAATTCAATCTCAATAATACAGGAGTTGATTGGAAAACTTTGGGTGCTCTCAATATAGAAGAGTTGGCAAGGCCCAGATCAATAGCCACAGTCAATTTAAGCAGAATTATACTCTTATTGGCACTCTTATTCTGGTATTCTTTTTGTTTTCACTCTAGCTTCAGGCTGAGCTGTACAGTCACTTCATGAATTTTCTGGATTTAGGGAGGATCATAGTGGACTAAATGGCACAGTTGATGCAAAGCAGTACACTGCTGCTTAAGTCACAGGCTCGAGACACTATCCCTCCAGTGATATGGCTAGAGCCACATAAATCAAAGCCAGGACCTGCACTCTCAATATGGAAGTCTTCAGGAAGGCTATGTCCACTTCTTAACCTGGATATTTTTGCAAAGTTGACCTTTTCTTATTTAAATATATATTTTACCTACATCCTAAGCAATGATCTCTGCAAAGTCACAAGTCTTGTGTGCCAGTTGTGGTCTTCTTCTCATTCAAATTAAGGTAAATATAAAACAATCATTTTTAACCACTTGACCATCTGTAACCTAAAATCATCTTGCATACCTCATTGGCACACTGAGAAACACTGACAGAACAGGGTTGTTGAAGGCAAACAAACTGGAATGTAAACACCAGCTTCTTCACTTTCTCCCTAGATAAACTTGGCAGCTTTCTGAACCTCTCTGAACCTGTTTCTTCAAATGCAAAAGGCTGGTAGGTTATATAGACACACTCCAAGCTTTTACAAACATCAACTACTAGGCAACCCTATGGCTATTGATTGTGAACCCCTGGTCTCCAGGGTTGGCCCAGAGAATGAGTCACAGCTCTTCTTTCACAGTGACTGTTCAGACCTCTAGGGGGCCTGGGCACCCCTCATCACTGGGAATGCTGGCTGGGGTGTCTGCATGATTTAGATGGCAGTGCTGAGCAGCGCCCCCCCCCCCAGGCTCCTAGGACTACAGTGTGTGCTGTCCATCACAGGAGCCCATTAGTAAAACCAAAAAACACAGGTGGGGCCTGTTCCAGCTGCAGTCTCAGATAACAGGGCTCAAAGAGAAATGGGTTCTTCCAAGCAGCTGAAGGCATACTTGCAAGATGATAAGCTGGTGTGCTAAAAGAAGAAATGCAAACTGCCTGTGCAAATTCAGTGGGGGAAGTGAGGGTAGATTTGGACCCAGTCATGAAGCGGTGTGAGCAGTACTAGCAGCAGCACCAACAGCACTGTCTCCCTCCAACTGATGAGTCCAGGGGTCCCTGGGCCTGGTTTGCCCTGCAACGTCCCAGTTTACACTAGATCCCCCAGGGTAACTGTTATAGTGCCCTCTTTACTCCCAAGTGTCCCAATGTAGAAGAGAAATTAGATGGTTTCCCCATCAATGACCAGAGAAAGGAGTTGATCTGCCCAAAGTCACACAGTGACCAGGAAGAGAGTAGAAGTTACTCCTCTCAGCTCCAGACAATGTGGCCTAGTGGCCAAGGATATGGGCTCCCTCTAGACAATGAGCCTCCAAGAGCTGGATTGTAATCTCTGTTCTACTTTGTCCTGGATTCCAGCACAGAGACTGCCTCCTTGACACAGGTGGGAAATCTCTTATTGAAGTTCTGTCTCTCCTGGAGGACAAAGAGTATCCCCAGTTCATGGGCTGAGTGTCTGTTATGTGCCAGGCACAATGCTGAATGTTACACAAATCAGCATATATTTTGTGATCTTCAACACCAATCCTGTGAAGTGTAATACTTCACCTGTTTCACGGGGAGCCTCCAAAGGGAGGTGGCAGGGACCCAACCAAACATTCCGGTCTGAGGCAAGGTCAGAAATCTCAGCCCTTGAGGGAAGCTGTGGTCCTTTGTTCCCTCTTGGGCTGCAGGAATCTATGAGGTACTCAGACAAAGCCTTTCTTAAAACCACTTTTAGCATCCAGAAATGTGCTGGTGTGTATAATTCCAGAGAAAGCTTCCACCAGTATTATTCCTCAGGTGGTTGAGTATCATTGTAAATCCACCAGGCTCAGAAAATCCTTGAATGAAGCTCCATGCAACTGACAGCGCAGTCATCACGAGGGCATCTTTTTAATTCCCTTGTGATCAAAAGATCAGGCCTGGGGATGGAGGGTGGATCCCGCCATGTCTCTACATGTCGACAGGGTGGCCACCATCCTTTCTGCATAGAAATCACTCAGGGGGTGCTGGAACCTTTCAGTGTTGGCAGCTCCTCACTGTTTCTCCTTGTTCACATCACCCCAAGCCCACCTAGCTTTCATGCTCATGTCAAGAACGTACTTATTTAGTATAATTTGGAAAGCCAGAAACAAAAGGTATTATAAATGCATAATAAAGTGTGTAAGAAATACTGTTTTCCACATTTGTACTCAACGTAAAAATGGATATGAACATATTTAGTGTAGTTCCTTCATGGAACTTTAGGTGTGATATGTGAATATCCCTACACCTTTGGACATAGACCAGAATAAAAATCTCATGGGGATTTTTATTTTCATAGTGACACTGTAATGAGATCATCAGCTATTACCACTATAGCTACTTAAATCACTGAAGGATATATTAGAGTTACTGCACAGATATTAAAGAAATCCATGAGATTTTGGAACACTTAACTTTTTTTAAGTTAGAAAAACTGTAAAGTAGCCTCATTAACCTATGAAGTAACCTCTACGAAAGTGCTTTTGTTCTCATGGGGAATCTTAACAGCTGAACTCTTAACCAAATCACATCTAATTTCCTCTAAGACTAACAAAAATGATACCTAATTATTTCCTCTATTTCAGAATATGTTGATCTTCTGGAGCTTGTTTACAAAGAAAACACAATTACCTATGAGCCTAAAAAAAAGACAAAATAAACTTAAGGCAAATAGTTTTTCTCATTTACCAAAGCAATTTTTTTTGTCATAAAGTTTTAAAGATACCTTTTTCTTAATGAGAAATGTCTGATGTTATGCACATAAACTTAGTGTGTTAATTTAAGATGATAGGCTAGATGGTTTATTTAATTTCCTTTTGGCTTTAAAAAATTAACTTCAAAGTTTAATTCAGTAGGAACTTCGATAATCTATGTGATCTAATACGAACTATACTTTAAGCTATTTCAAAATAATCACAACACAAAGCTGACTCACAAAGATGGTTGTATTTTTTAAATAATTGTAATTGTCAGACAAGAAGTAGGATAGTATTTCCATTTTCTGTTAATCAGCTTTTTGGGGCCATTTGCAGATTGACTTTAACATTTGGGGGAGTTTGTGTCTCCTCAGTGGATTAATAAAATATTTCACCTATAGCACATAAAATATCTAATTCTTTTCTGTAAAAACTAGAAAATGCAGGGGTTTTTCCTGCACTGTGCAAATCTTCAGTACTATAAATTAGGTTCATATCAGTTAAATAGGCACATATATAATAAATTCATTTCTACCATGAGAAAAAACTATATTTCATTGATTCTAAGATACACATTTTATTATTTATGAAATTAGGATACTTCTTTTTTTTAAAGATTTATTTATTTATTGGCGGGAGGGGCAGAGAGAGAGAGGCTTAAGTAGACTCGGCACCCAGCATGGAGCCCGATGCAGGGTTTGATCTCACAACCCTGAGATCACAGCGTGAGCTGAAACTAAGAGTTGGAAGCTTAACCCCCTCTGCTACCCAAGTGCCTCCAAATTGGGATACTTCTTACAATCAATAGCATCTTATAATTATAGTTGACAGAATTTTTTTTAATGATATATAAAATATTGTTTAGATTCCATGAAATATGATAAAAACTTTTTGTGTTAATTTTGCCTTCCTTTTGAAAATAAAATAATGGTGTACATACAAATTTTCTAGTTAGTAAATTTATATTTATAAAAACATAATTATAGGGTGTCTGGGTGGCTCAGTTGGTTAAGTGTCTGCCTTTAGCTCAGTTCATGATCCCAGGGTCCTGGGATTGAGTCCCACATCAGGCTCCTTGCTGAGCAAGGAGCCTGCTTCTCCCACTGCCTGCCTGCCCCCCCGCCTTGTGCTCTCTCTCTCTCTCTGACAAATAAATAAAATCTTTAAAAAAATAAAAATAAAAAATAAAAATAAAAGCATAATTATATATTACATGTGAATATGCAAAAGTTAGATATTAAAAAGATAATCTAGTTCAGAAGTCTTATTTCATAATAATATCAATTGCTCACACACACACACACTTATGTTTCACTGATTTAGGGAATTACAGAATGTTTTTAAAAGGCATGTGGCTTTGTTTTATTTAAATATATAGGATACATTGTAGAACTATCAAAGTGTAGCTAAGTGGTTTTACTGGCCCTACTAATGATACATTCTAATGATTCATATGTGAATTAATCTTGATAAGAGGTTTCCAGATTGTTGAAGAATAGCATGTTTTCCTTGTTTATTTGGTCTATCCATATAACATACATAATAGATTTTTAAAAAATAATTTATTCAGATTTCCTTAGGTTTTTTTTTTAGAGTAAGCTCTACACCCAATGTGGGGCTTGAACTCATGACCGTGAGATCAACAGTCACATGCTCTACAGACTGAGCCAGCCAGGCACCCCAAGATTTCCTTAGTTTTAACCTAATGTCCTTTTTCTGTTGCAGGATCCTATCCAGGAAACCACATTACTTTTAGTTTTAATATCTCCTTAAGCTCCTCTTGTTTGTAATAGTTTCTTAAAATTTACTTGTTTTTGATGACCTTGACAGTTTTGAAGAGTACTGGTTAGTTATTTTATAGGATGTCCCTATATAATAATTCTCGTTGTTGTTCTTTGTGCATTCCTTGCCTACTCTAACACAAAGCAGATTATGAAAGTACCATGATTAAAGATACATTATAAGAAATAAAAGGATGAGGGGTGCCTGGGTGGTTCACTCGGTTAAGTGTCTGCCTTTAGCTCAGGTCATGATCTCAGGGTCCTGGGATCGAGCCCCATGTCAGGTTCTCTGCTCAATGGGGACTCTGCTTCTCTCTCTTCCCTCCTCCTCCATTCATGCTCTCTCTCTCTCAAATAAAAATCTTAAAAAAAAAAGAAATAAAAGTATGAGAGAGAGAGAGGTAAACTTTGTTGAGGATCTGGGAAGGCTTCTCATCACAAGTAGAACATAAACTTGCCCTTGAAGAAATTAGTTGTCTTTATGGTGGGATAGGGAGAATGAATATGAGCAATGCAGGTCATATTCTAGTAACAAACTGATACGATTTCAACTTGTTTATCAAAGGTGTAATTAGAACTAACAGTGTAAAGTTTGGTAGCTGGCTGAGGATTTTTTCTCCCCTCCTGACACCAATTGGGTGTTTTATTATTCCGATATTAACTATCTAGAGTTAGACTCTACAGGTTTAAAGGCTCCATTCCACAGGACTGTCCTCACTTTTGATGCTAGTTGTAGGTATTAGGTCCCTACTAAGGTTACCCACTTCTGTCTGGCTTGGTTCCAAAGCTGGGGTTTTCCACACCCATACCATTACTATTATAGTTTATTATAAAAGATATAGATGCACAGCCAGATGTAGGGATACATTGTGGAGTTTTTGTGCCAGACTTCTGGCACATAGATGTGTTTGCAAATTTGGGAGCTTTCTAAACCCTCTTTTTAAAAATTTTTATGAAGGTTTAATCCTGTAGGTATGATTGACCTAATCATCAACCATTGATGATTAACTCAATCTTCAGCCCTTGTCCCTTCCCCTGGAAGTTGGGGTGGGGCCAAAGTTTCCAAGCTTCTAATCAACGCAACCAGCCCCTACCCTGAAGCTATCTAGCAGCCCAACAAGAGTCATCTCATTAGAACAATTACCACCAATTTCAAGGTAACCCTGAGGAAAAAAATGGAGGCTGAGAAGGCACGCATAAGTGGAAAAGCAAAAGTGTCAATGTTTGAAGAAGAAAGAATAAAAAAGGGGGACTGAAATGCAGAGAGAGATGAGCAGGTCCCTATCCTTTGAGGGAAAAGTTGGAGAAGGAGAATGCGCCCCTCAGAGCGACTGTCATCATCTTATTTGCCAATTCTCTTAAATGACGCACGTACACACAGCTGACATAAACAGGAAGGTATTCCAGAACATTACAAGTGTTGCTGGGGGATTGTTTAACTTCCTATTGCTAGATTTCCCTACTCCAGTTAAGCCAATTTATTCTCATCTTGGGCCCTACCTGATGCTCTGAACCTAGATTTGGTTCTAAAATGCCCTCCTTAAGCAGCTAATTTGCATTCTTTTGGTCCTTTTTGCTGCTATTTCTGTAAATGTACTCTCACCCTCTTTTGTGGCTGGTAGTTGTCTTTTCTTCCTTCCTCTTGCTACTCATCATTGGGTCATTCATTTGTTTCACTAATACTTTTTTGAACAATGTACCCTAACAAATTTAAGCTCCAGGACAGCAGGGACCTTAAGTGTCTTGGCAATTTTTGTATATCCAGTTCCTGAATAGTCCCGGCACAAATGTCAATAAACATTGGTTGGCAAAATGAATCAGTATTATATTGAGCACTCTATACATGATGAAGGTAAAAGTTCTGATTCTCAAGGATTTTATAGTAAAAGAGTGGGAAAACATAATTTATTCAAATAATTACAGTAAAGAATTGTTTACTGAAAGTCAGAGAGGAGAAAATCTCCCATAAAGTTGGGACCAGAAAAGACTACATCTTCAGTGAAAGAGAAAAGGAAATGACCTTACAAGGAGGGGCAGTAAGAAAACTTTCCTGTCTTGACCTTGGCATTGGGTGGGAGGAATCGAAACATTTTTCCTGAGAATTTGTAAACACAAACCTGACTTCAAAGGTTTGCAATATGAATTTACTCTATCTGTGTGGTCCCCAGATGATCAAACTGAGGGTTTAATTTAAGGTGGCTGTGTTTGCAGGACATTGGTAGGAGTAACACAAATCCTCTCTGAAGGAATACAACTTCAGCACAGGCCTCCAAAAATTTCCATGGATAAAGTTCCAAAGATCAACAGCTCACAGAGAACAAGAGCTCACAAGGCACCAGGTGTAAAAGAGTCAGCAGAAACAACTGAGAACAGTACCAGACCCCACTTAGACTCTATCTACTGGAATTGTTAGGTGTAAAAGGCAAACATAGCAAAGTTTAGTTTGTATAGCAAGACTTCAAACTACGAGCAAGGAATAGGAGATTTAAAAAACAAAAGATCAAGCAGATTTGAAAAGGAATTCAATAGGGAAGTTTGAAAATAAATTACAGCTTTCAGTATAGTAATTATAACTGAGTTTCTGTGACCCTTATCAGAGCAGGGTCATTTAAGCAGGGTCAATTGTGCTTATGTTTTTTGTGCTTTTCTGTATGTGTGTGATATTTTACAATTTTAAAATATTAAATAGAAGATAACAAGTGATGAAAAAATAAGAAAGATGAGTATAGACTGTTTCTAGTACCTTCCAGCGGTGACAAAACCATGGTGGTGGTGCAGAAAGAGAGGGACTCCCTTCCTCCATCACTGTGTCTCATTACTCCCAGATACCAATTCTACCTCCTTCTCTTTGACTAATGGAAAAGGGGGAAATGGCAGAAAGGGAGGGAGAGTGGAAAGCTGAGGGAGGGGGGAAAAAGAATAGGAATAAGAACAAAAGGCAAAGTGAAGGAGGAAAGGAGGGAAAACCCATATGACTATAATGAGGGATCCCCTGCTCCCTGATAGACTTTGTGGCAATGGAGAAAAATACAATGGGGGAGAGAAATGGGGACCATGTGAAGCACATCCTAAATCAATCAATTTGAAAATTAACATTATATTAAGATTTAACTTTTTCACTGTAAATCTTTAATTACACTTAAAAATTCAACATTAACCTCATCCTCTAGAGGAACTGGATTTGAACCTAACCAAAAGTGACAAGCTCCATTCTGCAAACCTTGAAACATCGCGGCCTCTTAAAAATAAAAAGGATAAAGTAGGACATTCAGTTGTCAGCTTGAATTACTTTTCCTTCTTTTACAAATGTAGTTAAATCCTCTCAAAGATTCAGTCCTAGGACAAGGGGAAGGACATGAAGCCCACTATTGGAGTTCAGAGATCTATGGAAACATATTAATTCATCTTCTTGATTTTGTGTCACTAGGGTTAAACATCTATTCTAGCCAACTCCTTTGAATGTAGCTCAAAGTCAGGTAATATTAAAAAAGCACAATATAACTTTCAGAATAATGTAAAACAGGTATGTTCGTTTTAGCTCTTTGCAAAACGGCAAGTCAAAGCATATTTTATTTCAAATAAAAAAATAATAGCATAATTATGTAATTAGAAGCAATATTTCTCAATTCTAGTGATTGTTCTCTCATCTTATTTAACAAAGTACCTTAGAATGACCATTACATTTTCTCCACATTATGCTTCTGCTTGAAAAGTAGCCTGACATTGGGGTGTTGTATTCATTTTGACTCATTGTAATGCAAATGTTATAATCCAACCTATACTGGTTTAAAAGGAGGAATGTGAAAGATCATTGGCCACTAGACTCCACAGTGCAGAGGGAAACCTGGCTTTAGGTGTGGCTTCATTGAGGATCTAGCTATGTTTTTAGGGTCCATCTTTGGGGTCAGCATTCCCTGTAAGGCAACCTCAACCCCAAGCTGGCTCCTCTCATCACATAAGAGTATTGTTGAGCCCCAAGACCCATGTTCTTCTCATACCATCAGATCCACCTCCAACAAATGTCTCCTCATCCCTTCTTGGCGCTGATAACTAATGTGTGCCACTAGGCCATAGCTATGGACAATGGGATGGATCTGACTGCCTGGCTTAAATGAATCAGGGCCCACAGCTCTCAGGGTTGGGGCAGGGAATTGTCCCTTCTAAGCAGCACTGCTGAGAATGGGAGAGGAGTGGTTTTCAAATAAAACTGGAAGTACCATTACCTCATATTTTAGTAGGAGGAATGGATGCTTGGTGGCAAAAAAAAAACAAAACAGTTGGTTTGGGCAAATACTGGTCAAAGTTGGCTTTAGAAAAAATATTGAAGAGGTAAAATTTGGTATTTTTGCTCATTTTGAATCTTCTATTTTCAGTTAATATTTTACTGATGCACAGCCTAAGATTTCTAAAGTAAGGGTCATTGTTATATATATTTGGCTTCAATCTACAGTGGCTTATATATTGTCAATCAGTTAAAATCAATGAGCATCAGGGATTAGGTTCTCACTTTGACATGTCGGTTTATATTGACTCTGAAATTTTAGAAGAAAATATCATTTCTTTAATGTTAAAATAGAATAATATTGATGAAAATAAAATGTTACTCAATAGAAAAAGATTTCATTATTCATCAATTATTATAGATTTATACTACATTTTCATACTCATTCCTATCCCATAAAATAGAACATAGATGTTTAAAGTCTAATGTCACTGACCAGAATTATATTTTTATATGAACCAGTTTAAAAGATAACTATAATAAAAGTATATAAGCATATTTTACTTGTTTGTGTGTTTTGATCAAGACACAATGGCCAATTTCTCTGTTCCCTTTGCCACTCTCTTCTTACTTATTTAGCAATTATTAAGCAACTTCTACATCCCAGGCACCGTTTTAGAAGTTGGAAATATAAAATTAATGCTTTTTTATATCACCCACAATGGAAACCCAATCACCCACTCACAATAAAATATTGTCTTGATGGATTATAATTAGAAAGGAACCATATATATGTAAATGAATATAAAATTATTATTATTCCCAGTGTAGCAAGGATAATATTCTGGCTTCCAGGAGGAAGAACTAATTTTACTTAGATGTATGAAATCTCAGTCTGAAAGAAAAGTTTCTCTGTTTGGAACTATAGTTGTGCTCAAGGTTTTCTTCATCACCATCATTTACTCCTAATGGAAACTGCTCAAACCATTAGTAGGTAGAAAGAGGATATGGAGCATCTAAACAGGGTTTTCCTAAAACATGGAACAGGTTTGTAATTTAAGGAAAAAAGAATTCTAACCCTGCTGTTATTTATTATTCAAGCTTAACCACTAAAATAAAAATTCACACATGTGAAACTATCTTATATTAATACAAATGAGAAGGCAAATATATAGTTCTTCTGGTTAATCTACTTTGTTCCCCTGGGATCTTTGAGGTCACAAAACCAGGGCCTGGGAAAAATCAGATTTTAATGAAATTCCTACAGAAAGATGTCTAGAAGCCTTGTTACTTCAGATGTAGCAAAACAACATCTGATTGGCAAGGGGCCACTTTGGGTTTTCTCCTGCTTGGCCAGAATCCTAAAATTAGTTTTCATAATGTTCTGTCCCCATATAATCCTTGTGCTGTAGAGAGGCAGAATTGTGAGGTGGGCTGAATGGATTCTGACTGGGTTACAATTCTTGCTCTGCTGTATGCTAGGTGTGTGGTCTTTCCTTCCATTTCTGTTTCCTCATCTATATGATGAGGATAGTAACAGGACCTACCTCCTAAGACTGGTATGAGGATTATGTGATTTAATATACGTAAAGTGCTTTAGCATGCCTGGTACACAGTAAATAGTATGTGATTGGTTATATACACACTCTACACACACACACAGAGTAAATTCTCACATGTTGTAGAGTCAAACTGGAATTATGACTTTATATTTCTCTTATATAACTATAAAGGAATATTTTATTCTTTGACTTAGCTTATTCACTGAGGACTAAGGAGGATTATGTCTAATCCTTCAAGTTTTCACATATACATACACATGAACTTTCTAACTCTTTGACTTCAGATGTCTATCAGAAGTATATTATGAGGGGGCGGAGCAAAATGGCGGAGGAGTAGGAGACCTAGATTACGTCTGGTCTCAGGAATTCAGATGAATAGGGATCAAACCATTCTGAACACCTACGAACTCAACAGGAGATTGAAGGAGTAGCAACAACTCTCTGAACAGAGAAGCGACCACTTTCTGGAAGGTAGGACGTGTGGAGAAGTGAATCCGAGGTGATATTCAGGAGGATAGACGGCAGGGGAGGCCGGCCGCTTCTGGCAAGTGATAGAGCCGCGGAGCACAAAATCGGAACTTTTAGAAGTCGGCTCCGCTGAGGGACGTCGCTCCAGTGGCTAAGCGGGGGGTGGAACCCTCGCGGGACAGTGTGGTCTCAGGACCCTCAGGGTCACAGAAAGACTGGGGGTGCCTGAGTGCAACAGAGCTCCCAGGGATCGGAGCGGGGAAGCCGGCTGCAGAGACAGAGCCGAGGCGCGGGCTCTCAGCTTGGGGTTGCCATAAACTGTGATCCGCGACCCAGTCGGGCCACTGCTCCTCCAGCAGGGACCCAACAAGCGGCAGAGCCGGGGACACTCCCCTTTCTCCCCCGGGAGGAGCGGCGCGGGAGTGCACCACAGGGATCTGCTGGGTTTGGAGACTCCACACGGGGTCGGGTGCCAGAGATAGAAATGCTCGGTCACAGGCCGGTGAGCACGGAGTGTGGCCGGAGACTGGGGAGACAGGAGTGACTGCTTTTCTCTGGGGGCGCACTGAAGAGCAGGGCCCCGAGTTCTCAGCTCCTCCGGGTGGAGATTGGGAGGCCACCATTTTCACTCTCATCCTCCAAAGCTGTACCGAGAGCTTGTAGGGAACAAAAGCTCCTGAGAGCAAACCCGAGCAGCTTGCTTAGCCCCGACCGACAAGGGCGGGGCAATTCAGCCTCTGGCAAAGACATTTGGGAACCATGGCAACAGGCCCCTCCCCCAGAAGATCAACACGAACAGCCAGCAAGCCAAGACCAAGTTTACCGATCAAGGAGAATGGGAGAACTCCAGTGCTAGGGGAATACTGCACATAGAATTCATGGCTTTTTTTTACCATGATTTATTAGTTCATCAAAGTTAATTTTTTAACTGTTTTTTTTAATTTTTCTTTTTCCCTTTTTCAACCAACATCTTATCAATCCCTTTTTTAAAAAAACATTTTTTATTTTTCATTTTTAGAGTCATATTTTATCCCTTCATAGTAGTTACCCTTATTTTTGGCATATATATATAAGTTGTTCTCTCTTTAAAATTTTGAGATACAGTTTCTTCTAACAGATCGAAATATACCCTAAATCACTAGTGTATGGCTTTGTTCTAGTCTCCTGCCTGATCACATTCTCTCCCTTTTTTCTTTCTCTTTTTTTTAAATCTTCTTCTTTTTTCAAACAACTTATCTTATCAATTCCTTTTATAAAATCTTTTATAATTTTCATCTTTACAGTCATCTTCCATCCCTTCATTGTATCGACCCTTATTTTGTACATATATGTCTTTCTTCCTTTAAAATTTTAGGAGGCACTTTTTTCTAACACACCAAAATACGCCCAAAATCTAGTGTGTGGCACTGATCTATGCACTAGCCTGATGATATTTGATCATATTCTGCTTTTTTTGTATTGTTCTGTTTTTGTTTTTATCTTTTTTTTCTCTTTTTTCTTTCCTTCCCTTTCTTTTCCCCTGGTTTCAGGTCTTTTCTGATTTGTATACAGTATATTTGCTGGGGACGTTGTTAACCTGTTAGCATTTTGTTCTCTCATTCATCTATTCTCCTCTGGACAAAATGACAAGACGAAAAATCTCACCTCAGCAAAAAGAACAAGGGGTAGTACCGTCAGCCAGGGACCTACTCAATATGGACATTAGTACGATGTCGGACCTAGAGTTCGGAATCATGACTTTAAAGATACTAGCTGGGCTTGAAAAAAGCATGGGAGTTGTTAGAGAAACCCTTTCTGGAGAAATAAAAGAACTAAAATCTAACCAAGTTGAAATCAAAAAGGCTATTGATGAGGTGCAATCAAAAATGGGGGCACTAACTGCTAGGATAAATGAGGCAGAAGAGAGAATCAGCGATATAGAAGACCAAATGATGGAAAATAAAGAGGCTGAGAAAAGAGAGATAAACAACTACAGGATCACGAGGGCAGAATTCGAGAGATAAGTGATACGATAAGACGAAACAACATTAGAATAATTGGGATCCCAGAAGAAGAAGAAAGAGAGAGAGGGGCAGAAGGTATATTGGAGCAAATAATAGCAGAGAACTTCCCTAATGTGAGGAAGGAAACAGGCATCAAAATCCAGGAGGCACAGAGAACCCCTCTCAAAATCAATAATAAAAGGTCAACACCCCGACATCTAATAGTAAAACTTATGAGTCTCAGAGACAAAGAGAAAATCCTGAAAGCAGCTCGGGAGAAGAGATATGTAACCTACAATGGTAGAAATATTAGATTGGCAACAGACCTATCCACAGAGACCTGGCAGGCCTGAATGGACTGGCAAGATATCTTCAGAGCACTAAACGAGAAAAAATATGCAGCCAAGAATACTATATCCAGCTAGGCTGTCACTGAAAATAGGAGACATCAAAAGCTTCCAGGACAAACAAAAACTAAAGGAATTTGCAAACACGAAACCAGCCCTCCAAGAAATATTGAAAGGGGTCCTCTAAGCAAAGAGAGAGCCTAAAAGCAGCATAGATCAGAAAGGAACACAGACAATATACAGTAACAGTCACCTTACAGGCAATACAATGGCACTAAATTCATACCTTTCAATAGTTACCCTGAATGTAAATGGGCTAAATACCCCAATCAAAAGACACAGCCTATCAGATTGCATTACAAAACAAGACCCATCAATATGCTGTCTGCAAGAGACTCATTTTAGACCCAAAGACACCCCCAGATTGAAAGTGAGGGGGTGGAAAACCATTTACCACGCTAATGGACACCAAAAGAAAGCTGGGGTAGCAATCTTTATATCAGACAAATTAGATTTTAAAACAAAGACTGTAATAAGAGATGAGGAAGGACACTATATCCTACTTAAAGGGTCTATCCAACAAGAAGATCTAACAATTGTAAATATCTATGCCCCTAACATGGGAGCAGCCAATTATATAAGGCAATTAATAACAAAAGCGAAGAGACACATTGACAGCAATACAATAATAGTGGGAGATTTTAACACCCCCCTGACTGAAATGGACAGATCATCTAAGCAAAAGATCAACAAGGAAATAAAGACTTTAAATGACACACTGGACAAATGGACTTCACAGACATATTCAGAACATTCCATCCCAAAGCAATGGAATACACATTCTTCTCTAGTGCCCATGGAACACTCTCCAGAATTGATCACATCCTAGGTCACAAATCAGGTCTCAACCGGTGCCAAAAGACTGGGATCATTCCCTGCATATTTTCAGACCACAATGCTTTGAAACTAGAACTCAATCAGAAGAGGAAAGTCGGAAAGAACTCAAATACATGGAGGCTAAAGAGCATCCTACTAAAGAATGAATGGGTCAACCAGGAAATTAAAGAAGAATCAAAAAAATTCATGGAAACCAATGAAAATGAAAACACAACTGTTCAAAATCTTTGGGATACAGCAAAGGCAGTCCTGAGAGGAAAGTATATAGCAATACAAGCCTTGCTCAAGAAACAAGAAAGGTCTCAAATACACAACCTAACCCTACACCTAAAGGAGCTGGAGAAAGAACAGCAAATAAAGCCTAAACCCAGCAGGAGAAGAGAAATAATAAAGATCAGAGCAGAAATCAATGAACTAGAAACCAAAAGAACAGTAGAACAGATCAACAAAACTAGGAGCTGGTTCTTTGAAAGAATTAACAAGATTGATAAACCCCTGGCCAGACTGATCAAAAAGAAAAGAGAAATGACCCAAATCAACAAAATCATGGATGAAAGAGGAGAGATCACAACCAACACCAAAGAGATACAAACAATCATAAGAACAATTATGAGCAACCCTATGCCAGCAAATTAGATAACCTGGAAGAAATGGGTGCATTCCTAGAGGTGTATCAACTACCAAAATTGAACCAGGAAGAAATAGGAAACCTGAACAGACCTATAGCCACTAAGGAAATTGAAGCAGTCATCAAAAATCTCCCAAGAAACAAAAGCCCGGGGCCAGATGGCTTCCCGGGGGAATTCTTTCAGACATTTAAAGAAGAATTAATACCTATTCTCCTGAAACTGTTCCAAAAAATAGAAATGGAAGGAAAACTTCCAAACTCATTTTATGAGGCCAGAATTACCTTGATCCCAAAACCAGACAAGGACCCCATCAAAAAGGAGTATTACAGACCAATATCCTTGATGAACATGGATGCAAAAATTCTCACCAAAATACTAGCCAATAGGATCCAACAGTACATTAAAAGGATTATTCACCACGACCAAGTGGATTTTATCCCTGGGCTGCAAGGCTGGTTCAACATCCGCAAATCAATCAATGTGACACAATACATTAACAAAAGAAAGAACAAGGATCATATGATCCTCTCAATAGATGCAGAAAAAACATTTGACAAAGTACAGCATCCTTTCTTGATCAAAACTCTTCAGAGTATAGGGATAGAGGGTACATACCTCATTATCATAAAAGCCATCTATGAAAAACCTACAGCGAATATCATTCTCAACGGGGAAAAGCTGAGAGCTTTTCCCCTGAGGTCAGGAACGCGGCAGGGATGTCCACTCTCACCACTGCTATTCAACATAGTATTAGAAGTCCTAGCCACAGCAATCAGACAACAAAAAGAAATCAAAGGCATCCAAATCGGCAAAGAGGAAGTCAAACTCTCACTGTTTGCAGATGATATGATACTGTATGTGGAAAACCCAAAAGACTCCACCCCAAAACTGCTAGAACTCATACAGGAATTCAGTAAAGTAGCAGGATATAAAAGTCAATGCACAGAAATCAGTGGCATTCCTATACACCAACAACAAGACAGAAGAGAGACAAATCAAGGAGTCGATCCCATTTACAATTGCACCCAAAACCATAAGATACCTAGGAATAAGTCTAACCAAAGAGGCAAAGGATCTGCAGTCAGAAAACTATAAAATACTCATGAAAGAAATTAAAGAAGACACAAAGAAATGGAAAAATGTTCCATGCTCATGGATTGGGAGAACCAACATTGTGAAGATGTCAATGCTACCTAGAGCAATCTATACATTCAATGCAATCCCCATCAAAATACTATCCACTTTTTTCAAAGAAATGGAACAAATAATCCTAAAATTTGTATGGAACCAGAAGAGACCCCGAATAGCCAGAGGAATGTTGAAAAAGAAAAGCAAAGCTGGCGGCATCACAATTCCAGACTTCCAGCTCTATTACAAAGCTGTCATCATCAAGACAGTATGGTACTGGCACAAAAACAGACACACAGATCAATGGAACAGAATCGAGAGCCCAGAAATGGACCCTCCACTCTATGGTCAACTTATCTTTGACAAAGCAGGAAAGAATGTCCAATGGCAAAAAGACAGTCTCTTCAACAAATGGTGTTGGGAAAATTGGACAGCCACATGCAGAAGAATGAAACTGGACCATTTCCTTACACCACACACAAAAATAGACTCCAAATCGTCGAAAGACCTAAACGTGAGACAGGAGTCCATCAAAATCCTAAAGGAGAACACAGGTAGCAACCTCTTCGACCTCAGCCGCAGCAACTCCTTCCTAGAAACATCGCCAAAGGCAAGGGAAGCAAGGGCAAAAATGAACTATTGGGATTTCATCAAGATAAAAAGCTTTTGCACAGCAAAAGAAACAGTCCACAAAACCAAAAGACAACCGACAGAATGGGAGAAAATATTTGCAAATGACATATCAGATAAAGGGCTAGTATCCAAAATCTATAAAGAACTTATGAAACTCAACACCCAAAGAACAAATAATCCAATCAAGAAATGGGCAGAAGACATGAACAGACATCTTTCCAAAGAAGACATCCAAATGGCCAACAGACACATGAAAAAGTGCTCAACATCGCTCGGCATCAGGGAAATCCAAATCGAAACCTCAATGAGATACCACCTCACACCCGTCCGAATGGCTAAATTTAACAAGTCAGGAAACGACAGATGTTGGCGGGGATGTGGAGAAAGGGGAACCCTCCTACACTGTTGGTGGGAATGCAAGCTGGTGCAACCCCTCTGGAAAACAGTATGGAGGTTCCTCAAACAGTTGAAAATAGAGCCAGCAGCAGCAGCAGCAGCAGCAGCAGCAGCAGCAATTGCACTACTGGGTATTTACCACAAAGATACAAATGTAGGGATCTGAAGGGGTACGTGCACCCCAATGTTTATAGCAGCAATGTCCACAATAGCCAAACTGTGGAAAGAGCCAAGATGTCCATCGACAGATGAATGGATAAAGAAGAGGTGGTATATATACACAATTGAATATTATGCAGCCATCAAAAGGAATGAGATCTTGCCTTTTGCAATGACGTGGATGGAACTGGAGGGTGTTATGCTGAGTGAAATAAGTCAATCAGAGAAAGACATGTATCATATGACCTCACTGATATGAAGAATTCTTAATCTCAGGAAACAAAGTGAGTGTTGCTGGAGTGGTGGGGGGGTGGGAGGGATGGGGTGGCTGGGTGATAGACATTGGGGAGGGTATGTGCTATGGTGAGCACTGTGAATTGTGCAAGACTGTTGAATCACAGATCTGTACTTCTGCAACAAATAATGCAACATATGTTAAGAAAAAAGAAAAAGAAGAAGATAGCAGGAGGGGAAGAATGAAGGGGAGTAAGTCAGTGTGGGAGACGAACCATGAGAGACGATGGACTCTGAAAAACAAACTGAGGGTTCTAGAGGGGAGGAGGGGAGGGGGATGGGTTAGCCTGGTGATGGGTATTAAAGAGGGCACATTCTGCATGGAGCACTGGGTGTTATGCACGAACAATGAATCATGGAACACTGCATCAAAAACTAATGATGTAATGTATGGTGATTAACATAACAATAAAAAAGAAAAAAAAAAGAAGTATGAGTACTTGTATTAATGGTATCTTATAATGTCATATTTGTGTGTGTTCCTCAACAAGTTCACAATAGGTATAAAAATTTACAGGTAGCATGAAAATAAAGGGGAATAAAAGGTCTCATTTCTGGTTACAGCTTCACAGTGGTGTTCATTTTTCATTTCTGAATACATATTGGCAAAGGGAATATAAAGACTAGAAGGAAGCTTTTCCACCTGGCTTCAAAGAACAGCCATAGCATACTTAGGGAATTCTGGAATGAATGCAGGAAGAATGTTATGAGACATCTGGGACCTTTGTTCTTCATCATTTGAGAAATATGTGGTGTTTCTTAACCGGGGCAGTACTGTGTTCCTAGAAGGCATTCAAGAATGTGCAGATACCTTAAACTTACACAGTGTTATTTGTCAATCATATCTCAATAAATCCGGAGGAGAAAAGGAATGGTCAGGTGCTACTAGCATTTAACGGGCTTGGAAAAGGAATGCTAAATGCAAAGAGGGGGAGAGTCCTGCAGAATGAAAAATCGAGACGCTCAGAATGCCAATAGCACCTGGTCTTCCTGCATTGATGATCACAAAGAATGCTGTAAGACAAACAGCCGGCCTGGAACAGAGGAGACCTATGCTGTGGACTTGCTTTAACCCCCAACCAGCCATATGACCTTGAGGGAGTCCTGGAATCGCTCTGGATTTCAGTTTGCTCACTTATAAACATAATGGTAGAATTTAAGAAACAAAACAGATGAACATAGGGGAAGGGAGGAAAAATAAAATAAGATAAAAACAGAGAGGGAGACAAATGATAAGAGACTCTTAACTCTAGGAAACAAACTGAGGGTTGCTGGAGAGGAGGTGGGGGGGGATTGGGTAAATGGGTGAGGGGCATTAAGGAGGGCACTTGATGTGATGAGCACTCGTTGTTCTATGCAAGTGATGAATCACTGAACTCTACCTCTGAAACTAATAACACGCTGTATGTTAACTAACTTGAATTTAAATGAAATCTTTAAAAAAATCCCATAATGGTAGAAATGTCCAATAGTATCATCATTCTTGTTGACTTGAAAGTCTAAAGATAGACTTTCTTTTTTTGTTTAACAATAACTTAACTTTTCAGCAATATATTCTCCAGGTGACATAGTGATATGATAATCCATTTAAAGCCACAACTGTGCACAAATATTATTCTGCAAATATTCCATTAAGTCTTTAAGAAAAATATTTTGTTTTCATTGGAGTAAAAAATTGAACAAACTTGAATTCAATTTTTAATGTGAAATTATTATTATTCTCTAATTTAATAGATCTGCACTATATTTCTATTTATTCTTATTCAAGGCCACTATAGAAAGCTGCCTCTAAAAAGTGAGAATATAAAAATTCAATTATAACTAATATTATATTTCTTCTTTTCAGAAATAAGTATTAAGTAATGCACATGATAAGAAAAGGCCTATTTGACCAACAAAGCTAAAGATCTCCCTTACAGAGACAATTTATCAGCAAACTCTGACCATATTTAGAGTTGGTCAATTTTAGTGTTTGTATCTTGAACCTAATAAAAACTGTAACTCACCCAAAATTATAATATTAAATTTGTACCTTCTAATAAAGGGTTAACTGATGCATAGCATAGTTTTTACATTTACATAGTAAGCACCTAAAATTTAGTTCTTTATTTTTTATTATATAACTACTTATTTTTATTATATGACTAGACTCTTATTCTATATAAAGTACACATTTATTAAATATTGATGTTAAAGTATTGACAAAGAAATCCAGTACAATATACTCTACTTCTGCTTTGCTAAAATCCAAGGATAAAAAGTTCCCCACATAACATTTTTCCTCTTAAGAAGTTGGAAGCCCCAGTGTGAAAATGAGGCTAAGGTATGTTCCTGACACCAGTGGAGACAACTTTCCTTGTGAAAATATTTTATCCATTTTGAGTCAGGAGAGGTGCTATTTAATTGTGCTCTGCACTTGGGCATTCAGTCCATTCTGACTGACGCACTGGTCTGCCCTAGCTTTGCCATTTCTTTTTGTGCCCCAGAATAAGACGCATAAAAGCCATTACTGGATAGTATTGGCAAACTGCAGATCCAAAATAGATTTCAAAAAAAAAAAAAAATCCCTAAATCTTTGAGCTGCTGATTGGAACAGCAACAACAATGACAACAACAAAGTAAGTTTTTGTGGCAAATGAGCTAAAATAAATAAAATCATTTCTTCACCCTCCAACAGCCTTTTTTATCCATGTTATTGTTTAACTATACCCTTAATCTAAGAGATAAAAGGATACATGGGAGGGTTGTTTGTGTTGTTTACTTTGTAGGAAAATAAATTACTTTTTATCCGAAAAAAAGTCTCTTTATAAATCTTTAAAACTCTAACTTCTAAATAATTATGTCTTATATCAAGTTATTACTAACTGATAATATCAGTCACATCCTTGGCTGGGAAGGCTAAATGATAATTTTTAAATCTTTTCTCAGGAAACATGAAAAATATATTCTAGTAGTATGTAGCTATCTCAGCTTTTAAAGTACTTTTTATGACAGATATGAACACATGGCCATTCATTCATGTTATGAACTGAATTGATTTTGAAAAGTTAAAAATTCTAGACTTTAAAAATAGTTAATTTTTCCCATTAAAAATGATTGTGTGCTTATTAGGAATTTTGGATAATAACGAAGGTAAAAATTAAGAAAAATAAATATCACAGCCTCTTTTTTTTCTTTTTTCTTTTAGAGAGAGAGAGAGCATGTGCACATGCACGAACATTGAGGGTGGGGGGCAGAGGGGGAGGGAAAGAGAGTATGTTAAGGAGGCTCCATGCTCAGCACAGAGCCCAACCTGGGGCTCGATTTCACAAGCCTGAGATCATGACCTGAGCTGAAATCAAGAGTCAGAGCTTAAATGAACAGATTTATCCCTAGGAGAACTTTGGTATGTAGAGGGTAATTGATGGCTATTTTACTGAAAGCTCCCTGTTTCTGTTCCTGTTGCTTCATAATAAGTTACCCTAAAGTTTTGCAGCTTAAAATAATTATTTTATTTTGCTTGATGCTTTTGTGCGTCAAGAACTCAAGAGGTTCAGCTGGGCAATTCTCAGTTGGGTTGTCTCACACATTTGCAGTCAGATGTCAGTTGGGATTGTAGTTACAACCAGACTCATCAGGGCTATAGTCTAAGATAGGCCATTCACTTGGCTGGCCGTTGACGCTGGCTGTTGGCTGCATGCTCAGATGGATAATCAGCTGGATTGTTTACATGTGGTCTCTAGAATATAGCAGTCTCAGGTAGTCAAACTTCTTACATAGTGATTTGTTTCCTCTGGATCCCAGAGCAAGCAACACAAGAGAACAAGGTGGATGCTTCTTGATCTTTTATGACCAATCTGCAGCAGCAGTCACATAGTGTTATTCTTCTTCATTCTATAGGTTGAAGCAGTCATATGACTACCCAAATTTAGGGGGACTGGATATAGAACCCCACCATTCAATTGGAGAAGCATACAGATTTTGGAGATCAATTATTTATTCTGTTCCATCAATCTATTTGTCTATCATGACACCAATACAGTAGCTTTGCTATAAATCTTGAAATCAGGTGGTGCTATTTCCCTAAATTTGCTATTTTTCAAAGTTGATTTGGCTGTTGTAGGTCCTTTGGATTTTCATAGGAATTTTAGAATCAGTTTGCCAACTTCTAAAAAAG
Source organism: Zalophus californianus (assembly GCF_009762305.2). Taxonomy (NCBI): domain Eukaryota; kingdom Metazoa; phylum Chordata; class Mammalia; order Carnivora; family Otariidae; genus Zalophus; species Zalophus californianus. Next base: position 72,379,585 of record NC_045596.1, read on the forward strand.
GCAGGGAGGGGGAGATTTGATTCTGATTGCATCAAATCTATAGACTAGCTTGGGGAGAATTGACATCTTAACAATATGAAGTCCTCTGGCCCTTGAGCATGGTATATCTCTCCATTAATTTAAGTCCTCTTTAATTTCATTCTGCAATGTTTTGTTCTTTTTCAGTGTCTAGGTGTTTCACATCTCTTGTCAGATTTATCCTTAAGTAGTTCATATTTTTATGCTATTATAAATGCTATTGATTTTTAATTTCAATTTCCAATTGTTCATTACTAGTATATAAGAATACAATTGACATCGACAGATGAATGGTTAAAGAAGATGTGGTATATATACACAATGGAATATTATGCAGCCATCAAAAGGAATGAGATCTTGCCATTTGCAACGACATGGATGGAACTGGAGGATGTTATGCTGAGTAAAATAAGTCAATCAGAGAAAGACATGTATCATATGACCTCACTGATATGAGGAATTCTTAATCTCAGGAAACAAACTGAGGGCTGCTGGAATGGTGGGGAGGTAGGAGGGATGGGGTGGCTGGGTGATAGACACTGGGGAGGGTATGTGCTATGGTGAGCACTGTGAACTGTGCAAAACTGTTGAATCACAGATCTGTACCTCTGAAACAAATAATGCAATATATGTTAAGAAAAAAAAAAGAAGAAGATAGCAGGAGGGGAAGAATGAAGGGGAGTAAATCGGAGGGGGAGATGAACCATGAGAGACGATGGACTCTGAAAAACAAACTGAGGGTTCTAGAGGGGAGGGGGGTGGGGGGATGGTTTAGCCTGGTGGTGGGTATTAAAGAGGGCACGTTGTGCGTGGAGCACTGGGTGTTATGCACGAACAATGAATCATGGAACACTATATCAAAAACTAATGATGTAATGTATGGTGATTAACATAACAATAAAAAATTTTAAAGAAAAAAAAGAATACAATTGACTTTTGTCTATTGATCTTGTGTCCTACAACCTTGCTAAACCCCTGCATTGGTACTAGTAGCTTTTTGTAAGTTCCATTGGATTTTCCATATAAACAATCATGTCATTTGTGAATAAAGACAGTTTTACTTCTTCATTTACAATCTGGATGCCTTTTACTTCTTTTCCTTGACTGATGGCACTGACTAAAACCTCCAGTACAATGTTGAATGGAAGTGGTAAGAGCAAACATTGTCCTACATCTGAGCTTGGGTGGAAAGAATTCTTTTCCCATGAAGGTCTGATGTTAGCTGTAAGATTTTATAGATGCCGTTTATCAGGTTGAGGAATTCTCCTTTTCTAGTTTACTGAGAATTTTTTTAATCAGAAATGAATGTTAGGTTTTGTGAAATGGTTTTACTGAGTCTGTTGAGATTATTGTATGGTTTTTCTTTTCTAGTTTGTTTATATGATGATTTATATTGAAGGATTTCAAATGTTAAAACAATGTTGCATCCCTGAAATAAATTCCACTTAGTCATGATACATTACCCTTTTATATATTGTGTTTGATTTGCTAAAATTTTGTTTGGTATTTTTGCATCTGTTAAAGAGGGATTTTAACCTGTATTTTTCTTTTGTTTTAAATGTCTTTGTTCCGTTTTGGTATCAGGTTAATGCTGGCCTCATAGAATGAGTTGGGAAATAGTTCCGACTTTTCAGTTTTCTGGAAGAGTTTCTGTAGACTTGGTACTATTTCTTCCTTAAACGTTTGGTAGAATTCACTGGTGAAGCCATGTGGGTCTGGGGTTTTCTTTGTGGGAAGGTTTTTAACTGGAAATTTAATTTTAAAATGGATATGTGACTATCCACCTTATTATCTCTTTTTGAGTGAGCTTTATCAATTTGTGTCTTGCAAGAAATTTTATCGATGTGTTGACTTTATTGGCATAAAGTCAATAATGTTCTCATATTTTCCTTTTAATATCTGTAAAATCTCTAAAGATGTAATCCTCTTGTTACTAATATTGATAATTTGTTCTTGCTTTCTTTTTTGTCCTTATTAGTCTGGCTAGAGGTTTGTCAATTTTGTCAATCTTTTCAAAGAGCTGGCTTTTAGTTTTATTGATTTTTTTCTATTGTTTTTCTATTTTCTACTTCACTGATTTCCACTTTATTTTTTCTCTGCTGCTTACTTGGGGTTTAATTTGCTCTTCTTTTTCTATTTCCTTAATATGGAGGCTGAGGTTATTGATTTGAGAACTTTTTTCCTAATATAGGCTGTAAATTTCCCCCTACTGTAAATCCCACTGCTTTAGTGGCATTCCAGAAATTTTGGCATTTTCAATTTTCATTCCATTTAAAAAACTTTCTCATTTCATTTTTGACTTTTCTTTGATTCATGAGTTATTTAGAAGTGTTCTAGGTTTCAGATATTTGGGAATTTTGCAGAGATCCTTCTGTTATTGATTTCTAATATAATTCTATTTTGTTCAAAGAACTTACTTTGTATGAATCAAATCATCTTAACCTTATTGAGACTTGTTTTCTGGCCCAGAATATGGTCTATCTTGGCAAATGTTCTGTGTGTACTTGAAAAAGTATATTCTGTTGTTGGGTGGAGTGTTTTACAAATGTCAGTTAAAATGTTTGAAAGTAGGGGTGCCTGGGTGGCTCAGTCGTTAAGCGTTTGCCTTCAGCTCAGGTCATGATCCCAGGGTCCTGGGATCGAGCCCCGCATCAGGCTCCCTGCTCCTCAGGGAGCCTGCTTCTCCCTCTCCCATTCCCCCTGCTTGTGTTCCCTCTCTCTCTGTGTCTCTCTCTGTCAAATAAATAAATAAAATCTTAAAAAAAAGTTTGAAAGTATTATTTGCATTTTCTGTATCTTTACTTTCTGTCTACTTATTCTGTCAATAATGCAGATAGACATATTGAAATCTCCAACAATAATTCTGGATTTGTCAATTTATTCTTTTCACTCCTATCCATTTTTTTTCTTTGCTTCATGTATATTGAAATTCTGTTATTAGGTACATAAATGTTTAGGATTGTTATCTTGATGAATTGACCCCATTATCCATAGGAAATTACCTTATTCTATCCCTGGTAATATTCTCAGTTGTTTAATTTGTTTTTTCTGGGGGCGTCTGGGTGGCTCAGTCGTTAGTCGTCTGCCTTTGGCCCAGGTCATGGTCCCAGGGTCCTGAGATCGAGCCCCGCATCAGGCTCCCTGCTCGGCGGGAAGCCTGCTTCTCCCTCTCCCACTCCCCCGCTTGTGTTCCCTCTCTCGCTTGTCTCTATCAAATAAATGAATAAATAAAATCTTAAAATTTTTTTTCTCTGATAGTAATATAGCTATGCCAACTTTCTTTTGATTAGTATTAGCATAGCATATTTTTTAATTTTTACTTTAAATTTTTTATTGTTATGTTAATCACCATACATTACATCATTAGTTTTTGATGTAGTGTTACATGATTCATTGTTAGCATAGCATATTTTTTAAAGATTTTTCTATTTATTTTAGAGAGAGAATATGTGTGTGAGCGGGGGGAGGGGCAGAAGGAGAGGGAGAGAGAATCCTCAAGCAGACTCCCTGCTGAGTGTGGAGCCCAACATGGGCTTCTATCCCAAGATCCTGAGATCGTGACCACAGCCAAAATCAAGAGTTAGCCACTTAACCAACTGAGCCACTCAGGCACTCCTAGCATAATATATTTTTTCCATACTTTTATTTTTGACCTGTTTTTGTCTTCATATTTGAAGTAGGCTTCTTGTATACAGCATATAATTAGATCCTGGTTTTTAAACCAATTTTACCATCTCTGTCTTTTAATTGGTATATTTAGATCATTTCCATTGAATATATTTATTAACATAGTTGGGTTTAAATATATAATCTTATTATGTGTTTTCTATTTGTCTCTTGTGTTTTGCTTACCTTTTTTGCTTTTCCTGACTTGTTTTGATTAATTAGATATTATCTGATTCTGTTTTATCTCATTGTTTGCTTATTAGCTCTAACACTTTGCCTCTTAGTTTAGTTGTCACTTTAGGTTACATAGTATATAATTATAACTTATCACGGTCTATCTTCAAATGATATCATACTGCTTGACGTATAATATAACATTTCAATAGTTTACTTCCATTTTTCCCCTTTACCTTTGCGCCTCGTGTTATAATACATTTTACTTTCTCATATGTTATAAACCACATGCTACACTGTTATTAGTTTTGTTTAATTATAGATTTTAATAAAGAAACTTAAATAAAAAGAAAAAAATCATGTGTTTATGATAACCATGGAGTTACCATTTGTAATACTGATTTCTTTCTGTAGATCAGGTTTCTATCCAGTATCATTTTCCTTCTGACTGAAAATCTTTCTGTACCCTTTCTTGTAACCGGGCCTTGTTGCTGATGAAATTGGTTGGCTTTTACATGTCTGGAAAGTGTTTTGTCTTCATTTTTGGAAGATATTTTGGGAGCCATAGTATTCTGGGTTGACAGTTTTTCCTTTCACTACTTTAAAGATTTTGCTCTACTCTCTTCTTGCTTGCATTGTTTCTGATGAAAAATCCAATGTCATCCTTCCTTTGTTCCTCTGGATATAATGAGAATTTTTTTTGGTTGCTAGGAATTCTTTATCACTGGTTTGGAGAAGTTTGATTGTAATGTGCTTTGATATAATCTTCTTCATGTTTCTTGTGCTTGAGTTTGTCCCGCTTCTTTGATCTAAAGCTATTATAACATACTGCTTTATTCGGAAGAGGTACTAATGTCAAAAACTCATATAGATGAAATTAAAAAATAATGTTAAAAACTCATATAGATGAAATTTAAAAAGTTCTGAATGATACTACAAAATTGTTAATTTCATTAAGTAAAGACCAGTTCATTCCAGAATGTTTTAAAATTGTGTTATCATTTGGATAAAGATCACATAAATCTCCTATTACACATAGAAATCTTGTGGCTTAGCAGACAAGGAGTTGCAATAGTATGTTTTAAGCTAAAAGGTAAATAACAGGAGGATTTTCAAGAAGTGGTATAAGCTACATTTTGTCATGTGTTTTGAAGAGGAAGGCTGTAGTAATTAGCCACTGAGGCATTTTTCATCACATGAACCAGTTCAACAAGTATTCACAAGACCCTGGAGAAAGTAGTTTGACTTCACGTTACAAGATTCTTCCATTTATAACAATCTGGACCTTTATAAAAATTTTATTGCAGCAAGAAATCTTGATATTTTCCCATTTGGGAGTGAGGAAGGTAGCAAGAGTTAAGTTTTATTGAAAACCACCTAGAAGAACCACAGAATGAAATGGAACAGTATTGCCTCTTTCTCTCAATATAAGGTTGAGAGACCCTTTCTCTGAATCTTCTGCTCATCCTGAGAACCTTACTTTGGAAGAACAGCAAAGACTTTGTGAGCTGCAGTCTGATCATGTAGTCAAGATGAGGTTTACTGATCTGTCTCTGGACAAGTTCTGGCTTTCTGTGAAGGAAGAGGACCTTGTCATTCATAGGAAAGTAGCAAACATTTCACTGAAGTTTTCTTCTACTCATTTCATATGTGAGCAAGCTTTGACTTGTTTAAGAATCATGAGCTAGAATGAAAACTACCTCATTTTCATTAAAAATGAAATTCTTGCATGCTTATTTCAAGTTTGGTCCAGAATTGGGTAATTGTGCAATAGCAAAACAAGCACAAGTTTTATGTTATTTTATTCTTTATTTCTAGTTTCAAAAATAACAGTTTTTATGCATAAGTAGGTAGGTAAACGAGATTTTAAAAAGCTAACATACAATAATTTCATAAATACTAGGCTTATATTTGAGCTTAATTATGTTACTCAGGAAGAAAATTATTTTCTCATAGCTTTGTATAAAACTATATCTCACAATAGGGGTGCCTGGGTGACTCAGCTGGTTAACATCCAACTCTTGATTTTGGCTTAGGTCATGATCTCCAGGTTGTGAGATCAAGCCCCAAGTAGGGCTCCACGCTCAGTGCAGAGTCTGCTTGAGAGTCTCTCTCTCTTTCCCTTTGTCCCTCCCCTCACTTGTGCTCTCTCTCTAAATAAATAATAAATAAAATCTTTTTAAAAAAAACCTGTATCTTAAGATATATTTTTATTCATATTCTATTGACTTATCGTTTAGTAGCTGTACTAACTGCAATGTCAATAATTTTTATGTTGTAAATAATTGTTTACTAAATCAATTTGTAAATTTTGTGTAAATTAAATCAGCCAAGGCTGTCTTCAGTAAAAGTAAATTACATTTTTTTTTTTTTTTTTTTGGCTTAAGCCAGCTACTTAACAGAAATTTATTATGTTTGCCTTAGGTTGTTTTGATACTTATGAAAAGGAAAGTAAGATATTAATTTCAAGACAGGTAAACTTAACTTTTTTTTTCAAGAAAGTTTGGGTAAAAAATCATTTTAGTTTTAAATAGGGAAAACATTACAGCTTACCTTATCAGCTACTTTATGATAAACATTTAGGCCTTAGGAGTGGTAGCCACAAGAATGTGCCTTGCAGACACAGCTATGGGGATGTAACTGACCCAGGGTACTGCGCTCTGAACTCCATCCACTTGCTGGTGCTGAGGCCACGCCTCCTAAGACCTGCTCCCAGCCTGTGACTGAGTGGCAGGAATATGGGGCAGGCCCATCCCTGGATATCCTTCGACTCTCCTGACGGCTATTTGGGCTCAAAGACTCCAAGACAGCCTCACTGACCTTTCCTCATGCTTCACAGCAATCTAGGACACTTCCACCCAACCTTCCTTCCTTTCTCCTTCACACAAGGTCATCCGTGTTTCGTGGTCTGATTGTCCTCCCAGTCTTCCCAGTCTTTTTCTCGCAAAGGTGTTCCCCTAGTAAAATCCTTGCATGTTTAACCCTGTCTTGGTGTCTTGGAGGACTGGGACTAACACCCTGGATATGGTTTAAAAAATCAAGTAGGAAATAAAGATAAAAAGGAAAGCTAAATTTTCTCTACCTACACGACCAGCTTATGTTAGAGTTGTTGTCTTTTGTGGGGAGGAAGAATCACAAAAAGATTAGACTAATAATAAGTTATCCATAACTATTGACAATTGTTAATAGATTATTATATCTATAATTTACCAGTCACATTAACCTTCTATGATTTGTAGGTATACGAATATTTATGTAGGGGTACACTGAGACTTGAAAATTATTTCAAGAATTCCTCCAGGGTAAAATGATTGAAAACCAATACATGAGACTGTTTCTGACATGCTTCAGCTCAATCTTATTTCATTCCTTGATCCTCTGGGTGTTGTATTTTGTGTTGAGGCTGAAATATTCTGCTCCAACTTTGCAGTTCCAAGTAGCTGAGTCCACTCTGTGCTAACACAGAAACCTACCCTAAAGGCCATTTCCTGCCTGTTTCCTTTTTTTAAAAAAAAGAGATTTACTTATGCATTTATTTTTTTGAGAGAGAAAGAGAGAGAGTGTGAGAGCACATGTGCTCATGCAGGAGTGGGGCAGAGAGAGTCTTAAGCAGCCTTCCGGCTGAGCATGGAGGGGGGTTCGATCTCATGGCCCTGAGATCAAGGCCTGAGCCAACCCTGAGATCATGACCTGAGCTGAAACCAAGAGTAGTAGGCTTAACTGACTGTGCCAACCGGGCACCCCATGCCTGTTTCCTTTTACTTCTTCCTTTATGTGGGTTGTGGGCCTTTGATAGTCTAACTAGACTGCAGTTAAAAGGCCTGATTCTAGTCCTAGAGGGACTGCAAATTTTTGCAAGATTATTAAGACATAATTTATATACACGGACAATATGGGACTGCTCTTCACAGATTTAGGGGAGAAAAATAAGTATTTGGGTATTAAACATGGCAAAAATCCCAAATGCTATATTCAGCTCTCACAATCACAGCCAGGAAAAGGGCAAAGTATAGTATGTAAGAACATTCTGCATTGGAATCAATCTGCTTAAAACCTGTCTCTATCATTGACTAACTGTATGACCTTTGGCAAATTACTTTCTTTCTCCAGTTTCCTTATCTACAGAAATAGGAATAATAATACCTACTTAGAAGAATTAAAAGCAAAAATATTTGTAATGTGCTTAGCACTATACCTGGCACAGTGTAACCCTTGATAAAGGGTAGCTCTTATCATTAGCAAGAATGATATTGTTGTTACCTTAATTTTACTGATTGGCAAACTAGGGTTTAAAGTGTTGAGTAAGTTCTTCAGTTCATACAGTGGCAGGATAAGATTCTGTGAATTTTTTTTTTTCATCACTGTAACCTTAGTGGGGCGATGGAGTGAGGGGGAATCTTGGTTTATTTAATTCAGGCACTTAACAGAACATGATCACAATAGCCAACACTTAAAAAGTTCTGTATTACCTCTAAAAGTATGTTTGTAACTCTTGGAATAAACAACATTTTAGGGGTAATAAGGAGAGGAACTGGAGAGAAAAAATATATACTTTTAAAGATTTATTTATTTGAGAGAGAGAGAGAGAGCACAAGAGAGGAGAGAGAGAACCTCAAACAGACTCCCTGCTGCATGCGGAGCCTGACCTGGGCTTGATCTCACAACCCTGAGATCAAGACCTGAGCTGAAACCAAAGTTGGATGCTTAACCGACTGGGCCACCCAGGTGCCCCAAGAGAAAAATATTTTGTACTTGCTACTCATTCACCAAAAATAGATGATTTGATAACTGTGAACTCAAAGGTTTCTGGACATCTAGGTAAGAATTTTTCTCAAAACATCTGGACTCAGGAATCAGGCTGATCCAATATTGCTGTTTTCTAAACTGAAACTTAGAGAAGTAGTTGTTAGAATTACCTTTTAGAAGTGTCCAGTTTTATTTCAACTTTATAATGCCCCAGATTTACTTGTGCTAATGAAAGCCTTTCTGCATACTGGCAATCTATTCTAAAACTACTTAAATGAAAAGGTTACATCTGCCAATGATGGTAAGATCATCATTAATCAATTTTGTAACTTAAAAAAATAGCCTCCCCTCCCTGTTTCGCCTTCTGATCCAGCATTACTTTAGGATTTATTTCAGTTCATATTTTCAGACTACATCCGCTATCAGCTACAGAAAAATGAAAGACCCTAAACCTCAAACAATATCCAAACCAGCTATTATATCTTATGAACACATTTTTATAGCTGACTTTTTATATTTATAGTTGGTAGAAAATTGTTTTGAACCAAGGAATCATTTATTTTAAAAAAATATATCTACATAAAGACTTTAATAATAAGCCTTTAATGTGATATTACCTCATGCCTTTAACATTAATAAAACAAAGATTTTTCCTGATATAAAATAAAATGGCATTTGTTTGGGATCAAGCAATGAAGCTCTTTCACTCAGGAGATCACTAACTGGCTTAACTGGGTATGTATTAATGTTACAATAATCAGTTTCTTTTTATAGTACTTTCTTGACATATCGACATGTTTTAAAAAGTCACCAGTGTAACAATAAAATACTTATGATGAGCTATTGAAAGAAATCTGTAGAGTACCATACAAAGTATTTCCTTTAGAATTTGATTTAGAAATCACTTGTGGGCTTAAAATATGGCTTCTCTAAAAATATCTTTTATTATGTGCATTCTGTTAGAAAAATATTATGAACAGTTTGGTAACTTTGACAAGTTCCAGTTCCTAAAAATAATATCTTCCAGTAATATCCTAGTGCTGTCAAAGACTATGGTCACCGAAAGATTTCTGTTTTTGCTTATAGCATTACTACTGCATGTAAAATTTCATTGCCTTCCATTTAGGAATATTACTTTTTTTTTTTTTTAAAGATTTATTTATTTATTTGTTTGAGAGAGAGAATGAGAGATAGAGAGCATGAGAGGGAAGAGGGTCAGAGGGAGAAGCAGACTCCCCACTGAGCAGGGAGCCCGATGTGGGACTCGATCCCAGGACTCCAGGATCATGAATTATAATTGCTTATAAAACATTTCTGAAAAAATAATAGCATTACAATGAAAAGTAATATCCTATTTGCCATAGAATAAACAATGAAATTAAAGAGTAGTACAATTAAATTTAATCTAGGTGGGTCTTAAATTAAGACACAGCAGTTTGGCAATGTGTCAGACAAAACAGAATCAAGAAACCAGGCATAAACTAGTGATCACAAGGAGAATACAGTGCATTTGAGACTCTCACTTGCAGTCATGGATATAACCTTTAGGCATATTGGCTTAAGGTTGTCTCTAACATTATCATTGCTGAGGCTTCTCATGTCTTAACATATTTTTGTTTAGTTTTAATATAGTGGCCCACTCAGAAATCCTAAACAAGCTAAAATCTCAACAGATTTGAGATTGCAATTTTAAGATTTGATAATATTTTTAAAGCATTAGGGTTATAATGATACATTCATTTTTCAAAACCACTTAAAAGGAATATTGAAATCAATAAATAGTAATGTTTATGTTTCATTGTGTCTCTATGTTAAAATGTATAATTATTTTTAAACAATTTAATTTCACCAAGAGGACTTGACAGAAATTTTTGGCCAATTGAATTATGTTCTCTAGGATACAAATCCGCTATAGAAAAAGAAAATTACTTAGCATTTTCAGGAAACTTTCTTCATCATTGAAACAAATGCATGTTGAGTTTTTCTTAATTGAAAAATATAGTTTATATTTATAGTTAAATAGAAAGTCTATGAAAATTTGATACTGGATAACCTTATATTAACAAACCAATATCTTATTGGTCTGTTTCTCAGGTGCTTGACATTCTTATTTCTGATTAGCATTTTTCAAAACATAATGATGTTTCAATGTCTTTGATATAAAAAAAGCTGGTCAGACTTATTTTCTTAATAAAATTTGCTCAAAGATCCATAAGGAATAGAATCTATTAGTAAATCCAATCCAGACTTTTACAAAATAATTTGTATAGTCCTTCATCTTTCTCTGTTTAACAATTTGATCTCTCATATGATCTCTGGTATGCACAAGACTGTTTGCTTTTAAGTCATTTTTGCATTTGCAAAATGCATTTGCATTTTCCGTCATTCTATAGTGAGGTGTCTTGTTTCACTACTAAAGTATAAAAGCAGGGACTATTCATAGTGAGTAAGAGCGTAGCTTCTGGGGCCAGACTCATACTCCTTGCGTTCAAATACTATTTTTGCCACTTAATACTAGTTGTGAGGTTTTGATCAAGTTACTTAATATCTTTGTGCCTTGGTTTCCCCAACTCTGAAATGGGAATGATAAGAATTCTTACTTGGAAGCGTTATAGAAGGTATTAAATGTATTAATATGGGCCAAACATTTAGAACAGTATCTGGAAACTAGTGAGGTTGAAAAAACTCTGAGCTATTATGAACATGAATATTTATTCCTACAATATTTTATTTCCCAAGATACTGACTCAGCTGGCTAGGAAAAAATGAATCTTAATCAGTATCTCTAAATTTCCTGATGGTTCCAATAAACTGTATGTTTTTCATACAAGTGATGACAGCCCTGTGTGACCTTTCTTTCTGTTCTTTGTTCTTGACAAAACTCTGCATCTTGTGTACTTGCTGATCTTTCTTTCTTTCTTTTTTTTTTTTAAGATTTTATTTATTTATTTGACAGAGAGAGAGACACAGCGAGAGAGGGAACACAAGCAGGGGGAGTGGGAGAGGGAGAAGAAGGCTTCTCGGGGAGCAGGGAGCCCGATGCAGGCCTCGATCCTAGGATCTTGAGATCATGACCTGAGCCGAGGGCAGACGTTCAACAACTGAGCCACTCAGGTACCCCGCTGATCTTTCTTTCTTTCTTTCTTTCAAGGGGAGAGATATTGATATCAGTTAAATTCTGTCCCCCTAAAAAGATATATTGATGTTCTAATCCCAGTGCCTCCGAATACTATCTTATTTGGAATTAGGGTCCTTGCAGATTTAACCAGGTTAAGGTGCAGCCATTAGGGAGGCCCCTAATCCAGTATGACTGATGTCCTTGTAAAAAGGGGAAATTTGGACATGGAAACACAGAAGGAAGAAGTGTGAAGATGGCCATGTGACTGGAGTCATGCGTCTATACATCAAGGAATGCCAAGGATTGTTGGCAAACACTAGAAGCTAGGAAGAGGCAAGGAAGTATTCTCTTCTGGAGCCATCAAGGAACATGGCCCTAGGTTACCTACATTTTGGACTTCTAGCCTCCAGAACTGGGAGACAATCAACTGTTGTTTTAAGCCACCCGGCTTTTGGTACTTTGTTATAGCCGCTCAAGGAACTAAATACAAGTATTGTAGAGATTTACCCACTTTCTGATTACTTTTCCTCCTATCTAAGTAAAAACTGAGGGGGCTGCAATTAATCATCTCCCCCTGCCTTTTATTTTTTCTTGAGGATCATATACTCTGGATTTGGAGAAATGAATACAAATTTCTAGATGTAAAAGAGTTAGTAGAATTATTTTTGACCAGTGAATGTAAAACAAGCTGATGAATCGCAAGCAATGTCACACACAACAAGGTGCTTGGGCATTTTGTATCTTATATCGTTTTATATCTTTTTACTGATACACCCTTCAAGGACTATCTTTGTTAAAGTCTTTTTTTTAGAAAATGAACACCGCTATCTCTAAAATGATCTATTTTTATATTCTGGGAGACAAATGAACCTGTAAACTAAGTTGTCCTTAGCTCCTTAAGTGCCCACCACAGTCATAGAACTACACAGTGGTTGAATTAGCAAGAAATTAACAGATCATGTAGTTCAACTAATTTGTTTCTCAGAGGAAGAAACTGAGGTCAAGAGAGGTTAAGCAATTTAGACTTCTAGCTTTCTTTTCTGCATCGTATCACGAGGGACTTAAACACAATTTAAATCACATTTCAGAAGTCAGATTTTCTGGACTTTTTTGTATTGTCTTCAGAGTTTGTAGCATAGTGGCCTACTAAAGAGATAACTGTTTATTGGAGATAATGCTTATTTGTCAGTTATCTTGAAGCTATAAATAATCTTGCTACTAATAGTTATATGGAATGTGGTTGTATATGACTGACCTGCCCTTGTTACGGGCCTAACATCTTGCAGTCAGTACATGCGATGTCTACACTGTTTTCTACAGGCAGAAGCTTTTCTTAGGGTGGGTGAGGGAGAAGGGGTATTTCTAAATGAGGCATCAAGAGAAACTGGTCCTGAGTTTCAGAAGCACCTGGGTATTTTTAGTATGACCTCATATCCCACCATAGCTGATTTTGGGAGTGCAGAATGAGGAGGTAATGAGAAAGAGCAACAAATCAAAATAAAAAAAGAATCTGAGATAAACTGCTAAGATTTAAAAAAGAGAAAAGGCATAACATCTTTAATAAATGACTTTGTCTAGAGCTATTAGTCAATTTAGAGTTCACAGATTCTCCCTATAGTTAATAGTTTCATTAATATTTACTTACCTACAGTTACTTAGAGATCTCTCTTCATCTTCAAATAGCATTCACTTCAAATAATATTATTAAATTTACTTTCTGCAAGAAATCATGCTAATCACTTTACAGGTGTTGCTTTTTTTAATGCAACAAAACTCCATGAAACTACCATAATTATCCTCAACTTACTGTAATGAAAAGGAAGTTTAGAGTTTAAACAACTTGCCTAATGTTGCATTGCTAGCAAACCCTGGCCAAGATTTAGACTTACCTCGAACTCTGATGGGCATTTCCACTCACTGTCTAATCACAGGGTTGATAGAATCCCTAACTGGGCATTTTTCCTGTCTCCCTGCTGTTAGGTAACATATGGGCCCTCCTGCTGGTTAAGAACTTGGGTCATTCTCTTCATCTGGGGACAGCTTTCAGTAGAATCCTCTCTTCCTGCAGGCCCCAGAGATTTGCTCTGCTTACTTTTCTTTTTTCCAGCTGTCCTTACTGATTCTCCCACCTGCGATTCATCATCTACTAGAATCCTGGAGGAGAATATAGATCCCCTCTTTTCCTCTTCCTGTTGTTTCTGAATTAAAAAAAAAAAAAAAACCCTCCAAGTTTTTAATGAGAATCTCACTAGCAACTTCAAGTTGTAATCTAATAATATTAGCAATGCTTCTGTTCTTCACTTAGTAAAAGCTTACTTTCGCTATTGCTGTTAAATTTGCTGTTTGTAATTACTTTTGCATATGTTTTTAGGCACTTCTATGGCAATGAGTCGAATTTCGTTTTGACTCATAGTTATGATTTCTTATAAGGCCCTTGCTCTTTTCTGCAGGCTTGCATCTGCCCTGATTTATTGTGCTAGGGCTTATACGTGAAAGATACTAAAAGATATTAAAGATCACATGTATCAAGACTTGCAATTTAAGACATAAGCCGAAGAGGAGAGACCTGAATATTAGGAATTTCAGAAAAAGCTCTCCTAATAGCCCATCTTGACTTTATTGAGACTGATGTTTATTGAGTATTTAATATTTGAAATGTTTTCCATACAAAAGGCCTATGATGATGATTATCCACATTTTACTGATGAAGAAGTTGAAGCACAGAATCTATCCAAGAATATCAGTAAGTGATGAACCTAAGATTGAAACCAAGGTCTGTATAAGGTACGTTAAGTGGCTTCTCACAAATGCACTTTATGAACACAAATCATGAGTGTTATGTAAAGAACACATTTCATTTTCTACATTTTTTTATCCTGCAATTCTCTTGAATCTTAATTTGTTTTCATATCTATAGTATTGCTTGATGCTCTTGAAAAATGGATCTTGAGATGCCTGGGGGGCTCAGTCAGTTGGGCATCTGCCTTTGGCTAGGGTCATGATCCCAGGGTCCTGGGATCGAGTCCCACATCAGGCTCCCTGCTCAGCGGGGAGCCTTCTTCTCCCTCTCCCTCTTCCCCTTCCTCGCTCGTGCTCTCTCTCTCTCACAAATAAATTTAAAAAAAAACTTAAAAAAAAGAAAAATGGATCTCACTTTATTCTGAAAAGTCTACAATTAAGTAATAGATTAAAGGTTTTGTTAAGTGTGAATTTCTAAATTTAGTCATTGCAAGGCTCGTTGGTTGGCTAATTCTTTTGAGGTCCTTGGTTTAAATTAGTATCTCTAAATTTAAACTCTTTTATTTATTTATTTTTTTAAAAGAGTTATTTATTTATTTAGAGAGAGAGACTGTGCTCATGAGTGGGGGAAGAGGTAGAGGGAGAAGGAGAGAGAAAATCCCCAGCAGACTCTGTGCTGAGCCTGGAGCCTGCCACAGGGCTCCATCTCATGACCTGAGACCACAATCTGAGCGGAAACCGACTGAGCCACCCAGGTGCCCCTAATTTAAACTCTTTTAAAAACTCATACTTGCCATTTTTCTTCTGAATTCCTTGGTAAATACAAGTACATAATACATATATAATAAAACTTTGGTTATATCATCAACTTTACAGTCCTGTTCTTATAAGCTTTACCAGGTGAAACCTCCTTCTTTCTACAATTAAGGGTTGATTTTGTTGTTGTTGTAATTTATGTATTAAGCCCTTAAAAGACATCAAGCATTCTGAGTGAATTAATATGTATATAATATATATTGTATTTTATGTATATAACTTGAACTAGCATGTCTATTTTTTGGAAATACCGGACTAACAACAAGAGCTTCCAACACTGACAGGATGATAGGCATGAAGGGATTCCACAGTGAAGAGCCCAAGCACCCCCCAGCGTCTGCCACCAGGTGTAACTCAGAGAATGTTCAAGGGCTGCAATGTGGTTGGCTCTCCCCTCAGGGTGACTCTTTGAGGTTTTTAAATGCCTCTCCCAATACCAAAGCTTGAAAGGAAGCTGATAATGGCCTAAGAGAATGCTGGAGTAGGAGAATAAAAGAATGGTGGGCTCAGGCTAAGAACACTGAGGATTACTGTCTCTGAAGGCTTTCTGGCGTGGATGTGGTAGGACAGGAGGAATAGGGCACCTGGGGAATCCTGGAGTGGGGACGAGGGGTCCCCAGAGGATCAGAGCCGAGACTAGCCTTTATGCTGTGTAAGCACAATCATGACTTCCTCAAGTGAAAAAGGAAGCTAATTAGACCGACATTGTAGTATATTATAAATAAATATGTGTAAGTCTTTGTATCAGTCAGGGTTCAGTCAGAGAACCATTAGGATATATCTGTAACAATCAGATTTGTTACTGGGATGTGACTTTATGTGATTCTGGGAACTGGTAAAACAGTCTCTCTAAAGTGGTTGTCCTGGCATCTGATCTGGATTTAGAGTCCACAAGGCGGGCAGTCAGGGAGAGAAGATGGAAGATAAGTGGGGGAGCCCAAGAACAAGCTAGAGCCACAACACGAGCTGGAGCCCACAAGGAGACTCAAACCTGTGTTAGTTCTTTCTGTGACCTTGAGGGTATGGGTGTCCTATAGAAGCTGGGATGTTTGTTGTGTAGCTAAATCCACACCAGGGTCCGGAGCTGGAGGACGTGGAGGAGGGTCCAGTGGTGCAGTGGCCAGCTGGCGGCTGCTTCCCACCAATGAGGAGAGACAGCAGATAAATGATAATGTGTGTGAGCTACAAAAATGGCTGCCACTTCACTTTCACCATCCAAACCTCACACAGGAATGTCTCCTGGTGTTCATGCTGACCAGAAGCATACAGGAGAATTCTGGGAAATGTAGTTCAGCCTGGCCAAGCCGACACATTGCAAAACTACCACAGTCTCATTGCAGAATAGTGGTTCAGTCATGTACAATAATCTTCTGTGAGCTTTGAAGAACCACGTGTTAAAACAACCAAAGACAGCTTTAGGTATTTATGTAGAGAGATACTTACATGGAGTGGATTCTGGCTATTCTGCTTAAGAGTCTGGTGCCCCAAGTAGGTAAAACCAGACAAACATCACTTCTTAGAGAATTTTATCGTGGTGAAGAAATGCCTATGTAATGTTACCTTGCACAACCACATACACTTGGTTACTACCTTCCCAGAGGTTAAAACCACAAATTAAATGTAGATTTTTTCATAAGTGCACAAAAATTAACTAGCAAAGTGAAAATGACTAGATAAAATTCTTCAGTATTTATTGACATGTAACCATGAGGTTGAAAAACTCCTCTATACATGAAAATGAGAACAGTCACATAATATATCCCATTAAACCCAAACAAAACGTATCCTCTACTCAACTCCTGCTTAGCAGGATCTGGAAATGACTGGGCACCCTAAAAGCAATACATGATGGGAAGTAGGAATTGAAAGAGACAGTGGTCTTAACTGGTTGTGATTTACATTTCTCGTTTTGCAAATTCTACAAAATCATATAAACATGTGAAGCCGTTGCCAAGTCTCTTTGGAATGTGAAAGTGAAGTATACAGGAACTTAAGCTTCTTTGTGTGTAGGGTAAATCTGCACACGGGCCATGCTTTATTATGATTGACTGTGAGACCCCCAAGATCACTGCCTACACTACTTAGCACGGTTATTAGCATATACTCATCTCTTATTAAATGTATGTTGAAGGGAGAATAAAATGAACAAGGGGGGAGGAGAGAAGGAGGACGGTAGGTAGGGAAGAAAGAAGGAAGGAAGAAAGCAAAGCAAAGGAAGGAAGGCAGGAAAGTAGGAGAAGAAAGAGCAAGGAAGATAAAGGAGAGAAATGTACAAGCTAACTGAATCGATCAAAGACAAAAACAGACTAGAATCCAGGTACACTAGTCAGTTCTTGAAGAAATCAAATAAAACTACACATGTGTTTCGTAGACTTATACTTGGTAATTCATGATTATAAAAATATTAGAGGGCGCCTGGGTGGCTCAGTCGGTTAAGTGACTCCTTTGGCTCAGGTCATGATCCTGGAGTCCTGGGATCGAGTCCCACATCGGGCTCCCTGCTCGGCAGGGAGTCTGCTTCTCCCTCTGACTCTCTTCCCTCCCGTGCTCTCTATCTCTCATTCTCTCTCTCTCAAATAAATAAATAAAATCTTTAAAAAAATATATTAGAAACATACTTTATCATAGAAATGTTCATTGCAACCTGGTGTAGAAAAGTAATATTTGCGTTATTAAAATTAGTGTTTTGCTTTTCAAAAATACCTTATTCAAAAGAACATTTCCATGGATCTTTAGGGTCTTAATGAAGATTTATTTTTGAAAATTCTGATGTCTAGTATTTCATTGGTTAGTGCTCAAATATAAACAACATCAGGGGTCAGGAATGATCAGTTTGGAGTCTCTGGATCCCAGAGAGCCAATGGCTACAACTCAGGTTCTAGAACTCAGGTGGTCCATGGATTTAGATGAAAAAAATTAACAAATTTCCATTAATTTCTAGCTGTAATCTACCATTTCTTTCACATCTTAAAACATTATTATGAAAAGCTGTCCATAGGTTTCCAGGGTCTCATGGGCAAAAAAAGGATTAAGAAATCTGCCTCTTGCAAGGACAAAATGTCTCCCTTCATTGCAGCATTTTTTTTCTGGTTAGTATTCGAGAAACGCTAATGGAAAATAATGGGGCTTACAGGCATAGTACACAAGGTGGCAGTACATCATAACTTATTTTTCCAAATCAACTTCCCTCATTCTTGGCCTTATCTGAATGCTAAGTGTAAACTGTAAGATAATTAGAATGTAATACATTTTCAAAAAATGGCTTTCGATTCTTTTCAGCCTACCCTTCTAGTTTATATTAGTATGCTCTTTTTTTGTGCAATATGCAGCAAACATAAAAGAAAAGTCTCTCAGTTTGAGAAACACAGTAAGAAATTAAGCTATTTTCAGAGTTTTCTCTAAATATGTTTCCTAAAAAAAACCAAAAAACAAAAAACCAAAAACAAGAACAGCAACAACAAAAAACGAACCACGCTTATGAAGAAAGACTTTTTTCTTACTATTACTGTGCTCTTATTTATACAAATATGGTCTATGTGCCCAAGGGGTAATTGATGAATTACATAAAACCTTTCTTACCAACACACACCATTTATAATCACATACTCTCCCTAATTTAAATTTGTGATTTTTTTTTAAGTGAAAAAGAAGGAGAGGGGAGGTGATCTTCCCCTCTTTGATGGTGTGATCTTTGGTGGAGGAGTTGCAAAATGGCTAGAATTCCTCATTCCTCCATGAAGAGGCAGAGTCTGTTTCTCTAGCTCTTGACTCTGAATTGTGCTTTTGATGTGATTTGGCCAGTAGCATATGGCAGAAGTGATAGTGTTCTGCTTCTGAGCCTGTGCTTCAAGACACCTCGAATGCTTCCTTTTGCCATCTCCTTCCAGGACTAGGGACTGGGCTTGCTTGCCTCTGTATCTTATGAGAGAACATGCTTGGAAGAAGCTGCTGGAAGGATGAGTCCTGGGGAGCAGAGAGGAGTTGCAGCAGCTAGATAAAATCTCAGAAAAATGAGACTCCAACCCATAGCCAGTCTACCTCCAAACAAGACAGGCTAGGTGAGGCCAGGAGAATCCCACAGCCTGGCCCTGCCCTGTGCCTGACTTGAGTTGTAGGAGCAATAAATGCTTATTGTTTTTAGCCACTGGGTTTTGGAGTGGTGCTTTATGCAGCATTGTGTGTAAAATAGGAACTGTTACAAACTATTATTTATTACTGACTGAACACAAGCCCATGACCAATTCAAATGGTATCTTTTACAAAATATAGAACTGTGAAGTATCTGTGACTTAGCATTCTATTGCATTAGAGATTTTGGCCCTTGTGGCATTTACTGACAGTGTCTAGCCATTTAGTACATCTAGTTTAGACTTTAGCTATAGAAAATAAGGGTATGGGGTACTTGGCTGGCTCAATTGTTAAGCGTCTGCCTTCGGCTCAGGTCATGATCCCAGGGTCCTGGGATCCAGCCCCGCATCGGGCTCCCCGCTCGGCAGGAGGCCTGCTTCTCCCTCTCCCACTCCCCCTGCTTGTGTTCCCTCTCTCGCTGTGTCTCTCTCTGTCTAATAAATAAATAAAAACCTAAAAAAAAAAGAAAAGAAAAGAAGGGTAAAAGAAGAAATTGATTATGCATATGGGCAGGAGACTGTTATGGATGAATGTTTGTGTGTACCCTCCCCACCCCATTCATATGTTGAAGCCTTAACTCCCAACGTGGCTGTATTTGGAGATGAAGCTTCCAAGGAAGCAATTGAGGTAAAATAAGGTCATAAGGGTGATACTCTGAAAGGATCGATGTCTTCATAAGGAGAAATACCAGAGATCAAGCTCTCTCTTTCTCTCTCTCTCTCTCTGTCCCAACACAAAGAAGAGGTCATGTGAGCACACAGCAGGATGGCAGAGGCCTAAAACCAAGAGGAGACACTCACAGTGAGATGGACCTTGCAGGTACCCTCATCTTAGACTTCCCAGCCTCCAGAACTGTAAGAAATACGTTTTAATTGTTTAAGCCCTGCAATCAGTGCTATTTCGTGATGGCAGTCTGAGTTGACTAATACAGAATGGAAAGGCAAAATAGGGGGAAAATTATAGTAACTAATAACGACTGCTTCTGAGCAGTCTAAAGACTTAACAAATCTAATTTCCTATAGTCCCCCACAACAACCCAGGGAGGGAGATACTCTTACTAGCGCTGTCATTATTTTTACAGATGAGAAAACCAAGACAAAGAAAGTGTAAGTAGCATGACCAAGTTCTGATGGTTAATAAGTGGCAGACTTGGACTTTGAATCGAAGATGTCTCTCTCTAGAAGCTGTACTCTAAATGGCTATTTTCGACTCCTAAGAAGAAATGAGCAGTGGCAAATAAGGCAGGGAGAGAAAGAGGAAGGAGAAAATGATATACAGGGTGAGCTCGGTACTGATGATCGGAACCTGTTGTCTCTCGGGGCAGCTTTCTCTGACTCAGTTTACTCCTGAGGGATACATCTCAAAGCTGATGGGTCCCTGGAGCCCCCAACTCGGTGAGAGAGCTTGGCTATGGAGATTTGCACAGGACTTTTAGATACGTTCTGCATTTTTTCTTCCATTGTTCTCACAGACTGAATTGCTAAACCTCTTTAGGACCCCTTGGGCCCCCAACCCTGCAAGCTGGCTTTGGGCAGAAATATAGTCATGTCAGCACTACCAGACTAGATGATAAATTCTGTGTGGTCTGGTACATGATACACGGCCCCATATGGCAAGCTCTTTGTTGAAAATATAAACAGGCATGTTTTACCATAATAAAGCAAAACTCTAGGTATACTTATAGGCATGAATTAGATGGTATTTAAAAGCATTTATCTAGCATTGCTCCATATTGAATACATACAGGATGAATTTACCAATTGCTCATGTTATTAATTCTACCTAAGAGGTGGAAGATTAACTTGATGCTGATTAGGTTGCCAATACTTAATTTGCTAAGGAAAACATCTGAAATATGGCTAGGACTCCTCCTGGCCAGAGAAGGAGCAAGAAGGTCTTAAAAATTCTTTAGCACTCAGTCAGGCTAGCTAGAGAAGACAGGACCCACAGAGCAAATTAGCCTCCATGCCCCCAAGGGCCCTTCGGCCCCAGAGCATGTAGAAAAGAAGCAAGAGAATTTCCATACTCATTGAGGTATGTGAGGAAGTTCTGAGAATTGAGAACCACTGTGGCCACCAGAGGGTCCCTATTTTTAGGGAGAGAAGGGACACTGTTGTGATAGTCTGGCAAGGTTTAGAGCACCAGTCTGAGTGAAGAGCAAGAGCAAGTTGGGGACAGTGTGGAAAGTGGGGAGACCATGAACTGACTGTACAAGAGAATTGCTTCCTTGAGTCACACCAGCCTCTGATGCCTCAGCAGCTCATGCAGTAGGGACAGACAGCATGCCAAGCTGCGATCAGAGAAGCTGCAGCTCAAAGGAGGTCAGTAAAGATGAGAGGCCAATGCATAGATCAGATGGGTGCCCTACCACCTTTCAGGACATTATGTAAACTTCTTTCTGGATCTAGACCCCCATTCTGGGGAAAAAGAGGGAGGGGGAGAACATGTAGAGGGGCTGCTGTCCAGAAATGACACTTGGAGTTTGAATGGACGGACTGCATTTCCAAGAGACCAGGAGGTACTCAGGAAGCGATTATATTGCTTTTAATCGGCTAATGTCGATGTTCTCATTTCCCGCCTCCCCTCCCCAGGCCCAGTCAAGTGAAATAAGGAATGGATGGGCAAACTGAGCTTTGTTAGAGACCACAGAAATGTCTGCCCTGACGAACTGTGACTATAAACAGTAAAGCTGCTACATGTCTAAAACAAAAGTTACTTTCCTACCAAGAATGCAGTCCGCTACATATTAGGAATAGGTGTGTATGTTGCGACATTTCTCTGTTCTTACAAATTCTTTCTGCTGTTCACATTACACAACATTGAGGGAGATTCTAATCAGAGGAAAGGGAGTATGAAACTAGCGGTTTGCACGTCTAAGTCAACATTTGAAAAGGTACCGATACATTTACATTATGGACATGAAAACACAAAATGCAACTGGAGGTCACTAAATAATATATTCATACAGTCATCTATTGCTACATAACAAGGCATTCAAAACGAAGTGGGTACAAATAACAGTATTTACCGTCTCATGGCTTCTGTGGCTCAGGAGTTCAGAGAGGGCATCGTTGCAAGGCTAGCCTCTGCTCGCCATGCCTGGGGCCTCAGCAGGATGACATCACGGCAGGAGGGATGGGATCATTGAAGGCTTGACTGAAGCCAGAGGACACAAGGTGGCTCTCTCTCATGGTGGCAAGGTAGCGCGGGCAAGCTGCTTTCCCCACAGGGCTGCCTGAGGGTCCCCAGGACATGGCAGTTGACTTGCCCCAGAGGGAACAATTCATAGGTTCAACGAAGGAGTTGTAATTTTTAGAACCTGTCTTCAGACGTGCCACAGCACCACTTTCTACAGTATTCCACTGGCCACACAGAGCAGCCTGATTCTGTGTGGGAGGAAACTACATAGGATACTGTATTAGTTATGCATTGCTTCACTATGAATTACCGTCACACTCATCAGCTAAAAGCAAGCACATTTATTATATACAGTTTCTGTGGGTCAGGAATCCAGAAGCATCTTCGCGGGCTGGTTCTGGCTCACGGTCTCTCCTGAGGTTACCGTCAATCTATCGCCCGGGGCTACAGTCTTCTGAGGTTTGACTGGGGCTGAAGAACCTGCTTCCAAGCTTCCTTGTTTGTTGGTAAGCTGCAGTTCCTTGCCTTGTGGGCCTCTCCACAGGCTGCCTGAACGTCCACGCACTGTGATAACGCAGCAGATGGCTTCTCCCACAGTGACTCATGTGGAAGACAGAAAGAACCCCAAAAAGCCCCCTTCCACTAATCTTGGAAGTGACACATTATACTATTTCCTATTGCTGCTTACCACAACCTCAGTGACTTAACCAGCACAAATTTATAATCCAGCATAATCTCTCCATCTCAAGATTTTTCACTCAATCCCCTCTGCAAAGTCCCCTTTGCTGCATAAGGTAACAATTCAACATGCACAGGTTTAGGATTTGAGGATTAGGATGTGGATGTACCTGGGGAACCATGACCCTGCTTACCCCACATACCATCACTTTGCCATATTATACTGAGCGCACAGACCAAACTTGGTACAATGCAGGAGATGACTATGCCTGGGGGTGAATACTGGGAGCTGGAGAGCATTGGGGGCCATTTTGGAGGGTGACTACCACATTTTTATATGACTGTTATATAACTTTGTAAATTGCTAATTACTGCTTCGAAATACAACACTGAAATAACAATGTTATACAGTTATTAGCATTTTGTTTTTATGAGATTGAGAATGGTAATGATGATAAAATCACAATAGCTACCATTGTTTGGGGTGCCTAATTGGTGCTGGGCACTGTGCTAAGCATTTTACATAAATCTCAATGTTATATAACATCTTGAGATACGAGATCAATATTTTTATCATTTATAATGATTAAAGATACAAAGAAACAGGTACAGAGAAGCTCAAGATAAATGATTTCAATATGTTCACACAGTCAGAGTTGGTACAGAGAGAGTCTGAATCTAGTTTGGGCAAGTATTAGGATATGTGGGCTCTAGTCCCTCTTTGCTGCTAACTTCCCACGATCCTATGTAAGTGACTTCAGTGCTCGTGACCAGGTTTTTCTTATCGTCATTACCTGGACTTCAGATTCCTTAACTATCTGATCCTGAAAGAGTCAAGAATCACAACCATTCATGCCATTTATTATCAACCTACAGATGGCACTTTTGTATAACCAGGAGTTCAACATGCGTCTAGACGCTCAATTTCCAAACTTACACCAAGACAATTATATCTGAAAATTAAGTCCTCACATACTTAAATAGAACATCAGTGTCTTGGCTATAGCAAAGTAGAAGGAAGGAAGTAGCCACATGTAAAGATTTTCCAAGTGAATTCTTATCTAGTCATGTAACCCACCCCCTGAGACAACATAAAAAAGATCCTTTACACTGGGGCATATCCTCAGTTTGCCAGATATTTAGAAAAGTCCATTTTGTGAAACACCAAAGTTCTATCCAAGGGAAAGGGAGAGAATAATTTCTGGTACCCTATTTTCTTTTTCTCTTTCCTTTCTTCCTATTTATGTCTAGGGTCTTTTCCATAACAAATATTCACATCTCCTTAATTGGCTGTCTTGAATAGCCCATTAGAACATGTCTGGAAAGTAATATTAATTTTCAGTGATCCTATTATATCCCCACACATTATCCCATCACTAAAGTGGTACCATAGGGCTCAGGATATGTAGTTGGAGGTATCCTGGAAGAATTGTTATAAAGAAAAGCGTGCCCAGAGTTCATTATTTCAACTTGGACACAACAAATAAAAGTGATCTGCATCATGGTGGGAAGAATGAATGCTACAGATAGAGAGAATTATTAAGCAATGTATCATCTGACCCTGGACTTCTGTGTTACTAGGAGAGGGGGTACTCCATCTGGCACATTTTAAAGTTCCAGGTGTTAAGCGCCATTGATTGTAAGAACTCTGAAGTTAGGCCCCTCTGGTTTTCAAAGCCAAATGTGATGTGGATTTGCCTTCCCAGTGTGGGTCCCCCATGCCTTGGGTGCCCGGTGTGGGGTCTGCTCCTCTCCCTGTTCTGTGTCCATGGCATCCCTCCCATGGATGGTCCCTCAGGTCAGCTTGGCTTGACCATGTCTCTGCCCTTCCTAGCTTCTTCACAGTGGCCTCTTCTCTGCATTTAGCTGTGGAGAGTCTGTTCTGCCGGTCTTTAGGTCATTTTCTGGTTTATTTACACTGACGTGGGTGCCATCTCATTGTATCTCGGGGAGGAGGTGAGCCTAAGATCTTGCTACCCCACCATTTTCTGAGCCTTTCAGGCTTCCGGCACATTTTAAAGAAAACTTCACAGGTCGTCCCTCCTCTTTACTGCCTTGAATTTTGCTGACCCACTTAGCAGATTACGGCTTTAAAGGCTGTATATTCCACTTTCGTCCAGTTGTTTCTTGTTGATTCATCACTTTCAGGCACAGATTATTTCCTTTGTACATTATTCATTCACTCAAGAAACACAGAATGAAGAATGACATCAGCTACTGGTACAAAGTCAGGGCTTCAAGGATTAATTTCACATAATTCTCTTCCTCACAGGTTCATAACAAGGATGGCTGATTGGTGGCAGGAGAGCCATCTTTGTCCTAACCCTTCATGCTCGTGGCAACACTGGACCATCAGACTCCTTCCAGTGACTTCAGAATCCTTTGTAACATAGCACTCACATCAACTACTACCAAAAAGAGTTTTGCAGAGGACAAGGTTGGAACATTCAGACATTTATCATCTGATAGGGCCTGTCTTTGAGGAAACAACAACACAACAACAACAAAAACCCAACCCTCATCTTCAGAGATCTTGTGGCTCAATGGGAGAATAACAGTTCCAACCCTTGAAGAGGGGGGGCTCTCAGGAAGACGAGATATAGGATGCTCACATGTAAAGGAAGCCTTAAGAACACTGAGAGGCAAACAAATATACATGGGTTCAATGCTCTATTGGTCTCATACTTAACAGGAGAAGCAAGAAAGGAAGTTGATGACTGATGGCTGCCTACAATGTGTCAGCACTATGCTAGATTCTTTATATTATGTCACTTAATCCTCTCAAACACTGTGTGAGGTAGGTATCAATATCCCTCGACAGCTTAGGTAGCAGACTGCTATGGCACATCGGACAAGAGATGGGGGTGGGATTTCAGACTCAGGCTCCTGATACTCCCAAGCCGTTGGGAATTCTTTGTCTTGCATTGAGTGGTCACATGAACCAGGTAAACTTTCTGGTTATAAAATGGGAGAAACCCACATGAGGTTGGAAAAACAAAATGTGGATAAACCACAACTACATTTGCTCAAGTATTGGAGAAGCAAAGTTCCAGTGTTAATGCTTTTTCAGCTGTGTCTTCAACAAAGGAATGGGTATCCAAGATCGATCCCAGATTCTACTGTTCTCTTTCCAGCTCAGATTTACAATACAAATTACTGCAGCTCTAAGAGTTTTGATTTACAACAAATCTAATCCTTGACTAACAAGTGGCACAATTTGTATTTCTCATATGCTAAAATCTTAAGAGACAGGGTAGTTTAATGGGGCGGGGGGGGGGGGGTGGAATCTAATGATAATTAAATCAGGTAAAATCTTCCTTAACCACTTGACAACGAAGAGAAGAACTTAAACAAATTATTTAATATGTTTGGAAAAGGAGAATAAACAGTACCTGGTGTTTCTTCCCACCCATAAAGACATCTTCTGGTTTCTTCTTTATTTAACACTGAGGAAGGAGGAAGTTTGAGTTGACACCTAAGGGAAGGGAAAGAAAAGCCAAAGATTGATTAATTTTACTTACTCATTCAACAGACATTTATACACCTCTAATAATGGGCCAGCCACTGTGCTATCTGCTTTCACGTGTTAATCATCTAATTCTTTCAGGAAGGCCATGGGAAAGTTATTTTTATCCTCATGTTATATGTGAAAAAAACAGAAGATCCAAAATGATAGTGGGCAGAAAAAAGCTGGACTCGGGATTGAAAAACCTGGGTTCTGGATCCACTTTTGTTAACTAATTTACTGTGGGACTTGGGAAGAACTTCACATTCTCTGTAAGTAGTTTTCTCTTTCAAGGAGAAAGAGACCAGAAACAACCCTGAAGGCAACATAGGTCTCTTTTTACTCTTAAATTGTGAGTTCAACACCTGCATTTGCCACTTGCTTTGGGTTTTTTCCCTTACACTTAATTCATATTTTTTTTCCCTGTTTCATTTTACTATTATTATCATTGCTACTAGATTAATCGAACCTGAGTTTTTAACTAGAGGTAAGAAACCTAGGGCATTTGAGTCAGGAAAAAGTCTCATTAGGTTTGGACCAGAGTGCAAATATGTATAGGCAGCTATGTGCCTCATGTTTAGCTTTAGTGTTCTCATAGCATGATGTTCTCACTGCTGCTGATGCTAAACTTAGGGGGAACTCTGCCTCATGGAAAATTCCACATTAGTGTAGTTTAGGAAACTTTTTTCCCCTTAGATATATTACTGGATTGATAGTAGGAAACACATGGAGAACACTTAAAGTAATTCAGAAATGGGTACTGAGAATAGCTTTAGTATTTATATATATATATATAATATATTATTTGTATATATTATATATATATAAACTTTATTGAGATGATTCACATACCATACAATAACACTTTTAAAAATGCATCACTCAGTGTGTTTAGTATATTCACAGAGTTGTGCCATTATTGCCACTTTAATTTTAGAACATTAATACATTATCACCCTCAAAACCACAGACTCATTCCTTTTTCCTGCTAGCCCCTGGCAACCACTAACTACTCTCTGTCTCTCTGGATTCACCTATTACGGACCTTTCCTGTAAATGAAATCATACATTATGTGGTTTTGAGCTGGCATAATGTTCACTTAGCATAATGTTTTCAAGGTTCACTCATATTGCAGCATGAATCAGTACTTTGCTTCTTTCTTTCTTCCTTTTTTTTTTTTTACAAATTGTTCCTATAATTTATTTATTTATTTGACTTCATTGATTTTTATGGCTGAATGATATTCCATTGTATGGTTATACCATATTTACATTTATCCATTCATCTGTTGATGGAAATTTCGGTAGCTTTTATTTTCTAGATATCATAAATAATGTTACTATGAATGATGTGTATAGATTTTGTGTTTTGTGTGGACATATCTTTAAATTATATATGTTATATATGTATAATAGAACTTGTTACCACCAAAACATAAATATTAGAAATAAAATGTAATATAAAAAAAGATTTTTGGAAAGATTTATACAGATTCATGGATGATAGAGTTTTAATATGTTATAAAACCTTCAGTCTCTGATGACAGTGTCATAAAACGGAGGTACTGTATTTCTCATAATTATCTTTTGGAACTATCATCACAGACAAAATTAAAGGCCAGATGGGTCACTGATGATCCAATTCCACCAGATACTTCTTATGTTTTAATAAATAGGTAAAGTGTGTAGTTAATTCATTTCAAGTCAGAGACTCTTCCCTATATTTTCAAAGGTTTTATTTATTTATTTGAGAGAGAGAAAGCAAGAGAGAGAGAGAGAGAGAGAGAGAGAGAGAGAGAGAGCGCACGCGCACACGCGTGCACGCAAGTAGGCGAGACAGGCAGGGGCCGAGGGAGAGAGAGAAGCAGACTCCTCCCCACTGAGCAGGGAGCGCTGATTGGGGAGGCGGGCAATCCCAGGATGCTGGGTTCATGATTTGAGCTGAAGGCTGACACTTAACCGACTGAGCCACCCAGGTGCTCTGACTGTTCCTTATTTTTCTTTAATTAATAGCTGCTTACCTTTATTCTAGTTAGCTTTTCTGGTTTGTGAGAAAGAAAGCTAGGGAAAAAGAGTAGTAAGTTTGGTTGATGGACAATACTTTACATAGTATATACTGTATACTACACTAATGCTTTTATTGTGCAAACTCTATTTCATATTGTTATACTCCCAAATTGGTCTTTTATGCTATCTGGTATATAATTTTGCTAAAAACCTATAACTAAATATGACTGTATATGGAAAAGTTATTTTGTTACCTTGGAGGATGGAGGGTCTTTCTAAATATGATTCATTATTTAGATCTATAAAATAAAAGTTTCAGAAAATTAACTGCATAAAAGTAAATATGTATGGCAAAAACACCACTGGCAGAATCAAAAGCTAAATGTTGGAATGAAAGAAAGAAAAACATTTGTAGTTCATACTACAAAATATTAATTTCCCTAATATATACAGAACTCATAGAAATAGATAAGACAAAAAATCCAGTAAAAAATGGTTGAAAGATTTAAAGATAATGTTTACAGGACAATAAATGCAAGCAGCTTTTAAGCATATGAAAATATGCTCAACTTTGTTCACTCATAGTAAGAGAAATACAAATTAAACCAGAATGATACCATTTCCCACTATTAGCGTGTTACAAATTTTAAAAACAAAGAAATTGTTAAAAATCTGAAAGTTTGATGACACAGTGTGTACATTGATTGGAGGGCAACTTGGAGATTGTATCTAAATTGCAAACGTAATCCTTTGACCCGGGGATTCTACATCTAGCACTATAAATTTCACATATATTTGCACACATTAAAAAAGATGTACAAGATTATTCATCACAGAATGTTTGTAAAAGCCAAAGATTGGGAATAACTTAAATGTCCCTCACCCAAACACTGGTTAACTAAATTACGGTAACTCATATAATACAATGTCTGGAGCTTCAAAAAAGGATGCTCAAGCCTCTCGAATGTGGAAAAGAAAAAGTCTCTAAGGTAAGGTTCAGAGCACTGTGTATTGTATGTTGTCTTTTGTATAAAAAGGTAGACTTACGAGTATATGGTTATATTTTCTTATTTACACCTAAAGTTCTTTTTTTTTTTTTAAACATCTAAAGTTCTGAAAGCATAAACAAACTATTTACAGAGGTGGTTAATTGGCTGGCTGGGGGCAAGGAAGAGAGGGAGATTTTTCACTGTTTATTATGTATAATACAATTTTAAAAATATATGTATATAATCCAAGAGTTAATCCAAGGTTTTCTTGTTTTCTAAATTAATCTTACTGCAAGATATAATCTTAACTTGAATCTTCTAGAGTTTGGTGCAATCAAATGGGACAAGAGTAATAGTGTAGATATCCAGTGAGCAAGTTCCAAGATAACTGTAGATACGCTCATGGAAAATATCACTATTTATCAACTCTACTTCTCAGACTCATGTCCTGAATTTTGCAGGCAGAACTTTGATTTAAAAATTGACAGGCTTAAAAAATTGAACTGAATCCATAGCGGCTCACGCATGTTGACAGAGAAAGAAGCTAGAAGCTGCCAGGGAGTGTATATGATGGTCATGTTCAGGACATAGGAGTCACAATTACATTTGACTTTGATATTTCACAAGAAACTAGGATTAGAACTCTGTCCTCAAGCCTTCAGGCCCGAACTTTCTCTCTTGCTGCATTTACTATTAAATTCAGGTACAATACAACCGAAAAGAATTCAAAAGAAATAACCCTAGAAACAGAAAAATTGCTTCCTTTTTATAACAGAACATATATAACAAAAAACAGGGCAGAAAATCAGCTTTTGTTACCTTCAGAAGCCTAATAACGCATTTTGGAATGACGTAGTGACACCAAATACATCGTTTCTATCTCCTCCTGGTGCCTTTGTCTCATCTAGAAATTTGTCCAGTAGGAACTCTGATATAACAAGTCCACTCTCAAACAGATGGTTTCCAACTGCTCTCTTGTTCTTGAAACTGGCAATTATTTTGTCCCTGTGTGCTTGAGGCTTGGATGGGAATGATTTTTTTTTTCCCCCTGCAACCGTCAAGCACAACATGAATGAGCAGAGGCCTTCATTTACTGGAAATAGGTAGAAAGAGTGGAAAGCTCTGTTGGTCATATTTCAGTGTTGCCATATAAAGCAGTGTTTCTTTTTATCAACAAGTGGTTTATAAATGTCCATAACCCTCCAAAACAAACAGCCTGGTTTACAACAACATATTTGGTGGTGTTTTCAGTTAGTAATATTCAGTGCCCAGCTTAAAGTATTATGCTCCTGTTTTAAGCAAACTGTTTAATTAAAACTTCAAGAAGGGTCTCTAGAGCTTCAATAGCAAAGCATTACATTGGATAGCAAGGTAATGGATTTTCAAAAATTAATTAAGTATGATCTCCTTTTGCCAAATAAATAAAAAAATATATGAAATCGTGCCCGATAGGATCAGTCTTGCCTACTGAAAATCCTGTGTAAATGCTAACCTAAAATCATGTTTCATGAACCATATTTACTTGCTTACGTAATCAGTCAGCAACATATAACCCTCAGGGCCCCATCCATGGTGGAAGCAGGTGAATCCTATTTGCCCTTTCTCCCCTAAGGGCAGGGGCACACTCGCACTCGGCAGACACACCCATGCAGGTATGATAAGAAGCCAAGAGGTTTGGCAAAGAAAACAGAGTGCCTAAATGGACCAAGTGACTTTACTTCAGCTTCTGGAGTTTCTTTTCATTTCTTTCTTTTTTTTAAGTTTTATTTATTTAAGTAATCTCTACGCCCAATGTGAGCCTCGAACTCATGATCAAGAGTCGCAGGCTCCTCCTACTGAGCCAAATAGGCTCCCTGCTTCTACAATTTTAAGGCTAGAAAGACGAAGTATTTGGTTAAACAGAAAAGCCTTTAGTGCCCACGGTTCTTGAAGGCACTCTGGGATAGCTATAGAACACCAAGAGGAGAATGAGTAACTATTTTACATAGTTCTTTAATTTGACCATCTTATTCGACAAGTTGTGAAATTTCACTGACTCATATTTTAATTTCTCTCCTCTGAAAGAGGGCATTGCTGTGTGAGGAAAGGACACATTTTACTATTAAAACACTGTTGAGGTGTTGGTGAGGATGCGGAGAAAGGGGAACCCTCCTACGCTGCTGGTGGGAAGGCAAGCTGGTGCAACCACTCAGGAAAACAGTAGGGAGGTTCCTCAAAAAGTTGAAAATAGAGCTACCCCATGACCTAGCAATTGCACTCCTGGGTGTTTACCCCAAAGATACAAATGTAGGGATCCGAAGCAGTATGTGCACCCCAATATTTATAGCAGCAATGTCCACAAGAGCCAAACTGTGGAAAGAGCCCAGGTGTCCATCGACAGATGAATGGATAAAGAAGAGGTGGTATATAGATACAATGGAATATATCTCAGTCACACACATACACAAAAGAAATCTTGCCATCTGCAACAATGTGGATGGAACTAGAGGATATCATGCTAAGTGAAATAAATCAGAGAAACACAATTAGCATACGATCTCACGGATATATGGAATTTAAGAAACAAGGCAGAGGATCATAAGGGAAGAGAAGAAAAAATAAAACAAGATAAAATCAGAGAGGGAGACAAACCACAAGGGACTCTTAATCATAGGAAACAAACTGAGGGTTGCTGGAGAGGAGGGGGTGGAGGGATGGGGTAACTGGGTGCTGGGCATTAAGGAGGGCACGTGATGTCATAGGCAACTGATGGATCACTGGGTGTTATATGCAACTGATGGATCACCCACCTCTACTCTGAAACCAATAATACATTATATGTTAATTAATTGAATTTAAATTTAAAAATAAAATAAAAAAAACAAACAAACCAAAAAAACTCCCCACTGTTTTAGCCCTAATATGTTATTTAACTACATTCCGCTTAAGGCCGACTCGTGTTCTGCAGTGAAAAGCTTTGGAATCAAAGAGTTTTATATTTGAATCTTACTCCCCCGCATTTTACCTCTGTGACCCCTGTGAGCCAAAGACACTTTGTGAGCCTTAGTTTTTCATCTATAAAATGGGCTACCCACCTCCTGGTGTTATGAAGATGAAATGAGATATGTGTAAAATTGTCAGCTCATTGACTTTGGCACAGTAAGTACTTAAGGAAGCAGGTTGTGATTATTGCGAAGTATTCCAGATGTTAGTTTTAGTCCAAATTCCCAGTTGTGGGCTATTCTTTGCCAATGCTTTAGCTCTGCACTAGAGTAAGAAGACCATCTGGTGAATATTATGTGCCAATTCTGAAAGGTGAAGGAGAGGTGCTTTTAAAATAAAAATTAGAGGTGCAGGAGAAACGACCTAGCTTGTATACGATCGCTCTTGGTAGGACTGACACAACGAAAGGGCACTTGTCCCTAGCTTATCTAAATAGACAAATTCAATTTCTAGACCATCCCAAGGTCAAGTTCAGAAAGTCAGCAGTGGGAGGTTGAGGTTGGAAGCTGCCTGTGAACATCAAGAACAAATCAAGTGCACTCACCTTTCTGAAAACAGGGAGAGAAAGTACAAGAGGCCTTTGTTAATCAGACAGGAAAATCATAGCCTGAAAATGCTGACAATGACATTTCAAAAGTCTCAATTCCTTAGTAATAGGCAAGAACATGTGAAGAAGGAGAAAAAAAAAAAATCCCTGAAGTTATAAAAAGAAAACAAAAGGATCAAATATCTATTAGATCTGAGAACTTTATCTTGCAAGGTAACTTCAGTTCACATTTCCTAAACAGGCACACCTCTGCAGAGGGAGCAGGAGGCTGCACTCGTGAGGCACCGTGCTGGTAATGTGTGACTCTGACAAATGCCATCTGATTGATGGCCCCGCCCATCCCACTTAAGGCAGTCAGACACATACTGAGACAGAGAGTCCTCTAAATCCAAGCTCATTTATAAAATACCAAAGGGAATAGGAACCCCCCCCCCCCCGCCCTCCAAATCCCCTCCCACCCAGGTGCTCTTAAGAGGTCGGAGACTCATGGAGACTGGCCTGGTGACGAGAGACTCAGGGGCCAGTAACATCCCAGATGCACTCCAGACACAGAAGCACATAGGATCTTCCTTAACTTCAAGCAGAGACAAGATAACCCCCATCCCCACCCGACCTCCTCCTTGAGCAACCAACTCCTTCGTTTGCTCTCTTTTCCATCTGTCACCATCTCTCCACAAGACTTCTGGAGGCCTTAATAACAGAGTCCTCTGCCTGAGAAATTTCTCCTCTTTATCCACCCACCCTTTCTCCTCACCTCACTCCTTCCGCCTACAATCTGAACCACAAATAATATGTCTCTCTGTCAGTCTGAAATCTGGGGAATCCAATTAAATGCCACCTAAGTCCACACTATGATTCCCCCACGCTATGAACATAAACTCTGTTCTTCCAGTCGTAATAAACCAAACTGCCATGAAGGAAGCACCGGTCTATATTCTTAAATCTTAAGAAAGAAAATCAGGTAAGTGATCAGGTGGCTGCCCAGGGAGAAATCAGTCTCTCCTTGTTACAGCTGCCTTATATTTGTCGTTGTTCTTCCCCACCTTTGTTTACTGCTGGTGAGAGAAATGAGGAGTAGAGAAATCTCCAGGCTGAGCAAAGAAACAGGCTGCTTCCCGCATCCACTCTCCCCACCCAGTCAAGAACACTGTGTCAAAGTACAGAGGAACATGGCAGTTGGCCCAGAAATGACTGGAAACAGGGAGGCAACAACCTCAGAATCACAAAGGCCGTATGGAAGAGGTGGAGTTGAGAGGGACGCAGGGAACTGGCGCAGAAATGAACGTGGGTCACATAACAATTGGGGAAAAAATGGGTGATTGTCTCACGTTAAATCTCTTTTCTTCCTTATGTTGAATGAAAAAATCCCAACTAAAAGCTTGGCGGATTTATAGGCTTCGTTTAAGGAGCATATCTTTTTACCCCCTTCAAATACAACAGTATCTTGAAAGATGAATAGGACTGCAAATGAATTTTTTTAATCAAGGAGGATACATTAAAAAGCAGGAAACAGTGTAAACATAAGTGTTTTTATCTAGTCACTGAAAATGTTTCAGCAAGCATGAATAAAGTGACCTTAAAGCTCCCATAATACAGCCAAAATAGATCATTTCAGCAAAGGAGGGAGTCGGAGTTCCACACGGATCACAAAAGGATCTTAGAAATAGATAGTTTTATCTATTCATAATACAAATTGCTCTATGAATTGAGAGGCACCATGCCCAAAATGTGCCATGGGATTCTAGAACAAAGCTTGAGCTTGGATGGTTCTGGCTTTGTATTTCCATGACTTTGAGAGAGTTCTTGAGCCTCTCTGGGCCTCGGATCCTCATCAATAAAAGGAGGAGGTTGGCTTAGATTTTGTCAAGGTCTGTCCTGCTCTCGAATTACTTCGTTGTCAAGATTTAGAGTGAGAATATTGTAAAAACACAGTCAGCCTAAAAAGTCTGGGCATTTTTTCCTGTCCCTCACACTTCCTTAAGGGGTTCGTTGTCCCATGTCTTAATGATTAGTTGCAAAACCCTTTAGCGAAGTTGTTACACTGTGGGCTTTGGGCACAGCCAGACCGGGGGTAGGTTTCCTCTCTGTCACTCACTAGCAAGGTGACAAGGAACAAGGGATTGTGCTTCTCTGAACCTGTTGCCTCACCAGTTAAGTGTAGCACTTACCCCATAGGTCTGATAGAAATGAGATGGCATCAATTACATATAGAGCTTTAGCACAGCACCTGACACGCAGGGAGCACACACAAGTGATGTATTAGAAATTGTATGGTGCATCTATAATATACAAATTGTTGGAGAGAGTCAGCATAACAGAACTGGTGAGTCCATGGGCTCTGGACTCTGGAGCCAAATTTCCTAGGTTCGAATTCTCCTCTGTCATATCTTAGCCATGTGGGTTTGGGCAGATTACTTAAATCCTCAATTTCCTCATTTGTAAACTGGGGATCATGATGGCAGATTTATCAAGTTGGGTTGTTGTGAGGTGTAAATGAATTCATATGAAAACTCTTAGAACAATGTCTAGCTCGGGGGAGATGCTATTAACTAAAATACTCAGATCACCTTTTGATTAAAGGCTGATGCCCAGAACATACTTAAACAAACACTTTTTTTTTTTTTTTTAAATTAGCAGCTTCAGGTGTAATTACTTGGATTTACTTTGGGCATCTCCTGTTTAAAACCTTTCAAATAAGTATTTGTCTTCTAGAGGGCAATTGAATACCATCAGAATTATGGGTAGGAACAATGGTGTAGCCTTAGAAAGTTCTTTCTCTAATTGAGTCTGCTCTAAATTCCTGGCTGGCAAATTGTATCTCTCTTTAGTACGCACTCTTCCAGCATGACAGTAGAAACTATGAGATGAAATTAGCTGCCTCTGTGTTACTAAAATAATAAATAAAATATTATATCAAATTTTGTGGCATTTCACATAGAGTCTTTGGGTCAGGGCTTTGAACTGTCTTTTCCCATTTGCATCTCTTTAGAGAGGCTCTTGAGTTTCCACTTAACCTGAAAACGCACATGACTCACACAAGCCAACAGAGCTCTAAGCCTCATTATCTGATCCTGTTTTATGGTTGAGTTAGAACAGTAAGTCAGCTCTATTTGGTACAAGGTAAGGCTTTGGGGGAAGAACATTAAATTCAAGTATCACTGATGAGTGAAATCATTTTAACAGCTGTGATTTCAGGAGATGGAGATTCATAATATGGATTAAAAAGTCAAAAGTCTTTTGTGATAAACTTACTTGAATGCATTCATCTAACATTGTAGAAAGTGATGTCAGACTTGTACAAAATAATTTCCAGTTAATGGACAGTGAAATGATGAGGCATTATTTCTTAAATTGTGGGAGTATCCTAAAAACTTCTGCTTTGTGTCCCAGGAAGCAGATTTTACTCTGATGGTAATGAGTGAAAATTCACTTTGCTAATGTATACTCTCCATGTGTTTTCAGAAGGGAATAATGTCAATAATAATCAGTTACTTTGATCTCGAAGGTCCCTTTCATTTGTACGATTCTGACTCTGATTTATTGAACACCCACATTTGTGTAAGGCACTTTACCCAATGATGGCTTTTATGCCAAATGTGGAAACAGGCTCCAGAATCTCCCCAGAGATCTTCCTTCACACAAGAATGCATACTCTCTCCAATCCCTTTATTATGAAGCTGCTACATTTGAAATAAAAATTTATTGAAATACTCACTGCCAATCCTTTTAATGTTCACAGATTTTGGGAAAGTCTCTCTTGCTATATTTGTATCCACTTTATTATCAACCATCTAAAAATTAAGAGGGTCTTGACATCTTGCAAACTATCAGATACAGGAAGTAGCTTGATGGTTATTTTCAGAAATATGAAAAACATTATGCTTGGTACTCAGTAGATATTCACTGAATAGTATTTGAATAATTAATGAGTAAATCAAAGTTTTGTAGATCTAGAGAATATATTTAGGTGTAATAGAAGAAAAAAATTACTGGAATATATCAAAAGTACCATTTGAGATACTGTAGGAGGAACATTCACAGTTAACGGTTGCCAGGAAAGAAACTCTTCAAACTGAGCACATTTTAGTGAAAAGAGTGTAATTAATGTACAAGCTAATTCTGCATAAGTAGATAGAGAGTGTCGAAAGTGAAAGTAGCTGCTTTTGCTTTATAGATAAAATAAATGGGAGATTTTCATATTAACTTTGTATCTTTCACATATAAATCTTTGGATTCAATGTTTTGGAAAAGAAACATAAATCTGCTTTATCTTTAGAGAACAACTTAATATTTTACTCATTTGCAATGCCCATGATACTGTACATTCTGGGATTCAAGGTGCATTGACCATGTTTGAATGATACCTGCTCAATGGAGGAAAAAATTCTAGGAATACTTCAAGAACCTTTTCATTTCTATTGATCAGCTATCTGAGTGAAAAAGAGAACCATGAAAATAGAAATTTAGCTTTCCTAGGCTCTCACCGCAGTCCTGTGGTCTGTCTTGGTGCTCTGAGGACATAGTGTGGCCTAGGGGAAAGAATAGGAGCATTGGCAGCAGATACAATACCTGGAATTCTGGCCAAGCCATTTTCGAGCAGGCCTTAGACATGTTACTTAACCATCTTGGGCCTGCATTTCTGTATTTGTGAGATGGGAATAATTTTTATGCCATTTGATACACACAATGCCTAACATATTTTTTTTAACTGAAGTACAGTTGACACACAAAGTTGCCTTAGTGTCAGGTGTACAACACAGTGATTTGACAAGTCTATCCGTTATGCTATGCTCACCACAAGTGTAGCTACCATCTGTCACCATACAATGTTATGAAAATACCACTGACTATATTTCCTAAGGCCTAAAGATTTTTAGATTTTTTTTTATTTTGAAATAGTTTGGACTTTTAGAGAAGTTGCGAAGTAGTACAAAGAGTTATTATGTAAGTAGGTTCTTAGCAAGTTTAATTTCCTTCTCTTTGTATGCAATGTAAATTTGGTTTATGTGTTCTTACTTCAAAAACAAAGGAAGAGCTTCAAATCTTTCCTTCCCTTTGATTTGGCCTCCCTGGTAATCGGATATTTACATATTTTTTTCAGTAGACTTTACTTTTTAGAGCAGTTTTAGGTTGACAGCAAAACTGAGTAGAAAATATGGGACATTCCCATTATACCCCCTGTTCCCACACAGGTACATTTGTTACGATTGGTGAATCTATATTGACCATCATTATCACCCAAAGTCCAGAGTTGATATCAGGGTTCACTCTTGGTATTGTGCATTCTGTGGGTTTTCACATGCATTCACCAGCATAGTGCCATGCAGAGTAGTTTCACTGCCCTAAAAAACCTCAGTGCTCCACCTATTTTTCCCACCCGTGTCCGTACCCCCTGGCAACCACTGAACTTTTTACTGTCTCCATAGTTTTGCCTTTTCAGAATACCATACAGCTACAATCACACAGTAGGTAGCATTTTCAGATTGGCTGTTTTCATTTATTAAGACACATTTAAGGTTCCTCCATTTATTTCTATGGGTTTTCATTTCTCTTTAGCTCTGAAAATTATTCTCTTGTATGGATATACAATAGTTTATTTATCCATTCACTTACCAAAGGACATCTTGGTTGCTTCCAATTTTTGGCAATTATGAATAAAGCTGCTATAAACATCCAAGTGCAAGCTTTTTAGAGAAAATATTTTCAATTCATCTGGGTAAATACCAAGGAGAGCACTTGCTGGATCATATGGTAAGAGAATGTTTAGTTTTTTTAAAAATTTTTTTATTGTTATGTTAATCACCATATATTACATCATTAGTTTTTGATGTAGTGTTCCATGATTCATTGTTCGCACATAACACCCAGTGCTCCATGCAGAATGTGCCCTCTTGAATACCCATCACCAGGCTAACCCATCCCCTACCCTCCTCCCCTCTAGAACCCTCAGTTTGTTTTTCAGAGTCCATCGTCTCTCATGGTTCGTCTCCCCCTCTGACTTACTCCCCTTCATTCTTCCCCTCCTGCTATCTTCTTCTTTTTCTTTTTTCTTAACATATGTTGCATTATTTGTTGCAGAAGTACAGATCTGTGATTCAACAGGCTTGCACAATTCACAGCGCTCACCATAGCACATCCCCTCCCCAATGTCTATCACCAGGCCACCCCATCCCTCCCACACCCCCACCACTCCAGCAACCCTCAGTTTGTTTCCTGAGATTAAGAATTCCTCATATCAGTGAGGTTATATGATACATGTCTTTCTCTGATTGACTTATTTCACTCAGCATAACACCCTCCAGTTCCATCCATGTCATTGCAAATGGCAAGATCTCATTCCTTCTGATGGCTGCATAATATTCCATTGTGTATATATACCACCTCTTCTTTATCCATTCATCTGTCGATGGACATCTTGGCTCTTTCCACAGTTTGGCTATTGTGGACATTGCTGCTATAAACATTGGGGTGCACGTACCCCTTCGGATCCCTACATTTGTATCTTTGTGGTAAATACCCAGTAGTGCAATTGCTGCTGCTGCTGCTGCTGCTGCTGGCACTATTTTCAACTGTTTGAGGAACCTTCATACTGTTTTCCAGAGGGGTTGCACCAGCTTGCATTCCCACTAACAGTGTAGGAGGATTCCCCTTTCTCCACATCCCCGCCAACATCTGTCGTTTCCTGACTTGTTAATTTTAGCCATTCTGACGGGTGTGAGGTGGTATCTCATTGAGGTTTCGATTTGGATGTCCCTGATGCCGAGCGATGTTGAGCACTTTTTCATGTGTCTGTTGGCCATTTGGATGTCTTCTTTGGAAAAATGTCTGTTCATGTCTTCTGCCAATTTCTTGATTGGATTATTTGTTCTTTGGGTGTTGAGTTTCATAAGTTCTTTATAGATTTTGGATACTAGCCCTTTATCTGATATGTCATTTGCAAATATTTTCTCCCATTCTGTCGGTTGTCTTTTGGTTTTGTGGACTGTTTCTTTTGCTGTGCAAAAGCTTTTTATCTTGATGAAATCCCAATAGTTCATTTTTGCCCTTGCTTCCCTTGCCTTTGGCGATGTTTCTAGGAAGGAGTTGCTGCGGCTGAGGTCGAAGAGGTTGCTACCTGTGTTCTCCTTTAGGATTTTGATGGACTCCTGTCTCACGTTTAGGTCTTTCGACGATTTGGAGTCTATTTTTGTGTGTG
Organism: Zalophus californianus; assembly: GCF_009762305.2. Lineage (NCBI taxonomy): Eukaryota > Metazoa > Chordata > Mammalia > Carnivora > Otariidae > Zalophus > Zalophus californianus. Next base: position 72,420,031 of record NC_045596.1, read on the forward strand.
GTGTAAGGAAATGGTCCAGTTTCATTCTTCTGCATGTGGCTGTCCAATTTTCCCAACACCATTTGTTGAAGAGACTGTCTTTTTGCCATTGGACATTCTTTCCTGCTTTGTCAAAGATAAGTTGACCATAGAGTGGAGGGTCCATTTCTGGGCTCTCGATTCTGTTCCATTGATCTATGTGTCTGTTTTTGTGCCAGTACCATACTGTCTTGATGATGACAGCTTTGTAATAGAGCCGGAAGTCCGGAATTGTGATGCCGCCAGCTTTGCTTTTCTTTTTCAACATTCCTCTGGCTATTCGGGGTCTCTTCTGGTTCCATAGAAATTTTAGGATTATTTGTTCCATTTCTTTGAAAAAAGTGGATGGTATTTTGATGGGGATTGCATTGAATGTGTAGATTGCTCTAGGTAGCATTGACATCTTCACAATGTTGGTTCTCCCAATCCATGAGCATGGAACATTTTTCCATTTCTTTGTGTCTTCTTCAATTTCTTTCATGAGTATTTTATAGTTTTCTGACTGCAGATCCTTTGCCTCTTTGGTTAGACTTATTCCTAGGTATCTTATGGTTTTGGGTGCAATTGTAAATGGGATCGACTCCTTGATTTGTCTCTCTTCTGTCTTGTTGTTGGTGTATAGGAATGCCACTGATTTCTGTGCATTGATTTTATATCCTGCTACTTTACTGAATTCCTGTATGAGTTCTAGCAGTTATGGGGTGGAGTCTTTTGGGTTTTCCACATACAGTATCATATCATCTGCAAAGAGTGAGAGTTTGACTTCCTCTTTGCCGATTTGGATGCCTTTGATTTCTTTTTGTTGTCTGATTGCTGTGGCTAGGACTTCTAATACTATGTTGAATAGCAGTGGTGAGAGTGGACATCCCTGCCGCGTTCCTGACCTCAGGGGAAAAGCTCTCAGCTTTTCCCCGTTGAGAATGATATTCGCTGTAGGTTTTTCATAGATGGCTTTTATGATAATGAGGTATGTACCCTCTATCCCTATACTCTGAAGAGTTTTGATCAAGAAAGGATGCTGTACTTTGTCAAATGCTTTTTCTGCATCTATTGAGAGGATCATATGATCCTTGTTCTTTCTTTTGTTAATGTATTGTGTCACGTTGATTGATTTGCGGATGTTGAACCAGCCTTGCAGCCCAGGGATAAAATCCACTTGGTCGTGGTGAATAATCCTTTTAATGTACTGTTGGATCCTATTGGCTAGTATTTTGGTGAGAATTTTTGCATCCATGTTCATCAAGGATATTGGTCTGTAATACTCCTTTTTGATGGGGTCCTTGTCTGGTTTTGGGATCAAGGTAATTCTGGCCTCATAAAATGAGTTTGGAAGTTTTCCTTCCATTTCTATTTTTTGGAACAGTTTCAGGAGAATAGGTATTAATTCTTCTTTAAATGTCTGAAAGAATTCCCCCGGGAAGCCATCTGGCCCCGGGCTTTTGTTTCTTGGGAGATTTTTGATGACTGCTTCAATTTCCTTAGTGGCTATAGGTCTGTTCAGGTTTCCTATTTCTTCCTGGTTCAATTTTGGTAGTTGATACACCTCTAGGAATGCACCCATTTCTTCCAGGTTATCTAATTTGCTGGCATAGGGTTGCTCATAATTGTTCTTATGATTGTTTGTATCTCTTTGGTGTTGGTTGTGATCTCTCCTCTTTCATCCATGATTTTGTTGATTTGGGTCATTTCTCTTTTCTTTTTGATCAGTCTGGCCAGGGGTTTATCAATCTTGTTAATTCTTTCAAAGAACCAGCTCCTAGTTTTGTTGATCTGTTCTACTGTTCTTTTGGTTTCTAGTTCATTGATTTCTGCTCTGATCTTTATTATTTCTCTTCTCCTGCTGGGTTTAGGCTTTATTTGCTGTTCTTTCTCCAGCTCCTTTAGGTGTAGGGTTAGGTTGTGTATTTGAGACCTTTCTTGTTTCTTGAGCAAGGCTTGTATTGCTATATACTTTCCTCTCAGGACTGCCTTTGCTGTATCCCAAAGATTTTGAACAGTTGTGTTTTCATTTTCATTGGTTTCCATGAATTTTTTTGATTCTTCTTTAATTTCCTGGTTGACCCATTCATTCTTTAGTAGGATGCTCTTTAGCCTCCATGTATTTGAGTTCTTTCCGACTTTCCTCTTCTGATTGAGTTCTAGTTTCAAAGCATTGTGGTCTGAAAATATGCAGGGAATGATCCCAGTCTTTTGGCACCGGTTGAGACCTGATTTGTGACCTAGGATGTGATCAATACTGGAGAGTGTTCCATGGGCACCAGAGAAGAATGTGTTTTCCGTTGCTTTGGGATGGAATGTTCTGAATATGTCTGTGAAGTCCATTTGTCCAGTGTGTCATTCAAAGTCTTTATTTCCTTGTTGATGTTTTGCTTAGATGATCTGTCCATTTCAGTCAGGGGGGTGTTAAAGTCTCCCACTATTATTGTATTGCTGTCAATGTGTCTCTTCGCTTTTGTTATTAATTACCTTATATAATTGGCTGCTCCCATGTTAGGGGCATAGATATTTACAATTGTTAGATCTTCTTGTTGGATAGACCCTTTAAGTAGGATATAGTGTCCTTCCTCATCTCTTATTACAGTCTTTGTTTTAAAATCCAATTTGTCTGATATAAGGATTGCCACCCCAGCTTTCTTTTGGTGTCCATTAGCATGGTAAATGGTTTTCCACCCCCTCACTTTCAATCTGGGGGTGTCTTTGGGTCTAAAATGAGTCTCTTGCAGACGGCACATTGATGGGTCTTGTTTTGTAATCCAATCTGATAGGCTGTGTCTTTTGATTGGGGCATTTAGCCCACTTACACTCAGGGTAACTATTGAAAGGTATGAATTTAGTGCCATTGTATTGCCTGTAAGGTGACTGTTACTGTATATTGTCTGTATTCCTTTCTGATCTATGCTGCTTTTAGGCTCTCTCTTTGCTTAGAGGACCCCTTTCAATATTTCTTGGAGGGCTGGTTTCGTGTTTGCAAATTCCTTTAGTTTTTGTTTGTCCTGGAAGCTTTTGATGTCTCCTTCTATTTTCAGTGACAGCCTAGCTGGATATAGTATTCTTGGCTGCATATTTTTTCTCGTTTAGTGCTCTGAAGATATCTTGCCAGTCCTTTCTGGCCTGCCAGGTCTCTGTGGATAGGTCTGTTGCCAATCTAATATTTCTACCATTGTAGGTTACATATCTCTTCTCCCGAGCTGCTTTCAGGATTTTCTCTTTGTCTCTGAGACTCGTAAGTTTTACTATTAGATGTCGGGGTGTTGACCTATTATTATTGATTTTGAGAGGGGTTCTCTGTGCCTCCTGGATTTTGATGCCTGTTTCCTTCCTCACATTAGGGAAGTTCTCTGCTATTATTTGCTCCAATATACCTTCTGCCCCTCTCTCTCTTTCTTCTTCTTCTGGGATCCCAATTATTCTAATGTTGTTTCGTCTTATCGTATCACTTATCTCTCGAATTCTGCCCTCGTGATCCTGTAGTTGTTTATCTCTCTTTTTCTCAGCCTCTTTATTTTCCATCATTTGGTCTTCTATATCGCTGATTCTCTCTTCTGCCTCATTTATCCTAGCAGTTAGTGCCCCCATTTTTGATTGCACCTCATCAATAGCCTTTTTGATTTCGACTTGGTTAGATTTTAGTTCTTTTATTTCTCCAGAAAGGTTTCTCTAATAACTTCCATGCTTTTTTCAAGCCCAGCTAGTATCTTTAAAGTCATGATTCTGAACTCTAGGTCCGACATCGTACTAATGTCCATATTGAGTAGGTCCCTGGCTGACGGTACTACCTCTTGTTCTTTTTGCTGAGGTGAGATTTTTCGTCTTGTCATTTTGTCCAGAGGAGAATAGATGAATGAGAGAACAAAATGCTAACAGGTTAACAATGTCCCCAGCAAATATACTGTATACAAATCAGAAAAGACCTGAAACCAGGGGAAAAGAAAGGGAAGGAAAGAAAAAAGAGGAAAAAAAAAAAAGAAAAAAAAAGATAAAAACAAAAACAGAACAATACAAAAAAAGCAGAATATGATCAAATATCATCAGGCTAGTGCATAGATCAGTGCCACACACTAGATTTTGGGCGTATTTTGGTGTGTTAGAAAAAAGTGCCTCCTAAAATTTTAAAGGAAGAAAGACATATATGTACAAAATAAGGGTCGATACAATGAAGGGATGGAAGATGACTGTAAAGATGAAAATTATAAAAGATTTTATAAAAGGAATTGATAAGATAAGTTGTGTGAAAAAAGAAAGAAGAAGATTTAAAAAAAAGAGAAAGAAAAAAGGGAGAGAATGTGATCAGGCAGGAGACTAGAACAAAGCCATACACTAGTGATTTAGGGTATATTTCGATCTGTTAGAAGAAACTGTATCTCAAAATTTTAAAGAGAGAACAACTTATATATATATGCCAAAAATAAGGGTAACTACTATGAAGGGATAAAATATGACTCTAAAAATGAAAAATAAAAAATGTTTTTTTAAAAAAGGGATTGATAAGATGTTGATTGAAAAAGGGAAAAAGAAAAATTAAAAAAAAAAACAGTTAAAAAAATTAACTTTGATGAACTAATGAATCATGGTAAAAAAAAAAAAGCCATGAATTCTATGTGCAGTATTCCCCTAGCGCTGGAGTTCTCCCATTCTCCTTGATCGGTAAACTTGGTCTTGGCTTGCTGGCTGTTCGTGCTGATCTTCTGGGGGAGGGGCCTGTTGCCGTGGTTCCCAAATGTCTTTGCCGGAGGCTGAATTGCCCGGCCCTTGTCGGACCGGGCTAAGCAAGCTGCTCGGGTTTGCTCTCAGGAGCTTTTGTCCCCTGCAAGCTCTCGGTACAGCTTTGGAGGACCAGGGTGAAAATGGTGGCCTCCCAATCTCCACCCGGAGGAGCTGAGAACTCGGGTCCCCGCTCCTCAGTGCGCCCCCAGAGAAAAGCAGTCACTCCCATCTCCCCGGTCTCCGGCTGCACTCCGTGCTCCCCTAGCCTGTGACCGAGTGTTTCTATCTCTGGCACCCGACCCTGTGTGGAGTCTCCAAACCCAGCAGATCCCTGCGGTGTGCTCCCACGCCGCTCCTCCTGGGGGAGAAAGGGGAGTCTCCCCAGCTCTGCTGCTTGTTGGGTCCCTGCTGGAGGAGCAGCGGCCCGACTGGGCTGCGGATCACAGTTCATGGCAACCTGGAGCTGAGAGCCCACGCCTCGGTTCCGTCTCTGCAGCCGGCTTCCCCGCTCCGATACCTGGGAGCTCTGCCACACTCAGGCACCTCCGGTCTTTCTGTGACCCCAAGGGTCCTGAGACCACACTGTCCTGGGAGGATTCCACCCCCCGCTTAGCCATTGCAGCGACGTCCCTCAGCGGAGCCAACTTCTAAAAGGTCCGATTTTGTGCTCCGCGGCTCTATCACTTGCCAGAAGCGGCCAGCGGAGGCCCCCTCCCCCGCCGTCTATCCTCCTGAATATCGCCTCGGATTCACTTCTCCGCACGTCCTACCTTCCAGTAAGTGGTTGCTTCTCTGTTCAGAGAGTTGTTGCTATTCTCCTCTTCGATCTCCTGTTGAGTTTGTAGGTGTTCAGAATGGTTTGATCCCTATTCAGCTGAATTCCTGAGACCAGACGAAATCTAGGTCTCCTACTCCTCCGCCATCTTGCTCCGCCCCCTGAGAATGTTTAGTTTTGTAAGAATCTGCCAAAATGTCTTCCAAAGTGGCGGTACCATTTTACATTTCTACAAGCATTGGATGAGGATTCCAGTTGCTCCACATCCTTACCTGCATTTGGTGTTGTCAGTGTTTTGTATTTTCAACACTCTAATAGGTGGGTAGTGGTGTCTCACTGTTGTTTCAAACATATATTATTTAAGTGCTTGAACTCTTTGGGAGGTTAGAGTTAAAGTCTTTCTCTAGGAGGCACTTGTATAAGTCAATGAATCAAATTGAGAAATTTGAGAATCAAATTGAGAAGTTTCACTTTATGTTACTCAACAGTCACTTGAATACCAGCCTCTGCTGGCCAAGAAAACCAGGTCCACAGTGAATATCAACAACTGTCTCTTTCCACCAAAACCTAGGCCTAGTGTTTTAGAGTTAAGTTTAGCTACTTAATATCAGATGGACTAGTTGCTTTCAATTAAGAGCAATGTCATTCAGGGGGGTATATGCTTTACTCTGTAGGGACAGTGATGTCTACTTAGTGAATAATGGAGGCATAATTGTCTATCCATCCAGAAGAAAGTAAAATTGGACTTACATGTACAAAAGTAAACACTAAATCAACTAAATGCTAAATGCTAAAAATGCTTAAATGCTAAAAATGCTTAAATGCTAAAAATGCTTAATGCTAAATGCTTAAATGCTAAAAAATAAGACAATAAAGATCTTATAATTTATAAGATAATAATTATCTTATAATTATATGCATAATCCAGAGGTTGAAAAAGAATTTGAAATTTAAAATAGGAAATCAAACATATAGGACTATATAATAATAATTAAGAACTTTTGTACGGTGAGGATATGGAAACTGTTGAGGAAATATATTTGTAATTTACATGACAGGTTAAAGTTTTGTTCTATAACATACTATGAACTTTTATATATTGATAAGAAAAGGATAAAAACTAAATTGAATAGACAAAGGATATATAAAACAATTCCTAGAAGAACAAATCCAAATGACCAATAAACATATGTAAAGATGCTAAACCTCATATGTCCCAGGGAAATCACAATTACAGTAACTATGTGGGAGGAAAGGCAAATAGTAAACATGAGCTTAGGGAAAACCTAATCTTTTCTCTATTACAGTCTTCAGTGAATACCCTGGCAATACCAGGACATAGCCTAGAAATATCAAAAAATTAAGGAAAAGGTATTTCATAAATCCACAAAATATATGTATATACTAATCTATTTTATCATTTACTACCATAAGATATACATAAATCTATTATAAAAGTTAAAATTTACCAAAACTTATGCACACAAATACTTACAGACTGTATATGATGACTTTCACAGTCAAGAGAAATATAAACAAATGTAAGATGCAATATTAAATCATAACTTCATAAAATTAACTGTACTGCATACCAAACTACACTAATTTCATAGCCACCCCTCTTTGCTATGGTGGTGAAATCAAGTGTTGTATGTATCTGCTTAAAATGCATGTGATGCTAATTATCTCTATATGAGCAGTTCATCACTTCAGCAAATTGCATTTCACAGTAAAAAGTGATCTCTCACAGTTCTTGTGTATTTGGCACAATGTTTAATTCAATACCATAAATCTTGAATAACACCATGGGAACCATGTGAAATGCTACTAGTGTTGCTGGAAGTGTTCCCAAGAAGTGGAGGAAAGTTATGGCATCAGAAGAAAGACTTCGGTTGCTTGATATGTACTATAGGTTGAGGTCTGTGCTGTGATTAGTTGTCATTTCAAGATAAGTGGACCCAGCGTAAGAACCATTGTAAAAAACAGAAAAGGGAATTTGTGAAGCCTTTACTGCATCTACACCAGCAGGGTTGAAAACCTTACACTTTTTGTGAAATATGTTTTATTTTGTCTTGAAAACGCAGCTCTTACATGGGTGCAGGATTGGTATAAGAAAGGCATACCTATAGACTCTAATATGATTCGAGAAAAAATGAAGTCATTATATGACAACTTAAAGCAAAAGGAAGGTGAAGGATCTAAAGCTGGAGAATTTAATGCCAGCAAAAGGTATCTTGATAAATTTATTTTATTTTTATTAACTTTTTAAAAATTTAAATTCAATTTGCCAACTTAGAGTACATCATTAGTTTCAGATGTAGCGTTTAATAATTTATCATTGCATATAACACCCAGTGCTCATCACATCACATGCCCTCCTTGATGCCCATCACCCAATTACCCCATCCTCCCACCTACCTCCCCCTCCATGATAATTTTAGAAAGAAGTTTGGCTTACAAATATTAACAAGGGAAGGAGCTTCTGCCAACCAGGAGGCAGCAGATGAGTTCCTAGACCCATTTAGAAAATCACTGAGGAGAAAGAACAGCTTTTACTTCATCCCAAAGATCTTGGACCATTGTGTTTTCATTTTCATTTGTCTCTATGTATTTTTCTGTTTCCTCTTTGATTTCTTGGTTGACCCATTCATTGTTTAGTAGCATGTTATTTAATCCTCATGTATTGGTGATTTTTTTTGACTGATTTCTAGTTTCATAGCATGTGGCTGGAAAGATGCATGGACCAGCACAGACCTTGCTAACATTGCAGGTTCTACTTCCACATGCTTCTGTAGATTCACTCTCCTCAATAGACTCTGGCTGGAGCCTGTCAAAGCAGTGTCACAAGCCTGCCGGTAGGCAAGTAGCACCCACAGGAGCCAGCACCACTCCAAAGTGATGCCTGCCCCAGGGAGAGGGAAAGATAACCACTCACCAGTTAGACTGCAGTCCCCGCAGTGGCTGGGGGCAGACAGCTGCTCTGACTGCAGGCCCCACCAACCAGTGAAAGTTCAGGGTATAAAACACAGAAAGCTACCAGCATATGCAGCATTGCTGCATATGACTCAAACCCAAGATAGCCTCAGACTGGCCCAATAACAACACAGGGACCAAACCCTGCCCACATAAGGTAAAGAGAGCCATTACAGCTAACTGGACTGAAGACAAATTGGCTCAAACACAACAGCAGGGTGCACACAACACACATGGGAGACAACCCTGAAGTGCCAGGTTCTGGTGAACAGGGAACAATTCACTGCAAAGTACTATAGGACCTCTTCTTTGTAAGGCCACTACTTTCAAGAACAGAAGATGTAGCTGGCTTACCTAAGACAAGGAAACAGATACAGAGAGTCAGACAAAATGAGGAGATGGAGGAATGTGTCCTAAATGAAAGAGGAGGACAGAAACACAAGATCCCTAAGTGAAATGGAGATAAGTAATATGCCTGATAGAGAATCTAAAGAAATGGTCATAAAGATACTCACTGGACTTGAGAAAAGAGTGTAGGACCTCAATGAGGCCCTCAACAAAGAGATAGAACACATAAAAAAGGACAAATCAGAGATGAAGAACTCAATAATGAAACTTAAAATACTCTAGATGGAATAAATGGTAGTCTAGAGGAAGCAGAAGAATGAATCAGTGATCTCAAGGACAGAATAATGGAAAGCAATCACGGTGAACAGGTGAGAGAAAAAAATAATACAAAATGAAAATAGACTTAGGGAACTTAGCAACACCATCAAGTGTAATGACATTCACATTATACCAATCCCAGAAGAAGAAAAGAGAGAAAATGGGGCAGAAAATTTATTTGGAGAAACAATAGCTGAAAACTTCCCAAATCTGGGGGAGGAAACAGAAATCCAGATCCACAGGCAGAGTCCCCAACAGAATCAACCCAAGGAGGCCCACACCAAGACACAGAGTAATTAAAATGGCAAAAAGTAGTCTTAAAGAGAGAATTTTAAAAGCAGCGAGAGAAAAGGAGACAGTTACATACAAGGGGAAACCCCATAGGACTATCAGCTGATTTTTCAGCAGAAACTTGTAGGCCAGAGGGTGTGACATGATATAGTCAAAGTGCCAAAAGAAAAAAAAATCTGCAACCAAGACTACTCTACCCAGCAAGGCTATCATTCAGGAGAGAGAAAGAGTTTCCCAGACAAACACAAGTTAAAGGAATTCATCACCACTAAATCAGCCCTACAAGAAATGTTAAAGGGGAGTCTTTGAGTTGAAAGGAAAGACTGTAAGTAAGAGTAAGAAAAGTAGGAAGCACAAAAGCAGTAAATTAAGTATATCTATAAAAATCAGTCAAGGGACTTGCAAAATAAAATGATGTAAAGTATGACACCATAAACCTAAAATGTTGGGGGAAGAAGAGTGAAGAATGTGTTCAAACTTACATGGACATCAATGTTGGTTTTTAAATTATTAGTTAAAAATTATGAAAATTTATCAAAAATCTTGGAATGGAATCTATATTGCTTTTTGCAGAAGAATTCCAAGGGAAGTTCTGTACTTCCTGAATGTGTTGGGTTACTTTTCAAAATGTTCTACCCTCAAACCTATATGGTAGCAATTTCAGTTAAGATTGGGCTAGAGTGAGAACTAAAGTGTAAATGTTTGGATGCCACAATGTAAGGCACCTCAGTAGATAACAGCCTTGGTTGTCGCTCAGTACATAGTTCATATGCTCAGGACATAGTTCATATGTTATGTCCAGCAGCCAGCAAGAGATTTTAAAATTTTCACCAAGATTGTATAGATAGTGAAATTTGGAAAAAAAATCCACATAATCTAATTAAGTTAACATTATGATGCTATCTACTTAACTTTATGTCTTCTTTATACCCCCCATTCTTAAAAGATTATACAATACAAAGTTAGAAAATTCTTTATCTAGTTTTCCATCTCTACATTAAAACAAAAATATATACTATATCAAAATAAAGTTTGATTTTAGGAGGTGATGTAATTTTATGCCAATGTTCTTTTCTTTTGGAGGAAGGGAAGAAATTAATATTTCCCAAATTCTTACTTTGTATGGACTTTCTCTTCCTTAGGAGAGTAATTTGTGTTTGAAACCCCTTCATAGGACAAAATAGTATAAGGTGAAACCTTAATTATTATTAAAAAATATAATTTAAAAAATGCACTTCTTAATCCCCAAACCAAAACTATTTGTACTAAAAACACTATATTCCAGTAAAAGGGAAAGGGCTCATGGGGAAGGTGAGGCTGCCTTGAGAATCACAGCTGTAGGAGGTTGCTATCAATCCTAGGGCTGGAGGACACTGGGAGGAGATGCTTTTTTTTACTAGGGCCCAGGGCAGCAGCCTCAGCAGCTGGGACCCAGAGGAGATCCTACTGGAATGGTAACCTCCTTTCTCTCCTCCTCTCACCTTTCGATCTTCTCGCAGTGCCTCTCAGAATCTGAAACTACCCAGAAGCCAGCTGGCAAGAGAGTGTGGGAAATAGTTTGCAGGGATTAGCTCCCTGCGATACGAAGCAGAGCTAGGGGGAGAAGGTAATGTATTTGAGAGCAAATAGGTGAATGACCAGCACTGTCATATAACAAATCCCCAACTGGAACACATAAAGTACAAAATATTCTGTTTCTGTGAGTTTGATTTTTTTTAAAGATTCCACTGGTAAATGATACCATGCAGTACTGTCTTTCTGTGTCTGGCTTATGTTACTTAGCAGAATGTCCTCAAGTTCCATCCATGTCACAAATCACAAATGGCAGGGCTTCCTTCTTTTTTGTAGCTGAATAATATCCCATTGTGTGTGTACACACACACAGACACACGGACACAGACACACACACCACAGCTTTTTTATCCATTCATCCATTTATGGACACTTAGGTTGTTATCATACCTTTGTTATTGTGGATAATGCTGCAATGAACATGGAGGTGCTGATATCTCTTCAAATCCAATTACCATTTCCTTTGGATATCTACAGAGAAGTGGGAGTGCTGGATCATGTGGTAAAGTGGAGGAAATAGGAACAGGTTGGTAAAAGGGAACCAACTTTCAGCTACAAGATGAATAAGGTCTGAGGAGCTAATATAAAACTTGATGACTATAGTTTATAACACTGTATTATATAATTGAAATTTGCTAAGAGTAGAACTTAAATGTTTTCACCCCTTCTATCTCACAAAAAAAGACAAATATGTGAGGTGATGTATGTGCTGATTAACTAGATGGGGAGAGGGGATCCTTTCACAATATATATGCATATCAAATTACCACAGTGTACACTTTAAATGTCTTACAATTTTACTTATCAGTTTTACCTCAATAAAGCTGAAAAAATACAAAATAGCCATTATAAATGAAAACAAAAAGTGCTTATTAAGCCAAAGTAGGAGTATTCAACACTTAAAAAATTATAATTCTCATAGCCCAATTGAGTGTTTTCAGGATTTTACTGCATTACATATTGAATTAATTACTTTACATCTGCTAATTCCTTCAATCTTCAACAAGGATTTAGGTACTATTATTCGTATAAAATAGAAATAGTAAAGATCAGAGAGATTTAGTAATTTCCCCAAAATTATTTAGTTAATTAAGCAAGAAAACTGAGGTTTGACCCAAGCTCTGCCAGACTCCCATACCATTTCTACTATGTCATGATATAAACATATTCACTAAATAACCACTAAACAAATGAAATATGTATATATATTATACACTTACTGAAAATTTGGTCTATATCACCAAAAAAATTATAATTAATTTAATCTAAACTAGACAAAACCGATGTAAATTTATGATATTTGGTCTCAGGTTCATGTTTTTTTACTGAACCAGCATTTCTCAGTATGTTCTCTGAATCATTTGGAAAGCTTGTTATAAATTTAGAGTTCAGGGACTCACTGAGCAAGAGTCTCTGGGAGCAGTGCCTGGGAATCTGCATTTGAAATAATTTCCATCATGGATTCTTAAGCACATTAAAGTTTGACAAACCCCATACTGACTCTCTATTTGGTCATACTAACTTTTTTACCAAGTTATTTTTAAATAATTTTCCTTAAAAAAGGAAAAAAAATCAAAACAACCAAAAAAGACTAGAAATAGCAAGCACTGGTGAGAATGTGGAGAAAAAGGAACAATCATGCACTGTTGATGGGAATGTAAATTGGTGCAGCCACTGTGGAAAACAGTGTGGAGGTCCCTCAAGAAATTAAAAATAGAGCTACCATATGATCCAGCAATTCCACTTCTGGGTATTTATCCAAAGAAAATGAAAACATAACTCAAAAAGATATATGCACCCCCCCCCACACACTTCACTGCAACGTTATTTACAATAGCCAAGATAGGGAAACAACCTTAGTGTCCATCAGTACATGAATGGATAATGAAGATATGGTATACAATATGTAGACAATGGAATATTATTCAGCCTTAAAAAAGAATGAAATCTTGTCATTTGTAACAACATGGATAGAACTTCAAGAGCCTTATGATAAGTGAAATAACTGAGACAGAGAAAGACAAATACCATATGATTTTTCTTATAATGTGAAATTAAAAATAACCCCATAAAACAAGCTCATAGATACAGAGAAGAGAGACTGGCATTGCAGAGGTGGGACAGGGGGGTGGGGTGTGGAAGGGCGTCAAAAGGATGGATGGATGGATGGATGGATGGATGGATGGAGAGATAGATAGATAGACAGAAAACAAAATGGCCAAAGGGAACAACAAAACAAAAACCCACAAAAACCGATCGACTACATTTTATGTAGAACCTTAGTTCAAAGATGATCAAGCCTATTCAGGTTGGTAGTGTCTTTAAAGAGTAGTATGTCATCTGTAATTTAGACATCTGACTTCTGAGAAATTTTGTCAAGTTACAAACATCCCAGGCCAAGTAGTAACTCTAAAATTTGATAATCCAAATATGCAAGAAAATAGAAACTCCAAGGTACAATATTTTAATGAACAACCTAAACTCTTTTTTAACTATCAAATAATTCATAATAAAAATAAATAAATAAAAATAAACTACCATCTGATTATTTTATAGGATTATTTTTACTATCAGCAGCAATGGAAACCTAGTTCTAGTCAAATTAAAATTAATTTAGTTATCTAAGTTAAATTTGCTCTTACTTGAACCCAATATTCTGATTCTATTAATACATGAACAATTGGGACTTTGACACCAAATATATACATTTCATTTTTATCCTTCTGATATTGCTTTCCCCAGTCTTCTAATTTGAGAAAATCTCAACAGGCAATAAGCTGGTTTTATGATACGGAATCGTATAAGACTTATGATACACCTTGGGCAGTCAATATATTATACAACATATATATCAGCTAATCCAAATCACAAAGCATTCCACTCATTCAATCAGTCAGTGAATATTTATTGAACACCTACACTCTGCAAGGAGTTTCCCTGACTCTTTTTTCGATTTTATTTTTTAAATTTTTTAAAAAAGATTTTATTTATTTATTTGACAGAGAGAGAGACACACAGCGAGAGAGGGAACACAAGCAGGGGGGAGTGGGAGAGGGAGAAGCAGGCTTCCCACCGAGCAGGGAGCCTGATGCGGGGCTCAATCCCAGGAGTCGAAGGCAGATGCCTAACGACTGAGTCTCCCAGACTCTTGGGATGCACTGGGGAAAGAATAAAAATCACTGCCCTATTGGAGTTTGCATTCTAGCAGATAGAGACAAAAAACAATAAGTGTAATAAAGAACCAAATTAAATAGTATGTTAGAAGGTTGTTACCTTGCTATTGGATAAAAGAAAAAGTAAGGCAGAATTAAACAAGATGTAGAGTGAATTCTCCAAATCTAGGTATTCAACACAACAAATAACAATAGCACAAAACTCAAAAATTTCTTTCTCAAAGGGTGGATTATCACTAATTCTTTTCTTGGCATAAATTTAGACTTTAGCCCAAGAGAAGTCTTGAAAGCTAGTAAACTCTTATTAACATTTTATACTTGGTTTCCATCCCTGAGAATGTTAAAAGCAAGATTAAAATTAAAAAGGTGCCAGAGAAGTTGCTAGGCACTTTGGTATAAGTGCTGCATGGTAACAGCAGGAACCAACTTGATTTTCTGGATGTGTGTGACACATTTGATGTGTTTGACACAGCAACTCTTGGAACATGTAGCAAAAAGTTTTTGAGAAATTTGTAGGAAATGCCTTGCAAATGATCTACATTAACATTTTCAGACTTTGCTGACCAATCAGTTGCAACCACTGAAATGACAAGTGTTTTCCAGTGTGATCTGGAACTCTAGAGGTCTCCATGAAACCATGGGAGAAGGAATTTTCCCACCCAGACTGGAACCCAATTTATGAAAAGGACCAATAGCCAATGAGCAGCATAAGCTTGTATAATTTACTAGCTTTCTCCCAAGAGAGAACAAATGAATAGAGAAATAAAAAACCAAGCATCTATTTTTCCTTTTAATCTTTGCCGCTTTTTAAAAAAATTATTTTATTTGTTTTTGAAGTCAACTCTACCCAGTGTGGGGCTTGAACTCACAACCCCACGATCAAGAGTCGTGTGTGCTCTACTGACTGAGCCAGCCAGGCACCCCTTTACCTTCTTTTAATATATAAAATTATCAGGTTTTGTTTTAGTCTTGTCAAAAGATGAGTACGTGTTAATCAAAAGGGGAATGGAAGAAAGAGCTACCCAAGCATGGAACCATTCCGTATCTTTTTCTCTGTGAACAAACAAAATTCTCACTCTATTGTCTAGTGCACAGATAAATCTAGCTTTGAATTCATTTCTGCTTCCATTCTGACTGGTCTTTGCAGTGACCGTTGGAAAATGATCCTTTCTGTACCCCTTTTAGCAGCTAAAATGAATTCACAATCTTTTGACGCTTAGTTGATGGTTTTAAAGGTGCTCAAATTCCAGGAAATGTTGTGTTATATAAGTTTTATATTGTCAGGTTGTTCTTTGACAAAATATTTTTTGGGTGCACTCTTTTTGGGAATCATATTGAGGACATTTTAGGAAAAATAAAATTGTACTGAGAAAGCATTGTTGGGGCACCTGTGTGGCTCAGTCGTTAAGCGTCTGCCTTTGGCTCAGGTCATGATCCCAGCGTCCTGGGATCGAGCCCCACGTCAGGCTCCCTGCTCCACGGGGAGCCTGTTTCTCCCTCTCCTGCTTACTCTGCTTGTGTTCTCTCTCTCTCTCTCTCTCTCTCTCTCTCTCTGAGTCCTGTGTCTCTCTGTCAAATAAATAAATAAAATCTTAAAAAAAAAAGAGAAAGCGCTGTTTACTTGTTACTGAATTGGTGCTTTCGAGTATCTTTTATGAATCAGGCATGTTGTTAGATACAAAGTTTTATTCCAAGAATTATATAATGTTTCTGTTAAAGGGGCTCTATTTGTGGTAGTTAATAATATGGGTTCTAGAATTGAGTGGATCTGTTTTAATTCAGGCTTCATCATTTACTAGCTCTCTGTCCTTAGCAGGACACTTAAAGTGTTTAAACCTCAGTTTGCTCATTTGTAAAGTGAAAATAAAAATTGTATCATCTCACAGGATTAGTGTGAGGTTTAAATGAGATACTATATGTGACATAAAGGTACTAATTTATATTTCATTTTCCTTATTGTATAGAAATCAGCAGGAATAGAACCGTTACTGTTTTATTTACTTCCTTTCTTTCCTCTCCCCTCCCTCCCTCCTTCTTCTTCTTCCTCTCCAAGGGGGCCTGAATTAAACTCCTCTATTTCTACGGAGAGGGTGGAATGGGCATGAAGACAATTTCCTTTTATGGTGATGGGGCTCACAACCTGCTACCCCCAAATATGGCACCTTGGCATACTGCATATTTTAGGCTGAAGGAATTGGAAATAATGGCAGAAGGTCACTCTGATCTCCCTCATCCCTTTCCCTCTGAAATAGGTCACAAAACCCTCCTGTGAGAGGTGCCCTCCCTATACCCAGAGGAAAGGAGATCCTTATTTCTGAAGACAAAGGGATGCCAAAAAAAAATCTGAACAAACAGGCCTTGCTAAGTTTCCCCCAGTTACTACACTTAACCAATCCTATTCCTCCACAACCATGCACTCTTCATCAAACCTAGCATAAAACCCTCAGGTCTAACTGTTTCTTTGGGACTTTATTTCCCTATGAAGGTTCCCTGTCAGGTAAAACAAGTCAATGTGTATGCTTTTCTCTGGTTAATCTGTCATTGGCGGTATTATTTTTAGACCCAGGCAAGGAACCTAACACAGGTGAGGAAAATTTTGTTGGCTTTTTTGTGTGTGTAAACTGGAACTCATTGTGGGAAATACATTAAGCAGGGAAAGCAGAAGTAGCAAGAAGGAGAGAGATTTTTTTTCCCAGGGTGGGAAGGGCCTAGAGATCTTCCGGACCCAAGGGGAGCAGAAACCTGAGCCCAGATCCATGGAGGTTGTTGTGGCTGGAGGGGCATGAGCTCGGTAGGTACTTGCAGGGTACTCCTCATAGGCTGGACCCACACACCCAGACTCCTGGGTGTGAGACATCCCCACAAGCAGGTTTGGCACAGACATGCTAGGACTGCCTGTTTTCAAAAGACCAACGGGTTTGAGCAATTTTATGAGTGTTTATGATGGCAGCAATAAAAATAGACCAAGGAACCAAGAAGATGTTCCCTGTTTTTGGGAAATCACATAAACTGTACTCATTTTTGGGTGACAAAGGGAAGAAGTACAACTCATTAATGACTGAGATCGAATTTCCTAATCAGTTTGGTGGGATCGGGTTTGGTATATAATCTGATTTAAAGACAATAGATATATAACTTTTTAATTTTTTAATACCAGGCTCATGTACATAGAACATTTAGCACAGTGCCTGGCAAATAGTAAAGCACTTAATCAATGGCACCTATTATTACGGCATCTTTAATTTCTGTAGAAAAACATTTTTATTACCTTAATCTTTCTAAAGTATTAGCTGTTTGGAAAGCTTGTGAAACTCTCTGTGCAGCATTAACCACCAATATCTGAGTAGTTCATGTGCTTCCAAGTATTGTAGAACGGACATAACATCCCAGTTGCAGCATCTCACAAGAGTGTAAAAAATACCATGTTCTGTTTAAATAGGGTATTTTAAGTGCATTAAAGATATGGAATGGGAATTGTCAGATATCTGAAATTATCACCCCACTGTCAGCTAAGGGTCCAATTCACGTGCTGATGTTAATGAGTCAGACCTCTTCTGAAGATTCCAGGGCCAGGCCATGACGAGATCTGTGTTTCTCTGGTCTCTCTGGCCATCTAATCGAACTTTGAAGCTCCGAACTGGAAGAGACGCTATTATGTGGGGGGAATGGAATAAATCCCCAAGGGTTCTAACCAAATCCAAGTTTAAGCCAACTGCAGGAAAGCTCACTTAACTTGCAGGTCTTTGCATTTGCTTCTGACAAGCTCCTCCTTCCTGAGGATTGTATCGTCAGCATTTATCCCTCACCCTTACCCAGGGAGTGGTCTTCTGACACGTATCCAAGAAACAGAGAAACACAGAAGTGAAATCAACTGGCTCTGGTGCTGCCGATATGGAATCACGAATAGTCCAAATGTCAGAATTCTCAAAAAAGAAAAATTTAAGAACTCTATTTCCATTCTTGCTCAAATTACTATCTTGGAGCACTTCTGTCTCTACTGGACCTGATTAAAGTAAGAAATGTCATTTTGTCTAGTGTTTCAAAGTTAGTAATTGCTCTGAATGGAACATTTGGAAAACTTTATGTTAACTAAAATCTTGTATTTCTTCTGTAGGACTGAGCCTTAATTTAAGAAGGTCCAGCATGGGCACATCTGACCTGAACAAAGAGATGAGAAAATGGAGGCACAGAGAGACTAGTAACTTGCCCAAGGTCATGTGGTTCAACACTGGCAAAGCACACATGTGGATGGGACAGTATGTCTCCAGAGCGCTGCACCCAATCACTATGCTATACCTGTGTTTGGTATTCTTATTTCCTGAGTTGCTTATTTGTGCCCTTTGATCCTTGTTTTCACATCCTCATATCCTCCGAAATATGTGAAGTTCTAGCAATGTTAAGCTTTTGCCAAATACTTGTTGCAAACATTTTCTCCAGTTTGTTCTTTATCTTTTACATTGTGTTTTGGGAGTTTTAGAAGTATTTTGTTATTTAAAACCTTTTTCTTTTTCTTTTTTTAAATAAAGATTTTATTTGAGAGAGAGAGCAAGAGTACAAGTAAGGGGGAGGGGCAGAGGCAGAGGGAGAAGCAGACTGCCCGCTGAGCAGGGAGCTCTGTGCAGGGCTCTGAGATCACAATTTGAGCCAAAGGCAGACGCTTAACTGACTGAGCCACCCAGACACCCATAGAAAAGTTTTAAAGTCGACATCAGCCTTTCAACACATTTTGAAAGCATTGTAACTATGCTTAGATTATAAAAACTAATATTAGCTTTTTGCTTTTATAAGCTTTCTTTCTTTTTACTTTAATTCTCTAATCTCTCTGGGATTCATTTTGGTAAAAGGCAAAACTCCAACTGAATTTTTTTTTCCCAAATGGCTATGCAGTTATCCAAAAATAAGTATTGGTTAATAAATCTCGTAACTCTGATTTAAGCTACATCTTGTATATTTAATCCTCATACATAACTGGGTCTCTTTCAATACGTCTCTCCAACTAAAACTGTACCAATACTGTGTTATTTTATGATTTCATTTTTATGCACTGGATTATCCAGTATGAAAAGCCTTTACTTCATTCTTCTTTATCAGAAGTAAGCTGCCCTTTCTGCAAGTTTATTATTTCAAGGGAATTCAAGAATAACTTTATCAATAAATTCCCCAACCCCCCAAAATTCCACTGGAATTTTTATAGAGATTGTATCCATTTCATAAACTAACTTGGTGAAACTGAAATCTTCCCAAATTATTAAGTTTTGTCATCTAAGACCTTGGGTCTCTTCATCTACTGAAGTCTTTTGATAGTTTTAAATCAGGTAAGTATTACATGTTTCTTATTCAATTTATTCATAGATATTGTTTTGTGTAGTTGTGAATAGTTTCTTTGTATTTTCTAATTCATTGTGCAAAGTCAAATTTTTTATTTTTATTTTTTCATATTTGTATTTGAGCTGTGTTACTGAACTCCCTTTTTATTCCCAATAATTTTCAGTAGCTTTTCTTGTCTTTTCAGGTAGACAACTATACTACCTGCAATATTGGTACTTTGCTGCCTACATATATTTATTAGATTAAGAAAAATAATTTTATTGATTGGCATTTCTAAGCCCACCATAAATGAGCAGCCTAGTCTCTATCCTGACTTCAATCAAATTCTATTAAGGTTGCATTTTTTAACTTTTCCTTTTTTTTTTTTTAAGAGTTATTTATTTGAGTGTGTGTGTGTGTGTGTGTGTGTGTGCATGTGCATGCACATGCACAAGCCAGGGTGGGCAGAGGGAAAGAGAATTTCAATCAGACTCCATGCTAAGCATGGAGCCGGACTCAGGGTTCCATCAATTCACCCTGAGATCATGACCTGAGCTGAAACCAAGAGTCCCACGCTCAACCAACTGAGCCACCCACGTGCCCCAACATTTTTTAACTTTTCAAAAGCCGAAGCCCCTAACTACCTTATCATTCTATCTTTTGCATATCTCACACCGGATAAAATGTCAACTTTTGCTTTCTGGTGTTAAAGAAAAAAGTAATTATTCATGACACTTGTTAAAGAACGATCAAGCCGACTATTGAGGAGGGCTTTTGCAACAGGTGTAGGGAGCACCACCATGGGATTTTGCAGAGGGCCAGAAGGATTGGGCTCAACTCCAAATATGGAAGCCCAAAATCAGGGCCTAGCTGAGAAAAGAGCTCAGATGAGCCTGACTAAATTTTGGTCAAGGAGAGATTCTTTGTCACCAGTCTTCTTTTTTTTTTTTAAACTATGAAAACGATAGATGGATTGTGTATATATATATATATATATATATATATATATATACACAAATATATATAATACATATATATATTGTGTATATATGTATACATATATATACATAATATATATTGTGTATATATAATACATAATATATATTGTGTGTGTGTGTGTGTGTGTGTATATATATATATATATATATATATATATATATATATTTCAAACTATATCACTTTCCTTCCCAAACCCACTCCAGTCTGAAACACCCTGGCTGACTAGTTTGGAGGCTATAGTTAAGAATCACTGTTCAGCTTTTCACCATGTAGTATGATTCCAGTGTTTGTTTGCTGAATCTTTAGTTATTTTGAAAGGTTTAGTAAGTAGTATTAGTGTATCTTATAATTTTGAACTATAACTATATTACTGGAATGAACCCTTTATTTACATTATATATTGTTCTTTCAATATAGTGTGACACTTAAGGGTTTTACTTTAAAGTAAGAAATTTCCTGTAGCCCCTTATAGCATGTAACAAATCATAAACCTCTTAACAAAATGGTTTCAGGCAAACTGATTCAAATAACTGATTAGATATTTAGAGTCAATTTTTGATCAATTAGAAGTAAAAGGAAAAGCAGGAATTCTGAAATTATAAAAAAAGAAATCCAATTTACAAGAATCTGAGCTACCTACATTTTCTATGCATTAAATAGCTTTGAATATAACTATTTGGGGGATAATTCCCTGAGGTAGGCACTTTGACGGGTTTCCAAAACAAAGCACCCAGAAGTTTTAAATGGTTTTGCTTACTAAGTTTTCAACCTACAGTGAAAACTGCAAGGATCATGTTTTATAAAGAAAAGTAAAACAAAGGTAGGGGCGCCTGGGTGGCTCAGTCATTAAGCATCTGCCTTCGGCTCAGGTCATAATCCCAGAGTCCTGGAATGGAGCCTCGCATCTGGCTCCCTGCTCAGTGGAAAGACTGCTTCTCCCTCTCCCATTCCCCTTGCTTGTGTTCCCTCTCTCACTATGTCTCTCTCTGTCAAATAAATAAATAAAATCTTAAAAAAAATAAATAAAGGAAAGGTAGTATTAGCTTGGAGAAATGAAAATTTCATGGACATTTTCCAAACCTCTTAACTGTTACATTAAGTTTAAATCAGAGTCATTCTACCGGGTAGATTGTCAGTTACCTTGGCATAATAAAGACTGAGTTAGCCAGCACTTTCCAAGACCCTCCTGTGGTTGTCTTTCTTTAATGACCCATTTAAATTCTAAATCCAGTTTAGTTATCTCAGACTAGTCTGAGAAGACAAAAGTTGGCCCTCTACCAGCCAACGAGAGAAGCCTCAGAAGAAACCAACCTGGCCAACCCACTGACCTTAAACTTCTAGCCTTCAGACTGTAAGCAATACATTTCTGTTGTTTAAGCCACCCAGAGTGTGGTACTTTTATGGCAGCCTTAGCAAACTAAAGAAGCAAAGTTATATACCCATCTGATATAAAAGTGAAAAAAATATAAAAATCTGAAAAAGAAGTGATATGAAACTAACCTTGATTCCACATTCTTTTTTCTCCCAATAAAACTTAATTTTTGGTAGATTGCTATTGTAGGTCTTGAGTTGGTCAGGCACTGAATAATGTCATGGACAGGGAGAGGACAATTACACCATCACGTTGGAGTACTCACAAGCCCAGGATGACTGTGGTCCCAGGTCAGGGTTTCCAGGGCTCCACCTGATTGAGTCCAGGCAGTCTTCCCTGAGTGGACAGAGGATGCTGAGGTTGTAGCACTTTGCAGAAAGAAACCCAATCTTAGGAAGATCTATAGGAGACTCAGAGGTGTATCAGTAGCTTGGTGGCTTGCATTTACTTAAAATTATAGGGCTCCCTTTGATGGAGCTCAGGACACACACTACATCAAAATATGGCACCTTGGCATATGAAACATTTTAATCTGAAGGAATTTGAGAAAATGGCAGAAACAGGAAGGAAACTGACCTGAATCAGATCATAAAACCATCATGAAAGAGGTGCTCTCCCTATACCTGCAGGAAAGGAGCTTCCTTATCTCTGAAGACCAAGGGATGCCAAGAAAAATCTCAACAAAGAGGCCTTGCTAAGTTTCTCCCAGTTTAAGACACTCACTTCATACTCCTTAACCTATCATAGTCCTCCATGACTATTCACTTGTCATCCAACCTAGCATAAAACAGATCTGTTTCTTTGTGTCTTCATTTTCTTATAAAGGCTCCTGCACATGTGAAACTTATATTAAATACATTTGTATGCTTTTCTCCTATTAATCTGTCCTTGACAGTTTAATTTTCACACCCAGCCAGAGACCCTAAGAGGGTTGAGGAAAACTTTTTCCTCCTCTACACCTTGATATCCTTCACATCTAAGTAGAGCTTTTTGAACTCTGAATTCCTCTAAGAGAAACAGCTTTCTCATCTCCCCTTATCAAGAAACAGTGCTGCAGGGCGCCTGGGTGGTTAAGCGACTGCCTTTGGCTCAGGTCATGATCCTAGAGTCACGGGATCGAGTCCCACATCTGGCTCCCTGCTCAGCGGGGAGTCTGCTTCTCCCTCTGACCTTCCCCCTTCTCATGCTCTCTCTCTCTCTCTCTCTCTCATTCTCTCTCTCAAATAAATAAAATCTTAAAAAAAAAAAGAAACAGTGCTGCACACAAATGAGCAGTAAGAGCACCAGCTTCATCCATGTTTCTCCCCCTTTTCCAGAGACGTCATCCAAGGTAAATGGATTGAGGTAAGAGGGGTTTTGTTGTATTGCCTTAGGAAACTAAGTCAGGGTGGTATCTCTAGGAAAAAAGTTTTTCTTCTGACCTTGCCATGCATCTTCTTACGTCATTTTCTGTCAGGAGTGAAACTTGTCTTTGTAAAAACAGGATTCTTGCAATATGGATAAGTTGGTATGACCTTCAACGATCTGCCAAGTAGCTGTCTGTCTCGTTAGACAAGTTCGTTAGTCTGAAGACAA
Organism: Zalophus californianus; assembly: GCF_009762305.2. Classification (NCBI taxonomy): domain Eukaryota; kingdom Metazoa; phylum Chordata; class Mammalia; order Carnivora; family Otariidae; genus Zalophus; species Zalophus californianus. The sequence continues at coordinate 72,443,456 of NC_045596.1, forward strand.
ATATGTGACAGTATTATCTGCTCATGCTGAAAAGCAAATATAAAATGGGTGACTGTGTATGTGAAAAAAGAATAAAAGGAGGCTTTGACAAGGCATCTGCTTTATCAAGCATCCTGTGCTACCTACCTTTTCTGCATTTTTAGATGCAGAAATCTGGGTTACTATGGCTTCCAATAGCAGTAATAAAATATAAGTTCTTGATGCATGTTTGCTTATAATAAAATGTAAATATATATATTTGCTTTAAGCACATTGGAGTAAGGGGCTCCTTCTATTTAGGTTTTGCTAACACTTTTGCAAACAGTCGTCCCCTTTTTAACAAACTTACCAGGCAGCACAACATGATCACCAGGAATTGCCAGCCTGTGGCACCCCTTCTTGGTTCACAAATTTTCTTGTTTCTTGCATTGTTTTTTGTGTTTCCTAACACAAACTTTGATTATAGTAACCCAAATTGGGATTAAGGTTCTGACTACAGAACAGCTATAATAGTTACTGAAATACTATTGGTGCATTAAAATTTCCCTGGAAATATAATGACATGGAGAAAATTATATTCATCAGAATTCTTCCCAGGAAGGGTTCTGTATGCAATTGGAAAAAATACTTCGATATTGCACTCTCCAGTTAGCAATGCACATTTGTACTTGCCAGCCTTCCTTTCAGAAGTGTGGCCCTGGTCGAATGGAGGATTTGATTTTGCTGAGTGCGGTATTAAGTGTGGGGCCAGAGTGGAATTGTTAGAGATAATAAGAGAAAGGCCACCTGCTCTCCATGAAGCTATAAGCATCACTTCCGTATGACTATCAATGAATATGAAAAAATATATATGGTCCAATAGAAATATGGAGAAAGGATATCGAATTGGCAGATCACAGCACCGGGAACCAAACAGCAAATAAACACATGGAAAGATGCTCCACTGGACTGGTCATCAAAGAAATGCCAACTAAAGCCACAGGGATGTTGTTTTGTATTCATCGTATCATCAAAGTTAAAGCTGATCATATTAGGGTAGACAGAAGTTCATTATGGTATTTCTCTATAAATTTTGCTTTGTTTGTGAAAAATTTCAGCAAAATGGATTTGAAAAAAACAATGATTTGAAGGGGTTCCCACGATGCCCATGTGTCTCAGTCTGGCTCTCGTGTCAGGGCAGGTGCAGAAAACACTCTCATCAAATGTTCTCGCGGAAATTCCGTTAAGGCACTAGCATTTTAGGTTCCAGGCATTTTTTTTAAAGATCTTATTTATTTATTTGAGAGAGAGAGAGAGTGAGCGAGAGAGCACAAGCAGGGGAACAGCAGAGGGAGCTGCAGAGGGAGAGGGAGAAGCAAGCAGACTCCCTGCTGAGCAGGGAACCTGACGTGGGTCTCGATCCCAGGACCCCGGGATCATTACCTGAGCCGAAGGCAGACGCTTAACTGACTGAGCCACCCAGGAGCCCCAGTTCCAGGCATTTTGTGAGGAGATGGGTTCTTAAGGCTAAAGGTAAAGGTACTAGAAATAGAAGGAAGTTCCCAATAGGAGACTAAATGTTTTTCTTATTTTCTGTGAAATTTCAAAAAGAGAAAGTTAGAGATTTTATGTTGGGTTGCATATCTTCAGGATTCTTAAGAATTGTAAAGTAGATGCTTAGAGCCTAGCTGAGAAGTTAAATGAAAATATACTGAAGACCCCAGTAGGAGATTATTGCATAGTCAACACTATGCAACACAAATCATTTTGTTCTCCTTTTGAGTACCTAGGAGACAATAGTTACACCCTTCTTGCTAGCTACTTGTGAGCAGGTGACTGAGTTCTGGCTAAAACAAAGTAAGTGGAGGTGATTTCTACCACTTCTAGACCTGGTCAAGGACTGTTTTGGGCCATATTCTACCCTATTTCTCCCTGTCCGTGTGTCTGGAAATGGAGGATTGTGAGATGGTGGAATAAACACACGAAAGAAGTCTGGTCACTGAGTCACTACTTGAAGGAGAGCCACCCAGGAAAGCAAGATAACTGGGAGCGTCTGCACTGAGACTGGGTGTGTATGCAAGAAGTACATCTTTATTGTGTTAAACTGCTGAGATTTGGGGGCTGTCACAGAAATGAGCCTATTTTGACTTTCCCAGGAATTTCTTATAGTAAAATACGGTTACCTGAATGTCTCAGCAAGCCCTTCAAATGTGCCAGGACCTCTTAGCAGCTAACTTAGAATTGTTTTCACGATTAGCTAGACATTTAAAATAAAGGACTTTGAAATCACTCATCTGTTTTCCTCCTGCATGGTCACTATAGGGGAGAGACAATGCCAGGATTTGACATGCTTTATGAAGAAATGATTAAAAAACCAAAAAGCTGAAGAGGAAACTAGATTTTATTTTTGAGTATCTATTTCGTATGTATACAGAACTAAGCAGTGGAAACAACCAGAAGTATGTAACATGATGTATGTAAATCTCAGCATACATTCTTTAAAATATACAGGAAATTTTATTTATAAGGAAAGAGAACCTGTATGAACTACTGCATTTCTTTGGGCTAAATTTTCTGACACTAGGCAGGGTTTAATCATCCACTTGTGACCTCTCTTTCTTCATTCCATTTCTAAAGAGAAACTGAAAGAGGACTGGACAGAAGAGCAAATCTAAACTGTCTTGGAGGAAACTAGATTTTTGAACTCTACTGTATATATCTCAAGGTTTGGAATTAGTATAAACTTCCTATTCCCTTTGATGTGTTCTGTGCAAATGATTTCCTGGGGCATGCATGGGTCGGTCTGCGCCCGCTCTTTCTAGTGGTGGTAGCTCCCCAGATACATTTCTGACTGACCTGACTTCTTAGATTTTATCAGTATTTAGCCTTGGATTATAGCTGTGACTAGGAGCTGGGATTTTAATTTTGTTTTATATGGGGGGGGGGGTTTCACTTTTCAAGTTGGGTGACAAGATTTGAGATGTAGTGAATTTTTAAGGATAGATCTGAGCAAATCACACCAAAGTTTAGATACTGACTGGAGCATAGATCACCTGAGACCAGAAAGGAATAACTGTGTGTGCGGGTAGATAATAGTATCCCCTACATGATGAAGCCATTGCTCATATATCCAACTGCCTCCACAACATCTACCCACAGATGCCAAATAGTCCTCTCAAAATTGACATGTTCAAACATGGAATTCGGTTCCCCCTCCCACATACTGGTAAACAGCCCCTTCATCTACCTCAGCACCATCCTTAACTCTTCTCTTTCTTTCTCCCTTCTCATCCAATCTGTCAGGATATTCTGTGGTCCTTCTTTCAAAATCTGTCCTAAATCAAACCCTTTCTCAGTTGTCCCTTCCACTATTTCTTTCCTGGATTATTTTAATAGCTTCCAGACTTTTCTGCCTGTTTCTGCCTTTGCTCGAGGTTTTTCCCATGTCACTTAGATAAAGCCAGTGCTTCCAGGTTTTACCTCATCTGTGCCCTTCTCTCCTCCTCAGCCTTTTCTACCTCATCACTGATCCCTCACTCTAGTACTCACTTTGTTCCAGCCATGCTGACTTCTTTGCTCTTCCTAGAACATAGCAGGCATGATCCATAAACCTCAGGGCCTTATATTTGCTGTTCCCCCCATTTGGAACACTCTTCCCTCATTTATCCATGTGGATTAAATGTCACTCAACTGTCACTTCATTGATGAGGACTTCCCTGACCACCCTTAACCTAGCAAATCCTTTTTTCAGCACCCCATCCTCTGAAGCCCATACTTCCATCCACCCTGCCAATGGGTGCTTCCTGGCTCTTCCTACTTGTTTTATTTTCCTCTGTAACACTTATTCCCACCTGATATTCTTATGTTTCCTTTTGTCTTTTGTTTTTGTTTTGTTTTGCTTTGTTTTTGGTTACCATCGTAACCATTTTTAAGTGTACAGTTCAGTAGTGCCAAATATATTCAGAGTCTTATACAACAGACACCGAAAAAAACCAGAAAGATTCTTTAGAACTCTTTCATCTTGCAAAACTGAGAATATCCTCATTAAACATTAACTTCCCCTCCCCCCAGCCCTAGGCAACCAGGTGTCTACTTACTGTTTTTATGATTTTGACTACTTTAGACACTTCGTATGAGTGAAATTATACAGTATCGTCATTTGTGATTGGATTGTTATGCTAGCAGTAATATCTTTGAGGTGCATTTGTGTTGTTACATGTGATAGGACTTCTTTTTTTAAGGCTACATAATATCCCATTGTATGTATACACGCGCGCACACACACACACACATATACATTTGCTCTATTCATTCATCTGGCAATTGACATCTAAGTTGCTTCCACCTCTTTGCTGTTGTGAATAATGCTGCAATGTACGTGGGTGTCTACATATCTCTTTATGATCCAGCTATGAATCCTTATACACATACACACACACACACACACACACACACACACACACACACACACCCACCCAGAACTAGGTTTTGACTCTTTTCTTTTTTTAAATCTATTATCCTCCCTTAGAATGTAAGCCCCAACAGGGAATGCTCTTTTATTTACCACTACATTCCCAGTGCCTGGAACAGATAGGCACTGAAAACATACCTGTTAAAATCAAATGAATATTATGTTTTTGTGTGCTGTGGGCCTCTACGAGACTGCAAGCCCCCCCCACAGAGGGCAGGATCACTGTTCGTCTTGTTCACTGCAACAGCCTCAGTGCTGAGAATAGTGCTGGACTTGCTGTAGCTTGTCAGTAAATGTTTTCAAAATGAATTAATTAAGGTCTTGACATGGGCAGATAGATAGTAGAGAAACAAATCTAAATTTGAAAGAATAGTCATCCTCACTAGTAATAAAAATGCAAATCTCAATAGCATCCTTTTGAGCTATCAAATTAGCACTTTTTCAAGCATGTTTTTTAAACTTCAAACTTTTAAGAACAGTACAATGAGAACCCATATACTCTTTAACGAGCTTTGTCTTTGTTAGAAATATGCCAAATTTGCTTTTTTCTTTCTCTTTCTATGTGTGTGTTATAATCAAACAAACAAAATTTACTGTACCATTTGAGAGTTTGTTGTAGACATCATGATACTTTACCCTTAAGCACCTTGGTCTGTATCTTATAAGAAAAAGGAAATTTTATATAATCACTATTCAAAACCACGCTCAGATAATTTATCATTAGTATAATGCTACTAGGTAACATATGGCCCATATTCAAACCTCACTAGTTGTCCCAACCATGTTCTTTATCAGTATCTTTTTCAAACTAAAGATCTAATCAAGAATTATTCATTGCGTTTACTTGTTGTATCTCCCCAGTGTCCTTTCATCTAAAGCAGCCTCCTACCCCCTTTCTTCCTCTTTCATGACACTGACATTTTTGCAAGTCCAGGCTAGTTGCTTTGCACAATGTCTCTCAATTAAGATTCGTCTGAATGCTTCTTTATCATTATATTCAGGTTGATCAATGTCTTAGTCTCTTCAGGTTACTGTAACAACCATGCCATAGACTGGGTAGCTTAGGAACAGCAAAAAATTTTTTCTTATAGTTTCTCATAGATCTGGAGGCTCTAAGTCCAAGATTAAGGTGCAGGCAGATTCAAATCTAGCAAGGAACTGCTCCCTGGTCCATATACATCTGTCCTCTCATTATGTCTTTATATGGCAGAAGGAGCTCTCTGAAATCTCATTCATCACGGCTCCGTCCTTATGACCCTACTCACCTCCCAAGGGCCCCACCTCCAAGTACCATCAAATTGTGTTTAGGATTAACTTTGGGAGGGGGGGGTCACATTCAGTCAATTACAATAGTTTTTACAGTAATACTATCTAATTGGTATTGCATCCTCAGTGCATTCTATGAAGGGTACATAATGCCAGTTTGTCTCAAACCAAAAAACAATTAACTCCAGGTTTAGCAAGAGTGCAGTTTATAGGGACTCATATACTGCTGTGCATAAAGCTCACCAATGATGTCCACATTATCAAGTTTTTAAAAAATTGCATGAATGTTAGATAGCATATTTAGCAATTAGATCTTTTCTTTGGGAAGAAGCAAGGTCCAATGTTTCCCCTTTCCTCCGGTAACAGAAAGTGGAAACAATTGCCAAGCAGACACTGCAAATGTTAGTGAAGAGCATTATAAATCTGAGATTCTGAGCACTGCAACAGTTCCTGTCATTATTGTCCTTGGACAAGTCATTTAGTTGTTGGTCACCTTTTTCATTTTCAAAATGATGGAAAACCATGCTTGTTGCTTACCTAATCTCTCTCACAAATGTTGTGGTGGTCTGGGCCAAGCAAAGGCATTAAAGGGAGCACTGATTTTGTAATTTAAATGAAAGACACAAAGAGAGGCAACACTCCAGTATTATACAGACTGTTTTCATAATTAGCTTAACAGCATTCCTTGGAAACTGCAATTTCAATAGATTTTACATTTACTAAAAAAGTAAGCAACAGATGAGACTGGTGCAAGCATATCCTCAAGAGAAAATAAAACACTTATCTCCAAAATCTCTCCTACAATTAAAAATTGGCCATCTTAAATACAATCCTGTAATTAAAATGAAGTTCCTTTTTATTAAGAAAAATTAATGTTTTTTTTTTTTTTTTTGTACACGAGTAGTTTACAAGATGAACGGATCAAATTCTACCAGAGTAGATATTCTCATGGTCCTAAGTGTCAAGGCTTTGTTGGAGGGGTGGGAGAGGCAAGGGTGGAGGTGGCGGCATTACAATTATTACACTGGAATCCGTAGAAAACAGACACTATGTAGTTGAACAAAATTAACCATGTTTTATCCAGTTACCTTCTGAGATAAGGTCTATACATTTTTTTAAAATGCACCTAACTCACCTAATTATTTACTGCCTTGACTTGAATCTGATTCTTGACAGATTCTATGCAGCAATTTGTTTTTCCAGATCTCATGTTTCAAAGGGTCATGAGTGGGGCTCGCACTCTTCTGGCTGTCCATCGCTTCCAGATTTCAGCAATTCTACCTTTGTGAAGCTTAGGCATCTAGGCAGAACCATCAAAGTCCCTTTTCTGTCAATGACCTGGCAACCTAGGTTTCCCAGGAAGCAGATTTGGAGATGCAGATTAGCATAGAGGTTTATGGGGATTGTTGTTGGTGTGACCACTGGGCAGGGGGGAGAAGCTAGGTTCTGATGTGGTTTCAATGAAGACCTCCCTCTGATACCAGGGTAGCCTTTAGGGTTGTCCTAACTTGAGGCAAGGGAGCCACGCTTCCATATAACTGTTAACTATCACCAGGTAATGAGATTCCCCAAGAGAACAACACAGCCTTGGGAGGGCTGACTCTCTCTAGCCAAGGAAATTCCAAAGAGAGTCTACAGCTGAGGGTTATCTTTCAGCAGCTAGGGGAATCTGGGTGGTACACTACAGCATCCCCTACAACTATCCATCCAACCATTTAGCCCTTAATTCTTCAAGAATTATTCTTTTAATAACCTCAAAGCATTCCAGGGTAACTTTTCATTGTGTGGACTTGCTTCACCTTTGAAATCTTTATATCCTCACTCCTACTGTTGTAGCTGAGTTAATATATGTTTGCCACACAATTTCCTCTTTCTTGGGACAAAGAAAGTTACGTTTCCCTTGTATTTACATTGAAACTGAGTCCTTGTCAACAAAAATATGAGTGGATATAATGTGTCACCTCCCATTTGAGACAGTTAAAGGTAGGTGTGGGTTCTGTACACTCCCCCCCCATTAATTGGATATAAAGATCCCCAGGATGGCAGAGGTACAAGACAGAAGCGTTCCATGTCCATGGGTCACTTTTGGAAGACGCCTTTGAGGGACAGTCGTCTCTACCATATTGGACTGTGATGACACTGACTGAAACACTGCTCTTCCACTTAAACAAAACAAACAACAAAAAAACATCAGAAATAAACACATTTATATGGTCAATTAATTTTCAACAAAGGAGGCAAGAATATGCAATGGGAAAAGACGGTCTCTTTAAGAAATGGTGTTGGGAAAACTGGACAGTCACATGCAAAAGAATGAAACTGGACTACTTACTTCTCAAAATAGATTAAATATCTAAATGTGAGACCCTAAACCATATAAATCCTAGAAAAGAGCACAGTCAGTAATTTCTCTGATGTTGGCCATAGCAACATTTTTCTAGATATGTCTCCTGAGGCATGGAAAACAAAAGCAAAAATAAACTATTGGGACTACATCAAAATAAAAAGCTTCTGCACAGCGCAGGAAGCAACCAACAATTCTAACAGATAACTTACTGAGTAGGAGAAGATATTTATAAATGATATATCTGATAAAGGGTTAGCATCCAAAATATATAAAGAATGTATACAACTCAACACACAAAAACCCAAATAATCCAATTAAAAATGGGCAGAAGACATGAACAGTCATTTCTCCAAAAAAGACATATAGATGGCCAACAGACACATGAAAAGTTGCTCAATATCACTCATCATCAGGGAGATGCAAATCAAAACCACAATGAGATATCACTTCACACCTGTCAGAATGACTAAAACCAATGACACAAGAAACAACAGGTGTTGATGTGGATGTGGAGAAAAAGGAACCTAATGCACTATTGGTGGGAATGCAAACTGCTACAGCCACTGTGGAAAACAGTATGGAGTGTCTTCAAAAAATTAAAAATAGAACAACCATATGATTTAGCAGTTCTACTTCTGGGTATTTATCTGAAGAAAACAAAACCAATACTTCAAAAATATATAGACACTCCTATGTTTCTTGTAGCGTTATTTATAATAGCCACGACACAGAAGCAGTCCAAGTGTCCATCAGAAGATGAATGGATAGGGGCGCCTGGGTGGCTCAGTTGGTTAAGCGACTGCCTTCGGCTCAGGTCATGATCCTGGAGTCCCGGGATCGAGTCCCACATCGGGCTCCCTGCTCAGCGGGGAGTCTGCTTCTCCCTCTGACCCTCTTCCCTCTCGTGCTCTCTATCTCTCATTCTCTCTCTCAAATAAATAAATAAAATCTTTAAAAAAAAAAAAAGAAGATGAATGGATAAAGAAGATGTGGTATATATATATATATATACAATGGAACATTAGCCCATAAAAAATGAAATCTTGCCATTTGCAATGACATGGTTGGATCTAGAGGTTGTAATGCTAAGTGAGATATGTCACTCAGAGAAAGACAAATACGATATAATTTTACTTATATGTGGAATTTAAGAAACAAGCAAAGAAAAAAAGAGACAAACCAAAAAAAACAGACTGTTAACTAAACACACTGGTGGTTATCAGAAAAGGTGGATGGGGGGTGGGTGAACTAGGTGAAGGGGATTAAAAGTACTTATTGTGATGAGCACTGAGTGGTGTATAGAATTGTTGAATCACTATATTGTACACCTGAAACTAATATAATACTGTATGTTAACTATACTGGAATTTAGAAAAATAAAAAAGAATGACTTGCATTTTGGTGTTTTTTCCCCCTGCTTTGCCGAGAATTCAATCCTCAGCTCAACCAATAAATGTAGAAATTAAAAAAAAAAAAAAAGACAACCTACTGGATGAAAGAAAACATCTGTAAGTCATATATCTGAGAAGGGGCTAATATCCAAAATATGTAGGTAAAGAACTCCTACAACTCAATAGCAGAGGAACCCATCAATCCAATTAACAAATGGACAGAGGATCTGAATAAACGTTTTTCCAAAGAAGGCATACGGATGGCTAATAGGTACATGAAAATGTGCTCGACAGTACTAATCATCAGGGAAATGCAAATCAAACCACAGTGGGATAACCTCACACCTGTTAGAATGGCTATTATTAAAAAGATAAGAAATAACAAATGTTGGCAGGAATGTCGCACAGGGAACCTCTGTGCACCACTGGGGGAATGTTAAGTGGTGAAGCCACTATTGAAAACAGTGTAGAGGTTCCTCGAAAAATTAAAAATAGAACCACCATATGATCAACCATTCCACTTCTGGATATTTATCTGAAGAAAACAAAATCACTACTTCAAAAAGATATAGGCACCCCCATGTTCACTGTCACATTATTTACAGTAGCCAAGATATAGAAGCAACTAAAGTGTCCATCGATGAATGAATGGTAAAGAAAAAGCGGTACATATATACAATATACAGCCATAAAAAAGAAGGAATCTTTCTATTTGTACAATATGGATAGTCCTTGAGGGTGTTATGCTAAATGAAAAAAATCAGACGAGAAGGACAAATACCAGGTGCTCTCACTTGTTCTGTGGAATCAAACCCCCCAGCAACCCACCAAAGAAACTGAACCCGTAGATACACAGAACAGATTGGTATTGCCGGAGGCAGAGGTAGGGTGAGGCAGAATGGTCAAGGGGAGCAAAATGTACAAATTTTTAGTTGTAAAATAAATAAGACATGGGGATGCAACATATAAGGTGGTGTAGTTAGTAAGACTGTAGAGGATATTTGAAAGTTGCTAAGACAGTAGACCTTAAAAGTTCCCTTCACAAGGAAAAAAAAGTGTAACTGTGTGGTGATGGATATAAACCAGAGTTATTGTGGTGATCACTTTACAAATACAAATATCGAATCATTATGTTGTGTACCTGAAACTACTACAATATTGCATGTTAATTAGATTTCCCTGCCCCCCAGAAAGAAAGAGAATTAATGTGCTGTCTGGTTTGAGCTGCTCCACTTTAGGACCTCTTTGTTATCACAATTCAGCCCACACTCTAATCCAAGCCATTCATTTATATGAATTATTTTTTAAATTATTGTAAAAGTTTTACTTATGAGAAAAATACATTGTTCTCAATTCTTTCGTGAAAATTCATCGCGAGGCTACACATTTGTATTTCAATATGGTTCACCGTTATTGCATCACTTCCTTAATAAGGATATATCAGATTTTAAAGTATGAGACTTTTATTTCAGGAACAAAACACATTATGTTTAAAAGGGGGAAAAAAAAGAGGTCACCTCTTTGGAAAGGAGAAAAATCCAATAAGAACAAAGCACAAATTTATAACTTCGTTGTGTGTCTTGCCCCCCTTAGTTGCATCTACATCCATCCTGCTTTCCTTTCTCTAGGTTTAAGGAAATGCAGTAACCCTGACTTTTATCTTATTTTTTTCCTCCCATGAAACCTTGATCAGGAATGAGTTTTCTTTTTGCAGCATCTTCAACACTTCTCTCTTCTTTATTCATCCTAGAAACCCACCTTAGTCTCACTCTATCTAAAAATTGCCCTCCAACTCCATGTCCTTTTGAGCACTGCCCACTTCTCTTCTCATATCCAAACATCCTCAAAGAATCAGTCCTCACTTGCTTACGTTCACATCCACCCCTTAATACCAGCTGTCCTCGGACCACAACTGATTGAAAGTGCAGCTGCTAAGCTCACTTGTGACTTCCAGTTGCCAGTGGCAGTGAAAACATTTTAGTTCTGATTTGACTAGACTATTTCACTGCACTGGAAATTGTTGACTAGCACTTTTTCTGGGAATCGCCTCTACCGTTTCTACTTACATCCATAATTTTTCTTCGACTCTTTTGCTGGTTTGTCTTTCTCTGGGGACCCCTAACATGTTGGTGAATCCCAGGAATTGATCAAGAATCACAGCTTTCCTCACTGTATTCGCTCCTTCTGAGTGATTTTATCCATTCTCATTTTTTTTGAAACAGGTAAAAGTGGCTTAAAAATGTACATCTAATGACTTTTAAATTAAAATATCCAAACCTGAGGTCTCTGCAAAGGTTCAGACTTTCATTTCCAGTGGTCTCTTGGGCATCTGTGCTAGCTGAAGAACAAACTTACTCTCAGAAACCCATATGTAGACATATTTGGCAAATTCCTAGTGCCTTATGATGATGTTGGTATATTACTTTAAAATACCGTCTCATATGGATTAGCCCGGTGATGGGTATTAAGGAGGGCCTGTATTGCATGGAGCACTGGATGTTATACGCAAACAATGAATCATGGAACACTACATCAAACACCAATGATGTAATGTATGGTGATTAACATAACATAATAAAATTAATTAAAAAAAGAAAATAAGATACTGTCTCATAGAAACTGTGAAAGTATATACGTGCTGAATATCTTAGAGATCTTCAACAAACTTTCATAAACAGAGCATCTAAGTTTAATGAGCCCTATAAACTGTAACTTTTGGGATGTGTTCTCAGTTAAAACTCTAAAGTGGCCCGTGGACCTCAGATAGTCCCGATTCTTTGACACCATATATTAAAAAAATAATAATTAGTCAAATCCCATCTCTGGAATGGTATTACCCTTTCCTCAGGTGAAGCTTTTCATGAAAAGTATTTTTGGAGCAATAAAAAGGACATAGAGCTGAGACTGCATCATTCTTAAAGAACAGGGTGCATATCTCTGTTGTGCTGGTTTGCTAATTAGTGGTAAGTTGTATTTTCCATGGATGACTACATAATCTGTAATGTGACCTTGTCACTTCCTCATTGAGTTACGGGAGCTTATTTCTTCACCCTGTTGAATATGGATAGGCCCTGTGGCAGCACTGGTGATAGAATATGGCAGAAGCGACTGTGTTGCATGGGTATAGCCCTTAGTTGCCCTACTCTCAGACTCCAGGCTGTGGGCAGCCCACACCACATAAACAAGATATGCACAGGTGTTCTGGCCCTGGCTGGGCTACCACCCAAAGCCAGCATCAAAACCAGCCATGTGAAGAGCCACCTTGGATGTTCAATCCATCTGTCTCCAGAACCCAGGAGACAGAACTCCTGAGAGGCTCGAAGGAAAAACCACCCAGCTGAGATTTGTCATACCTCAGAAGAGTGAGAGATTAATAGTGAGATTGTGTTTTCAGTCCCCGAAGTTTTAGAGCCATTATGAGAATTGATGGCCTATCACTAATGCCTGCATTTACAGCAGAATTTGGTCTGAGACTTGCTTTCCTTATGATCTGGTGTTGAAGCAGTGGGGAGACTTAGGCCTTATCCACCTACCACCAAATATTGTTGGCTATTGAGATACAACAAAAGGAACCTAAGTGTTGTATGTGACCAAATGGACTTGGGGAGATAAGGCATTTTCTGCAGTGCTACCACTGTGCAATGTGGTTGTGGAATAGCGGAATTACAGCTTCAAAGGTTACCATAAGTTGCTGGGCACTGACACACGGCTGGGAGTAAAAATGTCAGTAAGCCCAGAGACCTAGAATTCTTTTGTCCTTGTGGACAAAGCGTCTGTATGGATTGCTAAGATTCTGCATTTGTGTGAATCTCCTTGAGGCGAAAAGGAGACAATGAGGAACTGTATCAGCCATTTTCATCCTTATTTTTTCATTGCTTATTTGCTATTTCCAGAGCAAGCCAAAGCAATAGCAGCCTTGAATGTGTCCAAGTCAATATTCTCATCCATCCTTAAACCTGGACCAGGTGGCCTGGTACAATGTCTCCACCTGAACACTCCACAGGTATCTCAAATGCACTGTATTCCAAACTGAGCATATCATATTTCCTCCTAAACCTACGGCCATTACTACCGTCTCAGTCTCAGTAGGTATTAATCTCCATCCACCTGTTCCCCACATTTCTCCTTCTAACTCTCTTGCCACATCCAAACAGTACCAAGGATGGCTAATACAACTTCCTTAGCAGTTTTTAGGAATCTCTTCCTAATGTTTCAAGATGGTGGCCTTGATCATGTCTCATTTGGATCTTCTGATTCATCTCCCTGCTTCCAGTCCCATTTAAAACTCCCCCTCTACTCTGTCAGCGGAGAAAGCTATCTATGATGTAAATCTGACCACATTATATCTTTGCCCCAAATCTGCTATCCTGACAGCGGCGCATGGCCTCCTTGCTCTCCTCGCTGGCCTCATTTCCCACCACTGCGCTCAGAACACAGCATGCTTACGACACTGCCCTCTCGCAAAACCGAAACCTGTGTCTTGGGCATCACATACCAAACTCTTTCTTGCCTCAGTGCCTTTGCCCAAGCTGTTCTCTGCCTGACGTACTTTCTCTCCATGCCCGTCCCCACCTTCTTTGTTTTCAGCCTGGCTAATCCCTGCTTATTCTTTAGAACGGTGGCGTTTGAAAAAAAATCCTAATGCCTAGGCAATACCCCAGGCCAATTACAGTAGAATTTATGTGATGGCTCCCAGAAGTGAGTATTTTTTAAAGTTCCCCAGGTGATTTCTGTGGCAGCTAAGGCTGAGAATACTGCTTTAGAGTCATGATGCTCCTGTTCTCCCCAGATTGAAATGCTCTTTTATGATCCCGTAACGTGCTGTAATATCTCTATTATTGCACGCTTCACAATGCATTATAACGAGCTGTTTACAAGTTTGTCTCCCTAGAGGATATGAGCTCCTCTAGGGTAGGAACTGCGTTTTTTTTTTTTTCCAAATTTGTATTTTCAGTAGTTAGCTTAATGGCTGGTAGGTGCTAAACAATCAAACACTATGAATGGATGAATGAGAAACAACTAATGTTAGCAAACATTTTCAGAATAATAGTCATATAAAAAGGAAAAATCTCATCCTATTTCACTCCAACACTATCCATTTTTTTGTTAAGTCCCAAAGCACGTAGCCATCAGTAGGGTTAGAATACACGGTTTGCTTTATGATTAGGAATGAAAGTCTTAACAAACCAATGCAGGCATGGCAGATTTTGAGTAGGGTCCCCTCAAAGAGGTACTGACAGGCCCAAGGATGTGACACAAGCTAGTGGGTGGGCAGTGGGAGGTAAAGTTGCTTCAAAGACAGAAATAGAAAAGGGAAACAGGGTTTACTCAATAAATCTGTAGAGAAAAAAAAACCCAAAACGCTTTTCTCCTACTTACTGTAGTTTGATGAGAAACTTCAGTGGGTTGGGCTAGGTATAATAGAACACGAATGTGTACTTTTTGAAATTGAAAACACCATAAAGCAGACAATAACGATTTAGAGCAGAATACTGAATAAAATCAGAATGACAAGCTTATCAACCTGTAGAAACACATTCTGAAACCATTTCAATTCACTAACCCATTTCTGAACATCTGCATTTCAAGTTTCTGTGAACTTGATCAAGAAAGTCCCTGACACCAAGAAACTTAGTCTAGTAATAATGATAATGGGAGCGATAACATAAATAGTTTGAGCATCTACTATGTGATAGGCTTTGTCCAAAGATCTTTATGCATATATTGCATCTGAACTATGGCTAACAATTATTTTTGCTTTTCTCGATGAAGAAGCTAAGGCTCGGGAGATTAAGGCATTTGCCCCAATTTGGTAGAACTAGCCTTTAAATTTCTCTCTCTCTCTCTCTTTTTTGTTGTTGTTGCCCTAACCCATTCTGCCTTCGTAATAGTGGACATTAAGCATGTGCAGCAGTGATAAAAGTTAGAACATGATATGTGCTGTAAGGAAACAGAAGGCCACGAGAGTACACAATGTTGGGTTTTACCCCTCACTACCGGGGGCAGGGAGGCAAACAAAGCAGACATAATGGGGAAGAGATCTGATCCAGCTCCTATGTGAGGAGTAGAAATTTGTTGTGGTTGTGCTAAGTTTAGTAGCGCTCCTGAAGTTTTTTTTTCCTTTAGTTGGTTTTATTATGAAATATATTTGGATTTATGGAAGAGTTGCAAAGATAGCAGGAGAGCTCCCTGGTACCCTTTACCCAATTTCCCCCACATTAACATCTTACACACCCTTGGCACAAGGATCAAAACTAGTAAATTAATATCGGTACAAAGCTATTTACTAAACTACATCTTTTATTCAGATTTTACCCACTAATGTCCCCTGTCTGTTCCAGGCTCCGAGGAATAGAATTTGATCAGGAGAAGATGGAAGAGGAAAATATTCCAGGAAAGGAGATGTCCCTGAACAATGAAAACCAAAACAGTCCAGGGTACTTCTTCTAAGATGATCAATAACATTTATTAAATCCAAATTACTGTTCTAGCAAGTGGAGAATTCCCCATTGCTGTTTTCCTTCCTGTCAGTCAGCTCTGTCTGGCTGAACATAAAGTGATGAAGAAGAACATAATTTGTGTTATTCCCTTGTTGTACTGCTGTACTTTCCAGTAATGCAAAATTCGGCTGTGCACATTTCCGTGGTAATGCATCTCAACGGCTTCCCTGTCTTGGTCTGACATCTCTGGCTTCACGGCAACATATCACAGATCTGAGGAAAATATGCCGGTCTAAGCTGTGTTTCCCCAAATAACTCTCATTTTGCAGGGTAGAAGGAACCTGCTCTACAAAAAAGGATAAACAAAGCTATTAAGTTCATCGAAGGCCTTTTTTTTTTTTAAAGATTTTATTTATTTGACAGAGAGAGACACAGCGAGAGAGGGAACACAAGCAGGGGGAGTGGGAGAGGGAGAAGCAGGCTTCCTGCCTAGCGGGGAGCCCGATGCAGGGCTGGATCCCAGGTCCCTGGGATCATGACCTGAGCTGAAGGCAGACGCTTAATGACTGAGCCACCCAGGCGCCCCATCGTAGGTCTATGAAAAGGCTTTCAAAACAGCCATATTAGCAAAACAACAACTAAGATCCCCATAGAGTGGTAATACCCTAGACATAAATTTCAAGAGTATGTCTCCATTGAAAACAATTATGACAGAAACATTCACCCAAGTCTCTGGGAAAATATAAATGATAGGAACTCTTAACTTTGCCAAGTTCTATGTGAAGAACCCAAAGAGTACTTTCTCAGAGAAATAGCAAATATGTCTCCAATTTAACTTCCTTTTTTCTTACTGGATTTGATGCATTTCAGCCACGTTTAGCTACTTTTCCACCTTGCCCTGGAGATGGATCATCGGTTTATATAACTGTAAAGGTGAATCAAGAAAAGTTTATTTTTTAAATAAAAGGGTTACTGTCAACTTCCCTTCTTTGACTTTAAAACGTGTGACATATTCTGGCATGATCCAATGCAGAGGCCAGGCTGCAAGCTAGGTGTACCCCCGTTATCATGGACAATGACTCAAAGGTCACCAGACATTACTATTTCCTGTTGTTGGTGAAATTGCAAATGGGCACATTTTTAGTGACATTACTCATAACCACACTATGGTTGTTTAAATTGGAAGGAATGATAATGAGAGTAATTTGTGGGTAATTAAGCCTCTCTTTTCCACCTGTCAGTTATGCAAACTACAAGGACATGAACAGCATAGTCATGTGTTGCTTCAATTAGGAAAAATTTCACGAGGACTTTGAATAACGTGGGGAGCCTATTAGAATGTTAAAGAGGAGAAAGTTCAAATCTGTTACTCTTTTAAAAAGAGTTTTATTGAGATATAATTTACATATCAGAGAAGTCGCCCATTTTAAGGAGATAATGCAATGAATACTAGTTTGTTTACAGTGTTGTACAATCATCCTCCAGAATCTAAAGTTCAAACATTTCCATCGCTCTAAGAAAAAACTTTGTGCCCATTCAGCCACTCCTTTATCTCCACCCCCAACCCTTAGCAAACCACTAGTTTACTTTCTATATATGTTTGCCTTTCTAGGACATTTCACACAAATAGAATCATGCATATTGATGTTCTTTTGTGTCTGGCATCTGTCACGGAGCGTTTTGGGTTTTGGGCATGTTGCAGCACACATCAGAGCCTCATTCCTTTTTATTGCTGAATAGTTTTCCATTCTATGGATTTACTACATTTTATCTATTTACCACCTGATGGACATTTGAGCTATGTCCATTTTTTCACTATCGTGCATCATGCTGTTGTGAATATTTGTGCACACGTTTTCTGTGTGGACACATGTTTTTATTTCTCTTGGGTAGGCACCTAAGAGTGGACTTGCTAGGTTAAATGGTAAGTCTAACTTTTTTAGGAAACTGCCAAACTGTTTTCCAAAGTGGCTTACTTCATTCTACGTTCTTACCGGGAACGTATGAGAATTCCAGTTTCTGCACATCTCTGGCAATCCTTCTTATTGTTTGTTTTTTTGGTATACTCATCCGAGTGGGTGAGAAATGGTATCTCTATGGTTTTGATAGGCACTTCTCTAATGAATAATGATGTTGGACATCCTCTCATCTTCCTGTTGGCTTCTCGGTACAGTTTACTGGTGTAGCGTCCTTGGTTTTGTGTCTATTCAAATCCTTTGTCCATTTTAAAATTGGGTTATTTCCTTCTTTCACCTCCCTGTCTCTTCCTGGAAGAAAGCCCTATCTCAAATTTTAGTGTTCTTATTCCCTTACATCTAAAAAATTGTTTTTATAATGTATTGCATTGAAAAAATTGTTTTATCATGTAATCCTAAACAAAACGTCGTTTGGCTTCCTCTTAAGTTTTAAAAAATGGATTTATGTTGTATATAGTCTTCATTAATAGAATCTTGAATGTTCTTATAAATTCAATTGTCATGTTGGGTACAACCAATTGTTTTCCAACAGTGGTACTAGAATACTTAACACAGAAAGGTTTTCTTCTTTTTCTTTTCTTTCTTTCTTTCTTTCTTTCTTTTTTTTTTTTTAAGTAGGCTCCATGTCCAATGTGGGGTCTGAACTCATGACCCTGAGATCAAGAGTTGCGTGCACTACCGACTGAGCCAGCCAGGCCGCTGAAAGTTATTTTTAAGTAAAAAAAAAAAAAAAAAAAAGACTATAAATGAGAACATGTAGCAGCTGATTCTTGTCTTTTGGAAGATTTGACAGTTATTATAAGTGACAAAAGTTGCCCCCAGATGCCCCCAGAATTTATGAACATCAACTACCGTACCAATTTTTTATTAGAATATAGAGCTATTTGCCTCTAAATAGTCCTATCCTCCTGGGAATTTTTCAGTTTGCGAGACTCATTTTTATGGTTTTCTCGTCTCTTTTTTTCTCTGAATCTGATAATTGCAACTTGCAGTCCTCTCACTGCTTTCAGAGTGCTGTTTCCTCTCTGACAGAGATTTAAAAAACAGATAATCTAGAGTTAGGTTCAATAGTTAGGCTCTGATTAAGAGCCTGGGGGATTCCTTTGGAGATAGACTAATACACCTTAGTGCCTAGATTATGTGAAATATATTTTGGTTGCTGAGGCCTCTTTTTGTTTCTTTCTTCTCAGCTTTTTCCGAGGAGAGATTTCAGAGTATAGTTCTGTAGTTGGATTTGGTTTTGAATCCTTGCTCTGCCATTTTATTAGCTATGAACAAATCACTCCATTTTCTTTATCCTCTAATGAGGGTAGGGATGTGTTCATCACAGTATGACATAAAATAAGAGGGTATCTCTCAACATCTAATATAAGCACTCAGTAAATTTGTGGATATTATCATCTTTTTTATAATATTAAAGAAGCTTACCAGCAATATCAAGCTCTCAAATTGCTCTTTGGTGATATTGGAGAGCAGGAAAACCAGAAACAGTGTAGACAATAAAGACTGTACTTCACAGAGAAGATATGTAATGCTTGTTAGGACAAGAGAGGGAAGAACTGAAAACAAGTTTTGGATGGTGGGAGGTGGTAGTGGTAGGAATGGTGATAGGGAAGAAGTATTTCAGGAAAGCCGGATCAGGAAAACTCCCACTTCCTGGTGAGGACAAGTTAATGCCAGGAGGACCATACCATCAAGAAGGTCCTGAAAGGGGGCTTAAGTATTATCCAGTTCAGAATTCTCAAATTTTATCACCACCAAGATTTTCGTTTATTACTTCTTCCTCCACTGACTCCATTCAGTAAGTCTGTTCACCAAGAGATCTGATGTGCCAGTGAATTAACTAATTTGTGTGGATGAACAAAATCTAGAGAGAATGATTTTTTTCCCCTTTCTCCTCTCCAGAAAATGGAGAGGGGGTGAGGTAGGGCCTCAGAGGCTACAGAAAGCACGGGGACTCTTCTCCAGCTCTCAGCTTGGCCGGGGTCCATAGGTCCATCTGAGCTTTATTCAGAGAAGCCATCCCCCCTCCTTCTGTGCTGAATCTGGCTTAGCCTAAGTGAAGTAAAATCTATAAGGTATATGAGCTTGTCAGCAATTCAAGGAGACGACCTCACGAGCTTGGCAGACAGCCCTAGAAAGTGTCTGTAACCAGGGTGGTGGTATTTGCAATATCAGACAGATTTGCAGACAGCAAACACCGTCTCGTTGACAGGAGGACAAGAATAGGGTTTCACCGGTTTGCGGGCATTTGTGGAACTCCCCAGGTATTCTCAGAAGTAACTCTGGGAGAGATGATGAAGGAGGTAGCTGAAAGCTATACAGATGAGGGTGACTAATTTTTGGCTTCAACGATAACGTACAGTCATTTAAATCCACAGAGAGATGAGGTTCCAAGATTTTTGAATTATTTAAATAATTCACAAATTAAAACAAAAATAACCAAACATATTAATCTAGGATAAAATTATTTTAAGTATATAGTTTTTTTTACTAAAAATTAGATAATTACAGTTAAGGTCTTCAGAATTACAATGTTTTAGTTAGCATATGCATTGCCATTCATGCATAGGCCCTTGGAGTTCATTAATCTTTTTGTTACATTCTAGAATCTAGGGGTCTAAGGACCTTAAATTAGGAATAGTGATATAGTTTCCATTCAGACATGGATAAATAGGGCAGTGATAAAGCTAGTATCAGAACTCAGCTCTCTTTCTAACTCAGGGCTGGTTTTTTTTTTTTTTTTTTCAGTCTTGAACTGTTTCTTCTAACCCTTTTTAATATCCATAGCCCATAGCTGTCTGTTACAAGAAAGTAACTCAGCAAAGGTATAGAGCAATTAGTGAATTGTACAGCAGTCAGATATGCTGGTAGCCCATTCCACTCATCTCAGCTGTAAAGAGGAAGTATTTTGTTGTTTTGGATGGAAGCGGGGGAGGGAGAGACGGAGCGGGCTTCTGGCAGAACAGTTCCATGATTAGTAACTGGGGAAAGCAGGAGTGCCAAGGTTTCCTTAGCTCTGCCGAAGACGCCGCAGTACAGATCTTGGGAGAACAGAGAACCAGCATGGTGGCAGGTTGGAACAGGGAGAGTAGAGATGATAGCAACCAGCCTAGAGAAGGTATTTATGGGTTTAATTGGCTGAGGGAGAGTGGAGGGGAACCGGCATCTGGGTGGTACCAGACTCAGAGAGGCTGGTCATCCAGGCCTTCCCAGCAGAGGGCGGTCACAGCTTGTTTTTTCTCAGGCAGCTCTTGGTTTCATTCCTTGGCTTTCCCGGCCAAGTCTGAGCTAACTCTGGAGTCCTAGGACGGGGAGGAAGATAGCGCCCTCTCATTTGGGGGTGGGGTTGTGGGGGGGGTTGTGGGGGGGGGGGTGGGAGTCTTCCCAATCTGTAGAGAGGGAAAAAGATTTATACTGGGAGCTCAAATTCCGAAGAGGATCTCGGTGGAAATCTAGCTACATTGTCTTGTTCAGGGCACAGAATGGAGAGGCCATCCATAGAGATTTTCCTTCTGCTTCTTTGCTTCAGGTTTGATCAGCTTTCTATTTGGAATATGTCCATTCAGACTTCAATATGTTTTAGACGAAGGCCTGACCGAAGTTATGGTTGCTTAACTAAAAGTGTCTTGTAAGGGAGAAAAATATACAGATGCTGGAAGGTGGAAATTTTTAGTATTTAACAGATTTTTAAAAGTGTATGAGGAGGGGCGCCTGGGGGGGCTCAGTCGTTAAGCGTCTGCCTTTGGCTCAGGTCATGATCCCGGGGTCCTGGGATCGAGCCCCGCATCGGGCTCCCTGCTCGGCGGGAAGCCCGCTTCTCCCTCTCCCACTCCCCCTGCTTGTGTTCCCTCTCTCGCTGTGTCTCCCTCTCTCTCTGTCAAGTAAATAAAATCTTTAAAAAATAAATAAATAAATAAATAAATAAATAAAAATGTATGAGAAAAAAAACCCCTCCCTGTTAAAGACTTCAAACACCTGGAAGGCACTTATTTAAATAACTATTTTGCTTATGATTCTTGATAATGAAGGGTAGCAGAATATGCTATTTCAAAATATGTCACTTTTAGTATATTGATTATTTTGAGCTGTAGGCACTTGAAAAACAGTGAGTGCAGGGAAGGGCTTTCTCTGACTCTCCTCCTTTGCCTTAAGACAGATCCCCCAAAGGGGGACTTAATGATCTCCCCCCAGGGGTCTCTTCACGTGAGAAGTCCATACCACTGCCAAACCAGCTTTCTCACAAAATATCAGATTTCCCATCTATTCTTCTAAGCAACCATTCATATTTCCTATAAATCATTTATGCTCTCTAAAAAGTCTACTCCCCCCTTTTTCTTTTCTTATTAAGGTGATATTTAAGCCTGAATTTTAAGTCACCTCAGAGAGTTACTCATTTTCTCCCTGGGTTTTTCCCATGTACACATGAGGTATGTATGTTAATAACTGTTTTTTTTTTTTCTTGTTGATCTGTCTATTACTAATGGGGGTCTCAGCTAAGAACTCAGAAATGTAGAGGGAATGTTACTTTTCCTTCCCTGCAGTAATTTACTTAAGCCCACAGTCTACAATTCTGTTGTGTATTTAAAAATAAGAAAATGGAATGTTATGCTATTATTACCAGCAACTAGGTTTCAGATCATTATGTTGCGTAAAATATTTCATTTAATTGCCGTTTCTTTCTCTTATTTGAATTTAGGTTTTAGTGTGTATTTTAGCCAAATTATTCAAACTCTTTTTTTCTGATTCTAAAGGGAAATTAATTCAAGAGACTCACCTCCCAATAAACTGCCAAGCAGTTTACCATAAAGCCTTAATTATTGCATTCTTAATTGGGTATATTTAAATGTTACTCATTTCTGGCCATACTTTCAGGATGGATATAAAGTTACTAGTTACTGATAATTACAACACAGTAAAGTAACTCTTTGGTTCCAAGTAGTAATATATGTCAAGGGTTCTACACCCAATTCCCCTGTGTGTGGGGGCTGTTCCCTATATCACCAAGCAACTGGGATCCCAGCTGACTGTTTTGTAATTCAACTCAATTCTGACGCTATCTATCTGCAGATAGCATTAAATTCCACAGGTTAAAGTGCTCAGTCTACAAGATTGCTCCCTCTCCCTCCCCTTTCAAGTAAGAATTGCAAGTTCAGGTTGTCACCAGTGTCACCAACTGGCTACAGATCAGAGGTTCCAAATACTCTCTCCTTGGGTTTAATTTGCTGGAGTGGCTCTCAGAACTCAGAGAAACATTTTATTTACTACTTCACCAGTTTATTATAAAAAGATATAATTCAGGAACAACGAGATGTTAGAGATACATAGGGAAAAGTATGGGGAAAGGGTGGAGAGATTTCATTCCCTTTTTTCAAGTGTATGACTCTCCTTGGAACTTCATGTGTTCACCAACCTAAAAGCTCTCTGAACTGTCCTTTTGGGTTTTTATGAAGGCTTCATTACTTAAGCACAATTGCTTAAATCACTGGCCATTGACAACTGATCCTTCGCAAGAGGTCAGGGGGTGGGACTGAAAATTTCAACTCTCCAATCACATGGTTGGATCTGCTGGTAACCAGCCCCCGCCCTTACAAGTTGGGTCCAAAAGTCCTCATTAACATAACAAAAGAAACCCTTATATCTCTCATCGCTTAGGAAATTTTGAGGGTTTTAGGAGCTCTGTCTCAGAAACAAGATGAAGACCAAATACAGCTGACTGTTGTATAACACTGGGGGTTAGGGCTGCCCATCCCCTATAGTCAAAAATCTGCATATAACTTTTGACTCCCCAGAAAATTAACTACCAATAGCCTACTGTTGACCAGAAGGTTTACTGATAACACAAACAGCACATATGTTGCATGTTATATGAAATAGAGAAATAGGCAAGAGAAAAAAAAACTATTTAAAAATTCATAAGACAGATGCCTCGGTGGCTCAGTTGGTTAAGAGTCTGCCTTCGCCTAAGGTCATGATCCCAGGGTCCTGGGATAGAGTCCCCACATAGGGCTCCTTGCTCAGCAGGAAGCCTACTTCTCTCTCTGCCTCTGCCTGCCGCTGCCCCCTGCTTGTGCTCTCTCTGTCAAATAAATAAATAAAATCTTAAAAAAAAAATTCATAAGAGAAAATACGTTTACAGTGTTGTATAATATTTATTGAAAAAATGCATGTGTAAGTGGATCCAAGCAGTTCAAACCCATGATGTCCAAGGCTGAACTGTATATATATCTATTATTAATCACAACACCACAAAAATCCAATTTGAAACTTGAGTCCACAATCTATATCCCAGCTCTGACAACTCCTAACATTAACCTTGGTTTAAAGATTCCCATTGATGATTTGGCAGAAACAAGTTTATATACCTCCAGCTGGATATAAATACACAACTTTAAATTTTTTTAAGAGATTTTATTTATTTATTTGTTTGTTTGTTTATTTATTTATTTTTGAGAGAGAGTGCGAATGCACAAGCAGGGGGAGCAGCAGGCAGAGGGAGAAGCAGACTCTCCAGTGAGCAGGGAGCCTGATGTAGGACCCGATCCCAGGACCCTGTGATTATGACCTGAGTGGAAGGCAGACGCTTAACTGACTGAGCCACCCAGAGGAAACATTTTGTCTATTCTTGTAAGAGTATGAATATGATTATTTTTCCTACCCTTGAGTAGGAGAGAAAGGTTATTATTTTTTATGGACTGGGCCCTCCTTGCCTTGGAGGTAGGGTATGACAGACTATAGATTATATTCAATCTCATATGCTTTCCTTACAAAGTGATTGACACTCCTCTCAATGGGGTTTATGCTCCCTTCCCTCCTTGAATCTGGGCAGGGCTTATGACTGCCTCTACTAATGGAGTATCTCAGAGAAGGGATGCTATGTGATTTCTAATCCTAAGTCATAAAAAGAATGCAGTTTCTTTTTCTCACTCTCTTGGAGGAATATAGGAGTTGTGTGCCCAGGTGTAAGGGGTATTGAGAGAGGAGTGGTAATGATAGCTAAAAACTCCAATATATTTGAGGAGCCAATTTATACTGTAGGTAGCATAAGAGCTCGAAGGACTTTGGTGTTGATCCTATTCATGTTATGAGGGCAAAAACTCTCTGAAATCTATAGATTAGTCAACTAGTAAAAAGAGGAGGTTTGCTCCTCCCTGGCCCTTTTAAATTAAACTGAGAGAGTTTTTATTTTGAAGACTCTCCAATATCCCAAGAGCGGAAGTAAAGACTGAGAAAGAAAACCCAGGTCACAGTAACCTTGTCTTTCTCAGTGACTAAAACGTGATACACATAAGATAAACATCATGAGGTAGAATTGTGCAACCACTGACCATTTAGTACAAGGTCAGAAAACAACTGTGAGGTCTCTCAAGAACTTGAAAGGACATGTTAGAGAGTTTTCAATTAATGGCATAATTTTTGATTGATTCCTGTTGCTTCTTGGAAACTCATTTTGAGGGTCATCAACAAGCAAGACATGGACAGTGAGGAGCCCTGTCATCTGAAGGGGCTGCTAACATGCACTGGTGTCTTTTACTACATGAGCATAGTCATTAAATTGCTCCTGCCTTAAATCTTCACATACCATATTCCTGATGGCTGTGTGTGGACAGGTGGCATACTAAGGAGGTCCTGTAATTCCTAGGGGCATACTGAGCACCTTGGGGTATATTATATTAGAGAACCCTAAAGCTGAGCACAATGAGAAGTAAACATTTCTGTTTCACACCGATTTTGCGCTGACCTACATGGCTTCTCCATTCAAGGACATCATGTGATTTATTGTTTTTGTATTAATAAACACTGGTAGGTCATTTTTGTAATCCTGCACTGACATCTGGCATTCTTCGTTATGCTTATGTTCCAGAGATCTCAAACGCAATAGGTAAAAGTGAAATAAAACAATAGGTCCCACATGTTTTATAGAAAAAAAAAAACAACGATACTCTTAGGTATTCTTTTCAGCCAAATGTGTCTTCCTCAATTACTGGTTCCAAACATGATTTAGGAGCTTTGCATAATGAAGGTTCATCTATCTCTTCATATCATATCTCATTGTATATTGTCTCCTCATATTTTATATATACACATATTTTATACTATATATATGTGTATATATATATATATATATATATATATACTACTTTTCAGTGTTCACACAATGATTTCTTGTGGTACTATCACTTAAAACTCTTACATCTCACCAATTAATGTGTGACTAAAAAGAGTACATTAAAATTTACCAATATGGTGATATTATATATCTAGTGGCAAATAATTTGATATTATAATACACGATACTCTAATTACACAGTAGTGCAAGTGTACACTTTAACATTCTATGCACTGTCTTTTCCTGTTTCTATTTTTTTTCTTGACTGAACTCTATAAGCAGGAGTTAGCAATTCATTTTCTGAGCCCGTATAGTAACTGATAATTGCTTTTTTGTGTGTATTGGTTTGTTTTTGTTGTTGTTTTTTATACATACTCTCATGTTTTATGGTTTACATATCTGGGAACCTCTGAAAGGTAATATCTGTGGGTATTCATGTTTCTAACACCCGTGTGTCACATATATGCTTGGTGCAGATGCTTAATTTATGTCTACTGAATGAAAGCATGGTTCTTTTGATGTCATTTTGCTTAAATCTATTTTGGGTTCTTAGATTAAGATTCCGTTTGACATTTAACCTAGTGTATAAAAATTCTCCCAATTAGAGTCAGGGTTGGTATGCCCTGTAAAGTTCTCAGAAGTAGATATAATCTGTTTCTGCTTTTACAAAATTGAGAATTTATCTGCCAAGTCATCTGTGTCTGTGCTTATTTTTCTAAAATTTCTATTATTTTTCTGAGAGGAAGTATAAATATATTGTGTCTGTGCTTCCTTTCCTTCTTTATCCACAAACATATTGATGGTTCCTGTTTTATTATAATATAACTCCTTGGAAGATAAATCTAAAACCTTCTCAAAATTAAATGATTACATCACATATAAATTCATAATGACTTTAAATATCTCAGTCCATATATCTGGCCAATGTTATGAATATTAGTATCTTTAGATGAGCATTTCACCTTAAAGCGGGAAAAAGTTACACCAAGCTTTGGTTCTTTCATAAAGGAAGCTATAATTAAAAATTTATACCTTCCAATAATTTTATTAATTCTCTTAAAATATGCTCAAGGCTTGTTCATATATTTTATGAGTTACATTTATAAAGTTCATAAAAATTTAATAATTATTAAAATACTTTTGAGGGTAGAAAGCAATCTCATTTCTACAAGAGATAAGGAATATCTTCCAGGGAAGTGGATCCAAGATGGTGGTGGAGGAAGACCCTGCATTCACCTTCTCCCACAGACACACTAAATCTATATCTCCATATGGAGCCATTCCTCCTAAGAAAGAATCAAAGCCTGATTCAACAGCTTCTGCACAACAAACAACAGAGAGCCCACATGAAAAGGAGGAGAGATGGAGACACAGTAATGACTGGAACCCCAACCCAAACATGCAGTAGGAAGGGATATCACTGATGGGCCTACACACAGACTTGCCTGCCCTGAGGCACACTGAAAAAACAGCAGTCTAAAAAGCAACTAGATTATAAGTGAAGGAAATCCATTTATTAACCCTAGAGTATCTGCCAAATGGATGGAGAACTGTTGGATTTCTCTCTGGGCTTGGAGGTGCTGGTGAGCACCATTTTTAGTTCCCCCTTTACCTTGATAGCACAGGTGCCCTATTCCACCCTGCCCAAGCCCATTCTAGCTCCAGCCCTTCCATCAGGGCCTCACTGGAGTAGCATGCCTTGGGACACTCCCAGTCTACACTTGCTCTGGACCTAGCTGTCCCATTAAGGCAGTGGTAGTGGGTTCCAGGACCCCTCCGGACCACCCTGCCAGTAGCCCCAGTACAGCATGCCTGGGGACCCCCTGACTTGTGCCTACTACAGTTCCAGTTGCCTTGCCAAAGCTGCCAGGCACATGCAGGCTACACAGGGGATGAGCCTATAGAAGTCCACTCCTTCAAGACTGAGAGAGGTGGCTATTCTGCCTAATTCACAGAAACAAATGCAGAAAGTCAAACATGATGAGGAGACAAAAGAATATGTTCCAAGTAAAAGAACAAGATAAAACACCATGATGAAATGGAGAGAAGTAATTTACTTGATTAAGTAGTTCAAAGTTAATAGTCATGAAGATGCTCACTGGATTTGGGAGAAGAATGGAGGAACACAGGGAGAACTTCAATGAAGAGATAGAAAATGTTAAAAAGAACCAGTCAGAGCTGAAGAATATAATAAATAAATTAAAAATACACTAGAAGGAATCAATAGCAGATTAGATGAACTAAAGAATAAATCTATGATCTGGAATACAGAATAGCAAAAACCACCCAATTAGAACAGCAATGAGAAAAACAAGGAAGTGAGGACAGTTTAAGGGACCTCTAGAACAACAGTAAGTGTACTAACGTTCTCATTATAGAGGTCCCAGAAGGAGAGGAGAGAGAGAGAAAGAAGCAGAAAACTTATTTGAGCAAATAACAGACTGAAAACTTCCCTAATCTGAAGAAAACAGACATCCAGGTCCAGGAAGCACAGAGAGTCCCAAACAAGATGATACCAAAACCAGATGAAGGTACCACAAAAAAAGAAAATTACGGGGCAGTATCGTGCTGATGAACATAGTTGCAGAAATCCTCAACAAAATATTAGCGACCTCTATTCAAAAACAGATTAAAAAGATCATTCACTATGATCAAGTAGGATTTATTCCAGGGGTGCAAGGATGTTTCAACATCTGCATATCAATCAGTGCGATATATCACATTAGCGAAACAAAGGATAAAGACAAGGATCCCACTCTTGCCACTTTTATTCAACATAGTATTAGAAAGTCCTCGCCACAGAAATTAGGCAAGAAAAATAAATAAAATGCATCCAAATTGAAAAGAAAGAAGTAAAACTGTTGCTATTTGCAGATGACATGATACTATATTTAGAAAACCCTACCAAAAAAGTGTTAAATCTAATAAATGAATCCAGTTATAGGATGCAAAACTAACAGAAATTTGTTGCATTTCTATACACTAATAATGAGCTATCAGAAGAGAAATCAAGAAAAAAATCCCATTTACAACCACATCAAAAAGAATAAAATACCTAGGAATAAATTTAACCAAGCAGGTGAAAGACTTCTACTCTGAAAACTCGAAGATGTTAATGAAAGAAACTGAAATGAGACAAATAAATGGAAAGATATACCATGCTCATAGATTGGAAGAATTAATATTGTTAACACGTCCATACTACCCAAAGCAACCTACATGTTCAATGCTATCCCCATCAAAATACCAGTGGTATTTTTCACAGAACTAGAAAAAAGAATCCTAAAATTTCTACGGAACTGCCAAAGTCCCTGAATAGCCAAAGCAATCTTGAGAAAGAACAAAGCTGGAGGTATCAGGCTCCCTGAGTTCAGACTATACAACAAAACTATAGTAATCAAACCAGTATGGTACTGGTAGGAAAGCAGACACTTGAATGAATGGAATAGAGAGCCCAAAAATAAACCCATGCATAAATAGTCAGTTAATCTATGGCAAAGCAGGCTAGAATATACAATGGGGAAAAGACAGTTGTTCAATAAATTGTGGTGGGAAAACTGGGCAGTTATATGCAAAAGAATAAAACTGGAGGGGTGCCTGGGTGGCTCAGTCGGTTAAGCATCTGCCTTTGGCTCAGGTCCTTATCCCAGGGTTCTAGGATCCAGCCCTGTGCTCCCTCCTCAGTGGAGAACCTGTTTCTTCCTCTCCCTCTGCACCTCCCCCTTTTTGTGTTCTCTCTCTCTCTTGCTCTATTTCAAATAAATAAATAAAATCTTTAAAAGAAAAGAATAAAACTGGATCACTATCTTACACCATACACAAAAATAAATTCAAAATGGATAAGGATTTGAATGTAAGACCTGAAACCATAAAACTTCTAGAAGAAAATAGGCAGTAAACTCTGACAATATATCTTTAACAATATTTTTTTGGCTCAATCTCCTCAGGCAAGGGCAGCAAAAGCTAACATAAACAAAAGGGATTATATGGGGTTTACAAAGTAAAAAGATTTTGCACAGTAATAGCACTGTCAACAAAATGAAAAGACAATCTATTGAATGGGAGAAGATATTTGCAAATCATAGATCCAATAAGGGGTTAATATCCAAAATATATAAAGTACTTACACAATTTAAAATAAGAAAAATCCAAACTGCATAAAAATTGAAAAAAAAATTAAAAAAACACAAAACCCAATAAAAAACCAAAACAATAAAAACAAGGGTTTGAATAGACATTTTCCCAAAGAACACATACAGAAGGCCTAGGCGCCTAAAAAGATGCTCAGTTTCACTAATCGTCTTGGAATACAAATCAAAACCACAATGAGGTATCACCTCACATTGATCAGATTGACTTTTATCAAAAAGACAAAAAATAACAGGTGTTGGCTAGAATGTTAAGGAAAGGGAACCATTGTACACTGTTGCTGGGAATGTTGACTGGTACAGCCAGTAGGGAGGTTTCCCCCAAAATTAAAAGTAGAAATACCATATGATCCAGCAATTCCACTTCTGGGTATTTATCTGAAGAAAATGAAAACACCAGTTCAAAGAGGTATTTGCACCTTTATGTTCATTGCAGCATTATTTACAATACTCAGCATGTGGAAGCAACCTAAGGGTCCACTGAGATAAAAGGATGAAGAGATGCGGTCTATATATACAATAGACTATCACTCAGCCATAAAAAAGAGTGAAATCTTGTCACCTGTGACAACATGAATGGACCTACAGGGTATTATGCTAAGTGAAATGAGTCAGACAGAGAAAAGCAAACACTTACATGTGGAATCTAGAAAACAAAACATGCCAAACAAAAAAGTAGAAGCAGACCCATAACACAGAGAACAAACTAGTGGTTGCCAGAGGGTTGAGGGTGGGATGGGCAAAAGGCGTAAAGGGTAGTGGGAAGTACAGGCTTCCAGTTATGGAATGTGTAAGTCATGGGGATGAAAGGTACGGCATCGGGAATACAGCCAATGGTATTGTTAAGTGTTGAGTAGCGACAGATGGGAGCTACACTCGGGAACACAGCAGAACATATAAACTTGCAGAATTAATGTGTTGTATATGTGAAACTGTGTGTCAACTACGCTTCAAAAAAATTAAAGTGATAAAGGACATTATATACTGAGAAATTCAAAAATGCATCAAGAAGATATAACAACTCTAAATGTATATGTGTGTAATAAATCAGTCCAAAATATATGAAGAAAAATGATAAAATTGATAGACATTTGCATAATATTTAGAAAGTTCCACATCCCACTTTCAATAATGAATAGAAAACCTAGAGCAAAGAGCAATAAGGAAACACTGGGCTCCATAATAAAGTGATAATTCTCACTTCCAGATTGGTATATATAATACAGTATATTATCATAAGTTTTGAACTTGAGAATATCAATTTCAAGTAAATCACAGGCTCATAACAAAGCAAGCAATGGTCATTGTCTGTCACATATAATTCTGTTTATGGGTAAACAATTCCTCTCTATGGACCTCACATTTTTCCTCTGTGAAACGGTTTAATAACGTGTTGTAGATGTTGACGGATCTAATGAGCTAATTTGCAAAGCACTATCTTTGTAACACTTAATAAGCGTAAGGGGCATAGCTAGAAGAAGCCAGCCCAAAGAGAGAAATTTATCCGAAATCTCATGTTTTGGCATTAAAAATGCTGGATGTGTCCTTTGACTCCTCTATCATAGGATTCTGGTAGGAAACACCAGACAGGTTGGGGTTACTTCTATCACTCCTAGGCCTGAGGAGTCCAGGAAAGGCAGAGTAACTGGAGCTCAGCCTACTGAAAAGGTCTGTCTGGCAGGGGTGCTGACTGTTGAACACGATGCAGACAACACAAAGCACCCGAAGAGGGGTATCCGGGAAATAAATGTCCCAACCTACTCCTCCCTGCCACCCACCTACAGCCTGCACCTCTGATAGGCTGGAAGCAATGGGTATAGCAGCATGGCAAGGGGGCCTGTGGGACCTGTCTATACAAGTCAGCCTGTAAGCGCACACAGCAATATTCGAAGGGTTAGGCGGGTGGACAAGAGGAAATGGAAGCTCTCCAGCACATCTACCTACATACATTTATGTTTGTTTCAACATTAAAGTGCCTTACGTACTTACCCATTAAAACTCCCATCTAACATTTCAGGAAAACTGTTTCTTCGGGATAAAAGGGATCGTGCATCCTAGTTTGGGTAGCATAGAAAGAAACAAATTCTTGACTGCAAAGTTGATCTTCGGCAATTTTGAATCCCTAATTGAGAGCTGCATTCGTTTTCTCTTGCTGTGTAACAAATGACCAGAAAATCAGCGAATTTGAGCGGTACATATTTGTTATCTCACAATTTCTGTGCTCAGATGTATGGGTGCGGCATTTCTGGATTCTCCGGGATCCAACCGTGGGGCTTGCATGACAGGAATCAAGGTGTTGGTCAAGGGCTTCGGTTTCACCAGAGCGGGAGCTTCTCTATCCAAGCTCACCGGCTGTGGGCAGATTGTATCTCCTTGTAGCTGTACAGCCAAGTAGCCGTTTCTCTTCTGGCTACCAACTGGAGACTTCTCTCAGCTCCTCGAAGGGTGTCCACAGTTCCTTGCCATGTGGCCCCCATTTGCAGTTTGCAACACAGAATGCTTGTTTTCTTACAGGCCTGCTGGAGTATGTCTCTCCGATTCCCAGGACCAGCTGGAAAAAAACTCTCCTTTTAAAGGGCTCACGTGATTCTGTTACATGCAGATAATCTATTTTAAGGTCAACTGATTTGGGACCTGAACTACATTTATAAAATCACTTCACAGCAGTGATTGATTGAATCACTGGGGGGAAGGTGTGTGTACATCAGGGGCCAAGAATTTTGAGGACCATCATGGAATGTTGCCTACCACCATGGGCCTGAATAAATCAAAGTGCAATCACCTGGGACCTTTCTGCCACAAGCTCTGCAAGGTCTAAAATGTATGGGATTTTGGGGTCTCCAAACTAGCAAGAGCTGCAAATGCAGATGCTTTCAGGGGCCAGAAAGGTAGCACGGCTCTGTCACATGAATTTCCAGTATTTTCTGTTCACACAAAGCTTCATGTCCGGTGGCAAGGTCATTATTAGTGACATCGTTTATTTCAGTTTTGGGGACCCCCCTAGATTCAGCAGATACAGGTCACTCAAAATTGTAAATGCAGTCTCAACTGAAATTTAAAATGCTCAGTCTCATGTAAGCATCCTTATTTTGTTTATAATTTAAAGTTCTCTTTTTTATCAGCCCTACAGATCCACATGAAGAAGGGGGTTGTGACTGGGATTCTTGTTTCTTTCCACCCCTTAGAGATTTTAATTCTGCCAAATAATCTGGTTGAAGACCAGGGAGAGAGAGAGAGAAAAAGAGTGGATCTGGAAAAGTCATAATTTCCTCAGTGTTGCGTACCCTGGTGGGTGTTTACACCTAAACTCTCTCATGAGCTGTCTGAAGATTCTTTAGAGAAACCTCCCCCTCCAGTCTCTGCTTTTCCTTTAAATGTTTGTGTGCAAGCTCAGGTGCACACACACTCCTTCCCTCCCTCCCTCACCTATGCACATCACCAGAGATCTCCAACTTGCAGATCTCTTAGTGCAGGTGAAGTACTATCTTCCAGCTCTTGGACATAAAGCTCCTAACTCAGCCTCCAGGCATTTGGAAGGTTTCCTCCAACAGCATTCAGCTGTGGGGAATAGAGATTTGTTAGTGCAGTTGAGCATACTTTCATACATTTATGATGCTTGCTTACAGAGTTTGACAAATCTATTGTCTGTAGACTCTGTTGTATTGTTCATCCTTCTGTAACTGATTTGGAGATGTTCTTCCTATTTTTCTAGATTCTAGCATTTTGTTAGGTACATGACTTCTCTTAATTTGCTTATGGAATCTTAGTTATCTAAGTGTTAAATTTTAGTGTAAATTTACCAATTATTTCCCTTTTCCCTCCTTTTTTTGAATTGGTAATATTTTTATTAACATTAACTTTATATTTTAAAAATCGTATCTGGTATGACAAAGTTAAACTGAATCAGAAATCTTTTCCTAATTCTTAAAGATCTGACAACTCTAAATGCTTGAATGTATTATCCTCATGCTTTAAACAAAAAGGGAAATGCGTTTAAAGTCACAATGTAGGTATTTCATAGTAGTACTGAGAAGCATTCTTGGTATTTATCTAGATTTATTAAAAAAAAGTTTACTAACTAGAAGTAAATGGCAAAAATGCCAGCCTTTTTACAATTGAGTAATACAGTTCAAGCAACGAAGAAAGCAAAACTGGAAGGAGTAGGGGAAGGAACTCACATTTGTTTTGCCTATGTTATTTGATCCACGCAATTTTGCAAAGTATGTACTGCTATCCTCAATTTACAGATGAATGCCCTGAGCCTCAAAAAGACTAAATGACTTGGCCAAGGAATTTAGCTTTAAAGCTGAAATTTGAAACCAGATTTCCTTGGTTCTAAGCCTGGGTATTTACCACTATATCACTTTGAACATCCCATTTATATGTCTCAAGTATCTAATCTGAAAAAAAAAAATTGCCTGGAAAACAGTGTGCATTTATATACAATGCTTCCCAAGAGTGATGACATAGGTGAAAGTGCCCAGCAGAATGTTCGGCACATAGCTATTACTCTCTGTATTGACTTCTGGCAAAAAGAATATAAGTAACAGGCAAATACTTTCCAGCCCTTTAAGAAATCTTACCTTGCTTCTAAACACCTGTAATATCTTTGACAATGACATTCTGCTTAGTTTTTCTTTTCTTTTCTTTTTTTTTTAATGGCAGGCCAAGTTTCCTGTGCGGTTTGATTGAGAGGTGTCAAGTGGAACTACAAAAAAGATGTAGGGAAATAATCATCCCTGAGATGCTAATACTCCCACCAGAAATCTTTTGAGCACTTTCAGCTTCCATCCTGACAATCTGAATTTCCACTATGTTAGTCCTCTACGATATATTTAGAAAAACTGGCTGTGGAACATTAAGATCGTTCTAGGGGTCTAAAGATGTTTAGAACTCTGTACATTAGCTGACTGATAGTTGAGGAAAATTAAACAATGTTGGTATTCATGAGTTCATTAGGAATGTGGTAGACCGAATGTGATCCTATGCGGTTCACAAAGGCAGATTCTTTACAGGAAACAAGAGGAAACAGTCCAGTGAAGCCAGATTACGCTAAGAAGGCTGCTCTTGTGTTCACTGCTCGGCATTAAGGATGTGGACGGTGAGAACAGTTGGCTGGAAATGGCACCTAATGAGACAAACACCCGGTTGGTGGGACAGAAGCAGTTCCAGGCAGAAGACAAACCCTCTCGGCCCCGCTGAGGACCTTTGTGTGATCTAACTTTTCCACAAATAGTATTTATATCTTTGGAGATGCATGAGGTTTAATTTTGCCAAGAATGAATATGTACATACACCAGAGTTAGACCATGGCAGCCCTATTTTAGGCCAAAATAGTGTGTATTTATATCCACACAGTAGTTGGAAGTTTTGAAACAAGCATTGTTTAAAGTTCATAGAAATTTTACTATATCAGTTTTTGAGAGTTGAGGTTCATAAATCTTCTACCTCTCCCACTCTACAGTTCCTTGATGAAGACAGATTCAAGGAGGCACAAAGGGATCTAAGTACAGTGTTAGTTTTATAATGGTTAAGCTAGATTGGAGGACATGGCTGAGCTTTCTATGTTCTTCTAAGAACTTAGACTGAAGGAACCCGACTTACTTACCCAGGAGTACGCAGAAAGGCTGGAACTACACAGCACATAACCTGGATGGCTCTGGGCAAGAGGCAGCTAAGCCTAGATGTGCGACAATATCAGCTTGCATATAGGGACTCCATACTGCCACAAGAGCAGATGCGTCCTGTACCCCCCACGCCCTCTCATATTTCCATGAATGTCGAGCTCTCATCACTTTCACCAAGCAAGAGCAAAAGTACCTACACACGCATGCCTGCACTCACGCATGCCTGCGCGCTAAGTCAAGAGCAGGAAAAATCACTGCTTCTGATGACCTGCAGGTGTTGGTTCTATGGGGCCTCCATTTTAATTAAAGGGGGAAAAAAAAGCCTTTCATTGTAAATACTTTCAGCTCTACCGCAGCTTTCTAGAGGACGTGTGTCACATTGAAAATCAATTGATTCTAGGGGAGCCTGGGTGGCTCAGTCGGTTAAGCATCTGCCTTCGGCTGCGGTCATGATACCAGGATCCTGGGATGGAGCCCCACCCTGGGCTTTCCCCTCAGCAGGGAGTCTGCTTCTCCCTCTCCCTCTGCTGCTCCCCCTGCTTGTTCTCTCTCACATGAATAAATAAAATCTTTTTTTTAAAAGAAGAAAATCCACATCTAGAGCTAAAAGAACATTTTTTGACAGCAGTGGCAAGAGCAACAACAAAAAACAAAGTCAGTAAATTTTAATCTTATCATGTTTATTATGGAAAACGAAATGCAAAAAATCATACTTAAAATTTTTTGAGGGTAAAACTAAGTCATCCGTTGAATTTCCTTCCTTCCTTCCTTCAAGAATCAAATCGAAAATGAGAGCGGAAGTGTATATAATTCCAAAATCTTGATATATCCTTATATAAATCTTAACATTCCATATTTTTTCTAGGAAATGAAATTTTATTCGTAGGTCGATTTCTGGAGGATGGGGGCTTTCTTGAATAAACCATTTTATGACTTTCATATATAGACATCATGAAAAGACAAATGTTTAGATTCTAATATTGATACATTCATAAATGGAATTCATTTTGAATATTACTGTTTCTTCAGCGATTTAACATTACACTATACTTTCAGTCTTTCTCAGCTGAACATTTACCCACATAAATGATTTTCACATTGACAGCTATAGTTTTTCTGGGTGGCATTTAAATTAATACACATCTTCCAAAATAATCACATGAATCTATCTTGTAAGCAATAGTAAATATTGACAAACATCAAGATTCCAGGTATCCTGCTCTTATAAACAAGTATGTTTTTAGCAGTTAAAAAACAGTCAGCTATGGTTATAATTGTAGTATTATTATTGGTTAACCTTTTATTTTTATCTAAGATATAAAGATGGCACATTCATTCTTTAAAACATAAATTTGTATTAAATATTAATTTTCTAATGAGAAGTGGTTATATTTGCACTTTGCCACACACAATTCTCTATTAACGGGAACTCTCGTATTTCCATTTCTATCTTCAACCTAATACCCAGCCAACATAATTTTTAGTGTCAGGGAATCAGGGTCCAATTTTATTAGATTTTAGGAATCAGATCAGACTTTCTGATCGCTAATAGAGTATTTCCTTTTAGAAAAAATGAAACTCAAACAACATCAGTTCGCCAGTTGGAATTGTGATAAATTGACAAATGTTGTCCAGTGTCTACGTCTGCTGGCTAATGTCTCTCACCTCGTTATCTAGTCCACACAGTATTATCCGTTAGCGATAATAGTAACTTATTTGAGTCCACTTAAGGAACTGATTGTTCACATTCTATTATCCTACCAACATCATCTGTAGTTTTTTAAAAAAAATTTATTCTGACTTTTCTTTAGTGTTGCTAAACATTGTTTTGCCGATCTCAAGAGAATGCCTACAATCATTTTCCACTTCTAGTGATTATACACTGTTTTGAAATATAGGGGTATTTCCCTAAAAAAAAAGAGAGGGCTTTCCTCAGCCTGTGCAAGTAAATACACTAATAAATGTACAAATGGAGCCTACAAAACATAATTGATATTCCCCAGTGTTTGTCATTACCAGATATAAAATTAGGTGCTTAAACAATAGCATTAAACCTTTGAAGCTGCTCAGGTGCCAGTCTTTGCCTGAGTAAGACACTGACTAGATTTTCATAGCGAGGCTGGCCTTTCCCAAGTACCAAATCTGCTACCGGGGAGTATTTGATTCAATATTAACGTATGTAAAACAGAAGTCATGGAAAGATGCAGTTTTCAATTAGTTGTTTTAATTTGTGATTTATTTAAATATTAACAGTATGAATAAAATGCACTTGTGTGTGTATGTGTGTATATATGTGTGTGTGGGTAAGCTATTTACAGTTAATGCCATGTATACATTTTTATGTGTAGAAAATGAAAATACTCATTGATTAGCCCTTTTGAGGCTTTTGAACAACTGTTTCTTTTTCCTGCTTTCCTACGACTCTTTGAGGATTTAGATAATTCATACAAGGTATGTACACAATCACACCCATAGTATGTACATCCTAGTCACACACTTAACACGGAGAGGATGTGTGAGGAATGTAAATCATCCTGGTGGTCAAAGAACTGACCTTACCTATGACGAATGGCATGGTTAATTAACCTGGCATATTTAGTAACATGCCAATGTACTGCCAACGTATTCAGCCTTTTAGATAATTATGTTATCGACTCTCAGAGATGATTAAAAAACAAAACAAAACAAAACAAAACAGCCCTTTCTCACCTTCAAAAATGAAAGGACAAATTCTGTTACTGACTACATATACACACTTCCATTGGCTTTATTCATTTTTATACGTGTGCCTACTGATGGCGCAACTGGGTTTTGAAATGGGACACAGCATGTGATTTTTTTCTACACATAAAAAGAGAAAACCAACCACTCACAGACTGTACACACTCACAAAATGTATTGACACACCACAACCAGCTACAGTATTATGCACAACATATTGTTCACACATTAGTACAGCAGAGATAAATACATTTAGAAATTTAGTAATTATTAGTATATTTCTTTCTTGAGTTTTCAGGCCCTGTTGGCCTTTCTCAGCCTCAGGAAAAGCTATCTCCAGATGTCCTTAAAACAAAAATTAGTCTCTCCTCCCCTCTAGGGATGGAGGAGCATGACTATAATACTGCAATCTTCTGATTTACCAACGTCGATTTAAGATGTGATTGAAAAACATTATGAAAAATAATTCACTCAAAGATGTGTCCTAAAATAAATGCTAAGGAATCTCAACTAAAATCATGAAGAGATCCCGATAAACATGGGTATGTCCCTTCTACCCACTCAACATAGTTTGCTCTATACATAGTCTTTACATGATATTAAAGCAATGATATGAATCAGAAAAAAATTGTTTTCTGCTTAAAAGTTTTGTTGAATAGACACTTTACTTTTTTAAATTAACAAAGAGTAACGCTAGCTGCAATGTTAAAAAACAAGCTATAATTTTCACCCCGCAAATAAATGGGTAACATCCCATTATAAGAGATCAATAAGGAAGTTAGCATTTCTCTCCCATTTATTTCTCCTTAACACACTTAAATCACTAGGGCATTTCTCATCATAGTTATCACCATGCTGGTTGGTCATCAGAATCTTTTTCTGAAGTGTAAAATATGTGACTTATTCCTATTGTTTTGCAGCCAATTGATTCTGAGCTTGAACTGAAAAAAAAGACTCGAAGGATTAGTACTTAGAAATGCCCATCTGGAACATCATTTTCTGTAAGGCATTATTTGAGGCCCCTTTTGAAACGTGTACTCATGTTTTAGTTATTTTACATTTGGAACCCATTTTTTCATAGCTAAGGCTGGTAATCCTCTGGGCAGAGTTAACTGAATTGCTTTTCTACACGCAAGTGTCCAGGAAGAGTAATTACTCTATGACTAAATGTCCCTCCATTTCAAAAAAGTTTCGGGTTGGAGTGGTCTTGAATTCTAAGCTTGCAAGACTTTTTGACTCCTTTGTCTTGGTTAGAATTAAGACAGAGATGTCAACCATATCCCTGCTAACACTTACCAGTGCCGTACCTCTTTATGGAGCTCCTAAATAAGCTTTCCTAGCAAGAAAGCAGAAATTATGCCTTTGCTTATTTGTGGGTTACAGTCAGTCTTCATGGAGCAAACCATATTACAGAATGGTGTGCCCATATAGATGCACTTGCTGGTATAACTGCCTCTTTTTGGCACATTATTGCTTGGCTTTAATTTCATTTTCAACAGTCTTTATTCTCATGATGAGTATCTGAGATTATCTGGGTCCTAAAAAAAAAAATACCAAACTTGTGAATAACATCTTGTTGCACCATCCTGGCCTCCAAGGTCATTTCACCAAGGCCCATGGTGATTTAAATGTTCATCATCACCTTGATTTAACTGATAGTCAACAGTAATTTTTCAGGATTTTTTGTTGTTTCTATCTACAGGTATATACAGATGTATTGGATTTACTTTGAGAGAGGTTATTTGGTTGTGGCAAGTGAGTAGTTTAGCTGGTGAATGTTCACAGTTTAGAGTAGCTGTAATGACCTCTGGCAGATGTCACTGATCACTTGTGAGACAGAATTTTTCCACCTCAATCCATCTTCATTTATGTCCTTGGTCATCACAAATCAAGTTCATCTGATTTCTGTAGCCAAGGAGAATTTTTTTTTTCCCCAAGAGTAGAATAAAGTTCATGGATTTGTTTCAGTATTTACAAGACTATTTTTTCCCCTTTCGCAAAAATGTCTAAAATTTTGTAGACATCCTTAAGCCCATGTGTCTGCACAGATGACAGCTATAATTACTCAGCCAGTTACAGAATTTCATGAAGAAGGATATAGTTATAAGAATGGACAGGAGAGGGGTGCCTGTGTGGCTCAGTTGGTTAAGCGACTGCCTTCAGCTCAGGTCATGATCCTGGAGTCCCGGGATCGAGTCCCGCATCGGGCTCCCTGCTCGGCAGGGAGTCTGCTCCTCCCTCTGACCCTCCCCCCTCTCATGCTCTCTCTCTCTCTCTCTCTCTCATTCTCTCTCTCAAATAAATAAATAAAATCTTAAAAAAAAAAAAGAATGGACAGGAGATTCAGCATATCACCTGTTACTTGCCAGGTGGCAGCAGCTGACCCACATTTGGAGAGATTCAACCAAAAGGGCCACACATGTCATCAAAGAACATTGCTAGCAGAAAACAAAATGCTCACATATCAATATAAAATAGCAAACACTGAAGCAGACATGGACAAGACTTCTGATTCACCGTGTAGACAAACAGGGGTGGGGACAAGATGGTCAGCTCATTTATCCAAGATACTGCCGAGTTCACCGTGTTATCATCACAAAGGGAAATTCACAGGCCTCATTTCTCAAATACCATTTAGGACAAAGCAAGAGAGAGTAAACAGCATCATCTCCATGGCAATTGTAGACGATGAGTAAATCAGACAAGTCAAGGCCTTCACACGGCTGCAAGGGCCCAATTTTCAGTAAAAACACATATACATATACGCAAACCTTATCCTAAGGTATTGTTTTCCTTTATATTGATTCTTAAAAAGTAGACAAGGGATGTGGTGAATTACATGGTACTAGAAATGGACAAATTTTTTAACACTTGCACAATATGTAGGAGGAATAGAAGACAGTTTCTCACATTTTGGCAGCAAAACAGTAACAGAGTGGATACAGCAAAGGCCAAACAATTTACATTAACAGCATACTCATATATATCCTCTGTAAACACATCTTAAAGTCACATTGTATTATATTCTTCATGTGGTATATACAGGTACTCCCAGAATGATGGGAACTCCTAGAGATGAGAGGAATAACATTAGAATAAGCTAGGAACAATAAAACCTCAATACTCTCAAATGCAACCAAAAGTCATTTTCTTCTTGTTTTCTACTTTAAAATGGCAAGCTCCTACCAAGGATTTGTTTCCAAAATTGAATCTCTAGTGTATATGTTACACATGCATATTCACTACAGTTTAAGTTTTGATATGTAAGCAATAACGTGAAGGATACTGGTATCCAAAATAACAATTATCAGACAATTCTAAAGATTAAGAAATCATCAGAAATCGAATTATATTCATATAGCTGAACTTGTCAAGGTAGGAAAACATACCAATATATTTTATAAATACTTCATTTTGGATGCAAACAAAAAGGTTTCTTTGACCTAACAAAATGTTCATCTTATGCCATTGGTCCAAAACACAAACATAAATGAGGGTTTTACTGTATGTAAAGCAGTTGCTCTGTGGCATCAGAGAAAGAGCACTGAAGATAAACATATGACAGCTGAAGCAATGACATTTTTCTTGTGGTCATTAAAATAGAAAAAAAAATCAATATTTAAATTCTAGTATTCACTGGGTACGCTGTAAAGCGTCCTAATGTCTCATTATCTTCCAGACACTGTGTTCTAATCCATCTCTCTTACACTACTGGCTTAAGAAATATTTTATATTTATTTACGCAATAAGATATTTCCTCCATATATTCCAATGACTAAAAAGCATTTAGGAGGAGGAAAACATCTAAAAGAAATCAAGGACAAAACCAACTTTCAAACTGGTGTGTGTCATACAGGTAAGCCAAGGTAGAGCCAAACAAGCTGAAAGAATCTGCCACGAAAACTGTTTTGCACTTTCATTTGTTGAATGAACCCAAGGAGTCACGACCGATGTACTGAATGTCAATGGTGTGTTACAGACTGAAGGGAAGGAAAATCTTCACATCAAGGTTTTATGCGGTGAGTACTTAGGGTATCATAAAGCAAAAGCATGGCTTGTCTTCAATAGGCTCCTTATTTAGCCATTTGATGGTCTAGTTCACCAGTGTTTTGAAAAGCTGTTCCTTCCTGAAGAGTCAATAAACGACCAAACAAGAAAGGTTTTGTACTATTTTGTGACAATCTCTGGAGTGTGGGAGAAGTAAAGGTGAAGAGTTAAACAATTAAAGCTTAAGAAGGAAAGGCTA
The DNA here is from genome assembly GCF_009762305.2 of Zalophus californianus. Classification (NCBI taxonomy): domain Eukaryota; kingdom Metazoa; phylum Chordata; class Mammalia; order Carnivora; family Otariidae; genus Zalophus; species Zalophus californianus. Next base: position 72,486,157 of record NC_045596.1, read on the forward strand.
CTTCCAGTACCAAAGAAAACCAGTAAAAGGTACTCCATCAAACAGGAAGACTTAACTTTGAGAGGCACAACCGCAACGCTAAATTTAGTTTTAAGTAATTCAATGCAATTTTCTTAATTTGTTTCATGTGCGACAAATGCCGACAACTCTCTTAGGCCTCTGCCTCATTTTTAACTTGAACTATTTATAATTTATAAATTTTATAATTTATAAATCTGGAATTACAAATTTATAATTTAACTTTAGCTATTTATAATTCACGTGGTTACGCCAAACTCATGAAAATAAGTATTACCAGATGCTAAAGTCTTCTTTTTCTACTATTTTAATGCAGGAACAGCCTGTTCTAGCCACTTCCCAGCACAGGATTACCTGGGGCCCACCCATCTGGAGCGGGTACTGTTGAGAGCTGCTACTGTGTACACAGGGTGTTCTCTGTGGATACACAGCATGCATGCAACGTGTGAGGGAGGGAGGCGGGCAGGAAGGGGTAGGAGTGAGATTATAGCCTGGCAGAGGCGTCTCCAACAAAAGCCACACGAACGCTACTACAAATGGGTATTCAAGGCCAAAAGAGAGAGTTTTAGATTAAATCTCTCACCATTTGTAGTAATTTGATCGCTCATTTGATGGCAATTTCAACTTCAGGTAGTGCTCTTAAAAGAGGCCAATTGGTAAGAAACGGATAAAGGCACCTCATTAAAAAAATTCATTTTAAGTTCCAAAGTATAAGAACTGTAATTTCTGGGAGCGCTGTGACTGGAGGCTATTTAGGCAGTCTTCATACACACTCCAATTGCTTTGAAAGAAACCGATGGCTATATACTAATTTGGGTTGTGCCCAGTTTAGCATATGGTGTTAAAGTTCAGGTATGATTTTTCCCTATATGTGCAGAATCTGCAAAAGAGAATTAAAAAAAAAAAAAAAAAGGCCAAAACAGAGATTGTGAGCTTCCTGCACAAATGGCATTTTTTGAGTCTCCAGAGAGAGAGAACGCATGGCCAGACACTCTTCTCTGGCTCATCAAGGGGAATGAGCTCAGACAAGGTAACCAGTGAGCACCTCTCCCACGTTGAACAATCTGATTTTCTAAATGCAAGGGGGAGACCAGCGATCTCCCTACAGTGAATCTAGGAGGGGAAACCTTTCCAGGGCCCTATCTCATTTCCCTCTTCCACACTCCCACAGCTCTCAAGCCACTGCTGGTCATCCCAGCCCAGTGCCCTGCAAGACACTTGTGGGTATGAAGGACACACTCCTCCTCTGGAGGCAGGTGCAGGCTGAGCTCAAACAGGTGTCTATAGTCTCAAAAACTATGGCCCATCCGAAGCTCAAACCACGTTTTAGTAAAGGCCTCTTTTATCGGATTTGAAGGATGAGATACGATGGTATTTCTCTTAAAATCAGTAAGTTCACACAGGTTACCTTTTTACTACAGATGAGAAACTTAGCAATTAGATGATATTCGTCTACATAACAAAAACTGTGAGGACGCTCTGTTCTATTTGGTGTTGACTATATTTTCTATTAGAAGCTACTGAACAAGTAACTATTGAACAAGCAAGTCAAAAGAAAAATAGAAACTGCATCCTGTTTACAGGAGTCGAAATTAAATATATTGCTTTTCCTTACTTTTTTTTTTCAACACAGAAAAGAGAGTGTTTGGTAAACTGGCTATTTATAATTCCTTGCCGAAACCTTAACACTCTCAGTAGAATGTTTTTGGAGAACCTGCACAACACACACTTTAGTATTATTAATAATTCGATGACTCCTTCCAAGAATTCAGTTGATATACTTCCTCTAAAGAAATATGAATTTAATCTAGTCAGAATCAGAGATGCCCCTTGCCTTCAGTGCAGGGAAATCTGTATATATAAATTCATGTTTTATATGGATAGTATTCATACTCAAGAGCTTGGTTAATTTTCCTAATATAACTTTCTTACATTTATTAACAGTATAACAAGGTTTACAAAAACAGCTATCTGCAGGATGTTTACAAATATTAATTCATGTTTGGTATTTAATGCATTTACGTGCTTTTACTTAATGTCATCTGGCCTAAGAGTGAGTCAAAATTTTCTTCACATTTTTTACATTTTAGTTCTTATCTATTTAAATTTTGTGTGTTCGTGGCATTCTTATTGCAATACGACTAGAAAGTCTAACAGTGTTTTTGCTAGTAGTGTTTTTGCTATTTTTAATATTAAGCAGGGATTTTAATGGAAATACCACAGTGTGATAAATTGAGGCAGTAATACAAAGCGACACGTTTAATGGATAATGCTAGTTCCAGAAGCAACATCACAATAAAAAAAACCCAGTGAATATTATTTCCTCTTAATCAAGGTCATGAACCTTCAGGGAAGCTTTCTCCTCTTCTTTTGTCCCTTCTTTCGAATTGAAATATTTTTATTTAGGGAGCCCCAATCAAAGGACCCAACAATGCTTCATGGCAACTTCCTATAGTTAATACTTGCTTTCTCTTCCTGGTCTCTTGGAAAAAACACTAAGTAAGCTCTGACATACACAGACACTCGGGAATACCGTGACTGCACACGAGGGCCCCCAAACACGTTCCCTTTCAGTCTAACACAGAAGAAGGGGCAGGACGAACACAGCAGTTGGGGCGTCGAAAGTTCTGCAGCATGGACTGCAAGACCCTGTGCTGCCTTCCTTTGAGCTTTTTATTTGAAGAAGTATCTGAGGAAATGGATCTCCGGGTCTGGCTGCTTTGAGCTTTGATTAATTTCTCGTGTTCCCTGATTTGTCTTTGTAGATGGTTCTGGATTGCGATGCCCAGGGACTCCGGGTCCAGGGAGGCACCGTACACCTCCCAGGTCATGCCCTGCTCGTCCCACACGACGTCCCTGACGCGCTTGGACTGTTTCAGCTGCAGCTTGGAGTCGGCACTGAGCTGCTTTTTCTTCTCTCCCGGGGTGAGTCCCACCTGCGCGGCCGCCGCTGTCACATTCAGCTTCTGCTCCTTGAGGAACTCACTGACGCGGCTGGCCCGGCGTGGGCTGGCTTTGACCAAGCGAGAAGGGGTCCTCTTGCCGGAACCTGGACTGGAGTCGCCCATGGCGTCAGACGGCAGGCTCAGGCTGGTGGCTGTCTTGGTCTGTCTGTTTTCTTCCAAGGTACCCTCCTGGTTCTTCCTAACTGGGGACGGCGTAGGACTGGCAGCTGATCCAGCGCCTGCACTTTCTTGAGATTTAGGATTGAGCAGCAGGCACTTGGCCTCTACCCTTGCCCTGGGATCGAGGCTATCGGTGCCCCGGCATTCTTGCTGTTGTACTATGTGCGGAGATGCAGGCCCTCTTGCATCTCCTTTATCAGTGGGATCCGAGCTCCCGGACTGGTCGGCTTTGCTGGCAGGGCCACAAGAGTCAGAGAGTTTGCAATCTGTGTTTGTTCGGGGACCATCTGTGGTTTTCACTGCAGACTCAGATGGCTTGATTTCAGATTTCCCCAATTCGTGATCTGTTTCAGTTTGACTTCCTGTGCTGCTAGCAATCTGGTCAGCGGGGCTAGCTTTCCGGGAGCTAGAATTCACACCTGAAAGCTGTTTGGAGGTGGGCTCCGCCCTCGTCGGGGTCATGCCTGCTGACCCCCCGTCTTCCTTACACATATCCTGAGCCTTACCGGATGCCACTGTGATGGAGGAGATTTGAAGGACCTCACCCGGTAAGCTCACCAATTTACGCTCCCCTCTGCAAGCAGTGGACACAGCCGCAGCTGCCTGGATGTGCACCTCCGGCATGATTCCAGGGCACTGGCCCGACTCCTGCGGGGCTAGGAGGTTGTCAGACAGCTCCAGTGTGTGGCTCCCACGGCCATTGCCACGGCAAACAACACGCAGCTGCTCCTGTTCTTCCACATGCTCAGGAACGGGGACTTCCTTTAAGAATGCAGTGAAGATGCTGGGGCTGGTGGAGACGGACCTGCTCTCGACACTTGCCACGGCCTGCACCTCAGCATCTTGCCGAGCCCTGCTGGGAACTTCCCGAACCTCACCTGCAGCGTGGCTGGTCATTGTACTTGCTTCTTTGAACCTTGACACCTGGTGCTGTGAGGGCAGTGGCACCTTCCCCAGATCTGGAGGAAATGTGGACCCTTGGCTAGTGAGGTGGGATGGTTGGGGTGTCACCGAAGTCACCGCCTGGCCATCCGACGTGGCAGCCGAGGGCTGTTTGTGCCCAGAACATCCAACTTCTCTCGCTGGAGATTCACAGGCCCTCGTCTGGGAGTCATGAACGGCTCCTGGCCTTTCCCCTTTGGGTCTGCCTATAGGAGGGGAGGTGTGGCTGAACACACTGGCTGCTGTATTTCCAGCTTGCACCATTCCCTGGGCTGTTTCTTGAGAAGGAAAATCGCAGGGCACTTGAGCTTTGCTGTTGCCCTGGGTGCTGCCCACAGGACAACTTGACTTTTCAGGTTGCTCCCCATCTGAGGTTCTCTGTGTTTTCAGCAGCGTATCCTCAGGTCCTGCTGAGGGGCTGGCATTGAGCTGGTCACCCGGGATGGCCTGGTGGCTGTGTTGATTGGCTGGCATTGTAAATGCTTCGTCTAGAACATCCTTTCCTGCTGCAGAACACAGAGCTGGTGCTGTGGGCTTGCTGCTTCCTGGCAGCTGGGTATTGTCAGGAGAGTTGCATGGAGGAGACCCTTTTTCCACCTCATTGATGACACCAGGAGAAGACATGTCCGGCTGGGTGGTCTCATGCTTGAAGGCCTGCATCAAGGCTTCAGCAGCTGCCTTGGGGCTGAGCACTGGCTCTTCAGGAGGGCCAGAAAGGCCATTGGTATTCTTACAGAGGAGCGCTGGTCGAGGCCGAGGTGAGGCAGGCTGCACTTCTCCTAGATCCTCTTCTTTTCCAGAAGCTGTGATCAAGGAAGTTTTAGCTGATCTCAAAGGGTCAGGTACAGTCCCCATGGAATTTTTCTTCAGGAAAACCTCGGGGCTCTCTCCGGAGCAGTGCTCCCTCTGAGAACCAGTCTTAGCTCAGAGTGAAGACTCAGTCAGGGATGATTCCTCTGAGGGATCAATCTGCGAATGAGGGAAACAGTATCATTAATACGATACAGCATTTAAGGACTGAAATACACCAACCGGTCATTTGTACAAGATCTTACAAGCACATTAAACCTTTTTCTCCTTTATCTGTGGATATAAAAATAGATCTTGGGAAGAAAGATTCTGAAAAAATATTTTAATTGTACAAGTATTATTTTGGTGCATTAGTATCTGCTTGCATCCCATTGTTGTCTAGCAAATAGGTTTTTAATGCATTTACCTAAGCACATGATAACTATCCAAAAGTCATTTGTGTAGTCTGATTTACCCGCTACCAGAAAATCCTATAAAGCTACTGTAATCAAATCAGTAAGTATTGAAATAGGCCTGAACAGATATGTGAAATAGAGTATCTAGAAATAGATCCACATATAAATGAAGATTTAATATATGACAAAAGAGGCATTTCAATTTAGTGCCATAATGATGGACTATTTAATATAAGGAGCTGGCAAACTGTTAATGCATCTGGAAGAAAAGAAAACTAGATCTTGATCTTACACCAACTCCAAAAATAAATCCGAGACGGATTTAGATGGATTAAAGGTTAAAATGTAAAATAAAGAATTAAATAAATAAAAAACCTGTAAGAAAATCTTGGAAACATAATCTAGGGGCAGAGAGAGTAGGCTTCTTTTGGCAAGGGAGAAAATACAGAAACTATAAGAAAAACCATAAACATAAGTGATTGAAAAAAACCCAAGAGTTCTGGGGGCACCTGGGTGGCTCAGTGGGTTAAGCATCTGTCTTAGGCTCAGGTCATCATCTCAGGGTCCTGGGATCGAGCCCCGCGTCGGGCTCTCTGCTCAGCAGGGAGCCTGCTTCTCCCTCTGCCTGCCTCTCTGCCTACTTGTGCTCTCTCTCTCTCTGTCAAATGAATAAATAAACTCTTTTAAAAAACCAAGAGTTCTGTATGGCAAAAGATACCATAAACAAATACACTAGATTTGAAAGACAAATGTTTAAAACCCTAGAGGACACGCAAAAATACCTATAATATAGCAGAAGCTCTTAAAAATTTACAGGAGACAGGGCGCCTGGGTGGCTCAGTTGGTTAAGCGTCTCACTCTTGATTTTGGCTCAGGTCATGAGATCGAGCCTCGTGTGGGGCTCCACACTGGGCATGGAGTCTGCTTAAGATTCTCTTTCTCCCTTACCCTCTGCCCCTCACCTCCCAACCCCCCTCTCCCACTCACACGCTGGCTTGTGTGTGTGCTCTCTCTCTCTCTTAAAAAAAAATTTACAGGGAAACAAAACAGTTCATTGGAAAAATGGACACAGAATACAAAAATGCAGCTTGCAAGATAGGAAACCCACTCAGCAAGCTCATGGAAAGATGATCAAATTCATTTGTAGTCAAAGGAATGCAAATAAAGTAACAATTTTACTTTACATCAATAGCACTTGCAAAAACTTTTTATAAAAAAAACAGCTATAACATTATGGCCTGGGGAGACCCAGTGAAAAGCAGTATTTTTATTAATTGTAGGTGCAAACTGTGTACCGTTACAGCTTTCTTAGGGAAGCAGTTTAGTTTTTAAAGCGAAAAATACACATGTCCTCGACTCAGTGATCCTAACTCTATCCACAGAAATCAAATACCAGCATATCTAGACAGAGATACAAGTATGCTTACTGAAGTACTATTTGTAGGGGCAAAAAAACTGGAAACAAACGCTCTCCATGAATGGGGGGAATACCGGAAGAGATCACGACGTATCTCTACTGTAGAGTGTTATGGGATCATTAAAAGAAAACAGCTGTTTAGGCTGTAAGTTTTCACTTGGGAGGGATTTCCCCCAGGTATGGCTGAGCAAGAAGGGCAAGGTAAGGAAAAGAATATGTATGTTTTCATTTTTGTAAAACAATGACCTAAAATACTACACTAAAACACACACTGACCTAAACACCCAATGACCTAAAACACACACTGTGTGTGTGTGTGTGTGTGTTTGTGTGCACAGACATTTTTGTATATGAATATATAAATTCTAAAAATATGGAGAATAAGACATATTAGGTCTTAATGGAGGGAGTGTGATGAGTTGAACACACAAAAAGAGAGATGGAGGTACTGAAAGACTGAATTTTTAAAAGTATATCTGATTTTTAAAATGTATATCCAACTTATTTTCTCCTCCAAGTCAGCTCTTCCTTGTAACTTCATTATGCAATTAACCAGCTGAATATTTTCCCGACCCATCCTTGGTCTTGACTGCTTTCTGCTCACTCAAACCCTTTCCTCGGGTTTCCTCCTTACTGGAGTTTTCTGTTGCAATCACTTGCTGGGCCCCAAGCCCATCTTCTCCTCTCTTCCTTTCCCATCTGCCTTCAGTATGCTTTTCCTCCCACTCTCTGCCCTCCTCATCCTCAAAAAGCCTACCACCCATTCTCCAAGACTCCACTTAAATCTTCTTTTCTTTCTAAAGGCCTCTAAAGCTTTCAAGTCATAAAGTTTCTTTCTCTCTCTCTTTTTTTTAAGATTTTATTTATTTATTTGAGAGAGAGAGAATGAGAGATAGAGAGCACGAGAGGGAAGAGGGTCAGAGGGAGAAGCAGACTCCCCGCTGAGCAGGGAGCCCGATGCGGGACTCGATCCCGGGACTCCAGGATCATGACCTGAGCCGAAGGCAGTTGCTTAACCAACTGAGCCACCCAAGCACCCAAGTCTCTTTCTCTTTCTAAGATCATACAGCTATGGTTATCTGGGTTCTTCTCATGCACTGTTTTTGTACCTGTGTTACTTGTATAAATGTCGTTATTTCTCCAAAAGGACTTCAAGTTCCAGGAGGGAAGGGGACAGGCTTATTGATTCTTTTCTGTTCACTCCACAGGAGATGGTGCAAAGTCTTGTGCATAAAAAGGTGTTAATTGATCCCATTTCCCTCCAAAATGGCCATTATTAAAGCCCTGCCAAACTTCCAATAGGAAATTTTAACCCATGACATGGAATAGTAACCAAAACACAATTTTCAAAGAGTGCTATTTTTGAAAGAAAATGGTTGTATCTTATTTATGAAACTTTATCTGTAATTCAGTGTTAGACAATTAAAAGCAAGGACAGTGGACACCTGCTACCGAAGCAGGAAGGTTTCAAGCAGCCAGGAGTACGGAACATTTCCTGTGTTCTATTGCAGGGGGGCCAAGAGAGCTGGTTTGCCAAAGACGACTGTGAAACATAAATAGCTCAAAGTTCAGCAACGGAAGTTGGAGGACTGAGAAAAAGATGATGGATTTCAGAAAACTCTCAGAATTCACTGCACTAACTTCCATTTTCCAAATAGCTAGCTGCTTATACTAGTTCAAATCTGAAAGGGTGCTTTCTTTTGTTTGTTAATAGAGGTAAAATTATCCATTAACTCAAGAATCAAAAAGAAAAACCAGATTCCTTGGCTAATACCTGTAATTCAAAATCTCTTGATTTATGGGTAGGTAAGAAATCAATACTTCTCTCAAGCAAATGTGCTAAAGTAATTGTCACAGCATCTTCATGCACCCAGAAAAAACCCCACCTCCCCTCTTTTCACCTCCTCTCTCCAACCAAAAGCAGAAATCTGTAGTGTCCAATAGGTCAGACAAATAGGACATTTAAAAGTGTAATTACTTGGTGGTTTAGAGTAAGGAGTATATATCTTTTAACATCAAGCTGAGTCCACTAAGGTAAGGTTTAATAACCTCTAAAAATGAAATTACAAACAGGCAGTCCATAGGCTGAATGAATCTCTGCTGCAGGTGTGTGTGTGTGTGTGTGTGAGAAAGAGAGAGAGAGAGAGAGAGAGAGGCGAGAGAGTGAGCAAATGCACATGTGCTAGAGGGCAGGAGGCAGGGTGTGTGCACTGCGTGGTTTCCCCCTTCTCTTCCCTCCCTTTCTCCCCACCCTCCAGTCTCTTTCCCCTTCCCCTTTCTTTTTCAAGTTGAAGAGATCGTTCATAAAAAGTCAGATTTCTCTTTTTGTTAATCTTTAGACTCAGAAGGTATGCAGTACTGGACAGCAACCACTAGGTGGTGATGATGAAGGCTGGCCACCTTGATGAGCGTGGACTTTCCAAGTGATGCGTTCCCCTATCTTGTTTTCCTAGTTAGTATTACTTACCTGGGCTTGTGAGGGCAGCTACATTTGAGAAATTTGCTCTAAGAACACTGACAGAGTAGACTTCCCAACCTAATTTTTAGTCCTCTGAGGGCAGGTTGGCATTGTGTTTAAGAACATGGACCATGGGGCCAGAATTCCTGGATTAGAGTATCAGTTCTACTAGCTAGCTCTAGCTCTGTGTGTTCGGGCAAGTAACTTAACCTCTCAGGGAACCCCTTTAATCTGTAAATTGAGGGTAATAATAATAGTACTGCCTCACTGGGATGTTGTGAGGAATAGATTTATCTATTTTTAAAAGATTTTATTTATTTGAGAGAGAGAGAGAGAGAGAAGAGAGCATAAGCTGGGGGGAGGGGCAGAGGCAGAGGCAGAAGCAGACTCCCCACTGAGCAAGGAGCCTGATGCAGGACTTGACCCCAGGACCCTGGGATCATGACCTGAGCCGAAGGCAGACACTTAATGACTGAGCCACCCAGGCGCCCCACAGAATAGATTTAGCATTTAGAACAAACAGCATCTTGGCACATATTAAACACCTTATGAGCATTAACTTCTTTTGAAAACCTCGATATTTAGGCTTTGATCTGTGTTAACAAAAAAATGATTCTGACATTTGTGAAAATGGTAAGGAAGATTTTATTCAGGATTATTGGGATAGGTGTCAAGATTATTGCATAAGGAGAGAAAGATCAAGTTCAACTCCAAATACAATTGCAAGAATAAGTGGGAATTTATAACTAAGGAGCATGTCAGTGGATGCAAAATTACTAAGAGGAGACATCAAAGGCAGGGGGATTCTTGCTGAATGCAGGCCAGATGATCAGCTATCAACTGGGGGATGGTGGGAAGGTGAGAAATTTGATCTGTTATTGAGGATATCAGATATTAAGGGTAGGAAGATTCTCTCTAAACTGGCTTAGCAGGATTCTTGCTAAAACTGGACTTTGCAAGAACAGGCATGGAAGCCCAAGACCTAGGCCTAGTCAAGAAGAAGACTCAGAGAGACACCTGGGTGGCTCAGTGGGTTAAGCGTCTGCCTTTGGCTCAGGTCACGATCTCGGGGTCCTGGGATCCAGCATCACATTGTCGGGTTCTCTGCTCAGTTTCTCCTTCTCCATCTGCCCCACACTCATGCCTGCTCACTCTCTCTCTAGTGTGCGCTCTCTCTCAAATAAATAAATAAAATCTTAAAAAAAAAAAAAGAAGAGGGCTCAGAGGAGACTGATTAAAGTCAGTCCAAGGGGGAGTCCTTGTCATCTTTGTCATTTGCACTGATGAATATGAATTTTCTTATGAGCCTCTCTGTAGCAAAATGAATTCTTTCTGAATTGGCCATAAACTGCACAGGGGCTAATGGCACTTCCGAATCTGCCTTGAAGTTTGATGGGTACTAGACTCTTAACAGCATGTCCCTTTGGTCCCTCTGCCCTTAAAATCATGAGCAAGGATTTAAGGCCTTGTTGCAGCAATGCAGCAAGCCTGCAAGGTGCACATTATCCACTTTTTACAGGGAAGGAAACTGAGGCCCGAAGTTAAGTAACCTACTCAAGGCTGAAGACCTATAATTTCTTTTTTTTTTTTTTTTAAGATTTTATTTATTCATTTGAGAGAGAGAGAGAAAGAGCACGAGCAGGGGGAGAGGCAGAGGGAGAGGGAGGAGCAGACTCCCCGCTGAGCAGGGAGCCCAATGTGGGGCTCAATCTCAGAACCCTGAGATCATGACCCGAGCCGAGGGCAGATACCCAACCATCTAAGCCACCCAGGCACCCCAAGACCTAGAATTTCTATTGAACTGAATTTTAATGGATGCAAATGCCTGGGCTCCTTCTGTGCTGCTGCGTTATTATCTGTAACTCTGGAAAGAAAGGGGGAAATATATATATATATATATATATACACACACACACATATATATATATATATATATGTATAAAATATCCAGAGGAGAGAGAGACTTTTTTGCAAGAGGTTTACAACTCAGGGGCAGCCCGGATGGCATTAACACAGACTACAATGACATTCATAACTGGCCACTTTATGAACAGCCCGCCTTGTTGAAGGCTGCCATGGCCACCATTCATCCTGAAAATAGTGGGTTCCACTACTGTGCCATGCTGCCTATTTTCATAACAGACACCCACGCTTAATAAGACAAGCTACAAGGAATCTCAGTCCTTTGTGCTCTGCTCCAAAACTGCTCTGGTGGAAAGAGCATTAGTCAGAGAGAATGGAGAGGGCCTGGCAGTCTTGGCCCAGCAGGATGCTGATAGGTTGCAGGTCCCTGCGATAATCCCGTGGGCAGCAATTACCCTTGCCTACCTCAGAACCGCCGCATTGCTAGAACAAGGACTTCAGGATGTCATCGCATCTGTTTAGTGACATTTTAGGCAAGTGTTACAGGGACCTTGGTGCTACCTCTGTCTCCAGAGAACTTTCAGCCTTCAGGTGGATATGCAAAGACCCCTGAAAAACGGGGAGGCAAGAGGTAAGAGACTATTAAACCTTAAGAAAAGGATAAAGAAAAAAAAATGTCATCTGGCGTCTTATTCAACCTGATTTTTTTTCTCCCTTTTATCGAGAACCTTCGCCTAGATATTTGCATTCTGAGCCCAGCAGATCCTGCCAGTGCACGGTTTTAAGGAGAGATGATTCAATCCCAAGAAACACCCACAAGCTAGGAAAAGCAGCTCATTCTTTCTTTAAAAAAATTCCTACCTTCACACTAACAGCTGCCTCAAATGCACTTCAAAGATACTCGCCGAAACACTGGTTCCTCCCTTCGACCTGCGTCTGAAGCAAATCAGAATGGCTGAAGAGAGAAGGCGGCTTTGCTAGTGCTCACAGCGCCAGGTAGACGTTCAACCCTAATGGTCCCTGTAATCCAGGTGCAGAAAAACAAACTGCATCTCTGTCCCTATTCGCTTTTGTTCAACGCCATTCTAGAAAAACAAACGCACAGCTTATTATTATCTTGTTGAATTCTATTGTAAGCAGGGACGAATGAAACCCAAGAAGGAAAAGAGGGCTTTAGGAAGCATGAAGACCCCAAATCTATCCCCTCCCTTTTGTCAAACACAAAACCAGAATGGGCAGCTTTTAAATTCACAACAGACAGAATCACAGGGCTCAGCAGGCACTTAACTGATTTCCTTTCTGTATTCCAGACACTGTTGTGTAGGTGAACGTGTTTGATCCTCAGAATAGCTCTCTGAGGATGGACCTACTAGGAGTTCCACTTTGCAGGTCTGGAAACTGAGCCAAGACCAACATGTGATAAGTGTGAGAAACCAGATTTAAATCCAGACCCTCCGACTCCAGAGTCCACACAAGGGGGTAAATCGGGCTCTTTTCATGGAGGCAAGTGCCATGAGCCCGGGGGAAAGCATCATCAGACAAGGGAAAACAACAGAAAAACTCAGGAAACATAGCCTTGAAACTGATGAGGAAGCAGGAAACATAGCCTTGAAACTGATGAGGAAGCAGGAAACATAGCCTTGAAACTGATGAGGAAGCAGAAGGCAAGCTGAGGGCAAAGCACGAGCTGATACCCTGCAACCACCCTCCCCCACCCAGGTGGGATGTGTGACATTTCTCAGGCCCTCCGGGCTGCCCTAAAGCTAAGGTTAGGAAAAACAAATGGTCAACTTCTAGAGATTACAGTCCTGCAAGAGAGGAGTCTCCCGCAGTTTACAAATGTCTTAGTGATTTACAAGAAAAAAGCATTCTTATCAATGACCTACCTTCCAGAAGGAAATGTAGATAAAATTAAATGTCCTTATAATCTGCAGTCCATTGACATATACTTGAGACAGGCAGAAGCTCCCAGTGGTCTTAAGGTTAATATGCTTTGCTAGAGGGAAAAACCACCTTAACTTGACAGTGGCAAGGCCTCCAGGATCTTGTAGGTCCTCTTTAGCATATGAAAGTTCTTTTGAAAACCTCCCCAACTGCCAAGTATATAATTGGCCACCCCTGCCAACCCCCGTGCAGCAGCTCCTTCTGCCCACGGGTCCTGTCCCCATGCTTTCATAAAACCACCTTTTTGCACCAAAGACGTCTCAAGAATTCTTTCTTGGTCGTCGGTTCCAGAACTCACCCCACCTAACTTCACCTACAGTCAAAACTACATCACTTTCACCCCTGAGAGCTTTTTCTGTATCCTTGCTTAATAAAACTCTATCGCTTTACTCTCCTTTGTCCGCGATATTCATTCGTGGACTACATGAGACAAGAAACTCGATCTCCCACTTCAAAACCCTCTTACTAATTCAAATGAACATAAGTAATTTGGACATTTTAAGGGCCACAGACTTTTCTGAGGAGCTGATGAAAATTAGGGACCCCTTCTCTAGAAACACAGACACGAGCGCGCGCGCACACACACACACACACACACACACACACACAGAAGTTTGCAGATAATTTTAGGGGATTCATGCCTGGAAACCTCCCCCAGAGTGTCCATTAATAGCCTTTTTTCTAAGGAAAAAATTTCACAAAACTCAATTTATCTGCCTCGCATTACTGTTACAGCATTTAAAGGAAATAAGTTAAATAGCGTAGTTTGGGGAAGATAACAGATACATAATCATGAATTATTAGTATTTTTAAACAATTATTATTTTGGCATCATTTACCCAAGAAGGCAGGAACCGTGCAATATATTTTATAAAGAGTCTGTTTTAAGTGGTCCAGCCAAAATGTTTACTTTTTATATTCTCCCAAACCCCTGTCTAAAGACTATCATTGGAAGAGGAACTTTTAGCTAATCCAAAAATTAACCCAATAATGACGTTTTTCTTTTTAGATCACGTGTAAGACATGAACTTTTGGGTTCTTAGCAAAATCAAGACTTGGGTTTTAGTAACCTTGAAAAATTAACCCCTCAATAGCTCCATTTTCCTACACGTGGAGATAACTCATAGCTAAATATCAAAGTTGCTGTTTAAAAATGCCTAAAATAATTTAAAAAAAATTTAACTCTTCTGGGGGAAAATGATTAAAATACTCGTTTTGTTACTGTCTCCCTTCTTTAATCAAGCTGGCTCTTCTCATTTTCTTGGTTTGCCTGATAGATATCCAACTCTGAATGTTTTCCTCTTCTTTCGCAACTCAGCTTTGAAGGACTTCAATTTCGAGCTTATTTTAATTGCAAAGAGAATGCAACAGGATCTCGTGGCTAACTGATGGTTAAAGCAACACGCTATTAGCAATAAACTAAGCAGCTCTGCATTTGCATTTTAAAATCCTGTGTGAGATATGATCAAAGCTGCCCTGCATCCCAATTCTCTCAGGATATATTTAGCGCCACCAACCTTACAAACAAGTGTTCTTGTCCTTGCTTCGTTCCTCCCTGACCTTGCCCTTTTCCTTGGCTGCGGTACTTCCCCCCTTCTCGCCCCCCCAGCACACACACCATGGCGATCTCATTAAAACCAGGCCTCCACTCCACCTGCTTTCCCTCTGGCAAAGGCAGCTCTGGTGTGTGCCGGGTGGGAACCTAAGTGGAGACCCTTGTTACCCAGCTGCGGGCTGAAGGCTTACTAGTGATTTCTGCTTTTAGCTCCCGTCAGACAGGGTCCAGGAGTCTCTCCTCCCACACTTGGGTCTTTAATCATGTTGAACGATGAGAATGTGCCTGGTGGAGGTACTTGCGGTGAAGGAACTAGAAATGGAAAAAGCTGTGCACGGAGCTGGTCAGTCGGGGCTCTCATGTTCCTCGAGAACAAGGAAACCAGGGAGAAGGCAAAATGTGAAGTAGACAAGATTCCTTGGGGCCTCGCGTCTGGACCTTCTGCAGAGCTGCCTTTTTGGTGTTTGTAAGGAGGACCCGAGTGGCTGGGCTCTTGAGAATGAACAGTTTCTTGGCTGAGGTCAGAATCTTCTTTGGGTTTGCTCTGTGAGTTGTGATTAAAAACAAGAATCAACAACCTGTCACTCTTCTGCTTTATAGTCTGTAAAACACTGTGTTAGGCATCATGAGGTACTTCCAAGTTTTGATTTTTGCCCTTAAGGAGATTTGAATCCATTTGACGAGACAAGACAAATTCAGTCAGAAGTTATAAATGAGCAAGATAGTATATAATTAAGTGACTAATGCTGGGGTAATAAACTCTACAGTAGTTCAAATCAGGGGAAAGGCCAATACTTTTTCTTCAATTGACATTTCCTGGTACAATGTTTTCGTAGGCTAGAAAAAATTGCCTTTCATAGTCTAACGAAAAATGGACAGTTGAAATTAAGAGAAAGGTGAAGCAAGTAATAGTAAAAAAGAATGGTCTTTGATTAAAAAGAACACAATCCCTGGGCACCTGGGTGGCTCAGTTGGTTAAGAGACTGCCTTCGGCTCAGGTCATGATCCCGGAGTCTGGGCTCAAGTCCCACATCGGGCTCCCTGCTCAGCGGGAAGCCTGCTTCTCCCTCTGACCCCACCCCCCTCATGTACACTCTCTCTCATTCTCACTCTCTCAAATAAATAAATCTTTTAAAAAAACATAACCCCTTAAGTCACACTGAAACAATTAGGAAGTACTGTTAAATCCAGTCATTGTTTTATTTTTTTTATTTTTTTTAAAGATTTTATTTATTTATTCATGAGAGACAGAGAGGGAGAGAGAGAGAGAAGCAGAGGGAGAAGCAGTCTCCCAAGGAGCAGGGAGCCCGATGCGGGACTCGATCCCAGGACCCTGGGGTCATGACCTGAGCCGAAGGCAGACGCTTAACCATCTGAGCCACCCAGGCGCCCTCCAGTCATTGTTTTAATAAGCCGAGTGCCTTCTTTGTGTCAGATATTCAGGATACAAATATAAGTAAGATATATTCATGTTTTTGAGGAGCCCAAGTTTCCTGCAAATCATTAATTTCAATACAATATAAATGTTGTAACAGAAACAAATAAACAAAAACACAAATGTACTATGGAAGCACATCATTTTATTTGGCAGAGACCTTAGGTTAGAGAGAGTGAAGAATTCCTAAGGTTGAAAAGATGTATTTAACGTGATGGAGAGGCAGTAGATGTTCATCTAGGTCAGAGTTGCTCACCCCTGCACCACTGACATTTTGGACCAGAACTTTGTGCGGAGGGAAAGCGGGGGTGGGCTGTCCTGTGCTCTGTGTTTCTCCGCATCTCTGGCCTCTACGCAGGAGGTGCCAGCACCACTGCCCTCCCATTTGTGACAATCAAACATGTCTCTGGACATTGCTGAAGGGCCCCTGGGAGGCAAAACTCACCACGTGAGAACCACGGATTGAGCATGTGAGCATATTCACCGTTGATAATAAAGAACATCCTTAGAATGAAGACCTGTGAGTTGAAGAAATTTCGAACTTCAGCTACATAGGAATTAATGATGTAGTCTTCCGCTCTCCTGTCAGAGACAGTGTTCTTTATAGTCTACCTGTGAGAATGCAAATTAGTACAACTTCTATAGAGAACAATGTGCTAATACTTGTCAAAAATACAAGGTCACATACACATTGACTCAGCAACTCCACATTAGGTGCTAACCTTATGGGTAAAATAAATAAATATACTTATTGATATATGTACAAGGTTATTCATTGCATGAAATAAAAGATTAGAAGCAATCTAAAAGTCCACTAATAGGGAGAGGGTCAGTTATAAAAATTACGGTACTTTCATATAATGGTATACTAAGCACCCATATTTAAGAAGGGAAAACTCTTCATGTATTGATATAGAATGATCTCCAAAATATATTAAGTTAAACAACAAACACCCAGTGATAATTAAAAAAATCTTAAGATACAAAGCAATGTTTAATATGCATTTGTATTAAGAGGGGGCAAAGAATACCTTTTGTTTGTGTGTACATCAAATATCTCTACAAGGGTGAGTAAGAAATTGCTATCAGAGGAGGGGAACTGGTGCCTGAATTTTAAACTATATAAATGTTTTGCTTATTTAAAAATAATAAAAAAAATTAAAAGCTGGTGCTTCTCAAATAGGCAAAACTGAACATTCACCTGTGCTGAAGCTTTTCTATCAGGGATGACAGATTTATGCTGGTCTATCCTTCCACACTCTTTCCATCTGCTCTTTGCTATGCAAGCAGGTTAGTCTGGCCATGAAACTAGTTAAAGGAAACCATAATTCCCTTATCTATCCTGGCTATCTACAAGCTCCACGCTAGGCAATGTCATTATTTTTCCCAAAGTCAACAGCTGACAAATGCTTTTTAAAGTGATGCCTGTTGGGCCACCAAAAAAAAAAAAAAGTTTACTTAAGTTTCTTTTCCCAGACTCTCTGACTCCTGTTTATCAGTTGATTTCTTTTTCACCCTCTTTCCTACTCTTGGTAGTTCTAGCAGCTGGTTCTCAAATTATATACATCCCTCAAACAATAAATCCAAGAATGGCCGAAAGCCAAATTCTATGAAATTGGGTCAAAACATTGATGAAAATGATTAACTTATTTATTTTGTCTATACGATGAGAATTGACTAAATGTAAAGATATAAAGTTTAGAATACATATTTTAATTGCCAGTTATCAAGTTCACCTCTTCGAACGGTACCAGGCTTCCCTGAGTGGATCACATCTCACAGCAGCGCAATATCAGGCCACCTTACTTGCTCTTGATTCATCAATTCCAAAAACCTGCCCTCCACTTGCTGCTAATGTTATCTTTCTAAAACAAACATACAGATATGACACTTCTCAGTGCAAAACAATTTAATGGTTCTCCATCACCTGTAAAATAAGATACACTCTCCTTAGCCCAGTTTAAAAAACTGTCTTTTATTCTCTGATTCATTTCCCTTTCATGACTGGTGTCCTCTCTCATTATCACTTGACAGACCTTGTATGTTACTTTTCTTCCAACAGGTTTCAAAGAAGGCTTATCTTCATTTTTACAGAGGAGAAAATTGAGGCTCCAAAAAATCCAACTCACCCAAGTTGTGTGTTTAATAAGTGGAAGAGTTGGAATTCGAGACCAAGTGAGTCCGATTCCCAAATTCTACTGCCTCCAATAGCATGGGAATGGGAGGTAAAAATGAACTCACTATGTATGCGGATGAAAGAGAAGACAGCAAGTGAGTAAATTTGAAAAGCACTTTTGAAAGATAATTTTCCCTAAGACCTTCTCTGATAACATCAACCAAAAGCAACTATCCAGTCTTCTCATCTCCTATAGCAGCTTGTTTATTGTTTTAGCGACCTCAGGGTACTGAGGACATTTTGCCTCATTCTCAGTTCTCCAGACAGGAGGCACAGCCCACACAAAGGCAGAAGCTTGTGGGGCAGAGTGAAGAGTTCAGCCTGACAACTGGAGCTGTGTAGGAGGGGAGGTTAGAGAAGGAAGGTGGAGGGATCACACAGGGTTTCTTGAGGTCTTTGTGCATGTGTCTGTCACCTTCTCAGGCAGGTCCTTCTAGACTAGGCTACTGCTAAATTGCAAGTCTTCTGACTTCCCACTCTGTCACTTTGAAAGTTCTATGATTACTGGTTTTGTTTTGTTTTTTTCCATGGCACTAATCACTTTTTAAAATGCTGAAACATTTACCCTACTTATTGTGACTATCATATATTGACTGTTTTCTGGACATGCAGGTTGGAATGCAGGCTCTAAGAGGGCAGCATTTTTATCTACTTTTGCTCATTTTTATAGCCCAAGTGCCTAGTGAAGTGAACGACCCATGATAAGTTCTCACAAACACGTGCTGAATGAACGGATGTTGCCTTTTGCATTTCAGCCTACCTTTATCGTATGCCATAGTTTCTATGATTTTCATTTAGTTTCTACTGGCATTTGAAGATAGATTTTTCCTTGAGGACATACATATACAGCCAAGGTAACCATATATTCTAGAAGTTCTGGGGGGAGGAGTGTAGTTAAAAATACTGAGTTATATTACCACCATAAGTATTCTTGTACATGCCTCAATTTTCATTTAAGAAGATGTGGTCTTAACAAAAAAGGACACACACGGTATGGATATATCTTTTGTTCTTTTTTCCCGTTGGCTAATTTAGACAACAAATTCTATTCCGCCAAAGACATCTACTGTGTAGGGAGATGGGCATCTTCTTACTGCAACTCTAGATGGGGTATGTCTTATTTGGGTGCTTGTACATAACTGATTACAATGTCTCTTTTTGCTTAAAATACTGAGGAGAACATGTAATATATAAATGAATTTATAGGAAAATACCAAGCATTAAACACAATTGTTTCAGATATGTCTTTCCAACCTAGAGAATACTTATATTTGCTCTTCAGATTTTTTAAAACATTTCTTAAAACTTTGTGATGAATTCACTAAGGTAAGAGGCTTATACATATCCTACATATCCTAACACTAAAATCCCAGATTACTATGATTTGGTACAAGTTTAAACATTAAAATGTTGTTTGACTTCCAATAACATTTTAACTGATGCTTATTTACTATACTATTATTGGACCAACCTTCCTTCCTTCCCTTTTTCTCTCTTCTTCTCCCCCTCCCACTTTTTTTTTAGTTGGTATAAATCTAATATAATTTATTTGCCAATATTTTATAATAAATCATAAAGCAAGAAAATAAATTAATATGCTGCTTTTCATCACTTATATTGTAACCATCTTATATACTTTTTAGCCAAAATTATAAGACATGTAAATTTTTAAGAAGCTTCCTAGGTGAAGCTGACAAGTCTACAGTGTTAAGAACCACCATATTATATCATAACCTCGTCAGGTAAATCAACACAAAACACCATATTTGCCTATTTAATTGGCAAAGATTAAAAATATTGTTCAATGTTTGCAAGGGTGGGGTGAGAATGGCATTCTCAGTCATGTTATAGGTGCACAAATTGATGAAGAACACTGCAAATATCTATACTCTTTGAACCAATAATTCTATCAGGAAGTGAGCCTAAAAAAGCAAACAAAATAACTGGAAAGGGTTTATGACCAATGGGTTTCATTGTAGGGTTATAAGTAGAAGCTCTCTACATAACCTCCACCTAGTTGATGAGCTTTCTACTCCCAGGATAAGATTTACTGATGGAGCTCATGACTCATGGAACCTTGGCAGCTGGTGAGCCTGCCTGGTTCTGCTCCTGTTACTCATGCTGCATGAAAACTGAGAGTCAGTGGCTCTTCTTGAACTTGTTCATACCATTTGTCTTTGTTCTTGTCACCACATAATTTGACTATATTCCATTAAAAAATGGGTGAAACTAGAGTGCAAATGTGTTTTTGTTTCTTTGAAACTAAGTTTAATGGTTTGATAAAAACCTGACAAAGGTGGGTTGCTAAAAAATGTAGCTATCGAGTTAGGAGTGACATAGCTGTAAAAGAGGAAAGTAATTATGAACACTTAACATTCTTATTCTCAATTAGGGATATTTTGCTTCACTGTAAAAACTGAAGTAGAAAAATACTGAGGGTCCATTATGAATTTATGTAAGAAAGAGGATAAAAAAATCCAACCAGTGGTTCCATCCTCAAAGAAAATATCTGCCCTGTGTCCAAAGGCTAGGGAATGATGCAAATTCAAATGTTTTAAGTTGGAAGAAAAATCTTAAGAATATATGTATTGTTTTTATAATTCCTCATTTTTCTCTAATTGTTGATCAATTGTATCAACAAATTATGATGCTATAGATATAGGCAACAAGAAATATGTATCTAATATGCAGAAAATATTTATGTAGAAAAAATATCAGAAATAAAATATATGGGTCTGATTTATGGTGAGATTATGGGTGATTTTTAAAACTTTATTCTTTTGTATTTTTAAAACCTTGTAAATGTGGTCTTATTCAATGGTGTAGAATGTAGCAAAAAATGTAAAGAAAAGAACGGAGAAACAAGATTCCTACCAAATCGGACCCCAAAGCCCCAAGGTTTCACATTTTATAATCTGTGTTAAATCTCTTGAGTTTCCCCTTGCTAAGAATATTCACAGTGCAAAAAGTGGGAAGGCTGAAGCTGCACTTCTAGATCTTGTTTTATCTCAATGTTCTCTCTCAGTTTTCAGATATTACACCTGCTCTTTGCCTAACCCAGTTCTGCATGAGTTCCAAGTATATAATTAGACTCCACAAGGTATGTGGGAAGAAATCTGGGGTTAAGCTTGCTCTGCTGAGGCAGTCTTGTATGTTGCTGCTTTAGAGTGAGTACTTAACCAGCTTTAGAAGGTCAACAATCACCCTGACCTAGAGAGGCACGTGATGGCTATGCTTCAAGAACATTAACATGCCTTTTCTAGGAGTTGCTTATCACTGCTTCTCATTGGTCCTTGACATTCTTTCCTATCTGGGCCCCAGTCAGTCTCTGGTATCTGGTTTAAGCCATTTAGATGCCACAGTTATTTCTTTTCTACTTCTGGCTCTAAGAAGTATTATCTTCTCTGTTTTTTAATGTCTGTAAGTCCTCCATGCTTTGACCTTGAATGCCTGGGAATCTCTGAGCTGTACAGGGGGAAGGAATTCAGAGAAACAAAGAGAAAGGTGCAGACGTGGGGAGACTATACCATTCATTCAGGGAGGGTGGGGGCTGTGCTGGAAGTGTAAACACCGAGTACTCCTAAGCAGGGGTATCAGTGAAAATAGTTCCCAGCTAGTACACACCTGGATGTGCCTGACTTGTCAATTTGGATGCTCTTCGTGAAACAACTGATAGTGGTATGAAGTTACATACAAGTGGCTGTGGGGAGCCAAAAGCTGAGATGTTAGGTTGGCTGAGACTGGAAAGTCTTAATGGCATTGTTAACAGATCTGGGCTTTTTGGTAGGCAGTAGGAAGTTACTATATGATTTCCAACAGGCCACTGAAGCAATTAGGAAGTTTATAAAGGAAGCAGATTTTAATTTGTACCAACCAGCAGGGAAGAGTCCACAGGTGGGGAGGTCAATTATGAGGCTACTGCTACGTAAGAGGTAAGGAGGAATCTATCAATGTTGTTAGAATAAATATAAAGAAAAAGGGGGGGCGTCTTCTTCCTGCCTTGTCTTCGGCGTTTTTGTTCTCAGAGCTGCCGATAGCAAGATGTCTTCAGGAAATGCCACAATTGGGCATCCTGCCCCCAACTTCAAAGCCACGGCTGTTATGCCAGATGGCCAGTTCAAAGACCTCAGCCTATCTGACTACAAAGGAAAATGCATTGTGTTCTTCCTTTTACCCTCTTGACTTCACCTTTGTGTGCCCACGGAGATCACTGCTTTCAGTGACAGGGCAGAAGAATTTAAGAAACTCAACTGTCAAGTGATTGGCGCTTCTGTGGATTCTCATTTCTGTCACCTGGCATGCTTCAACACACCCAAGAAACAAGGAGGACTGGGACCCATGAACATTCCCTTGGTATCAGACCCCAAGCGTACCATTGCTCAGGACTATGGAGTCTTAAAGGCTGATAAAGGCATCTCGTTCAGGGGCCTCTTTATCATTGATGATAAAGGTATCCTTAGGCAGATCACGGTAAATGACCTTCCCGTCGGCCGCTCTGTGGATGACTCTGCAACTGGTTCAGGCCTTCCAGTTTCCTGACAAGCACGGGGAAGTGTGCCCAGCTGGCTGGAATCCTGGCAGTGATACCATCAAGCCTGATGTCCAGAAGAGCAAAGAATATTTCTCTAAGCAGAAGTGAGCGCCGGGTCGTTTTAGGGCTGGGCTGCAGTGGGTGGCCATGAAAACAAAATCTCTTTTGTAACGTTGTCATGCTTAGAACATAAGACTTTAGACTCTGTGCAGATGTGGTATGGGGACAGGACAGGCCTTTCCTGCAGGGGTTGGGGAGGCCAGCCTTCCTTCCTCTGGAGAGAACGGCCTGAGCTGTTATGGGGCAGGCCAGCTGTTATGTACAGTAGCAGGGCATCACTTTTTGTCTTGTGTTGTTTCTATTAAACTTGAACTGAGAAGAAAAAAAAAAGAGATTATGAAAACTATGGCTGAGGTGGTATTAGAGTGTCTAGTGATGGGTGGCATATAGGAAGCCAGGCTAGGAAAAAAAATCAAGGATGATCCCAAGATTTCAAATCAGTGATTAGGAGAATGTTGGGGGAGACCACCAAGATGACTCAAAACAGGAAACAAAGCTGGACTAGATTCTAATGGGTGGCTGTGTGGAGGATGGGTGAATGGCATGCAAGGGGAGCTTCAGCCACTCTTACCACTGCCGTCTCTCTGTCTCCAAGTCACTCCCAAAAAACATATAATCCAATAAAAATAGTGCACTTAATATGCAACCTCCATTTCTAATTACGTTGGTCCTGCAATTCCCTTCTACATAAAAATTCTGGAGCCATTACTAAGGTGCATGAGCAGTGAACGATGGAAATTGTAGGCTTATAGCCCAAGTGTGCTGGAGCTGGCCCACACAACTGGTTGTGTTCATCTCTTTCCTACTCTGTTATCATAAACATCATCACATAGGTAGCCTGAAATTGGCCATGGAGGGAATATTTACACCACAGAAATTGGCAAACTGCAAATCTGGATGTTTTTCTCCCAGAGAGCCTGTTGTTGAATATTTTATACCTCTCTTGAGCAATCAGCTATGAAATTTTTCTAAAAAGTAAAATTTTATAAAAGCTCTTGAATGATTATAAGGCAACATTTAAAAATATCAGTTGGAAGGAGAAGAAGGAGCTGCACGTATGATCTTTTCTTTTTTTTTTAAAGATTTATTTATTTATTTTGAGAGAGTGAGAATGAGAGAGAGACAGAGACAGAGAGAGCACACGAGAGGGGGGAGGGTCAGAGGGAGAAGCAGACTCCCCGCCGAGCAGGGAGCCCGATGTGGGACTCGATCCCGGGACTCCAGGATCATGACCTGAGCCGAAGGCAGTCGCCCAACCAACTGAGCCACCCAGGCGCCCTGCACATATGATCTTGAGGTATGCTTGATATACATGGCTTTGAAGGTTCATGAAAGGTGGGATGGTGGGATTTATTCCCACCCAGAGGGATCTCTGAACATTTCTAAGTTAATCACTGGTTCCCTGAGGGGAAAACTTCTGATTTTTCAAACAGTATTTAATACTCTGGCACAAATTATGTTTTTCAAAGATGACCACTGTGGGTGGTTCCTGCTCTCGTGCTCCCTATTGGCAACGGTCCCACTGGATATTCTCTACAAATGTGGTTAACAATTCAACTGAGCAATAATGAATTCTTTTCAGGGGGCTAGCATTTTGAATGTGTGAAGCAGTTATTAAAGAGCAAATCACCTCAATACTGTATACCACTAAACTTTTTCAGGGCGCCTTTCTGGAACTAGGTCTGTGTTAAAATGTCCATCCACCCCTATACAACCTCATCTTCTTGGTCTTCTCCTCCCTCTTCCAAAAACCTACTATAGTTTGTTCACTCTTCTTATAATGAATGATTTCTAAGGCTTAATTCCCCAGCTATGAAATTTATTACAGAAATTATTCATTAGAGGGCACCTGGGTGGCTCAGTCATTAAGTGTCTGCCTTTGGCTCAGGTCATGATCCCAGGATCCTGGGATCGAGCCCCGCATCGGGCTCCCTGCTCCGCGGGAAGCCTGCTTCTCTCTCTCCCATTCTTCCTGCTTGTGTTCCCTCTCTCACCATGTCTCTCTCTGTCAAATAAATAAAATCTTAAAAAAAAAAAAAGAAATTGTTCATTAGAGCAGGCAGGATATAAGAGGTGATTATACCTGAATGACATTTTGGTTGGATTAAGGTTAAGATACCCATTATTTAAAACCATATTCTCCTACTCAGGGCAAAATGCAGTTCTTCAAGCCTACTCAAGTATTAGAAAAAACAACAGATTGTACAATAGGGATTCCCATTTATCCTCAAGGAAACTATTAGGTGCTACAAAAGAATCCAGTCTCTTGCTATGTGGTTTGATACATAACTGGTGCTCAAAAATGTTTCTGGAAAGAAAGGAATATTTTTCTGTAGCAGCAGGGTTCCACTGCATGAAGCTTTAAACAAATATTTGAGGAACTACAGGAATACTTTTGCTTAAAATAGTTTTAGAACTGTCAGATACATTTAATCAATAGCATGGAAATCTTGAGCATTTGTTCGTTCTCTTAGTCATCTTGAGTATCAGAACATATTTCACAAGATTTGTTGATTATCATTTTAAAATTACCAAAATAGAACAGATAGTGATGTTAAAAAGCTAAAGGAAGTGAAGAAGGGGAGGTGGTAAACTTATTCACCATAAAAAGGACAAAACAGTGGGAGAAATACAGAGAAAAGGGCTTCTCCCTATCTGGTGTATCTGATAGTACAGCTTCTCCCCAGGGACGAAGAAGGTAGATTAACACTGATGACTTCTGAGATCTATATAAAATCTGGTGACGAGATAAGTCTCCCTGTAATTTGCTTTTATGCTAAGGAAACAAAGGTCAGTTAACTAGAATCAAATAACTTACCCAAATTGCCAGAAAATGTAGTATCTCACTGGCTTTAGGAATACAAATGGTTTATCTTTTCTTATTCTTGCAAAGACTTTGTTTTTCCTGTATGTATTTCACCATATTTGGCATTTTTAGATGTTTGCTTACCATGGCATCCCTCCTACAAATCTCATGCATAATATACACAGGAGAAATAATAACTAATCACGTATATTGCTAAGGGCCAAGTGAATGAAACAAAACATGAAGTACAATGCAGAAGGTGGAACTAGGTGCAGCTAAAAAAGATGTGTGCATTGCAGAAGTGGCAACTGAGGGAGAAGGCAAACATTACAGAGGCTGCAATGCTCAGGGATAGGTACAGTGGTCAGGCTGTGAATCAAGAGGATTTGATTAATATTATGAATACAATATGTCAGACTGAGGAAAGTTGAACTATTATCTTGAAGAGTGTACACTCCATCATATAGGTTAGTGATGTGTTATTGATGTGGAAATGTATTTTATTGAGCACTTACTTTGCTCCAGGTTTTCTGATGTCCTAAAGGCTTCATAAGCATTATCTCATTTAAAACCCACAATAATCTTGTGAGATAGTACTCATTTAACTCACTACTTTTAAAAAAATAGTATGGTTTTGTTTTTTTTTTTAAGATTTTATTTATGGGCGCCTGGGTGGCTCAGTCGGTTAAGCGACTGCCTTCGGCTCAGGTCATGATCCTGGAGTCCCGGGATCGAGTCCCGCATCGGGCTCCCTGCTCGGCGGGGAGACTGCGTCTCCCTCTGACCCTCTTCCCTCTCATGCTCTCTATCTCTCATTCTCTCTCTCTCAAATAAATAAATAAAATCTTATTTATTTATTTGAGAGAGAGTGAGAGCGAGAGTGAGAGAGAGACCATGAGCGGGTGAGAGGCAGAGGAAGAAGCAGACTCCCCGCTGAGCAGGGAGCCCGATGCGGGGCTCGATCCCGGGACCCCAGGATCATGACCTGAGCCGAAGGCAGACGCTGAACTGACTGAGCCACCCAGGCGCCCTACATTTAACCCACGTTTTATAGCTGATGAAGCTCAGGAAATTTAATTAACTTACCCAAAGTCAATAGCTAATAAGCAATCCCACTGACTTCAGAGTTCCAATTCTTTCAGCTCACAGAAATGCTAGGACAAGGAATGAAGTGCATAGGATAGGAATGGCAGCACAAAGACCAGTTGGCAGTACATGGGAAATATGGGATATATTAGGGGGAGAGGAGTATAGAAGATGGATAAGTGGTTAAAACAATAGCCTGGACAAGCAGTGAGAACAGAAGTAGAAAGAGAAAAACATGGATATAGCACATCTTCTGAGGGAAGAATTACCAGGACTTGGACTCTTACTGGTTAGGGAGGATGATGGAAAAAACAAGGACCTGGAGCCTGGGCCTGAATATTGGTGGAAAGGCTGTAAAAATTGTTTTTAATAGAAGACTTCAGGAAGTGGATGGAAAGGGGAAGGCTGTAGTCACAAAATGGCAGTTGCTGGTGCTGGGTGTCGAGGTAGGTTATAATGTACCATAATGCATACATCTCTGCTAGCCCCATAAGGAATTTTCTTTCAGTTTTATGGTCAGTCATACATACCATTATGGTGGTCATGGATAATGATAGCACTTACAATTTTAAGATTTATAAAAATGAAATATTTTTTTCACATTCTCAATTATTTTGGGGGTATTCAACTCAAACTTCCATTTCCCCTGATTTTGTTGGGTACCTTTTGATGTAATGTTTCTAATTATTATTATTTTTTAATGTTTCTAATTATTTTAAAATAATTGTGGCTAATGGGAATTTTGCTTCAGTGGAATATTTAGGATATCACAAATTTTTTTCTGCAAATATATCACTTATACCAGTGGATTTAAGCTTTTTGGACACAATCCAATATATAAAAAATTATATCACAACCCAGTACACACATTCATATCCAAATGTTTAGTCCACTAAAATAAAATGTTACTAAAAACAATACTTATCTTCTAATATTTTCTCTTCCATTCCATTTAAAAAATGCTGACTAAAATCTACCAAACTGATAACCATAGTGAGCCACAGATAGAAAAACAGGGAGATTAACTTAGAGCTCCGTATAAGAGAGAACCATGTTGAGCTTGAGTCTCTGGTGCCTAGCACAAAATCTTAACAAACAGAGCTTTAGAAATGATGAAAACAAGAAAGAGGGAGGGAATCACAGTTTTTTGGTAGGTCATTTATTTTTTTAATTTTTTAAAAAAGATTTTATTTATTTAATTGACAGAGAGAGAGAGAGAGAACAAGCGGTGGGGGGGGGAGGGGCAGCAGAGGGAGAGAGAGAAGCAGGCTCCCTGCTGGGCAGGGAGCCAACATGGGGCTCGATCCCAGGACCCTGGGATCGTGACTGAGCCGAAGGCAGATGCTTAACCGACTGAGGCACCCAGGTGCCCCTATTTTTCTTACTTTAAAAAAGATTTGGTAAATCCATTACATGGCAATTTTACTCAGTTTATTTCATCTGCAAATTTAGTAAATTTGTTCCCAAGTCCTAAACTCAAGTTAATGGATAATCCCAATTATAGCATTAGTCCAATAGTCACTACAAATTGAGATTTAAATCTCCAGAAGGTCATGGACCTTGGATGGGAGCTATAGATGTGGCCACAGGAGCTGTAGCCTCTTTGGCAAGTACCATGTCCTGGAGACTTCTACATTTCCCAGTAAGAGACCAGGCAAACTGTGTGCATGCGTGTGTGCACACGCATGCATGTGCAGTGTGTGGTGTGTGCAGCCCCACATGGGGCTACAGGGGTGGGGGTGGAAGGCAACTGGCAACTAATCTAAGAGTAAAACAGTGCTTGTCTAAGAAGAGAGCTTGAGTACAAGCTAGGGTTGGCCCTCTGATTTGAGTAATAGAACAGAAGCTGGATATCTAATTTTAAATTTTTACCAATGATGTCTACATTTTACTATTCAAGATATTATAATCAATAACAAAATAATAACAACCTGCCTAGAGCCAGCAGCCACTTAATGCTAGAGGGAATTAGCACATTCTTTGACCTCTGGTTGTATTTGAGTATCTTGGAATCAGTAGAAAAAAAGGAGTCAAAACGGATAAAAGGCTAAAGGATAACTTTCCTCTTCCTTCCTCAGAACAGATTCCCTGACAGCTGGATAAGATTTGCTCTGGCAGTTTTCTGCCCCGGACAACATGATAATAATTGCATCCATTTTTGCAGGAGGAACGGAATACAGTCCTCCTTCCTCCTCACTCCCTTCCTACCAGCTCCGGGAGGAACTGCAGAAAAAATGATTGTGCAACCCCTTCCTTGATTGTTATTTATACCTTCCTCAATGAAACAGACCTTTGTTTGCCTCCTTGTCCATATCATCAGTAATGACGAACTGTAACACCGTCACTGTAATGCAATCTGGGATCCTAATCAGACTGGTTAATATTTGCAGATACATTTCACAAAGAAATGGGAAAAACAAAACCCCAATCTGTCTAACTGATCTTAGCAGTGGACCAGTTTTATGTAGCGCTCTCAGTTCCATAATGAATAATGTCTATAATTAACCTAGGCCAGGCAGGCAATTTCAAGGGAAAGTTCTGTGAGCCTTACCTGTCTCAGGAGAATTGAATTCCAGGAAATTCTTGCTTAAGTTAGTAGAACAGGGATAAACAGTGTGATCTATCTTGACTCCTAGAACTATCTTGTCCTTGGGTCACATAAAAAATAGCAGAGTATGTTTTTGATACTAAATAATGAATTTTGAACACGCCCATCATTCCTTCACAAATATTTACTGGTCACCTATTATGCACCAGGTATGATCATGTACAATTATATTTTATACAACTTTTACTCTTATTTATTCTGCGAATTGTCTATACCCTGATCTTTAGGTCCCTTTTGGAATATTTATTTTAATTCGATTATTGTAGCTTTTGCTAATGGTATTCTAATGCATATTTAATGGAATCTTTCTTAATTATAGATCCCCTTCATTAATTACTGTTGTACTAGCCACTTCTATTTTACCTAGAATTTGGATTTCCTTGTCCTTATTATTTATATATGCAAAGAGATTAGATGAAAAAGATGCCATCAGCAGTTAGTGTCTTTTTAAAAATTTCTTACAACAGAAATAGGTATATCTGATATGATATCCTGTTAATAGGAATTTATAAAAATGGAAGGATGGGCCATAATGGCCCAAGAGGAGAGGGATACAAGTGAGGTAGAAGGATAAGGAGAAATTAATTATTTTTTAATTAACTAAACAAAGAGGGTCCTTCATAGGGCAGTGATCATACATTGAGTTGAGAAATATGATTAATTCAACCATCAGCAATACGAGGGGAAGGTACAGAGATTTCCCATGTACCCCTGCCCCACACATGCACAGCCTCCCCACCATCAACATTCCCCACCAGAGTGGTACATCTGTTACAACTGATAAACCTAAATTGACACATCATAATTACCCAATGACAACAGTTTGTATTAGGGTTCATTCTTGGTGGTGTATATTCTGTAGGTTTGGTCAAATGTAGAGTAACATAGATCCATCATCATGGTATCATACAGGGTATTTTCACTGCCCTAGAAATCTGTGCTGCACCTGTTCATCTCTTTCTTCACCTCTCCCCTGCCCCACCAACTCCTGGAAAATAACTGATCTTTTTACTGTCTTCCAGTATTTTGTTTTCCCCAAAATGTCAGATAGTCAGAATCCTACAGTACGTAGCCTTTTCAAATTGGTTTCTTTCACTTAGTAATATGGATTTAAAATTTCTCTGACTTTTCATGGGATTTCATTTCTTCTGAGCACCTAATAATACTCTGTTGTCTGGATGTATCATAGTTTATTTATCCATTTGCCCACTGAAAGACATCTTG
The DNA here is from genome assembly GCF_009762305.2 of Zalophus californianus. Classification (NCBI taxonomy): domain Eukaryota; kingdom Metazoa; phylum Chordata; class Mammalia; order Carnivora; family Otariidae; genus Zalophus; species Zalophus californianus. The sequence goes on from NC_045596.1 coordinate 72,516,610, forward strand.
GCTTCTTCCAAGTTTTGGTAATTATGAATAAAACTTCTATAAACATCCATGTACAGGTTTTTGTGTGGATATAAATTTTCAACTCCTTTGGGTAAATACCAAACAGTGCAACTGCTGGATTATATGGTAAAAATATGCAAAACTGTCTTTCAAAGCAGCTGTGCCATTTTGCATTCCCAGTAGCAATGAATAAGTTCCCATTGCTCTCCGTATTCTTGTCAGTATTTAGTGTTGTCATTGTTTTGGATTTTAGCCATTCTAAGTAGTGTATGGTGGTTTCTCATTTTTGTCTAAATTTGCATTTTCCTGATGACATACAAGGTGAAGCATTTTCTTGTAAGCTGGTTTGCTATCTGTATGTCTTCTTCAGTGAAGTGTCTGTTAAGCTCTTTGGCCCATTTTTTCTGGTTGTTTTCTTAGTGTTGAGTTTTAAGAGTTCTTTGTATATTTTGAATAACAGTATTTTATCAGATATATGTTTGCAAATATTTGCAATAATGTCTCTTGTTAACCAAATATCAGTCTGTGTCTTGTCTTCTAATTCCTTTGACGTTATCTTTTGCATAGCAGAAGTTTTTAATTTTAATGAGGTTCAGCTTATCAATTCTTTCATGGATGATGCCTTTGGTGTTGTATCTAAAATGTCATTGTTATACCCAAGGTCATCTAGGTTTTGTTCTAGGGATTTTGTAGTCTACATTTAACACTTAGGTCTATGACCTATTTTGAGTTAATTTTTGTAAAGGGTGTAAGGTTTGTGTATAGATTCATTTTCCTTTCTTTTCTTTTTTTTTTTTTAATTTTTGCATGTGGATGTCCAGTTGTTCCAGCACCATTTGTTGAAAAGACTATCTTTGCTCCGTTGTATTGTCTTTGCTTTTTTGTCAAAGATCAGCTGACTATATTTGTGGGCCTACTGCTAGACTCTGACAACAATTTCTCATTGATCTACTTGTCTATTCTTTCCCCAATATCAGACTGTCTTGATTACTGTAGCTTTATAGAAAGTCTTGAATTTGGATAGAGTTAGTCCTCCAACTTTGTTCTCCTTCAAAACTATGTTGGCTATTCTAGGTCTTTTGCCTCTCCATATAAACTTTAGAATGAGTTTGTCGATACCAAAATAACTTGCTGGGATTTTGATTGGGATTGCATTGAATCTTTAGATCAAATTGAGAACTGACAACTTGACAATGTTGAGACTTCCTATCCATGAATATGGAATACCTCTCCATTTATTTAGTTCTTTGCTTTTGTTCACCAAGTTATTAGTTTTCTACATATAGATCTTGTATATATTTTGTTAGTTTTATACTTAAGCATTTCACTTATTTGGGGTGCTAGTGTAAATGGCAGTTAATTTTTTTTAAAGATTTTATTTATTTATTTGAGAGAGAGAGAGTGAGGGAGAGACTGAGAGAACAAGTGGGAGGAAGGGCAGAGGGAGAAGCAGACTCCCTGCTGAGCAGGGAGCCCAACTCGGTACTCGGTCCCAGGACCCTGGGATCATGACCTGAGCCAAAGGCAGACACTTAACCGACTGAGCCACCCAGGCACCCAATGGCAGTTAATTTCTTTTAAAAGCTAGACATCTCTCTTATGTTCCTCTACAGAAATCACAGTAATCTGTTACTCATGAGAAATATATTCTCCCTTCACCCACCCTAAAGTCTCTAAGGATAAAAGCAAAGAAACATAAATGCATTAAAAGATAATGTGAGTGTACTGCAAAGTGTAAAGAAATGAGGAAAAAAGTTACAAATTATTGTCAGGCATACTGACATAGTGCAGTGTTTTCTAGCCTCTTCCCTATTACTCCCATGATGGCAGTTCAAAGGTGAAGGTATCATTTCTCCTACCCTCATTTGTGGAGTGGGCATGTTGGCTGGGTAGAGCTCTCCCACTGAAAATCCAGCAGAAGATGGGCTCCTGCAGCTCTAGATGGAGCCCATAATTAATATTCCCATGGTGGGGGTGCCTGGGTGGCTCAGTCAGTTAAACATCAACTCTTGACTCTGGCTCATGGTCTTGGGGTCATGGGATCGAGCATGGATTCTCTCTCTTCCTCTCTATGCCCCTCCTGCCCCCTGCCACCGGACCTGTGCACATGCGCTTTCTCTCTCTCTCTCAAAAAAAAAAAAAAAATTCCCATGGTGGGGGATAGGGAAAATATTTTTATGAAATGATAGCTCATAAGGATATGTGTCAAATATGCTTGTTTAGATGGACCTAAATATAAAAATTTTCCATTGTAACAATTTTTAATGTCTTTTTTTTTTTCCTGTTCAAAAATTCATTCTAATACATAAGCTTCTTACGTATCTTGGGAGGGGCCTTCAGCTCAAACAAACAAAATTTCTTCTCCTAGAACCATTAAACTTAGTGGGGGTATTGTGGCCTCAGAAGAGTCCCTTCTCCATCACAGTGGCTTCTGAGGCCAAAGCTGGGTTCTAAGAATGGTTCAAGAATTTTAGATCGCAGCCCAAATGGTGACCAGGGTGGCCAGTGTTCCCTTTATTTGTGAGCTAAACCCCTGGGAGAAGTGGCAGATTCTGCCCTTGTGGGTGCTCTGTCTGGGTGAGGGGCAAGATGATCCTAGGGGGAGGCAGGCGAGACCTGCAAGAGCAGAACACTCATCACCACAGGTCAGTCTGCACTTTACAAACTGGACAGGCCAGAGCGGGGGGCCAGGACCCCCAGAGAAAGCAGTAGTGAACTCCTTTCTGCTTCAGAATCACTTGTGCTTTGCTTGTGCTGACCCAGATGTCATTCCATGGGGCTGCCTACCTATTATCACTCCCCTAATCAGATCTACTGCTTAGCTTTGCCCCCTTTATCATGAAACCTTGTAGAGTCAGTCAACAATACTGACTCTCAGATTACTTGTCTGCAGGAGACTGGCACGTCTGCCCTGTCCATCGACTCCCAAGCCACCTGATGTGGACATCTTAGTCATTCCAAATTCCTTTTTTCCATCGTCTGTCCTTGGGTGTCTGAGGCCCCAGGATATATCATCTTGTCACCAGTTGCCCATTATTTAACTCATAAAACCCAACCTTCATCACTGGATTCCACCCAGTGTCATACTGTGATCATTGGTAACCTTGAGGTGGATGGATCCAAAAGACTCTGCTTTTATCTTACTTGACTTCTTAGCCATATTCAACACATGCCTCTTTCTTCTTTGAAACACATGATTTTCATGGCCTTCATGACCCACAGTCTATTTGTTTTTGTTTTTGTTTTTTCTTTCTGTCTTGTCCATCTTGGGTAACATTTTGTCCTCAACTCGGAATGCCAGAGTTCAGCAGATTTACTCCTTGGCCTTTTCTACCATCTTTCCTCCCTGGGTTATCATACCTAATCCCACAGCTTTATAATCCACCTTATCAGTTATCTATTGCAGCAATATCGTTATGTAACAACTCTCCTGGAACTCAGTGTCTGACAGCAGGGAGTATTTTCAGAGTGAGAAAACTGAGGCTCTATGAGAAAAATTAACTTCTAAGAGACATAAGTGACATGAGCCTCTAAACCTGATTACTGCATTTTCCACGGTCTTAAGAGAACTTAGAAAGAAACCATCATAGCCACCTCACTTCTATCAACAGCCATTGCCGAGCAATCATAAGTGCCTTTAAGGTCTCTTGTTAATCTTCTTTATTTGATTCTTAAATGAGAACTTTCATCCATTCACCACAACTATAATATATTCAATTTTCCTTCTCTCTTCAAACCACTGTAAATGGCCAATCCCTATGGAATTATTCATTATATCTCATTTTCAAGTTTGGTATAACAAAATGTTACTCATTTGGAATAAAGGAGGTATCCATTAGGATTCCTTGGTAGCACAAAGCAACAAATGATCCTGGCTAACTTATAGAGAAGAGAACTTTGTTGGAGTAACAATAACAAACACCTATCTCATTTATTCTGAGTAGCCACTGTTCTAAGCATGGGGCTCATTTATTTCCTAGAAAACCCAAACCCAAGCTGTGTGGCTCCAGAGTCTTAGACACTAGAGCCTATCCAAGATTATGAGGAAGTCATAGAATTAAAAGGAAGGCTACAAAGGTAGGTTCAGAAGACGGTAGAAACCAGGGTATATCCCTCATCAGGGATAAAGAACTCTAATTACCCCCCCCAAACACCTGTATCAGTTAAAGCCTCCAGATTCAAAGTCCTCGGAGAGAGACCCAATGAGTCCTTATATAGGAGAGGGCAGGGCACCCTAACTGATAGTTCTACTAAGGCTGCATGAAAAGGGGAAAAATCAATTCCCCAAGAAGAAATGGGAGTGTTGTTATAAAAGCATGGGGACTTGGGAGAAGTGGGCAGCAAAAAGTGCCCATACATGGAGCGTGAAGGAAAAGATTTTTATTCATATTAACAAAAAGTTCATGGTGGCATTTGTGCGAGAGATCCCTCAATTCCTCTAAGAACATGTCCTCAGTAGACAACCTTACTTGGAAGAGAGATCTGTACTCCTTTCCAGCTACTACCCCTGTTCCAAGCCCACTCTGTAGAGTCCATGTTCTCCCCCTTGAGCTGGATCACAGAACGGTTGAATATCTATCATCACTGAAACACTCTTCCCTAACCCCACGCAGCTATTAATTCCTATATAGCTCTGCTTCCTTCACAGTCCAACTTCTTGAAAAGCAGTCTACAGTCCCTATATCCCCCTTCCTGCACAGTTATTCCCCCATCTATTATCATCTTGATTCTTCCTTCATCATTCCTGCATTCTATCAACACTGCCCTTGCTAAAGTCACTGAAGACTGGACTTTGCCCAAAAAATCAACACTTTCTCTCCTTATCGTGACTTCTCTGCACACAGCATTTGACATTTGGAGCGCTCTGTCCTTCTGGAAGCTCTCTTATCTGTGATATGCTCACTTGGTTTTCCTCTTTACTCTACAGAAGTCCTTCTTAATGCCACTCTTTGGTTCTTTTTTCCTCAGTTCATTTCCTAAATGTTGGCATTTCCTAGACCTTCTGCTCTTCTCACTTCACGCATTCAACCTGGGGGGCACAATTACTTATATATTCATCAATCTCAAATTCATCTCCAGCCAGAACTGGTGACCTAACAAAATTTCCAAAAGAGCAGCTCTTCACTTAGAAGTGTTACTGATACCTCAAATTAGGTATGTCCAAAAACTCATCCACTCTTACCTCTAAGCATATTCCTTCTTCTTATCTCAGCCAATGTTACCTCTGTGTTCTCACTTGAGCCAGAAACTTCAAAACCACTCTTGCCTCTCTCTTTTCCTTTCTCACCTCTCACTAACCACCAAGTCTTACAGATCCTTCTTTTTAAATATCTCCTCTATCTACCACCTCTTCTTTAGTCTCCCTATGCTGGTATAGTGTAGGCACTTATCATGTCTTGCCAGAATTGTTTTAAGAACTTCCTATATAATCTCTCTGCCTCCAAACTGTACCTTCTTCAGTTTTCCACACTGCTGCTAGAGAGATTTTTCTAAAATGCAAATATGATCATGTAGCTTCCAGAATTAAAATCCTTCAATGACACCCACACATTCCATGAGGAAATTCAAATTCCTGCACTTAGCACACAGGTTCTTTGTGATGAGACTCCTGTTACCTCTGAAGATTCATAACTTGGTAGGATCCTGAGTGTTTCAATCCAACCGTTAAGAGGGATCTATGCTTGCCCAAACATGTCAAAGTCTCTCCACCTTCATCCATACTGCTTCCTGTTTCTTGCATGCCCTCTATACTGGGTTGACCACTGTCTCCTAAAATTTAGGTCCACCTGGAACCTGTGAATGTGACCTGACCTATAAACAGGGTCCTTGTAGATACAAGGCAGTGAAGAGGAGGTCATCCTGGGTTAGGGTGGGTGACTGGTGTCCTAAAAAGAAAGAAATTTGGACACAGACACACACACAGGGGAGGAGGTCCCGCGAAGACACAAGCAGAGGTTGGGGGAAGGTGCATCTACAAACCAAGGAACACTGAGGATCACTGAAAACCATCAGAAGCAAGGAGAGGGACATGGAACAGTTTCTCCCTCAGAGTCACTGGAAAAAGCCAACCCTGCTGACACCTTGATCTCAGACTTCTAGCTTACAGACCAGTGAGAAAATAGATTCCTATTGTTTTAAGCCACATAGTTCGTGGTATTTTATTATGGCGGCTCTAGGAGACTAATATACCCTCCCTACTCTTTCTCCCTTGCTAACCTCAATTCAGCTTAGCCTCCCTCTGGCAAGCCTTCCTTGTGCTTTCTCACCCTCAAGCCTTGGATGCCTTTCTTCTGTTTTCCCATTGCATCTATGCGTATCTCTGCTATAATGCCTCGCTATGCTGTCATTGTTATGTTTTTGTTCTTTGTGTTTTCTTTGTTAGGTGATAAGCTCCAGGAGAGTTGAGAGGCTGCCTACCTGGCAGGCCCAGGATCCTGCAGGGTACTGGCAAGAAAAAAAGGTGTGCAGTTAACATTTAGTGAATGTTAACATGCCTCAAAAGAAGTGTGATTTTATTTCCTTCAAATGGAATATTACAAATCATCAAGTAGAGAGGATATAAGTAAATGGGAAAAATAAGATCTCACATTAGGCCAACAAGGTGCAATGCATTGATAATGAAATTACTTTAACTTGAAAGAAGAGCTGTTTGTATTGCTGAAGTTAATTTTATTCACGAGTCAGACGAGAATTATGTTCTTGCTATCTCAAATTATGAATTATTTGCTCTGCATTTTTACTAGAAGTTTTGACTAGCAGTTTATAAGAATAAATTTCATGTGAATATCTAGGTAACAGAACTATCCTTCATCAAAAATGAAATAAATGGAAGTCAGGAAGCTTGACATCAGCCTGACCACTGGGCAGTTGCGATCTCTCACTTGCTTCAGTGGTGTGCATTCCTTATTGGGTAAACCCGCGGGTTTACAGGCGCTCATTAGGATCCATCCAAAGTGTGGAGGATGTCAGCCTGAGACTCACTTGTGAGAAGTGTCGGCACTTCATTCACTAAAAATGAATGGCTTGAAGTGGCTGAAGTGGCTTTGTGGGCTCTCGTCGCTTTGTTATTATGGGAATTATAATTCAGTTTCAGCATTTATGTGAAAGACCTCACAAATATGTGGAAGTTTGCCTAATAAAGATATGAAAAGCTGGACTCGTTTAATTGTAGGAATTTCATTAATCTCATTATTTGCCATACATATAATTATATTTCCCTCAGATGGTAATGCAGGCCATTTTTTTCTAAAAGTGATAGGAACGTCAGCCACATCTATTCTGGCCTCAGAAGACCACCTGTGATTGAAATTAACAAAGGTTGCCAAGGGCTTTAGTATTTTGATTGTAGAAGATCTTGCTTAATTGAAGGCTATGAGATGAGATTAAAGCAGGGCCTTCACAATAATTACTTTTCTTATTCACTCAACTGTTATGCAGCTAAACAAAGGGCCTGAAGTACCATGCAACAGGTTACATATTTTGGTTATGTCAACTTGTTTAACACAGACGAGTGCTGGTCCTGTGGTAGGTACCAGAGAGCCACAAAGATGAGCAAGACTCAATCCCTGCCTTCAGGGGCTGGCATCTGCTGGGGACTGCGGACAAAGGAATTTCAGTGCCAGATTTCAACAGTCACACAGGAGGACAATGACCCCGTCCATCTTGTACAGTCAGGGAAGGCTTCCTGGGGAACCTGGGGAGACCTGAGACAATACTGAGAAGGAAAAAGCAACCGAAACAGTGTAAATAATCCCTCAGATCACGGGACACATAAATGGGCTCTGGGAACAGCTTAATGAAGAGTGGGGAGGAAGGAGAAATAAGTCAGGCATCAGGCCTGAAAGCTGGAAATAATGTTATTTAGATGTATTTTATATATGTGACACTTAAACATGTATACTAACTCATTAATTCACTCATCATTTATTGCGTAGTCACTATGTCCCAGGCACCGAGGATATAATGGTGAATATAGCAGTGAATAATGGTGAATATTCTCATCTGGTGGGGGGCGGAGGCAGAAACGTAAAGGCTTGGTTGGAAACCAGCTGGTGAGCCCCTTGAAAGAGGGAGGTGCAGGGTGATTCACGAGCAAAGTGTTAGTGCATCTGACGGAGGAGCCACCAGGGTCTCTGGGTGTAAAGGACAGCAAAGCCGCCTTGCGGGTCCAGCCGGAGTCTGCCACTGGGAAGGCAGGGCATTTCAGGTGCACATGAACAACAGTGTGTGAGCAGATGGACGGAAGCGAGAGACAGCCTGTTGGGAGGAGTGGCTGCGGGGCAGGGGGCGGGGCGCAGGTTGGAACAATAAGTAAGTGAGCATTGCTGGAGCTCCAGATGCAAGGCTGATAGCATAAAGCAGCCATCTGTCAAGAGCTGGGGCAAAGGGCAGCTACCAAGGGAGACTGTGCTGGATGGGCACGTCTTTACCCGGGTCACAGGCGTCGCTCAGGGCTTGATGGGGCAGGTGTGTAAGGACCAGAAGAAGAGGGACCTGTGGGAACGCTACTGCAGGAGGAACTGTGAGAACTAGGGCAGTGATCGCAGGAATAGAGAGGAAGGGACGGATCTAGAAATATGAAAGAGGTCAAATCACCTGTGCACTGTGACTGAATGGGAAAGAGGAGACACAGGCAACATCCAAGGCTTCAAGATGAGGCAGGAAGGTAACAGGATGCTATAGTCAGCGCTGCAATAGAGGTATTCAGGGTACCACCCCACAGAAGTCTGTGAGGTAAGGGACCCAGCCTACCTTGAGGAGAGCTCTGGAAAGTTTTGCTGAGCGAAATGATCCCTGAGCTGAGATCTGAAGGATGCAGAGTCATCCAAGCAAAGGAGAGGGCTGATGAATGGAGGCTGTCCAAGGCAAAGGAAGCAGCATGAGCAGAGGGAGGAGACCAAAAACAATACATAAGAGAATGATCAGCAGTTCCGAATTCCTATATCCTGTACCTTCTGGAAACATTTCTCTGTGCGAGAGGCTATACTGACATGGCGGTTAAGAGTGTGCGTGTAGGATCAGATGGTTTGGATTCACACCTAGCTTGCCACTTACCAGCTGTGTGGCCTTGGGGAAATGCCTTAACTCCTCAGTGCCTAAGGTTTGTAACACTTGCAACCCAGAGATGAAAATAGCATCTACCTCACAGGCTTGTTGTAAGCTCTCAGAAGAAGGTGTGGCGCTCAGTGTCAGTTAGCAGGCAGCAACAGGACCAGTGAGAGAGGTGGTAGAATGCCTTGGGTTTTCTTACTAATACGAACTTACTACCAGGTCTACCTTGCAAGTCACCTGTCCCTGCTGTATCCTCTGCTTCTCACTCCAACCACTTCATAACCATGGGATAACCCAAGGATCATGGTCCATAACTTGGAATTTTAATTTTGAAAACAATATGATAGGAAACTCAGGCTGCAATTGCAAAACTCTCAATTCTCTACTCTGTCATGCAATTCACTTCTTTTTATTTTTCTCAGATCTTACTAACTCCTTTCTCCATAGATATTCCTAAAACAAATTGCTCAGGATTCTCCTGTGTGCAAACCGAAACTGACACTGATGGGAAAGAGGCAGATGAAGTACCTCAGTATATCCAAGAAGAACAATGGAGGACTGGGTGTTCGGACAGGAATCATCACAGACAAGCCGCTTGTTAGAATGCCTACTCTTTGCCTAAATCTGCAACTCTGCTGTCCCAACTGCTTAATTTATCTTCAGTGGAAAAAGAAGTAATACATTAGTTTCTCACTTAAATTAAGCATTTTCTAGCTTGACTTCATCAGTTGCTCATATTCTCCCTCTCTCCCTTTTTCTTTTGCAAAACATATTTTTTTCCTTAACTTTCAGGCATTTTCCTTTTTCTAGAGGTGGCTCAACCACACTCATTTTTTTCTCAGATAGAAGGAATATGTTTTCCTCATGCATACAGACATAAAAATCAAGAGAACGCGATGCTTGAGTTGCCGTATTCCCTGAATGTGTTAACAAGAGTGGTAAGAGGAAGCAGAAGTTAGGCAGAACACTAATTTGCAAAATACAAAAATGTTCACTTCAGAAGCCCAACTTGCTTCAACAAAACTATGATTTTTGCTAATCTTCTTGTTAAAGTTGTACAGATGATAGTATCAGGTGAGTGATGCGCATTATTGGTAGTATTTTTTGACTATTTATTTTAGAGAGAGAGAGAGAGCGCATGTGCGAGCGAGCAGAGGGAAGGGCAAAGGGGGAGAGAGAATCCTGAAGCAGACTCCCTGCTGAGCCTGAAGCCCGACTTGGGGCTTGATCCCAGGACCCTGAGATCAGGACCTGACCTGAAATCAAGAGTTAGACGCTTAACTGACTGACCCACCCAGGTGCTCCGGGTCATGCTCATTATAACCACTGTATAATAAGAATCCCCCAAATCATGTACTCAACTTTTTGATCTCTTATTCTCTGTCTGGGGCTTGCTTCAGAACGGCTTTGCTATTTTCCTTTCAGCCAAATTCACCTTCAGTGATGCTTTCCTATATTCTGTTTATATCACATCAGATATACTTTGTTTTCGTCTGAGAATCCACCTCACATTCAGAAAGCTTACTTTAGAAATACTATAGTTCTTTTGTCTTTTTTGTGTTTTTAGAATGTGACTCCAATTTCAATTTATTTTCATCTGCTATGTACATCTCTTATACATTAATTTCCTGTCTTTTTGTATTTTTTGTCATTGGTTCCAGAAGCTTCTTAACTTTTAGGATGATTTGAAAATAAAAATCTCAAAGAAGAAAAGTCACACCAAGTACTGACAGGAAAACTGTGCTTTCTCTCATTATATTACACATAATAAATAACCTTAGATACAATAAAGACACAAAAAAATCCAACTGTTAACTTTATAAGGATTTGCAAGGTGGTACCATATAAATACTTACAAAGCAAGTTATTTTTAAAATCTCCTACTCCAGCCTCAAATTCTTAAGGAATACTGAACCCAACAGAAAATTGAACTGAATTCAATAAACATTTACTGAGGATTCCCATGTCCTGGACATTGTGCTAAGCTTTGTGGGAGCTACGCAAATATGTATAAAAATATGTAAAAGCCGGCTGATGTGCTTCAAAATTGAACATTTTAGGGACAATATCCCCCTAAAAATGACGTGTGCTAGACATGGGAGAGGAAAGGACTGTGGGAACGCAGAAGAGCAAATATTCAATTAACACTATGGTGAACTTAAAAGGATTTTTGGAGGTGCTGGTAAAGACTTTAAAATATATACATATACTTTTATTTCCCTAAGCCTTTGAAATTTGGGGTTTATATGTCATTAGAAGTTACATTACTGTAGTTACTACATCCAAACTGACCAAACTGGACTGTGTACTGTTTCCTAGCCTAGGGTAAAGATTTGAGTTAGGTTTTAAAAACCGAGCATTTGGGACAGAGGGAGAGAGCCCAAGCAAAAGATTCAGAGACAGGAAATCAAAGACTAACCGTGGTCCATTGTGCCTGGAGCTTAAGGTTGTATGAAGGAGAAGAGCTGGGTAGGGGTGTAAATGGGGTTCGTGTTGAGATACTCATTGGGAAACATGGCTCTAGGCCCAAGTCTATGATGAATAGACTTCAATGCCAGGTTAAGGAATTTTATTTCAGGAATTGTTTCGAAGTTCTATACCTTGAAATGAGTGAAGAAATGAATGATTCCATGAACTAGAATGTGTAATGAAAGAGGAAAAATAAATGTGTGTGTTTAGAAGTGTTTTTGAATCTTAGGAAAATCGTAATACAGCGTCAAGTTGGGAAAGATTTGATCGGCTGATTCCTGATAATTTGATTTTTAGTAATTACTTCAAATATAGAAGAAAGTTTGCTCCAGTTTCTGTGTTGGACCAGCAAACATGTCAATTGATGGGGTGGGGGGAAGTTTTATCAGTTTCCTTGGGAGCTCACATACTTTTGATTATTGATTTGAACATGTGGAATGACATGCTGTCAAATTTCAGAGCCTTACGGGTCCTTAAAGGTCACGGAATCCTGCTCCTTGCCTTGGATAGGTTTCTCCAGAGGAACAGCAGTGGCCCCTGAGCCTCTTCTGCTTTCTCACTGTGTGTCCCTAACTGCACACATTTTCAAGGTGGCTGATTCGAGGTGAGACACAGGTGTGATCCTGGAAGGGAGGATTTTTTTTTTCTCTCTTTAAAAAGCAAACTGGTTCTTACATGAATCAAAGCAGAGATGCTCAGCCTCTTAGATAAAAAAATTTAAAAATAATCAACACAACATAAATAGATTTGATAACAGTTCTATGCCGTTTTGAGCACTTATACCTAAGATAATGTAAAAGTGTGTATATCAAACCAATTCTCTTTTCCCCCCTTCCTTAAAGATTTTCTGTGTCAACTAGGTTTTCAGTGCCACCTTCAGGACTGAAATTTAGCATTAATTCCATACAAATGATATATTCCTCATTAGGGCAGAAGGAAGCAGATGAGCAAGTTCTTCTTACCCTGTGTAACTTGCTATTATTCGACATTGGCCTGGATAGGAGAATTCTGTTTTTCCATGCAGGGCACCCTAATGAGAGTTACTGAGAAACAATATGCTCTTGTCCAGAACAGTATGAAGCACTTCTAAAACTGGGATGGAGCTGCATTTTACCCTTTAAAGGTCAGGAGACGTTATTATGCAGGAGATTTAGCCTATGATTTACCTTTTAGAAAGGCAACATCCCACACATACAGAACCCACAAGGTTTGGGTTACATTTTAAAAAAATTCCTGAAGGATACTGAAAATGAGAATTAATTTCCAATAACAGTACAAATAATAGCTCCAATTTTTAAGCCTGCTATTTATAAGATATTAGACTAAGTACTGTCTCTTATTTACTCTCCACAACACACCAGTAAGGAAGGTATTATTTTCTCAATTTTAAAATGAGGAAACTCAATTTTCTTTCTCATCCCTCTTGAACTCTGGCTCTGTTTTCACCACTGATCCCCTCTCCCCTGACACTGTCCTTTGAGACTTTCCCTTCCACTTTTGGATACTCCTTTTGTAGCCTTAGATTAAACTTATTCCTTTTCTGACCCCTAAATCCAGGTGTTAGCAGGAATTTTCCTCTTCTTCTTTCCTGTCCTTGGAAATCTCTTTCACACTTGGGATATCTAATGGTGCTGATCTAATCGCTGTAATTCCTGGCATCACCCTCTCCCCATGTTCCCATCCTCCTCCATTTTAGTTATTTACTTATTTTTTTAAAGTTATTTATTTTTAAAAATTTAAAGATTTTATTTATTTATTTGACAGAGGGGGGGAGGGGAGCACAAGCAGAGGGAGAGGGAGAAGCAGGCTTCCCGCCGAGCAGGGAGCCCGATGTGGGGCTCGACCCCAGGACCCCGGGGTCATGACCTGAGCCAAAGGCAGACACTCAACTGACTGAGCCACCCAAGCACCCCTCCCGCGCCCCCCCCGGCCTCCTCCATTTTAATGCCCGCAGGCCAGATATCTGACATGCGTGTCATGCCAGTATCCCAAACCACGTCCCACCCAGGATCCGAAATCATTCCGCCAAAATGAACTTTTCCTCCTGACACCTCTATTTCTGTTAATGGCACCAACATTCTCCCAGTCAGATCCGGCTTAGAATCCTGGAGCCGTGTTGACAGCTTGACCCCCTCAACCCTGATGTTTATGCAGTCCCCATTCCTGTCCCATCTCTGCTACAAGTATCTGCAACCTTCCTTCCAATAGCTGGACTCAACATACCTCTCATATTACATAGCTTTTTTAAAAATATGCAAAACCTTATGTGATTTGTCCCACGGTTTAAAAGAAGCGGAGCTAGGACTTAATCCCAGGGGCTTCTGACTCCTGTTTTCCAGGTGGAATATTGCAATCACTGCTTCTTCAAGTCCTGCTCGAGCTGGTACAGGTGCCTCAGGCAGTCTCTCTCCTTGGCTCCAACACAGCTCATACTGTCACTCACAGTCACTGTCTCATAATCGCTGACAAATGACCTCACTGAAAAACACAGATCTAATCACCTCATGCTCAAAATCCTTCAGAGTCTTTCTCTACTGAAAAGTGTTCCAATTACTTAACCTGGCACTCTAGACGCCCTCCGGTCTGATTTCAACAGGAACACTGCTTCCCACAGACCCCCTATACTCCAGCCAAATGGAACTACTCTCAGCACCTCAACAGGCTTGAAGCATTTTCCTGCATTCCTCTGCTCAGCCTATGGCCTCTTGAAATGGATTCTCTGCCTTTGAAAATGCTGTCTTTTCTTTCTTTCATTAATTAATTCTGAAACATCAATGTATTAACAGTGTGTCAAGGACTATGCCAGACATGGGGGGAAACTGGCGGATAAGACAGAAAGGATCCATTTCTCAGGGACCTTAGAATCTACTGGGTTCTTAAAATTCAGAACAAATGCCATACGCTCTTTGCAAAATAAGTTCTTCCCGATACCTGTGGTAGGAAGTGATGGCTTCTCCTCCCAATACGGCGAGAAAACCTATTGCAGGATTTATCATAATCTGACTGAATGAAGTCGTATCTCTCATACTAGGTTGTAAGCTCCATTTTTGATGGAGACTCTAAGTAGCTTGATATTTAGCCTTCATAGCACATAGCACAGCACTCTGCATAGAATAAGACCCCAATAAATGATATTGGAATTAACAGTTTCTCTCAGAGTCTGTGAATACGAGACTGGGGGGAGAGAGAAAAACACACTGCATTCACACACAGTCAGCAGAGGACACAGCAAGCTCACAGTCCTCTAGCACACCCCCACCAGACGGTTAACGTAACATTATTTTAGGCAACAGACTTTGTCAGCTGATATCCACGGCCCCATGATACTTGCCTTTCTCCATTTAAAGAGAGTTTTGAGACAGAAACTGACCCAAGATTTCTGGACATCAGAGCACAGATCTGTTCAGTCTGCACATTTTTCTGTGTCAATAAGCAGGAAATAGGATTAGCATCTTCCCCATATGGTCTGTTTTTCTGACTCCAGAACCAGGAGGATGTTAAACTCTGGACCATGATTTTAGGCGGAATTTGTTTTGTAAGAATTAAAAATAATCACATACAGTTACATTTACTCTTTTTGGTGTACAGTTCTAGGAGTTTTACAAATGCATGGTTGTATGACCACTACCACAATCAAGGTACAGAACAGTCCCATCACCCCCTAGAGAAACACCCCTTGACTATTCCTTTGTTGTCAACCCTTGTCCACTCTTAACGACTCATCTGTCCTCCACTCCTATGGTATTACCATTTCCAGAATGTCATATAAATATAAAAGTACATCGTTCTTTCAGTCTAACTTCTTTAATTAGCATGACATATTTGCAATTCATCTGTGTTGCTGTGTGCATCCATAGTTTGTTCCTTTTTATTGCTGAATAGTATTGCATCACACGAAATCTGCCGCTGTTGGCTTATTCACTCCCTAACTGAGGGACATGTGGGTTTATTTTCTGGTTTGGGTGATAATGAATAAAGCCACTACAGATAGATTTTTGAGTTACCATCGGTTTTCACATCACTTAGGTAAACAGGAGTGAAATTGCCAGGTCCCATGGGAAATGAATGTTTAATTTTACAAGAAACGGCCAAAATACTTTCCATCGTACGAGTGAGAGTTCTAGTTGCTTCGCATCCTTGCCAATGCTTGGTATTCTCATGGCTTTTGTTGTCATCGTCACTGTTTTGGTCTTTTGTTTTTGTCATTCTAGTTCTGTAGTGTGAGACAGAATTTTAAGACTTCATCTTTTCAGAACCGTCATATTGTCGCTTCCACATTAAGGCCACACTCAATACTTTCTCCTCCCCTTTCACTTGGACTTTATGCTATCCCTCCCACGAGATGACGGATTCCTTCATGGGTAAAGGTCAAGGCTTAGCCATCCCTGTCTGTAGGATGTGCTGCCACACCACCCAAGTGCAGGGACTTGCAGCGGCAGCAAATAACACATGCACCTGAAATAAACGCTTCTCTGTGATCAGATTAGGTCAACACATATGTATCCAAATCTAATCTCGTTTGCCCAAGTTTATCACTTGTCTGATGTCATAGCAATTTTAACACAACTGTGCACTTTTCTCCCTTTTCATGGAAATTGGGTATTTCCATTTTCATTTGTTTTTGTGTATACCTGTCTAAATTATAGATGTCTGTTTTCTTGCTTTATCAAGGGGCAAATTGGAAAGAAAATATGGTTCGGATGGTGAACTAGATTTGTGCCAACATGAAAAACAAGATTTTTCTTACCAGTTCTTTTGTAAGAGGTTATGATCTATTTATTTTACAAATTATGTCACTTAACTTGCATTTTTTTAAAAATGAGCTATAATTGACATATATCGTTACAATCGTTTCAGACGTATAACATAATAATTTGATACCTGTATGTATTGCGGAATGATCACAACAGTGTCTAGTTAACATGCATACTGCTGCAATTTTTTTTTTTGTGATGAGAACTTTTAAGGTCTACTCTCTTGGTAACTTTCAAATATGGAACACAGTATTATTCACTACAGTCACCACGCTGTATAGTATATCCCTAGGACTAATTTATTTTGTAACTGGAAGTTTGTGCCTTTTGACCCCCTTCACCCATTTCACTCCCACCCCCACCTCTGGCAACCACAGTCTGTTCTCTGTATCTATGAGATCATTTCTGTCATTTTTTGTTCTTTTCTTTTATTAGATTCCACTTCTAAGTGAGATCATAGGATATTTGTCTTTGTCAGACTTATTTCACTTGACATAATGCCCTCAAGGTCCATCCATGTGTTGTTGCAAATGACCAGATTTCTTTTTTAATGGCTGAATAATATTCCTGTGTGTGTGTGTGTGTGTGTGTGTGTGTGTGTATAATCACATTTTCTTTATCCATTCATCCATCAGTGACACTTAAGTTGCTTAACGCTGACTACTGCAAATAATACTGTAGTGAGCACAGCAGCACAGATATTTTTTCAAGTTAGTGTTTCATTTCCTTCAGATAAATACCCAGAGTTGGAACTGCTGGATCCTATGGTACTTCTATTTTTAATTTAATTTTTTGAGGAACCTCCATACTGTTTCTCACAGTGCCTGCACCAATTTACATTCCCACCAATGCTGCACAAGGGTGTCCTTTTCTCTATGACCTCTCCAATGTTTGTTATTTCTTGTCTTTTTTGATAATAGCCATTCTAACAGGTGTGAGGTGATCTCACTGTGAGTTTGAATTTGTATTTTCCTGATTACTAGTGATGTTGAGCACCTGTTAGTCATCTTTATGTCTTCTTTGGGAAAATGTCTATTCAAATCCTCTGCCTGGGTTGACTGTTTTTTTGTTTTTGTTTTTTTGCCACTTGCTTGCACTTCAATGTACTTTTTAGGTGAGAGAGAAAAAGTTGGAATTACAGGGGGGAACCTGTCTGTAAACATTATTCACCTAGTGAGTTGGGGGAAAAAGGGGGGTTGTGAGTCACTGAAAAAGACTCAAAGAATCTCAAAATGGATGTGTCTTGGAAGTGCCATAGGCCAACCTGTCAGTCGTTACAGGAATCCTGACTATAGCATTTGGTTGAACTCTTTCACCACTGGTAAGCTCAGCACTTCATATAGCACCACGGCATACATCCTCACACCCAAGAGTTTCAAAACAAAACAAAGAAGTAAAAGAAACACTGGGAAGGCAGCTTCTGTTTTTCTGTAACATATTACATTAGCCTTCTGTAGCACTTATGGAAATCCAAAAAGGGAGTTTGGAATCTATTGTGGCAGAAAAGATGTTCATCCTTGCATCTTCCAGCCATGAGCAGAGTTAATTTCATTAACTTTTACATTGCAAGATGATATATAGTTTATTTACTATAAAAGTTAACTTTTACATTGCAAGGTGATATATAGGAGATGAGCTCAGTAACTTAAATGACATGAATCTTAGAACTTTTTTTTTATAGATAACTCTTTCTGAAACTAGTTTTTGAATGGAAGTAAACCAACAACGTATAGTTGTACATAGAAGAAAATTTGTATAAGTCTATAGAAGAAAATGTCTTAAATATAATCTACAAGCAGACCAGACTCTGAGTCTTGCAGCAGAAACGACTCTTGCAGAACTCAAAAACAAGGGACTTTCTAACCTTAGATATTTCTCTTTCTATTGGCTAGTTTCTGGGCTGGTTTTGTACTAAGTGTCCACCTAGCTCAGATGGAAATCCATTCCCAGAATTCCCCTCCCTAACTAGTTCTTCAATATAGTTGGCTACAAGGGAAAACGATGTGAGATCTGGAGGCAGACGTTGGACAGTGGCATTATTACCTTGGAAGGGCGGTGTGGCGCAACAGCGGCTGCGCATGGATCCCTCAGCTCACCGTGGTGACGTCTGGCAGTAGCCAGGCTGCAGGTCTTAGCCTCCCACCACAGCCTCTCCCTCCGCCTCTGCCCCCCGGGTCCACGAACAGTTCTGCAGTGAAGAGGGCCAGCTCCTTCTACGGTTCTCCCAGGTCACTGAGTTTGCGGGAGATAGGAGTCCAACACCGATTCTGTTTTGTCTATGTGTTCCTGTCTGTTTTGCAGGTTCTCGTTTGTCCTCGCTGGGCTCCACGTCATACCCAGCTTTTCTTTACCACTGCCAGCTCTGTGAACCTATGATGACCTCAGGCCCAATACCAGATGCTTCCCACAGACTTTTTTTAAATAAGCTCCCATGATTGTGTAAGGTCTAAAACTTATAATAAATCCGTTATTCCATATCCACCACCGTGGTCCTGCTTTCCTAACTGATATGGTTTCCATTAGATTGTTCCTATTCAGAACAGGTACTTGGTTACAAATATTCTTTTTGTGCATGGCTTTCTTTTTAAGAAAAATTATGATAGTATCAAATGCAATAGTACAGATTTATTCAGCCTAAGCATGTCATTTGATTTTACCTTGGTTTTGAGAAAGAGACTTGGAATATGCTGTTTGCTCAATTCCACTCAAAACTACTGGGCTGGAGAATTGGGAGTCTGATCCATGAGGAGAGAACAGAGGAAAACTAACAAACTAATTTGAACTTTGTTGCAGTTACTAGAGTTAAAAAACCACTTGGCTAACTAGCTGCTTCTTCAAAATACATTTTAATGTGACATTTGGAAAGTTTTATCTACTCACGATAAAACATGAACATTCAAAATTTGAAAAACAATTCCAAGTAATCACTTTTCATCACGATGTATGTGCACTGAGAGTAAATACAGTCACTAGTGCTTTAACTTCTTTACTTTAATATTTCTTAATAGTAAGATTTTTATGGTCTTTAAAGGCAGAGAAGCATCTTTTCATCTTTACATCCTTACGTTTTAGCACATAGATAAGACCTTATTAAACATCGACTGATCTAAGAGCAAATTTCAGCTTCCTGTTTTTTACAAAAAAAGAAAAGAGCAGCAGTGCATGAGCAAACAACCACAACCAACTGCATCCTCTGATGCTTTTCTCACTATTATATAGAAACTTCGGCAGGAAACCACAGCTATATCCTTTTCACCAGTATAGAAAAATCTTATGAATTGCTGGCAAGCATAAAACGGCTCTACTGACATTACATAGATAGTGGAGACAATTTATACTCACCACATTCAGGTGCTTTACAAAATTTCCACAACGTTTCTCAAGGACAAATTCCCAGGAAAAAAGTAGTCATAATAATACTTATACCTTAGCCACTTGTTTAGGGGTAAATTATATAGAAAAACAACAAATGTCATTGAAACGCAGCTCCTCTCTCAATGTAATGGATTAAAAAAAAAAAACAACGACAAATGCTAAAGTATTTTCATTTCACTTAAACTTGTAAGAATTTCTAATTGACCAAAGATGCAATATTCTGTACTCAAAAATCATGACAGTACTATTTTTTCCCTTTGTATTCAAAATAGCCCAAGAATTAGACCTATCTGTCGATGAAATGTACAAACCCCTTTAGTCCATTCATTCACATGTATAAAATTCCATTCAGGAGTTGCACCGCACGTGTTTTAAATTTGTAATATGAGCTTTGACAATGTGTTTTATCAATGAAGGGACTTTCCAATGAAGATCTCTTAGTCGTTTAGGAAGTACAAAGAAAAGATTATGGCAGAAGTCCACGACTTTAACTTCAATGGGAGTCACAGACATGCAGATTCATTTAATACAGAAGTCCGAGAAGACAGACCTCTAGCTTTCTTGCATGTCTACAACACCTACTACAGAAAGTCTCCACAGGCTGTTTGTTCCATGAATACATGTGTAAATAAATGAATGCATAAGTTCTTGGTGGTGATGGAGAGGGGGGGATAAGAAGGGCATCTCCAAGTTCCAGAAAAGGCTGAAGAGACCCCAAATGCAGAAAACAGGCCCAAGATAGAAGGAAAAAAAATGAAAGACCGTTTCTAAAAACTCGAACACTAAAACTAGAATTGTTCTTAAGAATTTCTGGACTAAGCATTTCATTTCTAGAGAAAACCTGAGGTGCCTTGGGCAATGACATGACTTCAAGTACCTCTTTCCCAGATTGTGACATTTGCGTGCCACTTTCATGATTTTTGCCTTATGGTGCTTCTTATCTACACTATTTTTTACCTAACCTTTTTTCTTCAACTGACTTTAACTGGTGCACTAGTTGAAAATATTAGCCTGGTATAGTTAATGAATTCCTAATTCTTAATGAATTAAGAAATGGTAAAACCACATGTTTGATGTGCTAGTAATATACTTTTCATGTAGCATATAATATACCTAGTATGTATATGGTATATTTTAGTATATGGTATATTTTAAAAATATAGCATATTTTTAAAAATATACTTTTAAATGGATTCTTAATATATTTATACTAAAACAAATTCATAACTATTAAAATAAAAAGTAAATCTATATACTATCTAAGATCATCTTACAGGTCACTGATCAAAATCGCCTGCATTTTGAAAACTGGTGCACTTTACCATGCCATCCCTTGGAACAAAGCATTTGGATTTTGCAACGACACAAAGTGGTAACGACATTCCAGATTGATGACAAGAGTCCAGTAATAAGACCAATGCTGGTAGGTGACTTCTGCCTATTTTTTTTTAAACTAGGAAAAAAAATCAATTGCTTATTAAGGAACTAAAAATAAATTAAGGCAAAAGTCATGGCTTTAAAAACAATTAGTGGATTTTCATCTTCAAAATGGACAGAGATGATGTTTCATCCTCCTGTCAGGTATCATTAATTATTAGAAATATAGTTTTAAGAAGAAACTTGTCTCAAATGAGCTTTCTGTACACAGACTGCCTTTTTTTCAGCCTTTAATTTGCAACTAGAACACTTAGCTGCAAGCTATAATGAGGAATTGCTCAACTTTCATAAGTAAATGAGTATCTATGATTAAAACATCAATCACGGAAACACTAGTTCTATAAATAGTGTCTCAGTCCAAAGTCCATAGGTAGGGCTAAACACAGGCACATGCTTCGTTGTTCTTCTATGTGTGTATGCGCACGTGTGTGTGCATGTGACTACCTGATTTGTATTTGGTTCTTCTCTTGAGAAACAAAGAAATATTGTTTGCTGAACGTATGTGTCACCTGGATATTTTGATAAAAAATTTTGTTTTTCAACCTAACCGCCTATACAATGATTTATAAAGTTTGAACCTAAAATGTTTGTCCTTGAAGTCACTCTGTTTGCTTAAAGAACGACTTATCTCTGATTTAGAAGCTTTCAGTTTGGTTTTTCAGCAACACAAAATGCAGTCCGAGATAGGAGAAATCCATCTACAAAATCCAACCTATTCCTCTTCTTTTGACCCAGTGGTAATAATAATTAATAATGTTAATACCATTGTAGTGTGGCTCGGTAGTGAAGCCTGTGACCTTTGAAGTTGGACGACTGAATGTGCACACAGCTCAGTCGGTTACTATCTGAGGGACCTTGGGCAAGTTTCTAATCTGTTTCCTCATCTCTGAAATGGGGTAAGTAATCGTACAAACCTCATAGATTGGTCTAGATGAGAAATGGGTTTAGCAGGATGTCATTAACAAAAAAGCCTACAGAATGCAGTTTCGAAAGAGTTGGAATTCATTAATTATACAGATCTGTATTCTCTCCATCTCCCGTTTCCTTACAGTGGAGCATAGATGGATGAAGAGAAATGTACTAGGGTTCTCTCATGCCCTAGAACCAAGATGGCAAAAGTGCCATGGGTGGTTCCCTTAGGCTCGTGCTCCCCCTTAACCCCACTTTACTTCCTCGTCCCCATGTGTTTGGCTGGTTTTTTGTTCTTTTCCACTTATCATCATTAGTTCTGAAATCTAGGTGCCGCCCTGTTCTCTTATTTCCCCTATGCCACAAGAAAGGTCCCTTCTCGGCAGGGGTGAATACACAAAGGTGAAATCACTCACCAGGCATTCCAGAGACATGAATTACCACCTGACCTTCCAGGGTCTTAACACACTGAAGAGGAAGACCAGGGAAGAGGGATAAGCACACCTTAGAAAAAAAGGGTAGCACGAGGACATGGGGTATTTCACGGAGCAACTAGGAAAACACCCAAATGTTTTCAGTACCGCGAAATGGGCACCTTACCCAATAATGATCTGATAAAGACTATTTTCCAAGGGTGGAGGTGATCCTTGAGAGTCTAAGCAATGATCCAAAACAGTGGCCTTTAACTTGTCTTAAAATACCCTAGTGTATTACAAACCATTTATGAGCAATGGTAAAGTACCACTGACAGCAGGTGATTTATTAAAAGACTAAATTTAGAGCAGTTTTCTCTAATGTCAGCTACGCTAATCTCAATGATAAAGTAATTTCTATAATAATGTTACTCTCATTTATCTCACTTGCATTTGTAGATGTTTTCTTGAATAGAAGAAAAAGGGAGGGAATGAAGTTATATGGAGGTTCTCGTGTACTCATGGGCAGGAAATTTCCTATAGCATATAAACTAGCTGCCAGCAGAAACTTAGGAGTTTTCTTGATCTTACACCTGCCCCATCTTGGTCACATTTGCTACCCTCTGTTTCTTAGTTGTTTTTAGCAGAATGAAGTTGAAAGTACATATGTCTACATTTTTATTTTTGATGACATTAAGGAAGTATAGTGTGGGAAAAGGCTTCCTCTCATTTTCAAGTTGGCCTGGCTGGGAAGAAAGGAACCCAGGTGTGGTGAGCAGGTGGCGAAGCTGCAAAGAGGAACGGAAAGTAAGTGAATTGCTAGGGCCTAGAGGAAGGAAGAGAGAGGTTCAGGGGGTGTCTGTTTGGGACAGAAAAAGAAGCCTGCTTGTGAGGCTGGTCGGGGAATTCCCAAGCAATTCCCAGGAAAAGAGCCCACTCTAACTTTGCTGAGCCATATTTATTAATATGTTTACGTAGGCCAGGAGTCTGGAATTATTTGAGAGTTCAGGCTATGTTTTATTCATTTTTGAATCCCCAGCACATAGTACAGGGCCTAACATATATATCAAGTACTCAATACAAATGGATTAAGTGATCCAAGCATCCGTCTTCCTTAAATCAGAGCTTCAGCCGGTCCCCTTTCACATTCTATACTTCATCTCCTAAATAAATTTCTATTTCCAGGTTGAGGAATGCTTTTATTTCATTTGCAAAGCAGAAATAACGGATACATCCCCAATCCATCAAGCTCACATGATGAACTTTTATCATCCCTCCCCGAGAGTTAGACTCACTACTCAAAAGCCACAAACCCCAGAGGGATCTTCTTTAAAAACTCATCATTACAATTTTAAGCATCCAAATAACCACCAGGGGAACAGGAGAAGAGTTCTTCATACGAGCAGGAACATTTCAGTGTAACTAAATCTATGTTACTTAAAATCACTAAGGAAAAATGAACTTTATCCCTAAAGAATTTTAACACCTGTGGTCTTTTATATATTATCAATACATTTTGGGTGATAGGAGGCCTAATACTTACAGACATGGACCTCATCCTACAAGGAAATGCACTCTGTCCAAAGCAAGCGTGGAGTCGAGGTGGCATGTGTCCTCTTTTGGCTTCCCCTGCTACTATTTTTAGCATTGTCTTCTTGGAGTGAAGCTGCCGAAGCGCCGGCGCTTGGGGATTAATAATTAGATGTGAGGATGTTTTTAGAAGCGAGGTAGGAGGCACGATGAGGGGGTGGTATGCAGTGAAGTGTGCACGAGGAAGGAAGGTGGCAGTCGTTGAGAAAGAATGAGATTTCAGAGAGCTATTAATTAAGAGCTCTCTCTACTTTAGAGCTCTGCCTGAGTTTTTCATCTTATTGTCTCAAAGGGCATTTGTCTCTATTTACAACACGAATAGATCAACTTTGCCACAGTCAGCTCCGTGTGAGCCGTACCAGCAGAGCAGGTCCACGCGAGCCAGTGGCCAGACTGTGCAGCGATCTGGGCGATGGCTTGACAGCCCAGCCAACTGTCATCGTTAGATGAACATTTCTCAGCTGTACAGACAGAGCCACAAACCAGGAGACGAGTTGATCCTACTTCTGACAGTTTGTTCTCAACTGCCAAGCCGACTAAATAGAAATGCACCGTTACTTGAAAGACTGAGAGACGCTTTGGGCTTCCAGGAGGCTCTGCAAGTTTGGTATATGCCTAAAGAGTTGTACATAACATAAAGATATGGTGCATTTCAAAATACACTGGGGCGCCTGGGTGGCTCAGTGGGTTAAGATTCTGCCTTCGGCTCAGGTCATGACCCCAGGGTCCCGGGATGGAGCCTGCTTCTCCCTCCGCCTACTGCTCTCCCTGCTTGTGCTTGCTCGCTCGCGCGCACACTTTCTCTATCTCTCTCTAACAAATAATTAAATAAAATCTTTAGGGGCGCCTGGGTGGCTCAGTCGGTCAAGCATCTGCCTTGGGCTCAGGTCATGATCCCAGAGTCCTGGGATGGAGCCCCACATCCGGCTTCCTGCTCAGGGAGGAGCCTGCTTCTCCCTCTCCCTCCACTGCTCCCCCTGCCTGTGCTTGGCGCACACTCTCTCTCTCTCTCTCTCTCTCTCTCTCTCTCTCTGTATCAAATAAATAAATAAAATCTTTAAAAAAGTAAGTAAAAAATAAAAATACGTAAAGCATTCTGATGTAAAATTGTACTTATTGGTTAAGTTAAAAGTTAAGTTAAAGAATAAGTAAATTGTTCTTTAGATGGTTCATTTTGTTTGCTTGTTGCCAAATGTGGGACAGTAAAAACCAAACAAGCAAACAAACAAAAAAACAAAATTCACTATTCTCTTACTAACTGATGGGGTCAACTCAGTTTGTATTCATTAACCTTCCACAGAATCTACGTATTTTGATGATGGAAGCTTTTTAGACTCTCATTATAGTTTATGGGAGTTAACTACATTCATGCAGTGATCTCTCTACTTTGGAGAGTCCCATCAATTTCATGAGCACAGTCACAGCACCGGAGGCTCGATGATCCTGAGGAAACACCTAGTGCAGACTTCACAACCTCAATTCCTATTAAATGAAGTTGTTGAGTACAAGTGACTTATATGAAGCCTCAGTGTTCGAGAGACAGTAGGGAGTGGTGGGGACTGGTGTGAAATAAAGAGAGAGCTCATACCGTTATTTAGCTCCTACCTAGAGAATAAGCATCAGTGTTTCATTTTGTATAATATATCTCTTGATTTTTAAATATTGGTTTGATTAAAAAGAAATACCTGCAAGCCAAATAAAACATGATCTTCCTGCTGGGCCCACAAACTGCCAGTTTTTAATTTCTGATCTGGTCCATACATCTTCAAACCCAAGGACTGGACAGGTTAAGTGAAGTGCATCAGGTCTCTCAGCTGCTCGCAGCCAGGGATTCTTCTGCTCCGAGAATCTTTATGTATAGACGTGAACTCATCCCCATGTGAAAGGAGACTGCATAGGCATTTTCACTCACTTAATGAGAGCTCAGCCCCTGACCCTGACATTGACAGATTCCTGTTCTCGGACTGCTTTCAGAACATGTTCAACATGGAAACAAGACCGAACCTCCACACCCATTTGTCATAAGCAATTTTGACTCATTCAAGGATGCAAGGGGAAATGCACATCCATTTATTAACCTTAGCGCTGATTAAAATTCTCATTAGCATTAAAATTCTAGCCACTTCATTTTTACCTGCAATTTTTCAAGGAGAACTCATTTATAGGACTCAAAGAAAGGCATGCTTAGGAAACAATATAACTAAGTATAAATTAAAAATTCATGCTTTGTATAAGAAAATAGAGACAGGGCATAAAAATCACGGAGGGGTTGCTGAAATAATTGATCTTTAAACCATGTTTTGAGGGGACTGAGAAACCAATTTAGGATGAAGGCCCAAACATTCCAAAATAATGTAATGGCAAAGGCAATGACCAGAGTTCAACAAAGTGGAATCCACAATGAATCAAGTATCTCTTGCGTTTTTGAACAGTTTTAAAAAAGTGTATCAGGAGAAAGCAAATTCACATCAGAGTAAAAAAGAAGGAAAACAACTAAAAATTTCTCTATTATATTCAGCAGCCCTTTCCTACACGGCCATAATTCAGAATAAAAATCTGGAACTGATGCAAAATTCTGAATCCTGATGATATCTGCCATATTTTACTTATTAAGGCAGATGCATAGGCACAGACTATTACATTTTAGACAAACTGTCAACAAGAACTGAAACAAAAAAGATGCTCTGATTACTGAGAAAATACAGGGAACACAAATGCTTAACTCCCTCAAGCATTTAATTTACCCAAGGTTGTACATTATAAAGAAAGAGTCTCCCATAGACCTAATATGGTTGTTTTAATTTTAGGTTATTTAGAAATCAATATCCTGAAAAAACAATCAAGAGTCTATCCCCAATAAAACATCTTGATTATTCCCCCCTAAACCAGATCTCCCACTTTGCTGGACCATTTGCAATTCAGGCTTAAAAAAGGATCCTCTGCCACTCCTTTTCTCCAGAAAATTAGTAGATGCAAATGTGATTTTTTAAGGAGCTCTGGGAGCTCTCTGTCCAGCTGTCTGTTACTGAATTAGCAAGAGCACCGAGGTCCCTGGAGGTGCCTGTGACTTTGGGAATTTTTACTCTCTAGCCTTGAGTTTTTTCAGGGTTTGCTTGGGTCTGCAAGTGTCACAAGCTGTGACTACTGACTAAAGCAGTCTTTCTAGGACTGGCTTGAGTAGCCACTGGGTCTAAGACCCAAGAATTAACATTTTTAAATTGAGTCTGGTGTGTAAGGCCAAGAAAGTGCCTTGCCTCTGATCACACAGCTGATGCCCACCATTTTTCTGCCACATCAGACCCCTGGGACAGAAATCACTGCACTGTCACTTAGAAAGGCTCACTGCACTGACTCTCAATTTGGGAGGAAGGGCTGCAGGAATAATCAGATTCCCTTCCCCCCCACCATTCTGGAACATTCAAATCCTCTCTTCAGACCCTGTTACTTCTCCCCTTAGCAGAAAAGCCATAGAAAATTAGAAAGAAGAGGTCTAGATTTTAGCCCCAGCTCTAACAATGATTAGGACAAATTATTCACTTATCTGGGACTCACCTGTGATCTTTTTATTTCCCTGTAAGTAAAGGCAGGACTAAGCAGTGGTGTTCAAGCCTGGCTATTGGAATCACTTTAGGACCATCATAAAATAGAGATTGCTAAGCCCTACCACCAGAATCGGATTCAGATTCCATGGGTCATAGCATTTAACCTTCCAGCTAAAGGTCAGTTAATATTTCCTGGTAATAATAATTCAGCACCCCCCCCATTATGCTGCTAGTTTTAAAATAAAGCCGACAATCTAATTACAGACATGAAAAATTAGAAAGCTGTTATTGTGTTGCCAACTCCAATAAGCCCAGATAAAAAGCTGTGAAAATTTTTCTCACTGGCATTCAAGACAGTAAGTAATCTAAATGGTACGCGCATTTACATTTTCCCCCATGAAATTCAATAAAATGTCTTTTCAATTCAAATGAAGCCTCTAAATGTTTTTATTATTCTGGACTTGACTCTTATGCAAAAAAGTTAGATTTATCACTGATCTAAACATTCTGATGTGGAGAAGGAAGATGAAAGAGGAGTCCAGGACATCTTCATAAAAAAGTGAAATCTCCACATTTGACTCAACTCCAAATCAACTAATTTAGGCACCTGAGTCTCTATTTTAACTGGTGCTCTTCTGGTTAAAGGCATAACTTTATTCAAAAGGGTATCAATATCATAACATTGTTTGATTCCATAGGAAAGACAGCAAGAGCTGAAAGAAGCCCACCAAACACCTTAAAAAACATCAGTAAAGACTTTCTCATCTGATTTTATCTCCTTGAAATAGCTATCAGGTTGCAGCAAAACACACTGATGTTAACTTCTCAAAATACATACAATCATATTTAAATATTTAACTAAAATGATGAACAAGTCATAGAGCAACAAGAAATAAAGTCTGCCAGGTTCTGCCCTTCCTCTTGGGGTGATGAGTACCTGGTCCTCTGTTTCATCTTCATGAAGCTGTCAGTTCCTAGCATGGGGCTTTATACCCATGAGGCATTTATACCCACGAGGCACGCAGGAAAGGAGACTTATAGGAGAATAGAAAGGTTTGCCTGATTCGAGACAGTCACTTGATCACCCTTGTCCCTCTGTGCCAATGATGGTACTTGTGTTCTGAGAAAAGAAATGCTCATGCTACAGTGTGGTGTATCATGTGATTTCAATTGTTTATTAAATTCAATCGAAACAAGGCCTAGCCAGTAAATTATTGCAAAAGAGATTTTTTTTTAAAGGCAGGAAATGACAGATTTATGATGTGACGGCCATTCTGTCTAGATTTCCTTAAAGCAGTAGTATTAGGAAAAGAAATCTTAGCTATAAGATAAATAGCAACTCTTGAGTCAGATTTTAGCCTAAACAGAGATTCTGCTGCAATTGTCTCCCCCCAACTCGATACTCATTTTTTTAATGATTCTTTAATAAAGCTCACATTACCCCACCTCATTTTTTTACTTCTATACCACCACCCCTTCCTCACAGCCCACCCAGATCCATTCATCTTTCATAAACTAGCTCACATTCCTACCTCTTCCTTAAAGCCTTTCTAGATGAATGCAGTCCACAAGGTCTTCTCACCTGACTTTACTGCCATGAATTACTGGCAAGTCATAAAGTCTTGCCTTTCTCAAGGCAGTTTGGCTATTCAGAATATTGTGTTAATGCTTGTGTATCAGATCTTCCAGTTGACTCATGGGGTCTTGCAAACTGGAAGCATCTCTTCTTCATCACTTAGAGCATTTTGGACTTTTTGGAACATGATGCATAATCAAACATACATTCTACATCATAGTCCGATGTGTATATATACCCATAAATAAATATATAGTTAATTTAAAAGTTCCATGAACTATGCTTATTTATCCTTCTATTCTGCTTTACTCTGTTTTATTTTTTTGAAAACAAAAATACCATCAGACCCAGTAAACTGACTTCACAATGGGTTGTGACCAGTTCTAGAAGGGAGCTGATTACTATGGGACCGCTGTATATATTTCCCTCACTTAAAACATAATTTAAAAATTGTATGAGACCTTTTGGCTCTCTTTAGCACATGTTTCTCAGTTACTTTTTTTTTTAGTTCAGTTTTTCAGACCATGGTACTTGCACCTTTTGGAGTCATCTGGGACAATTAAATCCTTGGCATAAACAGTATTTTCCATCTTTTTGCCCTGAGCACTGTTATCATAAAAATAGGATCCTCTGCATTTCTATAAAACTCCAGTCTCCATTCTCTCACTCCCTTTTATTTTCACAATAAGCAAAGTAGGTAGTAGACATTTCGCGGATGAAGAAAGTGAGGCACAGAGAATTATGACTTCCTTAAGGGCTCGTCTCCCTTTTAATCGGGTTATTACAAATTAATAAATGGGGTTTGTAGATATTTGGAGGGTATAAAATTGGATGATGTGAACAACATCGCGCCTCCATATAAATGCGCGTACCTAACTTTCCCAGGTCAAACGGTTTACTGACCAGATGAGTTAGAGGCTCTACCGGACTTCAGTTGGAGGGTCAGTCAGCTTCCTTTCAGCCTCATCTTTCCATCTCTGTCTACCAGCTGTTTTTCACCCACCTAGAGCTACTTGTTATTCCTGGGCCTTTTCAGTCTTTGGTCCCCATACCAGGGTTGCTCCTCTCTCTCCTCTTTACCAGACCAGTTCCCCTTGTCCTTCAGGCTTCCGGGCGCTGTGCTTGTCCTCTCTACCTCCGCAACCTGGCTTCCAAAGCACCCTGTGCAGGCCTTGTCAGAGCACTTAACTAGCGGGTACTCCCTGCCTCCCAAGTTTTACCAGCAGGGGCTGTGTCTCGCTCACTCTTCTGTTTTGTTCCACAGTCTAGGACCGTGGTGAGTTCTGGAAAACAAATGTCGAATGCATGAATGAATCAATAAATGAGTGAGCGCATCTAGGGCAGAAACCGTTACCACCAAAGGAACTCAAGTGTGAGCTGGGGCTGGAATTGTGTGTCCTGAATCTCGGAGGCCACTCTTTTAAGATTTGGGATTCTATGACTGATTATTTTCATGCTTCCTCGCCCACTGTAGATTTTCTGACTGGAAATTCATACAGTGAAGGAGATCTGTGTCTAATATATTCTTTTAAGCATATCGGAGGCACAATCAAGAAAATGTCACGGGGTCAAATAATTAAGGCAAGTGTATTGAGGCAATTAAAAAACACCCAAATTTCGAAACAGCTTGTTGGACCCCACCCCGACCTCCAGTTGAGACGGATCTGATTCAGGTCATGCTTTAGGCCTCCACTTCCCATGTGAAGCTCTGCACTTCTGATTTTGCCCTCATCATTTTCATAAAAGTCTAGTTAGTAATTAGGTGAAGCCTCACCACAACACAACATACTCTCATGGATCACCATGAGTTCCTCTGCTCTGTTTCCAAAATAAATCCCAGAGATATAACATCTAGACCTGCAATGGCAATTACTATTTTTTTTCCTGTTTATGAATCAACAACCCATTTCCTCCCCCCCACCAACACATAAAAACTTGAAAAGCGCTCTTTGTGATTCTATTTAAAGAACATTCTCTAATACAAACTCCTGTCCTTCGCAGATAGCAACAGAGCAGATTTTCTTCTTTATGCTGTGACTCATGTGTCTTTATTCCCAGACTCATGGCAGGCCAGTGGTGAGCACAATGGAAAAGAAAGAATAGTTTATAACTGGAAAATAAGCACATTCAAGAGAAGTACACTCAAAGCATTATCAAAGTAAAATATGCAGCCGCACCAACAAGAGCAAACAAAAGCCCACGCAAGAGATGTGTAAATATTTCATGAAGCTAAGCCTTAATCAACTCCCTCTCCAAATCTTGCTGGTGTTGTAAACACTTCTGTTTCTTTCACTCCCATCATGACCCAGATTCCTCACAAAAATAAAATGAAAATATGGACCGATGGTTCTTTAGCAAACGTGTTGTGAAAAATATTCAGGTGAGCCGTATCCAGGTATTGCTTTAACTGGAAGAAGACACCTTAATAAAAGGGAGTTGCTTCCTGGTGACTCTGAGCTTCTTTCTCCCCTCCTCTAAACCCTTGCCTTTTTCCCACTGCCTCTCCTGGTTTCTGGACATTCACATCATCTTAACCTTGAACTGCCGACACTTCAAGCAGAGATTTCTCCCAATGCTTC
Organism: Zalophus californianus; assembly: GCF_009762305.2. Taxonomy (NCBI): domain Eukaryota; kingdom Metazoa; phylum Chordata; class Mammalia; order Carnivora; family Otariidae; genus Zalophus; species Zalophus californianus. Next base: position 72,548,305 of record NC_045596.1, read on the forward strand.
TTCAGGAGGCCCTTTAAATCCAACAGCGATTTGCTGCCTTCCCACCACCCAAAATTCACTTCCCATTGCCCAAGTGCCCCCCCTTCCCCTGCACCCCCCCATCCATTGTCCATTGTTGCATCTGCAATTTGGGGTATATCTTTTAGATCTGCCCGGATAGAATGAAAATCTGTTGTGTGTATTGGCTGGCACTGTTCGGATCTTTTCTAAAATCCATCTCCAAAGAACCATTTATAGACGCTAGTCTATACCCTGATTTAATGTGGTTCCAAAGTTCACCTCTAGATACTGAACTGGTCTCTACAATGATTTCCCTTTATCAACCTCTGCCTGCCCTCCTTCTCTCTCCACCTATTTCAAGAAAAACTATATATGTAAATGTGTGCGTGTACACACACACGCACACACACACACAAACTATAGTGTTTTGACCCTAAAGAGAATAAGCATGGGAAAATGAGAAAAATGTAAGTATAGTATTACCAGACAGACACACAGACAGACACACACACACACACATCTATTTGGATATTCACAGTGTGCAGACCCTATTGCTTATAAACCCCCCGCCCAAGAACGAGAACAGGCATCTTCTCCCATTTACCTTCAAAGCCAGAGCCTAAAGGAGCAATGACCTTGCAGAGAAATTCATCACCTGCGAGAAAGACGGCCCCTCCCGGAGCGCAGGATGGGATGGGGACAAGAGCAACAGGCAAACGATCACCGGGCAAAATGTGGGACCGAACCCATCCCCCGTCAGTACGGAGCACACCGCAAAGCTCCGGTCCCAAGGGTTGGACGTTGGGCAGAGGTGGCGCGGGGAAAGGGGGGGCGTCTCCTCCCGCGGCCGCCGGTCGCCTACCTGCTGTCGCCCGGTTCTCCCCGGCGCGGCGGGGCCACTGCCTGCGCTGTGGCGGGGTTTTCCCGTCGCATATCCCAAGCAGCGGCTCTCGGCGCCACACGGATGGCTCCGGCGGGCTCTGGAGCGGCGGTCCTTTTTAGACCCGTTCCGGGAGCGAGCTGGGTGCTTGCAGGAACTGAAATTACTATGCAAAGAGCAGAGGCGGCGCGCAGGAGCCGGGCGGAGACCGCGGGGGCCGCCCCCACCGCGGGTCTGCAGCCGCCGCCGCTGCCGCCCCGCACGGAGCCAAATTGGAGGTGGGAGTTCACGTGCCCCACCGCTCATCCGTCAGGCCCGGGATGCGCCCACCTGTCCACGTAGGGCAGCGGCGCCCGGCCAGATCCTCGGAGGAAGGGGTTGCAGCTTCGCAGGCGGCCGCGGCGGAGGCGGTGGCGGCGGTGGCCGCGGAGGCGGCGGCGGCGGCAGCAGGACGCCGAGCTCCGCCCCCGCCGCACCCCAGCCCAGCCTTCCAGGTCCCCCGGGAAGGCTTTGCAGAGGCGACTTGCTGCGCGCCAGGGGCGTAGCTGGGTAGGGGCTGAAGGGTTACGGTTCTGCTGCAAGGTGACCAGAGGCAGATGGAAAGTTAAGAAAGAGTTAACGGTAGAGGAGTGGGGCCCAGAGCGACTCAGCAGGAACGCTGGCCCTTGCTCCTTCCCACAGGTCACCAGACTCCATGGCTGTGTCTAGACTCTAGCAGACCGTTTCTAATAAAGCCACGTGCAGTGAAAATCTGAAAGCAAGGAACCCCCCGACGTTTAGTATGTGTTGCAAAATGTACAGTGCCCTGCGTATCTGGAGATGGCACTGCGGACAGTTTTCTTGTCCATCCTCCCCCCCCACCCCACGCCTCCATCCATGGGCGTGGATGGCTGTGAAAATTGTTCCTGCTGAGTGGCTTCAGTAATATTAAATGGATGTGTAGTATGGTTAGCAGCTGTAGATGGTGCAAATGATACAATGAAAATAACTATTATTAACTGAATATTGTTGGCAGGCACTTTGCAAAATGCCTTATATGTGGCCTTCTCTTAATTCCCACAACAACTCAGTGAGGGGGTTGCTATTCACTGCAAAAAAACGGGCTTCCATGATTTAGACACTTTGCTTGAGGACACACCGTAGTAACCCGCACGACTGGGATTCAAACCGCTCCAAACATCCTCTCAACCAGCGCCCAGGACTCACCCAAGGATCTTGTTGAAATGTGGATTCTGATTCAGTAGGTCTTGTGTGGGCATGGGAATCTGCATTTCTAAGAGGCTCACGGTGCTGTCTATGCTGCTGGCCAAGGGACCACTTTCTAAACTACCAGGCCAGGGTTTTCAAATAAATTATTTCATGCCAGCTCTAGTTGATTGAGAGCAACTTTCTGAAGGTGGGTTAAGAAGGACTCTAAGTCTGTGTCTTGGCTCTTGGTCAAACAATGCAGTAATCAGTTCATCATGTTCAATTTGGCTGATGGAGAGAAGATTGTGACAAGTGTGCTGAGTGACCATCCCTGCAGTAGGCCCCTTCCCAAACAAGGGCAGTTATGTTTTTATGGTGGTTATGCTTTATGGTTTTGCATTTAAGGTATTGGTGCACCAAGGACAGATGTCTTTCTTCTGGTTCTCACCCTCGTTAAGAAAAGCTTGGTCAAAGTTTTACACCTAACATTTGTGTAACACAAAACACTTTACAAAGTGCTCGCATAAACGATTTTATCTGTCTTCATAACAACACTGCAAGGCAGGAATAATTTCATGTTACAGGAAAGAAAACTGAGGTAGAGTGATTTTCCTGAGATTAACAATTAATATGCAGGCTGTAGGGGCTAGACTGTGACAGATTTCTAGTTCAGGAGTTGTTTTTACTAAACCACTGTCTTAGTTCCTCCTGTTAATGTAACAAATTACCACAAATGTAGTGGCTTAATACAACACAAATGTATTATCTTACAGTTCTGGAGGTCTAAAGCCTGAAAAATAGGTCTTATAGGGCTAAAATCAAAGGATCGACAGGGCTATGCATTCCTTCTGGAGGCACTGAGGGGATAATCTTTTCTTTCCTTATCCTTCCCAGCTTCTAGAGGCAGCCTACATTCCTTGGCTTGTGACCACATCACTCAGATCTTGATTTCTATTGTCTTACCTCCTTTTATTCTGATCCGCCTGCACCCTTTTAATAAAGATCGTTGTGATTACTTTCGGTCAACCCAGATAATTCAGAATAATCTCTCCATCGCAAGTTCCTTCACTTAATCACATCTGCAAAGGCACTTTTGTCATGTATAGTCACATATTCATAGGTCCCAGGGATTAAGGATGTAGATATTTTTTGAGGATCATTATTATGCCTACCAAAAAGTCACGTAGTACTTATCCTATAGTTTCTACTATGCCTTACTCATCCCTCTCTTCTCTTGATTTCTCGGACTGCTGGGACATTTTTTCAATGGAAAAATTCACTTGAAAGTCATTCAAGGGACCATAACAAACGTGCAGTGGCAAGAAACACCCCAAGAACCTGAAAAGGCCATGAAGATCCATAAGAATGTGGTCATGAAAAGGACATAGAGGATTAGGGTGTGCTTATTGGTCTGAATGACACTGAGGTAATCCTTAGGGGAAGTCCTAACCACTGTTAAAGGCTCCCTTTAGCAACACAAAATTTTTCAAAATTCTGCTTCTCAAAGAGTACACTGTTCCAGGATAAACAAGGCAAGTCAAAACTGATGCAAAATTGAGTATGACACCAAATTCCAAACTGAGTGATAGTTTTCAAAGTGATGAGAAACATTAACCAGTATGTCAGATAAAATCAATAAAAATTATTGAACACCTTTTATGCTTAAGGCATTTACAGAAGCACTCTGACATAGAAAAGTTTATCATTTTATTGGGACACAGAATTTATGAAAAGTGGAATAATAAAGGATTTCAACAGAAGAAATAAAAGGAGAAGCAACACGAGATGGTATATGATTAATTACCAAGTGAATTAGATAAATTTGGAAGCTAGGTTTATCCAGGAGAGTGGATATAAAACTGGAAAGGTAGGTTGGAAGGTTGTGTTGCTCAGGATCCCCAGTGTCAAACTAAGGAGCTTAGACTTCCCCTGCAATAATGACAATGATAATAACATCTTATGCTCGCAGAGTGCCCAGTAATTTACCAAGCACTTTTTACATATTTTCAGTCATCTGACTTCCTCCCCTAAGCTCCCATGTGCGTGCACACACCCCCTACCCCAGCTACACACACACACATGCGCGTATGTGCACAAACACACGCAAGCTTCTTATCAAAGAGATGTTCTTGACCATTCTATGTAAAAGGGCAGCTCCCCCCCCACTTATCTGCCATCCTTTCACCCTTCTTAGCTGCCCCTCCCCCCACTTATGTTTTTCCACTGGGCTTACTACTGCATCCTGATAGAGTATATATTTGTTTATTGGTATCTACTATCTATGAGGGCAGGGACTGCGTCTCTAGTTTACTTCTATATCCTTATCGCCTAAAATAGTTTCCAACACTTATTAAGTGCTCAGGAAATATTTGCTGAATGGATCATTATCTTCAATTTACAAATCAGGAACCCAAATCCCAGATGTTTAAATGACCTTCATGATATCCAACAGCTAAAAGTGCCTTTCCTAAGATTGAAGCCCAACGTCTAGCCCAATGCTATCTGATAGTGTATTTCCTTTCTAAGTGAAAGCTGTTAGTAGTGTTTAACCAGGGGCAGCAATATATTCTAAAAAGACAAGAATTTGAGACTAGAATCTTCTCTAAATATCACATCTTTCCTAAAAACTTCATCAGTTTAGCTGGATTGGCAAGAAGCATTGGCAGGACCGAGTTAACAACAGTAGATTCTGGAGGGCTGCCATCAGTGCTATGTTAGTTGGCACTGAGTAATACTGTAAGCTGTTTTCTAATTGTTCTCTTTTAATTCATGTGTACATGCCTTGACACCCTGGATTATAGACATTTTGGTCTCAGGGACCATAACTTCTATTTCTTTTATATCCTGCATTCTGCCCAGTACTGGGCTCTAAATAGACTTACCACTGCATGGCTACAAGAAGGCTGCCATCACTACAAAAATTCTATCATTACAAAATACATTCAAAACAATGTAGGGGATCTGAATATGCCACTACAGAATATGCCCCTTTGGCAATAAGGATTATTTTGAGCTGGAGGTCAATGGGAATCAACAGATGCAGAAAAAAGCCTTCTTGGACCTTTCCTGATTGGACAAAAAGCAAAGTTTTGAGAAATGAGGATTGCCATAAATCCCCTTTTCTGGGGAAATTTTATGGCCATGAAGAAGTTGGAGAGCCCATCCCAAGATGGGTCTGCAGACAAATCTTACTAAAATAACCCTGGTCTCTTTCATTAGGTTTCCCTCATATATTTACCTTTCCACAGTTTGCTGTCCCTAAAGGACTATACTCCCTTTTTCTTTGTCTTGTCACTTCTCTATAAACTTGCTCTTCTTTGTTAAGATAAGCCCAGCAGTTTGAGTTATGCATCACTGAGGTTCTACTGCATCTATGCAGGGTGCAAATGCAAAGAAACTGTTTCCTTTTCCCTTGTTAATTTGTCTTTGTCTGTTTCATTTGTGGGGCCTCAGCTGGAGAAGTTAGGAGGGTAGAGGGAAAAGATTTTTTTTCCTCCTCTACAACAGAAAGAAAAGAATTCCTGTGGGAAAGGGAACATCTATTTTTTTTTTTTCATGCAAGAAAAATTATTTTCCAGAACCCACTCTCCTAGTCCCAAGTATATGGCCAGAATTCAGTCACCAAATCACCCAGGGGGCTCTGAAAATGAGCACCTAGGAAGGAGGAATGGGCTTGCCTTGATTTTTTTTTAGGCTAGACATCCTGGTGCCCCAATCAAAACTGAGGTTCTGTCAGTAAGAGAGAAAGAAGGTCAGTTCTGGGATCATCCCTTAGCAGTGTCATTCACAGAGAATCAGTATAGAAACACTGAATCATATTCAGGTCCGTTTTGATGTTACCTGACTGCATTTGGATTTTTGGAAGACCATAGCAAGCCATATAAGTCAGGTTCCTACTTATTTTCCTCCCTCCCCTCTTTCTTTCCTCTCTTCCTCCTTCCCTCCCTTCCTTCCCAACCACGTCTTCCTGTTCCCCCTCTTCTGATAGTAAATAGCCTTCTGCAGCATCATTTTTTGCATACTTAGTATTCCATCATAAATTTTGTCAATATCCTCTTGCCAAATGTTTAGATTGTCTCTATCTCGAATATTCTTAAACTAGTCTTGTTCAATCGATTGGATAAGAAAAACTCAAATCCCTGCTTGTCCTACTGGCATCATCTCTTACTGCTCCCTAACCTCACATTTTCTATCCCTGTAATAGTTTCTAGAACACACTAATATATTGTTCTACAACACAAATGACTTTGCTTTTATTTGTGCCCCCACCCTCCCCCTGAAATGCCCTTTCCTCATAGCCCCATATCAAATTCCTATTCACCTGTCGAAATTCGGTTTAGCTTTCACCTCCTTCAGGAACACTTGCCAAAACCACCCATTCTCATATTTAATTATTCCCTCCTCTGTGATAGGCCTGTATCAAGTATCAATCTTCGTTATAGTTAATAAAACATGGTACTATAATTTGTTTTTGTCTTTTGTCTCCTTAATAAACTCAGAGTTGCGTGAGGACCAAGTCTCTGTATTATACTATTTTCTTTTTTTTTTTAAGTTTATTTATTTATTTATTTTAGTAATCGTTACCCCCAATGTGGGGCTCGAACTCATGACCCCGAGATCAGGAGTTGCATGTTCCTCTGACTGAGCCAGCCAGGCGCCCCTGTATTGCACTATTTTCTATTATCAAACTTAGCACATTGCCTGTTGATTGTTAACATTTGTGGAATTTAAGGCAAACAATTTTTTAAAGAACTGACTCTGCTCCAGCTGTTGTGCTAGGCATTTTAAAATCAATTACTCTAATTAAAGTGAGAGTAGACAGAGTAATCATTTCATAACAAAAGATTTCCAGCTAACTCTGAGACAAGGAGGAGTCCTAAACGGCTTTAGGCTCTGTTGTCATGGGTATGCAAGGTGGAAGCATTTGGTTTTTACCTTTGGCCATTTTAGCCATATACACCTGCAGATAACCCTCACCTTCTACTTAAAAACTGCATGACAACATGTGAAAGTCTATTTCATACAGGACCGTTTTTCAAATGATTATTTCTGCTAGGTACTTTTAGGCTACAAGGAACAGAAATTGTGCTCGGTTCACCTCAGCTGCTGAGAACTTGTTTGAAGGGAAATAAGGGTGCACAGGGAACTGTCTAGGGAAGACACCTGCTGTTTCCATCCTCTTGACATCCATTCACCCCATGCTGATGATTGCATCCCAATTTTCCACTGAAGAGCCGCATACCTCAGTCCGTGTGATTAGGTGGGGCAGACCCTGACCCCGGGGTAAATACTGTGACTTAGGATGGAGTGATAGGAAAACCACCTGTCCCTGGCCACAATTATTGGTTCATGGATGGGTGCAAGACCCAAACGATTGCTGGAACTCTTGGGAAAGATGGTGTCCCCTGGCTAGTAAAGTGTAAAACTGCAGCTGTTAATAGGCACCATTTGCAGACAGATTGTATGAGGGAGACACGAAGATGAAGGAAAGGAAAGCAGAGCTGGGGGATGGAGAGAAAGTGAAGCAGTTCTTTTTCTGGTGATATAATATAAACCATTACATTCAGTCAGTCATCCTTGAATTCAAGTTCCGCCATTGAATTTTACGTTGGTTAATTATTTTCAAATTGGGTTTGTCTCCCACAACTGAAGAGTCCTTATAGGCTCTTATAATAGCCACAAGGGAAAACTTTATATATTGCTCAGGATACAGCAGCAGACCCATGATCCAAGTGATGCTTATGGCCCAGTGAGAAATTCTCTGGTGGCTTGGTCAGTCACACTATCCCTTTAGAAGCAGCCATCTGCTCTTGCTGCTCTTTCTGAAACCTCTGAACAGTCTTCTGAATACTTTTTTTCTGCCTCTCTGCTCACACCACTATTACCTGAACCTTCTTTTTCTCTGCACACATTGCATTCAAACTTTCCAGGAAAGAGAATCTGATTGACTGCTTGATACATTCTATCAAGTGCTTCATATAGTCCCTTAAATGTATTTTAAATGTACTGAGTGCTTTCTTGCAAGTTGTTCCCTCTGGCATGATTTACCACGCCATATTTACCCCCTTCATTCCTTCATTTGGCTCATACCTCTTTAACTTTCAAGTCTCAGGTAAAGCCATTTCTCTGGAAAGGCTATTTGAGTCCCTGGGATTGAGTTAAGTACTTCCACTTTGTGTTCATAAAACACCTACCTGTTCATCGCTGGGAATTTCATTGCTTATTTACTTGTCTGCCTCTTTACTACCACTCTTAGACTGTAATTTCTTTTGGGATAGGAATTTTTTCTTGGTTTATGTTTAGCACCTGGCACAGTTCCTAGCACACAGTAGATACCAAAAAAACAATATTGGCCAAGTTCTGAATAAAATATTTGCCAATGAGATTATGGTCTATCTTAAATCTCTATTAAAAATTTCATTGACCAAAATAGCAATGGGTCTCCAGAGTCGGTTCTCTCAATTTATCTAGGGTGTAACATCAGGGAAAGGGATTAGAATATAACTAACAAAGAAAGCAGTAGAGTGCCAAAAGTTCATACACACATTTAACTTATGGCGATATAAATGCACAGTACTGGGGAGAGGTAGTGAAAGAAATACAGAAATAACAATGCATATAGCATGCATTTGGCATGACATTCTACCATTTTGCATTTGGCCTGGGAGCCAAAAACCTGCTCTTCCTTCAGGGGGGGCCCTCATAATGGGGTCTTCTTAGCAGGCTGGGGATGATTCTGGTAGTTAAAGGTACTTTTTCCCATACGGTATGACCCCTAAACACAAATTAACCATTTCACTTGGTATTAGATCAAAGGCTCACAAATCTAATGCTGGAAGAAAGGCTCCAAAGGAAGAGTTAGTACTTTCTTCTAATAAAAACAAACAAACAGATAATAAATAGACAAATAAGCTAGTGTCGAATATATCTTTTGACTGCAGAGGTTTGGATGTCCATGTTACCTCAGGTTTTCCCCTACACGTCCTCAAACTTTTCAGTCCCCAAGCCAGTTCTGACCAAGACAGGCTGTAGACTCACATCCTGCAGCTGGTGGGCATATGGAAATAACCTTATTGAATTTCCACTGTTGCTACTCCAATATGCTTGTCTGAGACCCTGACCCTTCTTAGCTCTTGCCAGCCCTTTTTCTCCAATGGCAGTGGGCTGCCCCTTTAGGTGGCAACTTTTTTTAGGTGCAACTTTTTCTGGTAACTGGGTGGCGTCCAGCTCTAAATTGGATGGGTCTTCTGGGAAGAGAATGCAACTAGCATGTGGCTTCAAATATAACCACTTTCTAGAGACTGACTGCCCTGCCTCATTCACTTCTCAGTCTGCTCTACCTTCCTCCCACCTTAAAGATGTTAGCTCTCTGGAATGAAATTTGCCCATTCTTTCAAACACTATTACTTTTTTTCTGAGTCAGGCCCATAAATCAAGTTAGTTTACCTAGTCCAAATTTTTCCCCTTCCCCATCCGCTGAGATCACCAACATTCTCCATAAAAACACAAAAATTATCTTATAGTACTCATCAGCCATTGAATGGATACATATATAATGTGGTACATCTATATCATGTAATATTACTTGTCAATAAAAAACTTATATGTGTTCTAATTAAAAAACAGGCAAAGGATCTGAATAGACATTTCTCCAAAGAAATACAAATGGTCAACAAGCATATGAAAAGATACTCAATATCATTAGCCACAAAGGAAATGCAAACTAAAACCACAATGAGATGCTACCTCATACCCATTAGGATGTCTACCGTTATACAACAGAAAACAAATCCTTGCAAGCATGTGGAGCGAATGGAATGTTCATAGTTGCCAAAGGGAATTAAAGATGGTGCAGCTCCTTTGGAAAGCAGTTTGACATGTCCCCCAAAAGGTTAAACATGGAGTTACTATATGACCCAGCAATTGCACCCTAGGTATATATATCCAAGAGAAATTAAAACATATGTCCACACAAAGACTTGTACGCAAATGTTCATAACAGCATTATTCATAGCAGCTAAAAAGTAGGAAAAACCCAAATACCCATCAACTGTAGTACATATATCCATAAAATAGAATTTTATTTGGAAATAAAAAAGCATTGATATAGGCTACAGCATGGATAAGCTCTGAAAACATGTAAAGTGAAAGAAGTCAGTCACAAAAGATCACAGATTATAAGATCCCATTGATAGAAAATGGCCAGAATACACAAATCTATAGAGATGGAAAGTAGATTAGTGGTTGCCTAGGGCTGTCTATAGGGCAGGGGAAAGGAGAAAATGGGGAGTGACTGCGAATGCATATGGGATTTCTTTTTGGGATGATGAAAATGCTCTAAAAATTAGATGGGGGTGGTGGTTGTGTGACATTATGAATATACTAAAAACATTCTACAATTTAAAAGGGTGAATTGTATGCTACGTGAATTATATCTTAAAGCCATTTAGAATATCATTTTAACAGCTAGTTTAGCTCAATGGAATACTTTTTAAAAATTCCTAACTTCTTTTATTCTAAGGATGAGCTCAAGAGCAACCTTTTCATCTCTAACTCAGTTTCCTTAGTGTATTATTACCCTGATCAATGATACATATCCTGCCAAATATGTCAACCTATGCAAATAAATTCATACTTTGGTTTGCATATCCATGTCTTGTGACTTTAGTCCAAATAATTTCCCCAGAGTTTGATCACACTTGGGGTGAACAGATAGAACTGATTTTAGCAAACTGCAAAGCTAAACACCTGGCCTGTGTTAGCCTCATACAGGTACTAGAGCCCCAAGAGACCCTGCCTAAGATAGCCAACCGGTCAGCCAGCTGGCCTCTTGCTCTTTCTTTTTGACAGCTCTAACCTACAATGTATTGGATGGAATATTATTTTTCAATGCAGAACCATAAAGATTCCTGATGGAAATGTGCAGTATTGCATCACAAAAGAAAAATAAGACAAATAAATTAAAAATAAGATATAGTTCCTGATTTTGTTTTCTGTAATGATATGAAGCCCTTGCAAGAATAAACAGTGACCGTGACTTGGCATTTAGCATCACCACGACATCAGTCATTAATAAGGACTGAATTAATGAATGAATAAACTCACATTATAATCACATTGTGCACTGATGAATGTATTCCCTGTTTCCAGACTGGTTAAATTGATCTAGTTATAAAGTTGCACAACTCAAGGAATATAACTTGTATTCTCTATAAATGATGCCTTCTGGATTTGTGCAGAATGGAAAATCCGATTTATCTAACAGCTCTTCTAGAATGATAGTGGAACCTGGAACCTCAAAGGAAAAGTGGGTCTTCATATGCTATCTTTCCTCTTACCTCACGTAAAGTTAATAGGATTGTACCATGTATCTCACTTCATTTCCTGAAACCTGAAGTCCTTATAGTACTCATTATCAACAAGTCAACTGGGTTGATGCCTATTCAAGATCCCAGAGAAATTTAGGCTATATTTGGCCCTTATGAACTTATACTCATATTCATTGATAACTATGTTAACATTGTAATACCCAGTTGACTTAATTTTCTATGACTGATATTCACCATGATATGATAGTAGCTTAGACATGACTGATTTGTAGGTGAGGATCTAAATAGAATCCATTTTATGGATTCACATCCAGTTTGGTTGCCATGTCTTAAACCTGCTCTTTTGGCATGGGGGAAGAGAGGACCAAACACCTAATCAGTCCATAAAGTGCAAATAACATGGTGGAACAGAACTTCTAAAAGTCATGATTCCCTTTCCTGGGAGACACGGTCATTGACCATGTAAACATGAAGATACACACACACACACACACACACACACACACACACAGAATTATTTTGTATATATATCATATATATATATTCTTATATATGTGCATATATGCATGAATATATGTGTGTATGTATCACAGAAAATATATACATATACATAGGGGATCCATAAAGCCTAGATATATAGATAATATGTTTTATTTTTTATAGATTGGCAGTATCTCTGATAAGATTACATTCTTCTAAATGTTACCAGATTTTTGGGAAACTTTTTAGACATATGAAAGATGAATGCAAAAAACGACTTCTCTAGTTAAGAAAAATATTTGATTTTCCTAATCATCAAATGGTTCATTGTTTCTATTTGTAATTTCCCAGGATGACTTATCTCCCTAATGATTCATTTACTATAAGGAATCTCTCCATTTCTTTCTATATAAGACAGTTCTAAAAGTTATGTCAGAAAGCATATTAATATGAGGGGTGCCTGGGTGTCTCAGTCGGGTTAAGAATCTGTCTTCAGCTCAGGTCATGATCTCAGGGTTTTGGGATCGAGCCCTGCATCAGGCTCTCTGCCCAGTGGGGAGGCTGTTTCTCCCTCTGCCTCTGCTTGTTGCTCTGTCTCCTTGTGCTCTCTCTCTCTCTCTCAAATAAATAAATAAAATCTTTAAAAAAAAGCATATTAGTATGAAATGGATCTTTTTTCCAAATAGCAATAAAGCTACCGTTAGGCCTGATTTCTCTGATCATGAATTCAACAACAAAATTATTCAGAGTTAAAAACTAGCAAATACTAAAATCTCTACAATCACTTAAAATAAGATTATGTTCTAAATTCTATAAAATGACATAAATAGGATGTGGGGTACATGCACCCTGATGTTTATAGCAGCATTATCAACAATAGCCAAATTATGGATGGGTACATCAATTATTCAAGGGATCTCAAAATACAACCATGTACCTGTATAGTAACATATTAAGACTATATTATATTAGTGTATCATAGTGACTTATTTAAAACAAATAATCCAGCTCTAATAGCCATTGCACGAATTATACATGATTCAAGGAACAATTTTATTTGCATTCTTACAATTCAGAAGGAGTTGGGAGGAAAAATGTTTTGCCAAATTCTTACTAAAACTGCTTAGGGAAGTTTGAGTGGATATATTTTTTTTCTTTTGATAAGTTTTCCTGAAGCAAGAAGTCTTCAGAACCATGGAACAGTCCTGACAAGCAGATATTTGTTAAGATTCTACCATATGCCAGACACTAACTAAAGCAACAAGGACACACAGTTGAATAACAGACAGCCCCGCCCAGGAGGAATTCAGAGCCCCGTGGCAGGGACAGATGTATAAGCAGTTGTTTCCCACACAGGCAGGAGCTACGCAGGAGGCAGGTTGGAACAGGGGGCAGCTGGTGTTTTGAGAAAAGAGAAGATCCTTGAAAGGAGACTTCAATTCAAGATGGAGAGGAGGTAGTGGGATGAAGAAGTGGAATGTAGGAGAGAGACTTAAGAGACAGGGTATCCTGGCCCGTGCTCAAAGATAGAGCCTGTGCTCAGAAGATAGAGCCACTGTCGTGTTTACACATATTTGAAGTCCTTATTAACAAACATAGTTTATTCAATAAAATGCGTACTCAGTGTTTTATTATGCACTGGGCAATGTTCTGGATGCTCCAAATACAGCAATGAACAAAACAGACAAACGTCTCTGACTTTAGGAGCTTACACTCTAGTGGGGGAAACAGATAAAAATTGAATAAACAAATATACATTATAATATCAGGTAGTGGTGAAAGTCATAAAGGGGGGGCAGGAAACAGAGTAAGAGACTAGAATGACAGGGTGCTCTTTCAGATGGGTGGAGGTGGTCAGGGAAATCCTCTCGAGAGGTGGTTTGGAGCAGAGTGAAGTTAGGGGGCAAGCTGTGTGCATACCTAGTGAACAGCTGAATAGCTTTTCAGATACAAAGGCTCTGAGGCAGGACCTTGGCTGGGTATATTTAAAGATCAGCAAGAAGGCCAAAATGGCTGGAACACACTAAATAAGGCAAAGAATAACAGGAAATGAGTTGGTGGGAGTGGCTAGAGGCCCGCTTATATAGAGCCTTTATCTTTACCAAATCTGTTTTTTCTACCTCCCAGTTACAGAGCTGTACTGTCGTCCCCAGAATTCCTTGCGGTTAGAGATATGTAGCCATATGAAAGAGTTCTGACTCCCAGCATGTGGTGGAAATGCTATGTACCCCTTCCAGACTTACTCACATAAACGTTCTGCCCGCTTTTCTCTCTTCTATTGATTTCATGGAGGACTACAAGGCCCTGGGAGGTCCTGGGCCTCTGACTAACCACACGGAAGACTGACCACTGATTAGAAACATTTACTTTGGATTTTTTCTTTTTTAATGTAAGCACAAAATTCAGTTAACTATGCTAAGCCACCAAGATTTGGGAGTTTGTTACAGCAGCCGTTGACTCTCACTAATAAAGCTTCGTGGCTGGTGGAGTTTGAGAAGAAGGCATCTACTGAATTTGATATTTGAGTTCATGTTCTTTTCTTCATTCTTTGTCTTATATCCACCACCCCTCAAATTAGGAAAACTTTAAAGAAGTAAAGTGGCCATAGAAGATCAGTCTGATGGGGTTGTTTTTTGTTTTTTTTTAAAGATTTTATCTTTTTATGAGAGAGAGAGAGAGAGAGTGCACGCGCACAAGCAGGGGGAGGGGCAGAGGGAGGGGAGAAGCAGACTCCCTGCTGAGCAGGGAGCCCCGCACTGGGCTCGATCCCAGGACTCTGAGATCATGACCTGAGGCGAAGGCAGACGCTTAACCGACTGAGCCACCCAGGCGCCCCCAAAGGCTTTTGTTTTTTAAGAGAGGGGAGATAGTCACCGTTCTTTGTCATAGTGTCGCTGAGGGATGTGGACATGAACTTCAAGGCTTGTAGGAATCATCAGGTTCAGCCTTCTTCCCACAACAACCCCTAAATGATTCCCTAATTCTTTCCCTTTTCCCTTTCCCTGCCCAGTTCCAAGAGGAATAGTGGGAGTGATCAGAAGTGTAGAAAAAGAAAAACCTAGTTATTTATTAAACAGAAGTGAAGTTTAGACCACATCATTTATAAATAGCAAAAGTGTATATGAGAAGAGGACTGTGTATTAGAGAATTTGGCTCATTACTTAATTTACCTTAAAATTTATATAATAATTCTTCTGCATCTTTCAGGTGTAAACATGTGGGTAAGACATAGGTATTTTTATAGTTCCCAACTGCATTTTAAGTATTTTTTTTCTCCCTGTAGGAACATTCTTCTAGTTTTCAAACTCTCCTATCTTTCTGAAGTATCACAGTACTGAGGCACTCACTGTTTCGCTCTTTTTTAATGGAGCATATTCTCTGCTTCTGGCACTATTCTAGGTGCTAGGAATATAAAACTTCTGCTTTCAGGGAACCTGGGGGCTCAGTCGGTAAAGCATCTGCCTTTGGCTCAGGACTTGATCTCAGGGTCCTTGGATTGAGCCCCACATCGGGCTCCTTGCTCAGTGAGAGTCAGCTTCTCCCTCTCCTTCTCCCTCTGCCCCAATGCTCTGCTTGTGTTTGTGCTCTCTCTCAAATAAATAAATAAATAAATAAATAAATAAATAAATAAATAAAATCTTTTAAAAAAATAAAATAAAACTTCTGCTCTCACGGAGCTTGGGGAAAAAACGAAATTCGATTACCGTATAACTTAGCTTAGTGTTACTTGTATTGGTTTCTACAGTTGCTATGTTAAGAAATTACCACAAATTTAACTTAAAACCACACACATTTAATCTTACAGTTCTGGGGATTAGAAGTCTAAAATGAGGGGTGCCTGGGTGGCTCAGTCGGTTAAACGTCTGCCTTCGGCTCAGGTCATGATCCTGGGATCGAGCCCCACATTGGGCTCCCTGCTCAGCGGGGAGCCTGCTTCTCCCTCTGCCTGCCCCTCCCCCTGCTTGTGCTCTCTCTCTCTCTCTCTCTCTCTCTCTCTGACAAATAAATAAAATCTTAAAAAAGAAAAGGAAGTCTAAAATGAGACTTAGGGGGCTAAAATCAAGGTATTGGCAGGACCAGTTCCTTCTGAGGGCCCTCAGGGAGAATCTTTCCCTTGTCTCTTCCAGCTTCTAGAGGTTGCTGGCATTCCTTGCCTGGCAGCCAAATCACTCCAATTTCTATCATCACAGTACCTTCTCCTCTATATGACCTCCCCATGTCCCTCTTAGAAGGATCCTTGTGATTCTATTGGGCCTACCAGGATAATCTCACCACCCCAAGATTATTAATTTAATCACATCAGAAAGTCCCTGTGCCATGCAAGGTAACATACTCACAGGTTCTAGGGATTAGGATGTGGACATCTGCAGGAGGGGGCACACTGGTCAGCCTACCACACTTTTTCAGTATTTAAAACCAAAGAACTTACTTCCTTTGTCAACGTGCCCTTGCAACATTTTCAGTTTGTCGTTCTCAGCCCAGCTCACTGAAGCAGGAGTGTGTTTTGTGAACTAATATGATTTCAATGAGGCACTTTATTAAGCCCACATACATGGCTTGCTTATTTCAGGACACAGTACTTCCCATGACTCCATGTCATGATCTTCTCCGTTGTATGACACACCGTGAGTTCCTTGAGAGCAGAACTCATATTTTATCCATTTCCTTATCCCTTATGCCTAATATCACACAGTATGTGCTCAGGAAATATTTGTCATTTTAAATCAAATGTTTATTAATGCCAAACTCATTTTTTTTTTTCATGAAACCCACACTTCTTTCTATTTCTTTCTCTGTTAGTCATATCACTCTCTAAACCACATCCACGTTTGAAACTGTGATAATTTATATCAGGGGTCAACAAACTATGGCCCTTAGGCCAAATCCAGAGGCCACCTGTTTCTAGTTTAATTGGAACATTGCAGAGTGGAATAATTGTGACATTGTGACAGAGACTATATGGAATACAAAGCCTAAAATATTTACTAGTTTGCCCTTTACAAAACATGTTTGCTAACTGTTGACTTAACGTGAAAATGCTCAGTAAGTTATCTCCCAGGGTGGGAAAGATGTCTATCCACATTACTTTCTTTTTTATTTTTTTAAAGGTTTTCATTTATTTATTTGACAGGGAGAGACACAGTGAGAGAGGGAACACAAGCAGGGGGAGTGGGAGAGGGAGAAGCAGGCTTCCCGCCGAGCAGGGAGCCCGATGTGGGGCTCGATCCCAGGACCCTGAGATCATGACCTGAGCAGACACTTAACCGACTGAGGCACCCAGCAGCCCCGTCCACATTACTTTCTTAAATATGGCCTCTTCTCACTGATTCTTCCCCAACTCCTCCTTAATCCTCACTTAGACTAACTTCCACCTTATTGTCGAACTTTTCATAAGTCAAGAATAATGGATGTGACCTCTGGAGGGCAGGAATCATAGTTATCTTGCTTCTTTCGCTGTATTCAGTAACTGTTGTTTGTGTGATGTGTGTTCTCCAAGTTTCTCACCAAATATCTCATTGTTTGTGATCTTCTCTGGGCTTTCTTGTAGGTATTCCATGTAGAGACTGAAGTTCTTCAGAAGATACCTCCCTGCAGCTTTTGTACAAGTAGATGCTTCAGGGCTCATTAAAGGAGAGGCAGCCCAACGGCCAAAAAGTCCCCAAAAGAGCATTGTGGAAAACAGAAAATTATGCAAAGGGGTAAGAATAAAATACTGATTTTCTATTGTGCTTTTAGTGATTTTAAAGTGTATTGCCTAACAACAAAATAATCAATAACAAGAGAAGGAAAATCTATGTAGCATGGAGTGGTACTTTATGTTTCATCTTTTATCTAAAATATAATATATATACCACTAATATAAAAATGAGCACGGCACAACCTTGCTTGGTAATGCTAAGAAAGACCCATCTTATTCTGAGTGCATTACTAGTCACACAGGTTAAGATGGATGAGATCAAAGGGTTTAAAATGTTTCTCTTTTTGGAGCCTCCCCAGATTCTGGCTGGAAGTGTTAGTCTCCGCATCCTCTATGCTGCCATTGGATGAAGACAGAAAACCAATGATATTCTACTGAGGTATTTCCTGATATTCTACTGACCTAATGACAAAGAAATCTAAGATTTCACAGGGCTTCCCGAAGTGGAAAGACACCTCTTTGATGTTTACTTTTAGAACTTTATGAACCCATGTAAGCCTTGGGACAGGTGGGATACATTGTAGCCATGGCTACAAAATAACATTAAAAACTATCAGGTGCTTCGAGAAAAATGAGCTCCTCCCAACCTGAGCTGACCACCACACAAAGAGGTGAAAAGACAACAAAAGTTACCTCAGGGTGGGAATGGTCTGTCGGGGTGACACAGGGTAAAGCTATTCGTGGGGTGACACAGGGTAAAGCTATTCGTTTTTGTGTGTTTTTTTTTCTCTAATTGTAGCAAAACAGATTAATTTTGTAACTTACAAGATATTTTAATACCACCGCCCCCCAAGACCACAAATAATCATAGATGAGCGTGGTAATGGGTATTTAAAAATTCTGAAATCTAGAAATATTTCAGTTAACCAAAATTTGATCAAAATAATAGCGTACACATGCATCACACAGATACTTACAGACGTATGCATATGTTTGCCCACATCTCTCTCTCTCTCTCTCTCTCTCTAGACATTGATCATCTACCTATGTATTGTTCTATAGCAAATGGCCAGAGCAGTTGTTGCCAAAAATGTATAGTTTTAAAAATATAATTACAATAGTAATGACATCTGTAAAGGATAGGGCGAATAGTAACGATATTTTCTTTTATATGTTGTTCCCTAGCTGAGTCCTGGGAAACAGAAATAATACATTTCTTACTTACAGATTACAATGTATATACTCGTCACCTTTCTGTCCATGATGGCCCATTATAGCCTTTGAGAATAAATGTGCCACTCCTACTCCGGTAAAGATGAGAGTTCATCACTATCATAGGAAAAAGATACTGGATTCAGAATACTATTTTTACACAAATTTTATATATACACCAACTCAATCAATAGTTTCACCCAAGACATAAAGCCTAATTCCTTTTGGGTAATATCTCAATGTTACAAGATTGTTGAACAACACTGGACAATATTTAACTTCCACATTAATATGAAAAGTAGGTCAGTTTTTACTACTGGAAGAGTCAACATGATTATGTAATATTTTACAAAACTTAAGAAACAGTAACAAATCTCTGATCTTTTGAGTCTCTGTCTATACCTTGTTCTAACCTAGAAACAATTCCTCTGACAGCTCGTGTTTAAATCTTATTAGGTATACACTTAAAATTATGCCAAAACTTCACCCCTGCCAACCACACTATCACCCTCATCACCTCCTACATTCCTTCTATCTTACTTAGTATTTCTTAAACCGTTTTAATCTTATTGTTTCCTTCTCCCACTCTACCCCATAGTTAGTACTTATTTTTGCTCCACTTTTTGGATTTGAATATTATTCTGATTAAGAAGTGTCAAGATTCAATCTCCGTATTTTCCTTGGCTCAAACATCTCCTTAAGCCCACTCAAATGCTTATCTCACCAGGGTCCCCGAATGCCCTGCTGAGTTTGAGAGTCGAGTAATGTGGATTTCACTATTTTTATTATTGAAAATGTTGACTATAGACTAACTTACCTGTTAAGTCAGCTGCTGTTGACTTCCCTGTTCCCTGACCTGTTAGGCAAATTCTGGGCTTCTCAGACTCATCATCTGTAAAGGGAGTATCATGAGATCCACCTGGTATGTTTGTCATGAGACTGGGTGTCATGTATTGAAACACATAGCCCAGTAAATAACGCGTAAGTGGAATTCGTGGGATGGCAGTTTGTGTTGTTAGTTTTTACTTCAGAGAGATCCTGGCTTATCAATGAATTGAGAAAGAGTTAAATTTTTCGGAGACACTGTGGCAGACACATTCTTATCCTGGAGTATCCAGTGAATGTGAGAGGGAGTTTCAAGGACTTGGCTGTGACAAGATGTGTTTTCCAGCACATGGTTGGAAAACCATCAGCATCACACCCACTCAATGCTTTTCTCACCAATGTCCCCAAATGCCCTGCCACATCGGAGAGGTTACTAATATGGGTTTCACGGTTGTTTCTATTGAAAACATAGAGTTCATGGGTCTTGGTTTGGGCTGCTACAATAAATACCAGAGATGAGATGTCTTAAACAACAAACATTTGTTTCTCACAGTCCTGGAGGCTGGGAAATCCAAGATCAAGGTGCTGGCAGATTCAAGGTCTGATGGGGGCCTGTTGCTTGGTTCCCAGACAGCTATCTTCCTGCTGTACCCTTCCATGGTGGAGAAGGCAGGAAGGCTCTGTGGAGTCCCTTGTATAAAGGCATTAATCCCATTTGCAAAATGCCCTCATGACCCATTTGCTTTCCAAAGGCACCGTCTCTTAAGACCATTACATTGGGGATTAAAATTTCAGCATATGAATTTTAGGGGAAACAAACTTTCAGTCCATTGCAGATAGGTTAAGTAAAAAGTACAACTAAAAGCAATGGTTTCTTTCTCTTTATCCATTAAGCACTACTTGCTCCTCCCCTCGGACATGATTTCTTTTTTAGCTAAAGAGTGACATATTAGAGCTATGTGCCAATGGCACCTGATAACCTCTATTTTCAGTCAGAGTATCTAGGATGTAATTATGACATTCAATCCCAAACTAAGGCAGAATATGGCTCTGTTCCTTGATGTACAACAGGAAGGGAGAAGTGAGAGGTAGGTTAGTGTGTTTTCTTTGAGAAGCCAATTAATTAAATGGCCATCATTAACTCAAGGAACTTAGGAATGTCTTGAGGATCTTCCTTTTGAAATAGTTTTACTCACTTCATTTGTAGAAAGTTACGTACGCAGGACTCATCTGTGAGAGACAAAGAGATGAAAGAGCCATCGAGTCCCCAGTCGTTGGCTTTATTTTCCCAGGTCCTACTATAGACAGCTTGTTGACTTCGGATGACGATGGGGGTGAGGGAGCAACGCCACTGGGTTCTGCTTTTCCTCTGACAATGCGTAGGACTTCAGACAAGTCAAAATCTATCTGGGTCTTATATTTTGCATCTAGAAAATATGGGAGTTAGACTGGATGACTGCATTCCTTCTGGCCCTAACATTATATCAACAATCTTATCTGAATTTTTATTCTGACCCTTCACATCCTCCAGGGATCCTGGGTGCAGGAAATGAAAACTGGACAGGAAGTTAGGAGTCCTGCTCTCTTACTGGCTAGTGGGGTGATAATGGTCACCACTCTCTGGGCCTCAGCCTTCTTTTCTGAAATGGGGTTTAGTGGAGAACAAAGCAGGCATCTTTCTTGCCCACAGAGCAGGTCTGAGGGGCGTGAGGAAGAGAGCATAGAGCAGATAATGTCAAGATTCTTTCCACCTCTTAAATTCTCTGAGTTATCTTGGACATTTTGTCTACCATTACGCAAGCAAAGCTAAAGTGAGAGGATTTTATGGAATCTAAATTCCTAGTTTTTGTTCTATTAGGTTTTTCTTTTCTTTTTTTTTAAAGACTGACTAGTAAGAAGAACACAATTCCTAAAAGTATTTTAAAAATCCAATCTTCTGATAATATAGATTTCTTATAAGCCCAGGGATCAAAGTGATTTATAGAAAAAACAGGATTTAGCCACAGAATTATTTTCTTTTCCAACAGTATTGAGTGCATGAGTTTACTGAGCAACACTGCCTTAACATTACTTCAAATTCTTGCCCTTATTTGTTAAGAACAACAAAGGGCAGAAAAACCCACATTGTGTTACTGTATATTATGAACCTTACAGATTTCTGAGAATTACAGAGAAAAAATCATCTTAATGATTAATTAAGGGCAGTGCTTTGTTCTTTACCATGGGGTAACTTGTGTGAATGCAATTAACTGTCCTTCCCAACTCAGAAAATCCTGCACGTTAGAAAGGACATGCCATTATTTTCTGCTCAGTAGATGGAGATTGGTAAACTAGAAATCAGATGATATTATGTTCCCATTTCAATTAAGCAGCAAGGAAGATAAACAAATAAAACTAAATATAACTTTATAGAAAAAAAAACCACTTTCCAGTTGTCTTCCTTAAAATTTCCCAAGCTCAGACTACTGTAAGAAATATGAACTCAAATGCTTTCTTCCAAATTGTGTATCAAGAGGTCACTAGCCCCCGTTTTGTAGATTATCTGGGATCAGCTCAATTGAGTCATTAGTGGATAAAGACATTGTATCTATATGTGAGTAAATAAACAAAAGAATACATGGGTAAAATCTCTAGGCTATGACTTTTTAAAATATGGTATTTATTCATTATGAATTCCTATAATTCCTCAGCATATAGCAAGCACTAATCTAATGAATTCTTCTTGTTATTACCATTGTTAATTTTTCTGTTGTTTTGTTCTTGGCCCATTAACATCAAAGTCCAAATAGCTAGAAGTGTCTTTAAGTAGGGTCTTGGTATTTTTTAAAAGTTAAATGAATAATTCAAAATTCTTAGGATTTTTCAAATATAGCATAATTTTTTCATATAACATAACTTCTCATTTTAAGAGTATAATCCTAGCACACTACGAAAAAGAAAGAAAATAAAATCATGATTTACCTAAGAGAGAAAGCTGGCTTGGACGCTCTAGCAACAAAAGCTATTTTCCTTGAATGAACAAAATATTGCTTAAGATTTCCACTTCATAAACTTGGTGTCTTTTTCTCCAGTACTTTCTTCAGAGATCTATGACTAAATCACTCCCTGATGAATTCTCTTCAGAAGACATCTGAAGCCAGGTAAACTGCGAGTGGATAAACATCCTGCCAGAAGCCGGATGGGCTTCTCATTCTGTCGAATCAGCACAAATGGGTCATAAGCTGGAAACCTGCCCTTCTCACCCTTGCAGCACAAAACCATTATGAACAGAGCCTTGAGTGATGGACCTTGAGAGGGCCTCCAAGACATCCCGAAGGCAAGAATATCATTGAAAAAAAATAAAAAGGGCATGAACTCATTTAGAATATTCTGAGAAGGTTCTGTAAATATAAAACAGTGTGTGGGAAATCCATATGCAGCTGGGCTGGGGGGTCTTGCTGGGGGGGGAGGCACTGAGGACTTGTATAATAATTCCAATTACTATTCCTTGATCTCTTTGCCCCTCGCCAGAATTCTCAGTGGGACCCTGACTCTCTCCTTCCTTTCCACCCTCACTTAAGGGTTCTGGGGACTTCATGTTCTTCCCCAGTGGCTGCTGTAACTTTGCTGCTACAGAAGCCCAGATCATTCTAGGCCCATCAGTGTTACTGCTCCTGTGGTTCTCATTCAACATTCTCATTGCCTTCCCTTCCGGTCACTACTTTCCCTTGCCATCAGAACCTCTGAAATTGGTACTAACAATGATGGAGACAAGTTTCTCCATCATGGATTACTGCTTTCTAGGTCCCCAAGGCTCAACCTTACTAATGCTGAATTAGGAAGTTTGACCATGATTGCCAGAGCCCAAGGGTAGCACAGCAAATGTACTCCTTGCCAGTGATTGCTCAGTGACACAAAATGAGGCACATATTTTATCAGCCTAGTATCTCTGCCTTCTCTTATGCTATATTTCTCTCATGCTATATTTCTCTCCTTCTATCCTCCCTCTTTGTGTGGGTGTGCTAACATAATTAGCCTGAAGATTCGGCCCTCAGTTTCCTCCCCCAGTGCCCAGGAGAGCCTGCTAATAGAACTTTTGGTGGTATGGTCTGATTCCCCAGACTCTCCAAGGCAAATAGAGTGATCAGAATCTGTATTCATTTTCTCTTGCTGCTGTAACAAATTACCACAAATCTAGTGACTTGAGACAACACAAATTTATTACCTTATAGCTCATAGGTCAGGAGTCCAGCATGGATCTTACCAGATAAGAATCATGGTACCAGCAGGCTATGTTTCTTTTGGAGGCTCTAGGGGAGAACACCTTTTCTATTCAGACTGTTGGCCTAAAACAGTTCTTTGTAGTTGAAAGGACCGAGTTTCTCCTTTTCCTGCTGCCTGCTGGGGATCATTTCTAGCTTCTAGAGGATACCGCATTATTTGGCTTATAGCCTATTTCCTCCATCTTCCAAGCTAATAACAGAGGTGACTACTCCTCATGCTTAGAATCTTCATTCTTCTTCCATTCCATTTCTCGACCTCTGCCTCTCTTTTCTGCTTTTAAGGATTTACGTGATTAGATTGGGCCATCTAATCTGAAGGTCTTTATCCTTAATAACATCTGCAAAGATCTTTCTTTTGTGTAAAATAACATATTCTCAGGTCCTAGGGATTAGAATGTGTACATCTTTGGGGGGAGGTCATTATTCTGTCTACTGCAGGATCTGCTCAGTGATTCTTGTTGTCTTGGTGTTTCCAAAACTTTGATATCTAATAGAAAGTTATAGACTCAGATTATGCTCTCTATTAGAAGTCTTTTGATTGAATTAAGAGATAGAGATGGGGGAAGATACTCATTAGATTATAAAATGGAAAAATCCAAATGGCTTCAGATACAGATGGATCCGGGAATTTGCCTTTCTTTATCATGTGATACGTCATTCTTCTGCTAGTTACAAATTCAAGCCAGTTGTTTCATTGTCCCTAAGCTTTTGCCCTGTCATTCTAGCAACCTAGTGGAAAGGAAAGTTCTCTTTCTCAAGAGTTCCAACAAAAGTCTGGGAGATAATCTTCATTCACTCTGTTTGGTCATATGACCAATCCAAGATTGGAACCAGTTGTGCTGTAGTCAGGATAATGCAGTGGTTTGATTGGCTAAGTGTGGAGTCAGGCCCACCTTAATCACATGGCAGAGAGTGGATGGAGGTACTAATGCTCAGAGCGGGTGTGAATGCTGGGCAGGCAAAAACAACAGAAGTCTACCATTTTTTCTCAGAATTTGGGGGAAATACTACATAGAGATTAAAATCTAAAGATTAAAAGAGAAGTTGCAGGAGCAAGAACAAAATAGAAGTAAGTGGTCTTTATATGATGCATATTATAAAATATTCATGAGAATAAATCAAAGTGACTTAACTTTCATGTAAATATTACATGTTTATGTGCACCCTTCCATATATTATCTGTATGATTTTGTGCAGATTACTTAATCTTTCTCATATATAAAATAAAGTAATAGCTCCCCCCACACCTTTCAGAGTTGTTGCAGGGACTAAAGAGAAGGCATATGAAGAATGCACCGGGGCACCTGGGTGGCTCAGTTGATTAAGCAACTGCCTTCGGCTCAGGTCATGATCCTGGAGTCCTGGATCGAGTCCCACATCGGGCTCCCTGCTCAGCAGGGAGTCTGCTTCTCCCTCTGATCCTCTTCCCTCTCATGCTCTCTATCTCTCATTCTCTCTCTCTCAAATAAATAAAATCTTTAAAAAAAAAAAAAGAACGCACCACAGTGTTTGGCATCTCGTTGCTGTCCAATGAATGGCAGATATCGCTATCATCATCATCATTTTAATAAATCTCAACCTTTCTCACTGTCAGAAGAACAGTTTAAGTTACAGCACTTCTACATTTAAGTCTTCCTTGAGGGCAAGTAAGCTACTTGTAATGCTTTTCTTTAAATGTCAGACTTTAAATGAAATTTTGATCAATTTGTTCTGAAGCCATTAGACCTTCTTATTGATTCAGCTCTGAGGAAAACCCCAATAGTTTTAAATGTATTGATGCTGGTTGAAGTTAATTTTAATTTAACATAAACCAAAGGCAAAGTGAGGTCAGACTCGCCATGTTGCCAACATGAAATTTGCACCCTTCTAAGATTTCTTTCACTGCTGCTCTCCATTAAATCGAGTTTCATTTTTTTAGCCAGGATGGATAGGATCTTGAGCCCGTATGACTCTCTTCTCAATTCCCTCTTTCTTACAGAGGGACATCTCCTACTGTTAAATAGGATTGTCTGTAAGTTTTTTAATGGCATGGGCTGTTTCTTATTCAATGTTTTATCTGTCCAGTAGCTCTGTGCTGAGCCTATAATTAGCGGCCCACTAAGAATTTCTAGGATACTTGTTTAGAAGTAAGGATGTGGAATACACATGAATGTGTTTGTATGTGGCTTGGTTACAAAGTTGGGGTAGGTATAATTGAACTGGCGTCAGAGAAAAATGAAGGAAATATTAGAGAATGATAATGAAAAGGAAATGATTTTAAACTAACAATGAGAAATCAACTTGGGGTCCATGGCCAGTGTCAGGGGGTGCCGTGAACCTTCTGACATTCTCTGCAAAATTTCAAGCATATGTTTGTATATGTGTTTTCTGGCAGAGGATTTTCATAAGCATATAAGCTATCCAGGAGGGGTGTTTTTTATCCAGTGTTACTGGGCAGGGTGCAAGGATCTTATGTCATAGAATCATCTTGGCAAAGGCACTTCAAATGATTTATATTGCTATTCAGATTTTCTTGAAAGGCTGAAGGACAAGGGAATTCTCCTGCACATCAACAACCCTCCTCCCCTCAAAGGATTCCTAAAGTGATAGATTAATCCAATGTTCCCTAAGGCCTATTGGTATGTCCTAGCCCAGGCTATAATCAAGAAATGTTACATGGTCAAGAGTTTGCACTTTGCCAATCAAATCCTTAGCTCAAGATTCTAAATCTGAGAGTTCATATCACTTCTGTTGCTTGGGACTAGCCTTGTTAATGAGGAGCCTGGAGAAGCATGCTACCTAAATAGACATGATGTGTGGGAGACTGGTGAACACGGGTTTTGAAAAGATGGAAACTGGGCCTGGCCTCCCTGAGCCAGAACCCAATGGGGTTAGAGAGTGAGAGAATTAACCTGATCCTACAGGCTGCACCTGGGAAGAGAAGTTTGCTGGTGAGGGATATTCCACATGTAAATAAGGAGGGGTGGGTAAGTAAGAAGAAACATTCCAAGGGGCAGGTAACAATAACAGCTAACGTTTAGTGCAGGCACATTATGTATTGTACACAGTCGTAAACATTTCATATGTATCTTCTCATTTAATCCTTCTAAAGCTTTGTCAGGCAGGTTCTATAATACCCCTATATTTTGCAGCCAGGAAACTGAGGCCAGAGAGATTAAGTGACTTGCTAAAGGTCTCGCAGCTAGTAAGCAGCAGGGTAGAGTTTGAACCCAGGCAGGGGGGCTCCATTGCCTACTCTTATCACCACTACACAATACAACTCCTTATTCAACTTGTCCTATTCTAGCTCTTTCCTCTGGCCAGCAAGAACGGGGCAAACACCAAAAGCTTCAGTCCCTCTTGAGCCCCATGTCAGTGAAAACAGCACTGAAAATATAGGGGGAACTTCTTTCTCTCTTGTACTTGAAATCTGAAAAAGTCTGCTGCTCCCTCAACCCGTCTCCCTGCAGGTCCACTGAAGAGCTGAGTTTACCTGGGTTCCTGGTGAGCCTAGGGCGGCAGCCTCCCTCCACTCCCAGTCCTCTTGTAGATGGTGTCTGCTGTTGCCTCTTCGGCCTTTTGTTGTTCGCTTCTTCCTGGACGGGAGCTCTGTCCTGGACTCCCTCCCCATTAGCTGGGGCCCTAAAACTCTCACCTTCTCTTCACTTAGCTTTTAAAGCTTCCCTCCCCCTCCCCCTAGGAATTGGTAACTGCTGACCGGTTACTTGTCTAGCCCTGAAACAAAACCGCCCCCAAGACCTCACTGCACTGCTGGATAGAAGTCTTGGCAAATGTTCTGGGGTAGGTGCCTGGGCTCAAGTGCCAGCTGTGTACTGTTAGGCAAAGTAATTATGTTCCTGAATCCTCAGTTTCTGAGTTGGTAAAAATGAGGCTAGTAAAATAGCCCCTCATTGACATTGCCACGAAGACGCAAATAAGATGATGCAGGTACAGTTCCCTGGCACAAAACTGAGCACCTCAAAGAATGTTAGCTACCGGGTGCCTGGGTGGCTCAGATGGTTAGCGTCTGCCTTCGGCTCAGGTCATGATCCCAGGGTCCTGGGATGGAGCCCTGCATCGGGCTCCCTTCTCCTTGGGGCCTGCTTCTCTCTCTATCTCTTTCTCTGTCTCTCATGAATAAATAAATAAAAATCTTAAAAAAAAAAAAAAAAGAAATGTTAGCTACTATTTACGTCCTTCCACAAGACCAGACCATAAGTTCAACTTTGTGGCTTGTGATGTTGATTCTTCCTAAAAGAGTTTAGCTTCTCTCTTCCTCTTCATTCAGACCCTGCTCTCTGTCAGTACGGGGCCCTCCTTTGCTGTGTGCTTTGTGGCTGGGTTTCCACAAGTTAGGGCAATCGTGGTTCTGAAAGCTGGGGACCTTGGTTAAGATAGGACCAATGGGGGTCAAGATAGCTCAGGGTTTACAAGAGGTTCACATGGATTAGGGGAAGAAGAAAAAATGGTAGGAAGTTGCTGTGGATTCAAAGGCTATAAAATCATAGGGTTTCTCTCCAGTGAGCCTTTTAATGGGTCACATTGAAGGCATGATTTAATTAATGCTCCAGTAGAGAGTGGAACTGGGGTCCTCATACATTTCCTGGCTGTTCCATGTCGTTTCAGGACCAGGTAAGGGATTGGCCTCGCAGGGAGATCTTGCAGCACACGAGTATTGGTTTTCTATTACTGCTGTAACAAATTGCCACAAATTTATGGGCTGATAACAGCACACATTCATTATTTTACATGGTTCAGGAGGTCAGAAGTCTCAAATAAGTGCAGGGCTACGTTGCTTAGAGGATCACCGTGAAAATCCATCTCCTTGCCGTTTCTTGCTCTGTTCTTTGGCTTCAATGTAGCATTTTCAAATCTCTGTCTCTCTGTCTCTCTCTCTCTGACCTCTGTTTCCATGGTCCACATCTCTGAGTCTCCTGCCTCCCTCTTTCACTTGTGATCACATCATTACTACCTGATAATCCAGGATAATTTCCCCATCTCAAGGTTCTTAATCACCACTGCAAAGTCCCTTTTACCATGTTAAGTAACATAGTCACAGGTCCTGGGATTAGGATGTGGGCTCCTTTGGGAAGGCATTCTTCCCTGCTTTGTGGAGCAGGACAAGCTCATGCAGGGGAAACAGCAGGCTCTGACAGATCGCCTGGCATCGTAAGTTTTTTTCCAGTGAGAATATTCATTGTTGCCATGGCGCGTGTAGAACCATGGTCCTACTAACTGGGCTTAAATTATAACTCTACTACTAGATAAGGAGACTTCATGTTATGCCAAAGCTTGCAAAATATAGGATTTAGGATGTTTAAAATATGTGTCCATCCTAAAATGCCAACGACTCTTTTTGGCTATAAAATGAAATGTTGATATTTTATATAAAACACACTGACACGCAACACACATTTTTTTTTAACAAATAGAAGAAAACCCATCCCAAATATAGGCTCAGAAATTTACTTAAAAGATAAAAATATTAAATTCCCAGAGAAAAATTAAATTGCCAGAGAAAGCAAGAGAAATCACAGAAAAAGGATAATTCCTACATAGAAATTGTCACTAGTCCCTGAGATCTACGGTGTGTGTTAAGACACCCAGTAGCAGGGGTGTAGGTCCTATTACAAAGTCAGTTTTTAGGACATTTTTCCCCTTAAAATGGCCCATCAGTGCCCTGAAAGGATTGGTAGATATGGGAGAAAACTTTGGTAGAGAGGGTAGATAAAGGTGTGAAACTATTTTTTAAAAACTTTCATGAATATCATGGTCATCTATGAACATAAAGGACAACTTCTATTCTACCCAGATCCCAGTTGGGAATTGTATTAGTTTGCTGGGGCTGCCATAACAAAGTACTATAGATTGGATGGCTTAAGCAACAAAAATTTATTTTCTCACAATTCTGGAGGCTAGAAGTCCAAGACCAAGGTGTAGGTAGGGTTAGTTTTTTTGAGGCCTCTCTCTCGTTGGCTCACAGACCAGCTGACTTTTCACTGTGTCCTCACATAGTCTTCCCTCTGCCTATGTTTTCTTGTCAATCTCCTCTTTTTTATAAGAACACCGGCCATATTGGATTAGGGCCCACTCCTTCCTCCTCATTTTTAACTTAATTACCTCTTTAAAAGCCCTACTCCAACTAGAGTGACCTTCTGAGGTACCGGTGGTTAGAACTTCAACATATGAATTTTGGAGGTATACAAGTCAGCCCGTTACAGGGACTGGCTGAATTTATTCTTTTACATTATTTTTCACTGGGGTAATTTGTTCCAGCTGTGTCCATCACTCTTCCCAGTAAGAGAAGGGTAAACTTAGAAGTAAGGCACCTTGCCAGTCACCAGGCGGTATTCTCAACCGGGAGCAGTCACCAGTCACATCACATTCAAATCAAGACTAGATAAACCCATTCTGGGTCCACGTCTCTGTCAAAATCATTCAAAACCTTGGGGATTTAGAGGTTACCACAGAAAGTTATTTAAAGCCATCCAAGCTGTTATCTGTTCCTTATTTTAGCATTTCATATTAACTCAAAATCCTTTTAGGACAGAGGGTTAAATTCTTTGGCTTTTCTCTGTTTAGGTCATTTTCTTCTCATATGTCTTGGGGTTTATATTTAAAGTCACCGCTTAGAAGTGCAGAAATGTAATTTTCTTTTCTGTGACTGAACTCGACTTGCTGATGAACTCCCCAATCTGGTCCAGAACTGGGCAGACTTTAAGTTGTCCTTTCTTGTTTTCTTAGCCACTCTCAGTTCGAATTTTCCTCGTTTCCAGGCTAAGTCAGTGTTGCTGCTCCCTTTCCTGCCCCCAGGATGGGATCTAGATCCCCAGGGAAGGCCACTGGTTCCTGTTCTGACATCCTGTCTCCCTCCGCGTCGCCTGAGATTTTGGACTTATAATACAGTGCATGAAGCTTAAACGTCAGGGCTTCTCATTTGCAGAGCTTCTTCTGAGCCCTTGGAAGGGGATGCAGTGAGGGGTTTGCATAGTCATTGATTCCATAACATTTGCAGAAGTAAAATATTTTAATGGCAAGTAAGACCACTGTTGCTTGCCACTTGATTTCCACGCCACCAAACTTTCCCTCATATCAAGTGGCTTTGCGGTGGTGGTAGGAATTTTGTGGATCTGACGAAGGGAAAGTCGAGATGAGGATACATTTAGTTTGTCTTTAGAGTGATATATTCATGTGGTTTACCGTCACTTCCATGAATAGTTAAATTGTCTGCTGGTCAACCTTGGGTAGAAATGGCCTCTAGAAATATTCTTATCATCTTCTACACTGACTCAAAATCACACAGGGCTGAGGTGGTATCAGGATATATATAGTGCCTGCAATGCCTGGCGCTAGAAGTGTATGGGGCATGGAGGAGAAAGAGACTTGGGAAGAAGCCTATGGAAGATTCTTCCAGTTACCAGAGGGGTAAAATTTTAAGCAGAGAATTTAATTCTCATTGACAACTTGACATAGAAATTTTCCACGTCAGAAATACACTCAGTAATGCAGCAAATACAATGATAATTATGACATATAAATATTGATTTATGATGGAAATCATGCAAAAAAGAACTTAGCATTCCTGTGTCTGTAAGGAACAGGCACAAACAGGAGGTACAACTGTGTGTGTGGCCACATGATTCATTCTTTCCAACTATCAGTTATAAAAAAAGTCAACTGGGGCACCTGGGTGGCTCAGTTGGTTCGGTGTCTGCCTTCAGCTCGGGTCATGATCCCAGGGTCCTGGGATCGAGTCCCCAGTCGGGCTCCCTGCTCCGTGGGGAGCCTCCTTCTTCCCCTCACTCTGTCTGCTGCTCCCCCTGCTTCTGCTCTGTGTCAAATTAATAAATAAAAATTTTAAAAGTCAATCAATTATCCTTGATGAAAGCCTGAATTATCTACATTTTCATTTCCTCTATAGAAAATATTGTAAAATAATTATCATATAAAGAAGTGACCAAAAGAGTATGCACCACATAATTTATCTGGAATGTCTTACTGAGATATTAACAAATAATTTAAAAAGTTGTTATTATCTTGATTTTTATGGTACTCATATTTGTTAGCTTTCACACAGCTGTTTTCTTTTCCCAAATATTTAAAAAAAAAATCACTTTCATTCTTAGCATTACATTTATCATCTTGTATTGTTTTCTCTCAAGGGCCCCCCAAAATCCTACAAGCTTCAGGGTTCCCTGTAAACCTTATCTGGCTATCTTTATGTCCCTTGAGTGGTGAACATTGTATGCAGTATGCCAGCCTGATAGGGACCCAGGACAGCAATTCTGCCTTCTCCTTGCCCAGACCTCAGCTCTCTGCAGACCAGTGTTCCCTGAGCATGCGCATTTCAGCACACCTCCTCTGTTTTTGAATTCCAAGAGCACCTGATGTCCCACTGCCGTGCAGGGGCATTTAGGATGTGGGAAGGAGAGGAGCCCTGCATGCTACTGCAATCTTTACTTCCTTCCTTTCTTCCTTCCTTCCTTCCTCCTTCCCTCCCTCCCTCTTTTTCTCTTTTTCTCTCTCCCTCTTTCCCTCCCTCCTTTTCCTTCTTTCTTTTTTTCCTTTTTCTTTCTTTCTTTCTTTCTTTCTTTCTTTCTTTCTTTCTTTCTTCCTTTCTTTCTTCTTTCTTTCTTTCTTTCTTTCTTTCTTTCTTTTTTCTTCTTTCTTTCTTTCTTTCTTTCTTTCTTTTTTTTCTTTCTTTCTTTCTTTTTTCTTTCTTTTCTTCTTTCTTTCTTTCTTTCTTTCTTCTTTCTTTCTTCTTCTCTTTCTTTCTTTCTTTCTTTCTTTTCTTTCTTTCTTTCTTTCTTCTTTCTTCTTCTTTCTTTTCTTTCTTTCTTTCTTTCTTTCCTTCCTTCCTTCCTTCCTTCCTTCCTCCTTCCTTCCTTCCTTCCTTCCTTCCTTCCTTCTCCTTAGGAAAGCCACTGCTTTTGGACGGTGGCCATGGGCTGAGCCCTGCCAGTGAGGGCTGGGGTCCCGGAAGGACATGTAAACAGAGGGGATCCAGCTACACGGCCCCCTCCCTGGCACCAGGGGACATCAGCTGGTGGTTTTCTGCATCAGCTTGCATATCCCCACGGTGCAATAGATAAGAGCACAGATGGGACCAAATCATGTAGGCTCAAATACCAGAGCCATCAGTTACAAACTCTGTAAATTTGGAGAAGTTATTTAACCTCTCTGAGCATCAGCTTCCTTATCCTTACAAAAGGTTTTTATGAGGATGAGTGACTTAACATATCTAAAGTACTTGGAATAAAAAATGCATATGTTTCAGCTATTATAATCTCCTTACTATAGAGTATGTGCTTGTGCTGCATCTGCATCTTTCCTGATCTGTGGTTTATATTAAAAACACTATGCTCTAGTCTCCAAGATTTTGTTCCTTGATATTTAAAGAGAAGATTTGGGATTTATAACACCCCCCAGAAAAGGCCCAGGAGTGCCTGGCTGGCTCAGTGGGGAGAGCATGCGACTCAAGCCCGACATTAGGCATGGAGCCTACACTAAAAAAATTAAAAAAAAAAAAAAGGCCCAGGTGTTACAATGAAAAGTCCAGAGATGGACTTAAGTACCTATTTTGGAAGTCCAGAAATGGACATAAATTTTTTGTTTATGCTTGTGTCCCAGCTATAAAGACATAAAGATTTATAGAATTTTAAGTTACTTGCCCAAACTATTAAGTATAAAATGGGGTAGGCCATGATTCAAGCTGACATTTTGCTTCCAAAAGATACTCTTCCACTCATTGTTCTTGAAACCCCACCCCCTGTTCCCTAGAATTTAATTATCTGAAAGGAAAACATCTGACTAGAAAAGAACACCTTTATGTAAAGAAGAGGTTTCCATCCTCAGCCAGAGGCTTGTCACTTGTGAGGAGCATCTTTGAGAAATCTAGGGTACAGATGCTATCTGCAAGCTTGACATCTATTATGAAATTATATCTCAGTATGATCGTGTACTCAATTCTAATTAAGTCTCTTTTTCCAGTAAATTCTGCCAATACATTGATTCTATTTAAAAAATTCAAGCTGTCCTTGTGGGAAACCCTCATTCCATCTCTCTCAATTATTTGTCACTTTGACTCTAAGCATCATCTTTATTCTTATGACAAATTCCTCAAGAAAACTGTCCATCCCATTCCCAGAATGAATTATACTGATCATGTCTAAGGTGGTGACAATAAAATTTTGCTCTTACTTCAAAATAGGTATAGAGAGATCAAATATGTGAACCCATTACTCTGGCTAACATTTAAAATTAGCACCATACAATATGCCGTAAGTGTTTTCAAGCTTGATCCCAAATGAAATCATGAGGAAGACAAAATTTGTTTTATGTAATCCACTATCTCCTTTCTTGGCACCTGCTATCTTGCCTTTATATCCCTGTATAATAGATACAACACTGTATCTATCATTCTCATTCCTTCTTTACTTCTTTCTCTCAAGATCTGAGTTCAGGGAAGGGTCTGGTACACTCATTTCATGTGAACAGTACCAGACTACAGTCTTTCCCCTGTACTGTCCTTCTCAGTTTCCCATATGTACATTCGTGAATATGCTTGTTTCCTTTCCACCTTCCATTCTTCCCTTAGGGTTATTTCTCTTCTGGTTTTCAATTCAATTTATAAGTGAGTTAGGAACTGTTTAAATTACTTCCATTTTGCCACATGGAAGGGTTTAAAAATAGATAATTCTGCCCACAATCACATTATCATGGAACAATGTTCTGTAAGTTCTGGTTAATGTAATAAGATTGAACCAGAAATAAATTGGACGTACATTTTGGAAAAGTGAAGGCAACACTATTATCTGCATATGTGAAGATATACCTAGAAAATGTATGTGACTAAACTAAAAAAAATTGTAATTTTTAAAAGTTCGGTAAAATGGCATAAATGAAAAACATTTAACAATTACTATGTGTTGTTCCACCAATTCTTATTTAGAAAATATAATGAAAGAAGAGCTCACTAATGGTATTAGCAAAATACACAAAATAAGTTAGAAATAACCTTACCAAGAACTGCAGGGATTACATGAACTTTTTTTTTTTTTTTTTACAGATAGACAATATGCCTTTGGAATATTTGGAGACACAATCCTTGCCCTAATATGACGGAACTGAATATCATGATAATATTGTCTTTCAAATACAAATGCAAAAATAATTCTAATGAAAATTCAAACGAGATTGAAAAATCAACAGCTTTACAAATGTTTCCAAGGCTTTTATTTTGTTTTGATTGAAGTATATTTGACGCATATATTTCCAAGGTTTTTCTAGAAAAATAGACAAAAAAAACCTAAATATATTGCGAATGAAACTTAATTGGATTATTAAAAAGTTTAAATAAAATATTGTATACAAAGATTTTGGAATTGATTAGAATTTCAATAAATTGCAGTTTTATACATGGGCTTATATGTTCTAGATTCCCACAGGTCTCACCGGTGTGTTAAAATGAGGTCTTAACTTCCGAATTACAGCGATGTAGTCTCTATCTTTGATACGGAAGGACTTCTTCAGTTCCCTGTCAAAGTCATCCGGATTTATTTCTGTGATGTCAGGTTGTGTCACTTGTATCCAGGAGGAAGTGGCTCATGTTCTTCGTGAGTCACATCACCACACCTCTGTTGCCTGTGTTCTCTGTGAGAATGTCCCAAGGTTGTTCCTCTGAGCCCATGGGCTGCCTGCCCCTCCGTGGTCCATGGCAAAGTTGGGGAGAAATGTTCACCTGGACTTAGAGCAGTAACGTTTGTGCCCATGACTCCAAGTGGCCTTTATAAACACATCTTCCAAACTTTCTGTCCTTAATCCCTCTCATCATCAGGACTGAAATCCTGACCTCAATCCAGAAAGAGGTAGATCTAAGCCATCCCCTGTTGTACCCATCCCTGTTCTCCTCATCTTTCTTCTCAGGCTTTCAAATTTCTCTATTCTATTTCAGCCCCCAATAAGAGCCCTGTGCATCATTGAATCATATGAATAGACTAGACTACCAGGTCATCAAACAGCCAGATTCTGAGTACAAGTTCATGCTCAGCAGAGACACTCTACTCTACAAGAATCCTCCTAACTCTATTATAAGTCATTCACTAACAGTGATTTATTATGGTGTATTAGGTGCCAAGCATAGTACATAGTTAAAAAGTCACTCAAAGAAACTTATTGTCTAGAAGTCACAGCTCTTATTCACTGGAGTATCATGAGAGGGTTTACCAAGTGCATTTCTAAAATACATAAACTGCATTTTTCTACTCTACCAAAGCTAAATATGCTACAAAAGAACAATTGAATTTAGTCTGTCATGACTTGTTCTCAGTTAACTGACACTGGCTCTTAGGATTCTTTATCCTATTTTTTTTTAATGTTCTTAAGATCCATTTGCTGGTATTTCTGAGAATCCAATCGAACTCCAGAATATAGGGAAAAAATCCAAAGAACATTAACCTACTGCCAGTATTTCAGTCACTCTCTATAGATCTGCAATATGGATTCACTGCCCTCCACATTTAGTTAGGACATTTCCATATACTATTCTAAGACAGAATGCCTGAACTCTGAAAATAATAATGTGCTTTCTTACAGTAGCTCTACCCACGTTATAGATTGGCATGACATAATCATTAAATAAACATTTCTTAACATAAACTCTTAACTGGCAGCTGTGTTAGGTTCGAGGAAAAATGGCGAACAAAACAATCTTGTTCAAAGATGCTCATGGTTTAGTGAAGAAGACAGGTTTATAAACTAATGGTAATGATAATGCTAATGCTAATGAGAATGACTATGATATGATAATGATAGAAGTATAATGGGGAGAAGGATTTTTTTAAAATGTGGTGCTGGGTTAGTGGCTATCTAATTGACCATCTCACAACATATAAAAAAAATCAATTCCAGATGGATTGTAGATATAAATGTGAAAATTAAAGCAATAACTTCTAGAAAATAGCATAGGAGAATATTTTCATTACGTTTGTGTAGAAAAAGATTTTATAAACCAGACATCAAAAGCATTATTAGCAAAAAAGGAAAAGATTGATAAATTGGACTTCAGTAAAATTAAGAACTTTTGTTCACTAAAAGATACCAGTAAGGGAGCAAGCTACAGAGTAGGAGAAAATATTTGTAATACATATATCTGGCAAAGAATTTTATTCAGAAGACTTATATATCAATAAGAAAAATACTCCAAAAAACATAATTATAAATGGGCAAAACACTTGACTAGGCACTTCACAAAAAAAAGTATCCAAATGACCAATATACATTTGCAAAAGTAATCAGCATTTGAGAGAGAAATGCAAATTAAAATAACAGTCACCATGGAAATGCAAATTAAAATAACAGTAAGATACCTATACAAGAAAACTGAAACAAAAAACTGAAAATACCAAGTGTCAGTGAAGATACGGTTTGGAAAACTGGCAGTTACTAAAGTTGATCAAACAATGCCCAAAGACCCTGCAATTCTACTTCTAGACAAGAGAAATGTATACAGGTTTACCAAAAGACTTATAAAAGAATGTTAATATTAATACTCTTTATAACCACCACCTCCACCACCAGTAAAAACAAAACAAAAAAACAAACAACTAGAAATGAGCCAATTTTCCATCAATAGTGGAATAAAGAATACAACGGGGGAAAGGATAGTCTCCAACAAATGATGCTTGGAAAACTGGATGTCCACATGGAAAAGAATGAGATCAGACCTCTCTTCTACCATATACAAAAATCAACTCAAGGGGGACCTTGGTGGCTCAGTGCTCGGGTCATGATCTTGGAGTCCTGGGATCGAGTCCCACATTGGGCTCCCGGCTCAGCAGGGAGCCTGCTTCTCCCTCTGACCCTCTCCCCTCTCATACTGTTTCTCTCTCTCTCTCTCAAATAAATAAATAAATAAATGAAATCTTTAAAACAATCAACTCAAAATGAATTAAAAACTTAAATGTAAGACCTGTAAATATAAGAAATTGTAAACTTACCAGAAGAAAACACAGGGGAAAAGCTTCATGAAATTGGTGTTGGCAATGATTTCCTGGATATGACTCCAAAAGCACAAGCAACAAAAGTACAATTTAGAACTAAAAACTTCTGCACAGCAAAAGAAACAATCAACAAAATGAAAAGGTGACATACAGAATGAGAGAAAATAGTTGCAAACTATCTATCTGATGACAAGGGGTTAATACCCACAATATACAAGGAAATTCCACAACTTAATAGCAAAAAACAAATAACCCAATTAAAAAGTGAGCAAAGGACCCAAATAGACGTTTTTCCACAGAAGACTTACAAATGGATAACAGGTATATGGAAAGGTGCTCAGTGTCAGTAACCATGAGGAAATGCAAATCAAAACCCCAATGAGCGATCACCTCATGCTTGTTAGGATGACCATCATTAAAAACAAACAAACCCAAAATGGTTAGTGTTGGCAAAGATATGGAGAAATTAAAACTCTTGTGCATTGTTGTCGAGAATGGAAAATGGCCACTATGAAAAACAGTAGGAAGTTTCCTCAAAAAATTAAGAAATAGAACTGCCATCCATATGATCCAGAAATCCCACTTCTGGGTATTTATCCAATGCTTATTGCACTGCCATGTTTATCGTACACTATTCACAATAGCCAAGATGTGGAAGCAACCTACGAGTCCATCAGTAGATGAATGGATAAAGAAAATGTGGTATATACAAATAAGGAATAATATTACTTGGTCTTAAAAAGAAGGAAATCCTGTCAGATGTGACAACATGGATGAATCTTGAGGACATTATGATAAATGATACTGGTCACGGAAAGAAATACTGCATGATTCCATTTATGTGAGATATCTGAAGAAGTCAGACTCATAGAAACAAAAAGTAAATGGTGGGTGCCAGGGACTGGGGTTTGAGGGAAGTGGGGAGATGCTGTTCAATGTATATAAAGTTAAGTTGTGTAAGATGAAAAAGTTCTAGAGATCTGCTGTACACATTGTGCTTAAGGTTAACAATAATGGACTGCACACTTAAAAATCTGTTGAGATCATAGGTCTCATGTTATCTGTTTTGTTTTGTTTTTTACCACACACACACACACACACACACACACACACACACACACACACACACAAAACTCCATTAGAATAAATGATGAAGTTGAGGGTATATTCAGATAACAGAATATTATACATTGCTCTATAGTAATGAAAATGGATAATTGCTACATGGTATGTATCAAGATGGACAGATCACACAAGTACAATGTTGAGTGAATGAAGCGACACAAAATTGCATATTGTGTCATACTCTTTGTCCAGGTAAAATTAAACAAAACCAACCTATGCTGATGGAAGTCAGAATTGTGGTGACCTTGAAGGGATGGGTAATGACTAAGGGGCCACAAAGGAGGTTTTTCAGAGTGCTGGTCAAGTTCTGTTTCTGACTTTTTATCTGAGTGGATATGCAGGTGTGTTTCACTATGAGAAAATTCATCAAGCTGTACACTTATGAATTGTATACTTCATGCCTGTTATGCCTCAATATAAAGTGTACTTAGTAATAATAGCCATCATTTATTGAAAATATTAGGTATCGGACACTTTACCTGTGTTAGCTCATTTAACCTTCCCAACTCTCTTCTGCAATAGGTATTGTATTATCTTTGTTTCATAAGTGAGGAATCTGGGACACTAAGCAGGTAGGTAACTTGCCCAGGGTCACACAGCTCACACAGGAAGTGACCACTAGGAATTCCATTGCAAGCAGTTTGGTTTTCCAGCTGACTTCCTGGAGACTGTGCACAACATAGCACATCAGAGGAGTGAGCCAAGGGCTGTGCTTTCGGTGATTAAGTTTTTCTGGGCAGACCAATTCATGGACATCTTCCGGGGACGGCGGATACTTCAGCAGCCTTGAAGGGAGACGAGGTGTCATCCAGGCACAAAAGAAATATCTCAGGTAAGACAAATAGCATATTGCAGAGGTAAGAAGTGCTGAACTTGAAAATGCCCGCAGTTTGGTGTGGTGTAGTGAGTGAAGGATCCCTAAGAACCTGTGCGGAGGCAAGAAAATTTGGCTTTTATTCCTGCTGAGGGTGAAACTATTTTAAGAAGGGTAATTATGTGACTCAATTTACATTTTAGAAATAACATCTCATTGGCAGTCTGGAAGATGGACGTGAGGGGAGAAATCGGAGTCGGTATGACCACTAGATACTAGTAATCATGAGGGTAGAAGAGGCTGGGACAATGGATATTTCAAAGAGTACATGCTTGGATATCACCACTAAATGTCTGTTTGGAAGGGAAAATGTTCCTCTCTCCTCAGAATTATAAAGAAAAATTTCTTCCTTCAAATTTATAGAGTAACTATTTATTTGAATACCTTCTCTGTGTGAGGCATTGCGTAGAACATTCTTACAGGTGGGCCACCCTCAGGCCTGCCTGCAGGTGGAGTGGGACAGAAGCTGTGTAATTTTGGTCAATAAAATGCTGCAAGAGGCGTAGGCACTTGTTTTTAAGAAAGAGAATTAGCTTTCGGGTGGTGAAACCGGAGTTAACAGGCAGATAATTTCATTAAAATTCCTATTAAAAAACATGTATGCCTATTGCAATAACAATAATAATTTAAATAATTTTAATAGTTACGGCTAACCAAGCTCCATCCCATCTCTTTGTTCTCTTAGGACAAAGAGGTTGGAGAGCCTGAGAACATAAAGAAAACGACTATATTTATACCTAGAAGGGTGAGACACCCAAGCTGGAAAGTCTGTGTAGAAATGGGTCTAAGAATTGGTCTCAGCACTACCATTGAATCAGTATCCGGGGTTCACCCTTCAAGTATAACAATACTAGACCGCCAGCACTGGCTATTCTAACTCCCTCTCTCTGATGAAGGAATCAAGTTCAGGGGTGAAGGAGTGAAGCGATGGGCAAGAATAGTTCCTTTTTTCCAGTCAAGCCTGGGCTGTCAACTCAGATATGTGGAGGACCCCCATAGATACAGTGGGGATGGTAGCTTCTTCTCTCATCCCAGCCCCTTCTCAGGCCCTCTGCTCTCTTGGCTGTAGGCAACAGATTTTCTCTATTTGCACCAGCTCCTTTTTAAATTTGGTGGTGGGCAGCTTGGATCCTTGACCTGACTGCCATTAAGATACGCTCTTGCGCTGTCTGTCCTACAGGTAAGGATAATATGCCACAGTTTGGCCTGGCTGCCTGCCATTGGTATCCAGGAAACTTGCCAAGTTCTCTCAAAGCCATATGCTCAGGCAATATTCTTTTAGATCATATCTCATGAGAGAGTGTGGAATTCTCCAGCGGATATGTTCGGCCCTCTTTATTTTTAGGGGGAGAGCAGAAAGCCAGGTTGAATTTTCTTGCCACCACAGTTGCATGCAGAATGAAATGGGTACAGTTCTAGAGGAAAGCAATCCGTTACTATATGTGCAAAATGTCTTTTTTGGGTCTCCCCTCAATTATGGAAAGATTAGAAAAGTCAGCTTAAGTATTACCTGAGAAGGATGAACCAGGGAGAGTTGGGTGCTCATTATCCGCTCTAGCTTTTTTTGTGTGTTGTCAAAAGAGAGATGCAAAAGCCAGAATCAAAGACCTGTAACCATGAGAGACAAGACTTGCAATGATTCAAGGAGGAGAAGCAAGAGCTTAATGGGCAACGAGGACTGTAATCACACCTGTGAAGAGGATTAGGACAAAGATTGAAGTATGAAAGGCATGGGGGCAGGTTAGGAAACTGAGTCATTGACGAAATGTGGTGCTTTAATGTGATGCCCTGCTTAAAGCATCAGGTCAAGCTGAAGCCAAGCACTATTGAGCATATATTCTTTATGTTCATACATTCTGTCTCTCCGTCTCTCTCTTTTAAAGGAACATCAGAAAACTTTCATCAGAGATCCAATTCTAGTCAAGGATCCAGCTGTTTTCTGGGTGAGGTACCCTCACCTGATTCCTGCTATTTTCCTGTAATGATGAACTGGGTTTGTCACCCTAAAGAATCACTAACTCTTTTCTTTTTTACTCAAAATGATTACTGAATCAAAGGGATCTGTAGGCCACTTGAATCTGAATCATCTGGGGATATTGTTAAACAGTGAACTCCTGGTTCCACTCAAATCCCCCGAATCAGTATTTCTTAGGAGTAGATTCTAGGAACCTATATTTTAAACAAACACTCTTGGTGATCCTTAAGAATTCTAAACTAGTAGAGAACTCTTAAGTGTCCTCTCTCAGTACTTCTTTGCTTCTGGGCCTTGACTTTGTCTCTTTATGCCTCTAGAGCTAAAGATACAGCACCAATAGGAAAAAACAAAACAAAACTAATATGATCTTCTGCAGAATGTCACACTGTGTTACCTTCCTGCTTTAAAATGTTCAGTGGCTTCCCAATGAACTGGGAGTAAAATATCTCCATGGCTGCACGCCCTTCCTTTCTGATCTCATCCCCTACCACTTCATCTCTCCTGGCTTGTTATCCTCTGGTTGTGCTGGCATAAAATCTGGTCCTTGAACCTGCCAAAATTATTTCCGTCTGGGAGACTTTGCAGTTACTCTCTCTTGCTCTCTCTGCATGCAAAACATTTCCCATATCTTTGCACCCCTAGTTCATCTTATCATTCAGATCTCTGGCTCTTACTTACCTTCTCAAGAAGCTCTCTTGACTTCCCTTTCTGCTATGTGCATGCTCCCCACCTGTCCTTTAGTACACCAGCCTATTCCACTTAAAACTCACTTTCTGGCATTTGTCACCATTTGAAACTAGCCAGTCAGTGACTCAATCTTTCTATTCTTCCTCATTTTTACTTATCTGCCTCCCTCCCCTCCATCCCAACTGAATGGAAGAAGAGTCTTCATTTGTGTTATTCCTTGCTGTATTTTCAATGCCTGAAACTGTGGTTGGCACACAGTGAGTATTCAATAATTAGGGAATATTGAACTATAAACATCAAAAATGCAAGATGTGAAGAATTTTAAAGCCCCCAGATCAGCTCTTCAGATCCACAGTATCCCCAATTTTTCTGATTTTATAGTTGCTCCTTCTACCCAAGGAACTACCTCCAGCTTTGTGATATTTGTCCTAATTGTGTATAAGGAGAACAAAGAAGAACAGAGACCTAGATAATATAATTTAGAATTCTTACACAAATGGAAATGTACTCTTTAGTATTAAAGCTAAATAGCAAATCATTTCAGTTTCATTCTCTACATATAAATTTAAGATATTGACCGTTGACGAATGAATTAATTAAATCATTCAACAAGTATTTACTGCTAACCAATTCAGGCCTATACCAGGCACTTGGAATACATCAGTAAGCAAAAGAGTGATTCCTGTCCTTATGGAGCTTACTCACATTCCTCTGTGCTCTCTAGGTCATTTGGTGCAATCAGGAGAATCTGCAAGTTCTGGAGAGTTTGTCCTCCATCCTGAATTTTCTTCTTTATTTGTAAAATAATAGTGGTATGCTTAGACACCTCAATTCTTCTTAAATATGCAAATAAGTGGTTCTGAAAAACAGATTCCTAATCATCTCCAAAAATACACATTATAAATTGAATATATAGTGAAACCATTTTTAACAAGAAGTCCTCTGTATAACAATAAACCTAAGAAAGTAGATGAATTCCGAGGGAAGAGCAGACAACGGAGATTATTCAAAGAGGAAACCGCAAACATCTCTTTCTGTCAAAAGCCATGCGATTCAGTTACTAGGTCATTAATCTGTTTTCTTTGATAATATATCAACCTGCTCAACAGTAACGTAAGGAAAGAAATTACTTGAGCAAAACTCATAATTTAACTTGTACTCCATAGAGAGGTATTTGTGTATATAAAACGATCTTTTGAACATTTATCTTAACTCTATATTGTTCATAAAATCTGAGGAATTGGTAAAAAAAATGAGACCATTCAAGATAATTTTGTCAATATGTCCAAATAGAGATAAAACCAGTCATTCAAAACAAACCAAAGCACACATCTTTTATATACCAGAATGACAGGCTAAAGCTATCTTTATCTATTTAGAAGAAAGGCCCACTTTCCTCTTGTCAACCTGGGTGCTCTCAGGAGACTCATAAATATTAAGTCTTCGTTCCATTACAGAGAATACCATGAAAATGTGAACAGCGCTAAGGTATAGAACAGTGGGAAATAGTAGTGCTGCTTTTTTTAGGCACCAGTGGCTGGGTGGTTTTGCGGTTGTGCTATTTTCTAAACAACCTAAAACCTGAGAAGAGGGGTGGACAGGTCTGGCATCATTCTTTTCACTAGTATAAATTATAACCTGACATTTATTGTGTGAAGGGTCTGTGCAGATCATGTTGCATTTAGGAAACTGCTTTTCTTCCTAAATATGGACCTGGACTGTACTCTCTAGAAGAATGAATGCTTATCTTTGGAAGATCTGTGTCTGATTAAACTGATGCTCCTAGAAGTCCAAGGAGAACCTTGATTCCTCACTTCATATTATACTCAAGTGTGCCAAAGCCCTCTGGCCTGTCTAAAAAGAATCTCCTCTTCTCAGCCCAGAGGTTAGTCTGGACTAAATAATCATAATGCTGAGAAATGTGTTGTTGGGCAATATTTATTTTCCATGAATTGTCTGATGGTAGGAGCATATTTTAAAGCAAAACCACCCTTGGGGTAGGGACTGAATTTCATCACCATAGATGGGAGACTTGCATGTTATCTGGCATTCTTTCTAATGCTGTGAACTTGAGGCCAGCTTTCTTTGATGCCTATCTCTTGGGCTACTAAAGAAAAAATAAATTCACATGTATAGTTTAGAAAGTTT
Source organism: Zalophus californianus (assembly GCF_009762305.2). Taxonomy (NCBI): domain Eukaryota; kingdom Metazoa; phylum Chordata; class Mammalia; order Carnivora; family Otariidae; genus Zalophus; species Zalophus californianus. Next base: position 72,592,907 of record NC_045596.1, read on the forward strand.
TCCTCTTCTATATTCAAATTAGTAAGTTCCGATACACAAAAAAATTCTGATGGTGACATGGAGAACAAAGAGGTATGTCAGTAACTAAAAAAGAGGTACATCTCATATTTACCTCTTTACTCATGTCCAGCCAGAAAGTCCGTATGATAGCACAAACTTCAAAGTAGGCCCGTCAGTGAATGATCTGTGGCCCCAAAGAGCTAAAAGAGGTAACCAGAGCATATGATATGGATGGGAAGTTGGTTTGCAGAAAGATGGTTCAGGAACAAATGGTTCAGAACAGACCTCTTTCTTTCTTCAATTAAAGTAGAAGAGGGTAATGGTGGAAGAGAGAGACTGGTCACAGTCCAATGGAGGGAAAGAAAAAACCCTCAAAATAACACCTTTTAAGTCTAACACATTTTTTACCTTTTCCAAAATCTGCGACTTTTTAAGAATTTGATCTTATCATCATTTATACTTTTAGTCAAGACTAGCAGGAAGTATTCAATCACATTAAGAGTGTTGAGCTAGGAAAAGGATCAATATTGATGCTCTGTAACAAAAGAGACAAGTAAGGTAGTACTTACTGTCACTCTGAATGAAGTATGGCTGCGGAGTAGTCAATAAAAGAAAAGAATAGCAAAATAACAATTGATAGGGTGTTTTGACTCAATAACCTCTAGTCTATTCGAAGGAATATTTATTATTGGTACAGTGAGGAAATTAGTAATATCGTGCATGGCCAGTTCATTCTGAATTTTCTTAGAGTCTATTAAGGGTTTAAGTGATTGATAACATACTGATTTAACCTGGAATAGATCTTCCTGCTCCCAAGGCAGCGGACACAATACAGAAGAGATGGGAAAAAAAAGCGTGAGTTGGAGTCTGGGAGCCACAGAGGGAAGTAGTTAAAAAAGCAAGTCCTTGAGCCAGACTGCTGGATTTGAATTCCAACTTCACCTAATCTCTCTAAGCTTAGTGTTCTTGTCTATAAAATGGGAATAAAATTTGTATCTATTACAAGAGGTTATTGCGAGGAATAAATGAGATAATTTATGTACTGCACCTGGTATATGGCAAGTACAGTTTAGCGCTTATGGATATTGCCATGGAAGATGTTTATTTGCCCAGGTAACTCTATCCAAGGAAAGACAAGGAAAAAGTGAGGTCCAAACCAAACTGAACCTCATTGCTTCATTAAAATTCTCCCACATACTGTTCTTCCACTAATCTGCTAAGCTCATGTCTGCACGGGCCAAGCTGAATGCAATCCTAAGCATGTGTATCAGTTTGCTAGGGCCGCCATAACCAAAGACCACAGACTGGATGATTCAGACAACAGAAATGAATTTTCTCACAGCTCTGGAGGCTAGAGGTCCAAGATCAAGGTGTCGGCTGACTTGGTTTCATCTAAGGCCCCTCTCCCGGGTTTGCTGGTGGCTGCTTTCTCACTATGACCTCAGATGGTCTTTCCTCTGTGCACGCCCCTCCCTGGTGTCTCTTTGTCTCCTTAGAAAAAACACCAGGTGTGTTGGACTGGCACCCCACCCTAATGAACTCAATTAACTTGATCACCTCCTTAAAGACCTTATCACCAAATAAGGTTACATTCTGAAGTACTGTGGGTTGGAACTTCAAAATATGAATTTAGGGGGACACAATTCAGTCCATAACATGCATGTTTATCACCAATTAATCAATGCATCGCGTTTATATTTTGGACATTTCATAATTTTTATTTAGAAAGTACTTCAAAGTCATACATTTATATTTAAAAAAATAGAAGCACATGGAGTAAAATGTTCAAGTTCCTTTCACTATTTGCCCTTTCACTCCTCTTAATCAGGGCACCTCCCGTGGCCATATTTTGGTATGTTTCTCTAGCGAACTTTCATAGTTTTGCACGTATGTGTAAAATACTGTGAGTTAGATATATGTCATTATGTCATGACTATACTATACAATTATATTACTTTTATAATTGAATTTTGTTCTCTTTTTTTAAGTTAATAGAATTAACCTAAATAAATTGTTCTTTGATGTGTTTTTCACCACTTGCTTTTACTTTTTTCTTTTTTTTTTTTAAGATTTTATTTATTAATTTGATGGAGAGAGAGACAGCGAGAGAGGGAACACAAGCAGGGGGAGTGGGAGAGGGAGAAGCAGAAGCAGGCTCTCCGCGTAGCAGGGAGCCTGATGCGGGCCTCGATCCCAGAACCCCGGGATCATGACCTGAGCCAAAGGCAGACGCTTAACGACTGAGCCACCCAGGCGCCCCACCACTTGATTTTTCTTGACAACCTTTTCCATTTCAGTATACATGTACATGGCTTATTATTTTTATATGTAACATATAGTTTTATATATAATTTAATATATATATATAAACTGTATTTGCACTATATAGTTTCACCCACCATTTCCCTATTGATGGGTATTTTGGATACTTCCAATTTTTCTGTATTTCAAACAGTAACGTACATATAGCTTTGCATTTAGGTGGGAAAACTGTTCTTGAACTACACAAGATATGTGCAGTTTTAGTTTTGAAAGATTCTGCTAAATTAACACCCAGTTTTTGAGTCTCAGAATTGATACAGGAAAGCGTTTCTCCACACTCTGACCAGCAGTGACTGTGATGAGCAGTTTAAATTCTTTTAATCTAATGCTGTTTTTTTTTGGAGGATTCTCTCATATTGTTTTTGGCCCTCTGTATTTCTTTTTCCATGAATTGCTTCTTCATATGTTTATGTTCTTACTTTTTCATCTTTTTCTTTCAGAGTTGAAACTCTTTATATTTTAAATATTAATCCTTTTTAAAGGATCCATGTAAAAGATATATGCTGCAAATATCTTCTTCCAGTTCTTATTTGTATTTTAATTGTGTTGGTGGTTTTTTTTTTAACTTTATTATTATTTTTTTTTCCATGCAGAATGTGCCCTCTTTAATACCCATCACCAGGCTAACCCATCCCCCTACCCTCCCCCCCCTCTAGAAACCTCAGTTTGTTTTTCAGAGTCCATCATCTCTCCTGGTTCGTCTCCCCCTCCGACTTACTCTCCTTCATTCTTCCTCTCCTGCTATCTTCTTCTTTTTCTTTTTTCTTAAAATATGTTGTGTTATTTGTTTCAGAAGTACAGATCTGTGATTCAACAGTCTTACACAATTCACAGCGCTCACCGTAGCACATATCTTCCCCAATGTCTATCACCCAGCCACCCCGTCCCTCCCACCCCCGACCACTCCAGCAACCCTCAGTTTGTTCCTGAGATTAAGAATTCCTCATATCAGTGAGGTCATATGATACATGTCTTTCTCTGATTGACTTATTTCACTCAGCATAATTGTGTGTTTGCTTTTATGGCTTTGGGTATTATGTCTTATTTAGGAAGTCCTAGCCAACTCAGTATTCTAAATCAGCTTTTATATTTTATTCTGGTATTTTAAGCAGAGGAGTGAGGCGCTCAATAAAAAGTTCAGTTTAAATCTTGGCTCTGCCATTTATTAGCTGTGCGACATTGGAAAAGCCACTTCAAACTATTCAGATTATTAATAATATTATAATATCTCACACTAACCTTTATTTAGATTTAATTACAAGTTTCACTGATTCATTTGTTCACCATTTGTTTTTATTATTTATTTATTTATATTTTTAAATGTCTTTTTCAAGTACCATTTGTTTTTAAAATATACTTAATATTTGTTGAATTAATTGTAAAATATTTGACTTATGAATCATTTAAACATACAAAAATATGGACGAAAATAAAGATAAACTTGGATGACTGTATGTCAGTTTTATCAAATTTTATTTTGTCACATTTTCTATGACATATTTCTATGACATTTTATGACATATTGTCATATTGTCATAAACAAAAAAGTTGAAGCCTTCTGTGTACCTGGCCCTGATCCTAACACTTTACCTCCCTCACTGTTGTCCCTTCCATGACACGATGTGCATTATTCCCATGCAATTTCAAATATTTTGAATACACACGCTCACAGGTAAATATGATGTTTGTGTCTTTTTACACTCAAAGCAGGTAGTATCATACCATACATACAATTTTGCAGCTTGCTTTTGTTTGAGATTTATTTATCTTGATACAAGTAGCTCTGATTTGTTTTTATGCTTACTATATAGTATTCATTGATTATACCAAAATTTATGAAATACCACAATTTATTTATTCTCCTATTAATTGATGTTTAGTTTTCCAATTTCATTTTATTTTTATTTTTTATTTTCTGCTACTTACATCATCCTGTGATGTCTTTTGGGAATATGTATTGGTTTTTCTAAAGTAAATACCTATTTCTGGGTTTTAGGATATGCACACTTTCAACTTCCGTTGTTATTAATAGGTATTAAATAAATATGGCCAGATTGCTCTCCAAAGCGGTAAACCAGTTCCACTCAAATTATGAGTGTATGAATCTTCCATTTTTTTATATCCTTATATTTTCCAAATTTATTTTATAAGTTTTAAGGTTTGATTTTCACATTTAAGTCTTTATTTTCATGGGAATGATTTTATCTTTACAAGAAGTGAGACAGGGATCCTATTCCCATACTGCTAATCAGTACTCCCAGCACTAAGCAGTCCATTTCGGCTTCTAAAGGCCTCTCCCTGTTTCTGGGCTCGCTGCTAGGTCCTATAGCACTTTCTGTCTTTCCCTGACCTAGACCACACTGTCTTAATTACTCTGGCCTGTTATGTCTTGCTTTCTGAGAAGGCAAACCCTCCTATTTTGTTTATCTACCTAATTGTCTTGGCCTTTTACTTTTTTATACACATTTTGAGATCAGCCTGATTTACTTTTTGACCGGAGGTGTTGGGGCCATTCAAACTATAAACCGGAGCATTTTTTGAAGAATAAGGTATTTTAACATTTTTTTTTTTTGTATTGCTTTCTATTTCCTCTTCTCCATCTCTCTGTGCTTCTGAACAGAAGCACTTGGTTGAAGGATGTTGGAATTCACAGATTTATACTCCATACCTTATCCCCTACTCTTCTTTCATACTTTTGATCATTTACGTTTTATTTCTTTATTTATTTGCATGGCATTCTGGGGTAATATCCAGGATTGATTTTTCAACTGCATTTCATTTTCTATTCATCCCGCTTATTGATTGTTTTAGTAATTTCTTTCTCTTAGCAGCCTCATTCTTAATGGATGAGTTATCCTTTTGAATCTTTTAGAAGTTACTAGTTGTGGGGTGCCTGGGTGGCTCAGTCGTTAAGCGTCTGCCTTCGGCTCCGGTCATGATCCCAGGGTCCTGGGATCGAGCCCCGCATCAGGCTCCCTGCTCGGCAGGAGGCCTGCTTCTCCCTCTCCCACTCCCCCTGCTTGTGTTCCTGCTCTCGCTATCTCTCTCTCTGTCAAATAAACAAATAAAATCTTTAAAAAAAAAAAAAAAAGAAGTTACTAGTTGTGCTCATTTTCAAATGCTCCTTGGTTGCTTGGGGCATTTGCTTCTTTTGTTTATAGATTTTATTGGCTTTTCTTTAAGTTGTTGATTTTCCTCAAATGGTTGCTTAAAATGCATTGTCTATTATATCTATAGTTGATATTTTAGATTGCTGCTGACAGCAGGAGAATATTTCAGTGTTCAAATGAAAGTTTATTTTGTCTTGGCAGTGAATACAGATTCAGTTGATGCGAACTCAGTCCTATGTATATGCGTGTGCATGTGCGTGTGTGCGCACGTGCGCCCGCAGTAGCAAAAATGTGGCCAGGTTGGCTTTCTTTTAGGGAATGCTTATTGTGTTTCTTCTTCTCCTTCTAAAATATTTTATTTATTTATTTTAGATAGAGCCCGCAAGCGAGCTGTGGGTGGGGCAGAGAGAGAGGGAGAGAGAATCTCAAGCTCAGCACAGAGCCCAATGCAGGGCTCCACCTCATGACACTGAGATCATGGCCTGAGCGGAAACCAAGAGTCAGAGGCTTAACCTACTGACCCACCCAGGCGCCCCAGTTGTACGTCTTCTATGTGCATTGGCTTTGTGTCCTTTATGGCTGCAACAGGTCACCTGGAGCTCTGTCCTGCTTCTCTTTCCTGGGGATCCCATTTTTGAAGGGCGTCACCTGTGGAAGGCGGTTGCTCAGAGCTGAGCCCAGGAGACTGGTATAGCCAATAAGGCATACTCACTTTTTCTGGGCCCCATTCCCCCTGAACTTAGTATTACTTCATGATTCAGCTCTGTTGCATTTTTCCATCAGTTTATTCTCATAAAAACGCTTTTCTGTTCTGGTGTGCTGATGACACATTTCCTGGCTTGACAGGATTGCTGAGGATTTGTTTTTATGTTGTTTCAATGGGATTTTTTGAAGTAAGAAAGATAAAGCCAGGCATCTTGAACCAGAAATGTTGAGTCAAGAATTTAGAGTGGAGCAATACATCTTTTATATTGTGTTGTATGCTATGATTAGAAGCAAATGAGATAAGTTCTCTGTACTAAAAAACCATGTCACATACTTGACTATATTTTCCATAGGACTCAGAACAGTAAGTATTTTTATGGTTGAATGATTAAAAACACTTTTTCTCAAAATCAGATTCATTCTTCTGAAGTATCTAAGTAAATGTTCCAAAAATTTCCACTTATTATTTTAACTTTACTAATAGTGCTGTATTTTTGCCCCACATTCCAGATAGCATCTCTATTTCCCAGACTAAACGAAGAAAATATTTTCGGTTTTTTAATTTTTATGCAATATTTTTGCTAGCCTCTTCTTTCCAGCTTCTAATGCCCATGTGTTAGACCAAATGTTATGGACTGAATGTATCCCATCCCGATTCATATGATGAAGCCCTCATCCCCAATGTGATGGTATTAGGAGGTAGAGTCTTCAGGAAGTAATTAGTTTAGATAAAGTCATGAGGGTAGAGGCATAATGGGATTCGTGTCTTTATAAGAGGAGGAAAAGATAACAGAACTTCCTCTTTCCACTTGAGTACACCAAGAAAGCAGCTGCCAATAAGCCAAAGAGAAGAAGTCTCAGAAGGAAACCAACCTCGCTAGCGCCTTGCCCTGGGACTTCCTAGCCTCTGGAACAGTGAGAAATATATTTCTGTTGTTTAAGCTGCGCAGCTTATGGTATACTGTTATGGCAGCCTGAGCTAAGACACCAATAACACTGAGAGTTTCTGGAATAGGATGCCTAGAGTGGTACCTCAAGTGGAAGGCTTCGAATGGAGACTTGGGTGTGATTAATTCCATTTTCAGCCTATCTTCAGCATATTCGCTTCTGTTTCATTTGTAGTTTTGTGCTCCTGTAGGATTGTGCTTCTAGAATTTCTCATTTCTCTTATATTTAGACTTGTGAGTACCTCAAGGGTGCTTACATTTTTATCCCTAAAACCGTGAGTAGAACAATTTCTGAGAAATAGCTGTTGTTCAATAATGTTCTCTAAATGAATGAATGAAACATATTTCTCTGCTATAGCAGGTATAAATGGCTCAAACAAAAGGAAAGGTTGTTTTTTTTTTTAAATCATTTTCAATCCAAACAAAATTTAAGCAGATCTAGTAGCTTAGTTTTCACATAAAAAGAATCTCTATTATTGAAAACTAAAGGTCTTGCCTCTGAGCTTGTGGTTAGCTAATTAACTTGACCTAATCACATTATTGAATTGTGTATTTAGAACAGAGATCTGCCTCACAGACTATTTCAACATGTTACTTTAGAGTTTGATGTGTATACTGAGCTTTGAGAAAATACGTAGATCCTTTCATTGCATTTTGAATCAAAATAATACCAAGCAATTAAAATGTATGGTTGTGGGGGATGGAAAACTGAGAGAGTCTCTCTTTATTATATATTTTCTTCCTAAGTATAAATCACTATAATTGCTTTTGAAATAAGCACAAATATGACTCACCAGCCTTATCAGTTATCATTCCAACCCCAAAGATTTACTGTGTGGCCCTCTGAGAATCACAAGTAGCTAAGGAACTCACTTAGGAAATGACGGCAACAAAATAACCTTTTGTGTCCCAGTCACCTGGGCCTGGCTGTGGTTATTACTAGAAAGCTGTGGTGACTGCTGCGGCCTGCAATGCTGTTGGATAATGAGAGTACTTCACTTATGTTCAGCATTGTTTCTATGGGATAAATCACCTGAATTACTAAGATTTAATTTTGTTTGAAATGCACTAATCAAATAATGGATGCAGTGGCTTAGCTGACTTGGGTAGGAGTGACATCACAATTATTTCATGGTGGCTATTAAAAGCAGTATTCAGAGGGGTGTCTCTATTAGGGAAATGATTCTCTCCTGACAGCACTTAAAAATAACAGAATCAGTAAATAAACAGGGGGACTTTTGTTTGAAGTGAAAAGATCTCCAGGATATGATTCATGAATCAACATTGTTGTAAGTGTAAACTTTGTGGATGGCTTTTTACATATTTTATTTCTATCACCCATCAATAAGGCACTGTGCACCTTTGTGCACCACACAATTGTTTATATGTTCAATTGCAAGCACATGTTAGTGAAGATTTGAGTCCCTTCCCAACTAAATGGGAACTGAAACATGTAGAGAAAGCTCAGTGATGATTTCTGTTTGTTTTTTAAAAAGATTTTATTTATTTATTTGAGAGTGAGAGAGCACGAGCACAAGCAGGGGGAGGCAGAGGGAGAAGCAGACTTGCAACTTGATCCCAGGACCCTGGGGATCATGACCTGAGCCGAAGGCAGCCGCTTAACTGATGGAGCCCCCCAGGCACCTGATTTGTGTTTATAATGTAATGGAGCAAAATGTGCTACCCCAAAATGTGTCTCTTTGGCATATGAATTATTTTAAGCTGATTATTTTTAAGAAACAGAAGGCCCAGGAAGTTTTCCTTTTTGCCTCCCTGAGAACTGCCTAAAAGAATTTAGATAGAGGACTTGCTCCAGGAAGGGAGCTATTACCATAGATAACTATTGTATAATATGAACTAGGTATGGTGGACAAGGAGGAACCTAGCAAGGCCTGTTTGATCAGAGTTCTCTATGTCCTATTGTTTCTGAATGGTCTAGCAAACATTTATTTACCAAACATTTACTCTTTTTCACCTTCCTGTGAATTGCTTTCCTTGCCTCCGAAGTCCTAGACCTCAACCCTCTTCTTCTTTAGGATGACATATATACCTGTCTTTGGAATCTCTCCTGTTTATGTGGATTTTTCATATGTACATAATTAAATTTGATTTTCTCTTGTTAATTCGTCTCATTCCAATTTAATTCTTAGCTCGATCAGAAGAATTATGAAGGGTAGAGGGAAAAAATTTTTCTCCCAACAACAGCTAGTCTTAAATGTCAGAACTTCTAAGTAACATTATACCTATTTCTATAGTTTATTTTCCAGCAAGCACTGCATGGTTATATGAGCTGTACTTCATCCAAGAATTAAAATGTGGATGTAGACTAAGAATGCATCCTAAATTCATCATATTCCTACAATGGAACTCCATTTCGAGATAATGAAGACATTCATCATTTTTATTCTGTTACTCTGGTTTGTGTTAGAGGAAATTTCATCATTTCTCAGAACATCTTGATTTTATTTTTTTGCAAAGTGACAGGTTTACTTTCAAGATCCTCCAGATATGCTCTCTTAGAATTGGTAAATTAAAATTTCTTATCATTCTTTCCTGAGACTTTATCTTTTGGTGAGCCCTTGAAATCGGCAAGTCAGTAAACCAAGCTCTCTTCTCTCCAAGCAAAGAATCCTTGCAATATATATAGAATCTGCAGACACAGATTCTAATTCCAGCCCCAGTTAATACTTGCTAAGTCATGTTTATAAGTCATTAAACTACAGTGTAGCTTCATTTATTAAATGGATTACTTCCTGAACTCAATGTGTCCTGCCTAAAATAAACCTGAAGTACTTTGTGCTTTGTAAGTACCTCATGACATGTTTAGCCATATAACAGCACAGTGCAAAAGAACTCCATTAAAATTGTGTTACTAGAAACAAATAATCAAATTTCTATAAGTGTAGGAGTAGAAAAGAACTAAAAAAGAATGGTATTGACTTATACTAAATGCTAATGGTTTAAAAACAAATGTGATAAAAGTTAAAAAACAAAAAACCCTAAGGTTCCATTTGCACTTTTTAATAAAATAACCCAGGTATACTCGAGACTTTATCTATATACCTAGTTTTACAGAAGCATAACTTCATAAGATTGGAAGGGACTTCTGAAACTATTTAATCCAATTTCCATCTCATCCTCATTGGATACCTGCTTAACAAGGGATTATTTGGCTTCAACTGAAATACCTCTAATGATACACACGCTTCACTATCTACATTTAGTTGCTTGAAAATTCTTCCAAAGTCTGTTTCCTTATAAATTCTATTCACTGATACCTGTTTTGCATGCTGAGGAAACCAGAAGATAAAACAAAACAAAAACCTGTTGGTTCTTCATCCTCTCAGGAGCTTCCCAGGTTTAATTGGACACACCGCCCTGTATGCAGAGGGCAGGGAGAAGCCAAAGAAAGAGGGAAGCCACTCCAGGTTGGTAGGTGGCAGGTTTAATAAGCAAAAGAACTTACATACAAGGCTTGTCTTGGATAGCAGCAAGATGAATGGATCCCCATGCTTGTCTGCCAAATCTTAAAAATTTATAAAGAGACCTTAATTGGATTCAGTTATGTGTACTGTGCAGGTGTTCTCAACACCACATCACTGTTTCAAGGCTCTGTTTGTGGAGCAGCCTCTGGGAGCGGGAAAGGTAAGCAGAACCCACATTCCAAGGACAGGAAAGGGGGTAAGGAGTTTCTGAGTGCCCAGGTCCAGCTCACGGGTGAACTGGTGGTCATGTCTTCCCCAACACAAACCACATCAAACCCAAACCCAAACCCAACCCAACCCAACCCAACCCAACCCAACCCAACCCAACCCAAACCAAACCAAGCAAAACGAAACGAAACGAAACGAAACGAAACGAAACAAAACAAAACAAAACAACTGTATGTTTCATATTAACAGTCTTCAGACATTTGGGATAATTATCACAGTCCCAAACATCTTATTCCTCAAAAGATTTTTCTTTTCTTTGTGACATCCCATGGCATCATTCTGTCTTAGCACTCACTAACTGCCAACTATGATCTATTTGTACACATCCTTCTGAAAGTCTGGTGTTAGATTAACTCAGACTCCAGAAATGATTGGAGCAGTCTGGATTTGAACAGAAATAGCCAATATCTTCCAGCTTCCATTACATCGTGAACTAATAGGACTCTGCTTGCCAACACAGGATAAAAGGGCTATTCTTTCTTTTGTCTCTCTTATATCCCCCAAAAGGATAGATGTCTTCATTCATTTATTCATTTATTCAAGAAATACCTTTTGAGCACATACTAATTTTCAAATATTTTCCTGTGTGTTGGAGATCAATACTGGATAAGATGGAGGTGACATTTGCTAGATGGAATTTACAGTTTAGAAGAAGAGAGAAAAAAATGTTACAGTTTGGGGCTTGCTAAGTAAAAAGTTTGGGGCTAAAGGAAGGAATATAAATTACATTAGGTGGTCCACAAATTCTCTCTGGGGAGATGAGAAGTAAAAGTCATTTTTTTAAAAATATTTTATTTATTTATTCGACAGAAAGAGAGAGAGTGAGAGCAGGAACACAAGCAGGGGGCATGGGAGAGGGAGAAGCAGACTTCCCGCGGAAGAGGGAGCCCGATGTGGGGCTCGATCTCAGGACCCTGGGATCATGACCTGAGCTGAAGGCAGATGCTTAATGACTGAGCCACCCAGGTGCCCCAGTAAAAGTCATTAACCATGTATTTAAGAGTGCCCCCTATTGCTTTCAACTCCACTCTTCCATGTTTGTTGTAATTTTGCCCCCACTAGGATGGCTGTCCACACTAGCTTCCCACCTCCTCCAGACCACATTGAAAGAGCTGCTGCCTTGCTCAGGTGATCTTCAGTGTGAGGTGAGCCCATACTCCAGTGGGGCTTCTTACCCTGGAGAAAAGAACTTCCTTTACATTCTATATTGGTTGCCTAGAGTTACCAATTACCACAAACTCAGATGGCTTAAAACAACAGAAATTGTCTCACAATTCTGGAGGCTAGAAGTTCACAAATCAAAGTGTCAGTAGGGCCATGCTTTTTCTGAAGGTTCTAGGGAAAAATCCATCCTTGACTCCTACCTTCTGGTGGTTGCCAGGAAACCTCAATCTATAGATGCACCCCTCCTATCTCTGCCTCTGTGGTCACATGGTGTTCTCTCTGTGTCTATGTCCAAATTGTCCTCTTCTTAAAAAGACACTGGTCATTGGGTTAGAACCCATCCTAATCCAATATGATCTCAACTTGATTATGTCTTCAAAGACTCAATTTCCAGATAAGGTCACCATTATAGGTATGGACAGTTAGGACTTAAACATATCTTTGAGGGGGACACAATTCAACCTACAGCACACACCAATGTTCCCAGATGCACTGAATCTTTGTAGAGCTTCTTGCTGACCACTTATATGTCTCCTTTGTTCAGCTAACTTCTCTTTCACAAGCAGAAAAAAACGTCCCCCTGCCCCCCATCATGTCTAGGTCTTTTAGAAGCCTTACCAAAATAAATAGGCAAACAAATAAACAAACAAACAGAAGCTTTACTTGGGCTACCAGTGATATAATTATTTCTTTACTTTTTTTTTTAAATCATATTTTTTTTTTCTTTCCAGCAAGCAAACAGCCCCAGGAACCAGTGATGAAAGTCAGCCTCATGAGCACCCCAAATCATTTTCTCCTGATTTCCATCCTACAATGTTAAACTTTCATTGTACTTTTGGTGATTTCTCTCTTAGTAATTCCTGCATTCCTCTTGCACTGGTCTCTTTCACACTGAGTTCATAGACCGAGCACACTGTTCTATGTCTATTCTTTAGTAGTGAAAGGGGTTGAATTTTTATTGCACTGGCCTCCTGAATCCCATGCAAATTTTGAATTCTTTAGAAATTAAGGAGGTTGGGGGGACTGGGTGGCTCAGTTGGTTAAGCTCTGACTCTTGGTTTCAGCTCAGGTCATGATCTCAGGGTTGTGAGCTGGAGCCCCGTATTGAGGGTTGGGATTCTCTCTCTCTCCCTCTGTCCCACCCCTCTCTCCCCCACCTCACACACACACATACATACACACTCTTTCTCTCTCAAAAAAAAAGAATAAAAAATAAAAAAGTATAAAATAGAAATTAAGGAGGTTTGTTTTCCAAGAGAAGTTAGTGGAGATCTGAGGAAATTGGTGTCAGTTCTGGCCCAGTAAAGACACTTTGTCATACCAGCAACACCAAGAAACTCTCCTCTCCCCGCAAGGATGAAGACTTGAGAGTGACCCAAAAGATGGGACACATCAAGACTCTGCACTGGGGCCATCTGTCCTCCCTGCTGAACTTGGTAACAGAGTGGAGAACTTAGCTGATAAGCCTGCACAACTTTCAAAAGGACATATGCCAAGAGAAACAGCAGGGTGAAATACTGAGCTAGGGGCTCAACTAGGTATTGAACTAAGTGAAGAAGAAGGAAAACTGATTTCTTAATCAAAATCACATTTTTAGAACCCTTTAAATTATGATACAAATATATGTGTTTATGGGCATACGTGTAAGTTTCTGTGTGTGTGTGTGTGTGTGTCTATGTGAAATTTGTGGTAGAGGCCAGTTTTCTGATCAATGGAAAGATAAATTGTAGAGAGACCAGTAATAAATCAAGAGGTTCAACTCTAGCCCTATTTATATTTTTGCTTACTAAGAAAATTTCCCATTACTATTTTACATCATCAGCTATAAGATGCACATTTTAGTTACATTTTAGTGTCTCTAAAATCAAAGTGTGTCTTAAAAATGATAGTATCTTCCAACTATGGTTGTTGTCCAGGGAGTAGTTAGGACAAGGTTGTCATTGCCTTTAAATACAAGAATATGGAAACAGCTTTACATATTATCATGCCCACTTCATTTGAATTATGTGCATTATTGGTAACACACAGTTTGCTTTTAACTGCTGTTTAACATCTTTTCAAAAATAATATAATATGCTTTAGCTTTTCAATGCAAATTTATTGCATATACAGAAAAGTAAAAACAACTCAAAAAAATTTATGTCTAAATCCTGCTGAAAGGACCCTTTCAAAATGCGTGAAACAAAATTTCTACATGTCGGTTTGCTTGGGAGCATTTTTTGTTAGTGGTACATAACATGATGATGCATCTTCAGTAAATGACATATTAGAGTGAAGAAATTGCAGTAATTTATTCCCTCAAGTACAATGAAATACGAGCTATTCAAAATCCAGTTTTCCATAACTTCCTGACTTCCAGACTAATTCTACACTTATGTCTCTATAACTAGGAAAAAACATCTCTCCTGTAGCTGCTAAATAGCAACAGAGAACCCAGGGGAAAATGATTCTATTTGAGAAAAATCTAAAGTAACTTTATGAATCCCATTACCAATACTCTGGTCCACACCACTATCATCTCCCCTGGGAACTGTTGCAACAGCCTCCTTCCTCAGTGGCCTCCCTGCAAACCCGCCAGCAGCTTACCATTACGTTTAGAAGAAAATTTAGATTCTTTAGTGGTGCCTCCAAGGCTCCACCTTCTTGAACTACACTGGCTTTGCCACCTTGCCTTTCTGCTATTCCGCCTTGCCAGGTGTCTTCCCAATTTATTGCCTGCAGAATGGCTCTTCTCACATCCTGCAGTACCCTCCTCCCAGTTCTTCTGACTTACGGCTTCTTCTTTTTTTTAAAAGGAGAGAGAGAGAGGGTGCCTGGGTGGCTCAGTTGGTTAAGCGACTGCCTTTGGCTCACGTCATGGTCCTGGAGTCCCGGGATCGAGTCCCGCATCGGGCTCCCTGCTCAGCAGGGAGTCTGCTTTCTCCCTCTGACCCTCTTCCCTCTCGTGCTCTCTATCTCTCATTTTCTCTCTCTCAAATAAATAAATAAAATCTTAAAAAAAAAAAAAAAGGAGAGAGAGAGAGTGCAACAATGCGCACACGAGCTGGAGGGGTAGAGGGAGAGAGAATCTCAAGCAGATTCCTCACTGAGCATTGAGCCCGATGTGGGGCTCGATCCCATAACCATGAGATCACGACCTGAGCAGAAACCAGGAGTCTGACGCTGTACTGACTGCGCCATCCAGCTCCCCCTGACCTACTGCTTCTTGGCCTCAGCTCAAAAGTCACTGTCTCAGAGACCTTCCTTATCTAGTTAATATAAAATAGCCCTTTAGTTGTTAACATATTACAATTTATTTTGTTTTTATAGCATGTATCACTCTCTGAAGTGATCTTATTTGTTCACTTCTTAGTCTCCTGCCTTTCTCTCTCTAACATATAACCACACCAGAGGTGGGAACAGTAGGGACTTGTCTATCTGATCCCGGCTATTTCCTAACACTATCGTTACTATCTGTTGAATGAGAATAAATAAACTGTAACTGGACAGTCTTGTATGAAAGAAAAAGTGCTTTAATGGGCTGGGAACATCTATAAAAGCCTGTTTACATAAAAATATAAATATATAAATACATAAAAGTCTGTTTATGTAAAAACTGGAAGCCATTTCAGGAGAAATTGGAAGCTTAAGAAATAGAAAGAACATAAAGGGAGAGAAGAAGCAAAGAGTGCCCGAAGTCAGCCATGATGGTAGTGACTTAGGCACAGATGAGAGTAGGCTGTGTTGCTTATGTGTAACCAACACAGATAGTGGAAAGGAGGGACAGACGGCAGAGCAGCTTGGAAGTCTTGAGATGGGAAGAGCCCACCTGTTCCACTGCAAAGCCCTTGTGGGCATTAATGTGTTCCACTCCAGGCTGCCAAACAGCTGAGCCCAGTGGTCTCTGGTGGGGAGGTGGCATTCACTATGTAGAGTAATGTGGTATTAATAAAATTTTACATTTCTGGGGCGCCTGGGTGGCTCAGTTGGTTAAACATCTGCCTTCCGCTCAGGTCATGATCCCAGGGTCCTGGGATCGAGCCCCGCATCTGGCTCCCTGCTTGGCGGGAAGCCTGCTTCTCCCTCTCCCACTCCCCCTGCTTGTGTGCCCTCTCTTGCTGTGTCTCTCTCTGTCAAATAAATAAAATCTTTCAAAAAAATAAAGGTTTTCATTTCTAAAGTACTCCTAGAAGATCAGGGCAAGTAATGTGAATGGGAGAAGCAGGCTGGGTGAGGCAAGCTCATGCCTCACCTAAAAAAACCAGCTGCTGCTTACCCCCAGCCACTGCTGCTTCATGGGAATGTGGGTCCAGAATTAGGAGATACTCTGATTTTCCTAGTGGGCTAGATGTCTGGATTTTTATATAAAATTTCCCTACATTTCAATGCTGGCAACAAAATCACGTGCAAAAACACATAATGGATCAAACAAAAACAGATCTGTAGTCCAAATCTAACTCACTGGTAACAGCTGGTAACCTTCAGTTGATAAGTACTTTCTCAGTATTATCTTTTTAGAAATATCCAAGAACCTTATAAAATAAATCAGTGGAAA
Organism: Zalophus californianus; assembly: GCF_009762305.2. NCBI lineage: Eukaryota > Metazoa > Chordata > Mammalia > Carnivora > Otariidae > Zalophus > Zalophus californianus. Next base: position 72,609,402 of record NC_045596.1, read on the forward strand.
TTTGAAGTTTTTGATTATGGAATGAGCACATTCTTCTTTTTAAAATAGTTTGAAAGTACAGAAAAGCATAAACATTTGGAAACAAGAAAGACTGTGTGTTCCTACACTTAGACAACATTCTGGTGAATTTTTTCTATAGTTACGACCAACGATCATTGATAAAATGCACATATATATTCATATGCAGGCACACATACCTACATATGGATAGGTAGCTAAGTAGCTTTATGTCCTGCTATCTCTCGTAAAAACAGATTATAATATTAAAGAATCTCCTTGTTATTTAAATTTTTCATGAATATTATTTTAAAGGCTATACACCACTCCATTGTAACTATAAATGATTTACTTAAAGTTTTCTTTATTTTGGATGTTGACATTGCTTCCATTTTTTTAAATGACAAATAATATGAGCATCTTTATGCCTAAATATTGGCTTGTATTTCACATTATTTCATTGGATGTGATTGCTAGGAGAATTATTAAGTGAAATGTTGATGAATGAAATCAAATTATTTTAAAAATTTGGCACAAAATCCATACAGAAAGAAACACGATTTCCACTTGATGTAAGTTTATTTGTATATTTAATTACTAGTAAGAGTAGTTATATTTTATGTGACAGTTGGCTAGCTACTAGATATATATTTTTTTTAGTTATCTCACTTCCTTCTTTGGTCATTCTTTTAAATTTGGAAGTCTACTAAATATATTAATCTTAGTTTTCTTATGTAGGAAATAGGAGACGATTTTCCTGTTGATGTTTTATTTCTGGTATGTTTGGGTGACAGAAGTAGTTAGTTGCTTGACAGTGACCTTTGGTGAAAACAAGGCTGCTCAGGGGTTGCAGGTCATGTGATGCCCTGGGGGTGCTGAGGGTTCTCTTAGTGTGGCAATTATGGTAAAAACCCCAGGGAGCACTGCAGATTAGGGGGGCTCCAAGTGGTTTTGGTTAGTGGTCTGAGCATGTGATTAGAGCATTACACTTACTTGAGTATGACTAGCAAGCTGGAGACTGAGGAAAGCAACTGAGAAAGACAATGTGGAATGATGGAGACAGTATGGGTATTTCTTCATCATCTTCAATGTTGCAAATAAGTAGGCTGAAGCCAGCCTGAGTTTTGTGCTTTGATAGGTACACATTTTTCCCCCCTTGGTTAGGTGGTTTGGTGGTTAACTTTTTTTCTTTATCTTTGTAATTATAATTGCCGTAATGTATCTATTTTAAAATTACTTTTTCACGAAAATTACTTTTTCACTTTTTTAACCTTCCATCGTACCTTCTTACGCTTTTGTTTGATTCAGCAAAATTTCTATTTATTATCGTTACATTTCCATTTGTTCATATTTATTCTTCAAATTAACACTCAGACTGTAGGTTGGCTCTCCACATCTCTAGTTTTCCCTCTTAGCATCTTATTTTCTCTATTAAGTTGGTTCTTAGCATCATTTATTCAATTATCCACATTTAACATTGTTTTCTGATCGCTGCCAGTGCAGATTTTAAATTTCGTGTTGTATTTGGGGATTTTAAAAAATTATTTTCTCATTTTAATTTAGTTCCTTTTCACCATTGTCTTCATTTTAAGTCTTTTTCTCACTTTGGATTCCTTCTTCCTCCCATAAGAGCTCCTGCCTTCTCATATGGTCCTGAATGCATCAAACATATGTTATCTAAAAGCTATTGGATCTCATTGTACCTTTAGTTTTGTGCTTCTGTCCTGTTAGTGTGTACAAGGAGTACACAATACTGATGTTGAAGACAGGGCATGTGGGCTTTTTGCCATGAGACCACATTTCTGCTCATGGGAAACATGTTTTTCTCTCTTTTCCACTCTTTTCCATTTCCTGCTTTTAGAAGAACTTTGTCAGTTTCTGTGCCAGTTCAGGTCCTTTGGGAAGCAGATGCCAAGATGGAGGTAGGAATACAAAGATTTATTGGACATAGTGCCTGTGCAAAGTTAAGAGGAGAGGGGGTAGGAGCGATTGCTTCAGATGACAAGCCAGGTGTGAATGCTGCGAAGGGAGAGGTTCTGATGAAGGTGCCTGTCCTGACGTGTCTCTGCCAGTCTGATGGAGGTTGCTGTGAGAGGACTGGGTGGAAACTGCCCAGGCCAAGAGCCCCCAGGATGCATGTCATTGGCTGGCAGTCACCTTGGGAGAGGGTGGCCTCTGCAGTGGACCCTGAAGGCACGCAAGCAGGAGAGAAACTTGCAGCGGGCTCTCTTGGAGGAAGAGCTGAGAAAACGCCTCCAGTGGCTGCTGCAGAGGGGCAACAAGAAAATCAATACTTTTCCCTTAGACATTCCAGTCTGAACCCAAGCTATCAATCATAGTTACTAAAGATATTTTTCTAAGTCTCTTCTGGAGGCGTCATTTTTTCTCACATAAAGTGACAAGAGTAACGGTCTGTAGGTTTGACAGGGCTCAGCAGGCTCTATCATGTTGGTAATCCATCATCTTCCCTGAGGGCTACCCATTCTTGCATAAGTATGTCTGTTCCATAGTACGGTCCTTTCACTTGACCTGGGTCACCTGTTTCAGATAAATCCTTGAATCCTTTCTACTCTTATTTTATACACCTGCTTGCTCCCCATTTTAATTTCCTCTTCTTCCAAGGCCTGCGTCAACCTGAAACAGAGCTGATTATTGATTTTGTGTTGTCTTCCTCTGAAAAGTTTAACAATTTTGAATCACATCAGCTTACTCCGAGTTTAATGCCCTCCAATGACATTCCACTGCATTTAAAATAACCCTCTAACTTCTCACCATGATCTACAAGATCCTATGTGATCTGCCTCTGCCAACCTTCTGACCTCATCTCCTTTACTGATTGCCCTTGCTCACCATATTCTAAACACACTGACTTCCTTACAGTCCCTTGAATACCAGACACTCTACCTGGGCTCAGATTCTTCCCTCTGTTTATAATACTTTTCCTCCATAGCTTTGCACCATGAGGCTTCAGGTCAAGTACTGATATTTCAGAAAGCTTTCTTGACTGTCCTGATTAGAATACACCCACCACAGTTGATCTCTGGTCTCTTACCATGCCTTGCCCCACACCCAGACTGTGCTGCCATGAATCTGTTTTATCCTACATCTTACTGCTATTTTGTGTCTCCATCTTCTTAGACTTGGTATGAACATTCAAGATATTCACATACTAGTTAGAGCAGATGAGACCTAATCCATGCTACAGCAAGGTGGTATACCTCAAGGTTCTAGAGAATGCAAAATAATGTTAGCCATTCTCGATGCACCAAAGCCTTCCCCATCTGACTCCAAGTCTTTACCCTGCTTTTTCATTGTCTGAAATTATATTATTTACATGTTGTCTTATTTGATATTTATCTTTCCCAACTCGTCATAAAGTTCCAGGATGTCAAGAGCTTTATTAGATTCATAAATTACTATATGGCTGACCCTAGGGTCTAGAATAGTGTCTGGCACATAGTAAGCTTTTAAATAAATATGTGTTCAGTAAAGGAGTGAATAAATGAATGGAAGTCTTTCTGTGAAGGATCTATATTTTATATTCAGAGCATAGCTTCTCTAATCTTAACTATGTGCGCAATGACTGCATTAGTCAGAGTTCTCCAGAGCAACAGAACCAATAGAATATATATATATAGATAAATAGGTATAAGATATTTATTTTAAGAATTGACTCACGTGGTTACAGATACTAAGTCCCACATCCTGCTGTCTGCAAGCTGGCCAAGTAGGAAAGCCAGGGTTGTGATTCAGTCCAAGTCCGAAGGCCTGAGAACTGGGAGGACTGGTGATATATGTCCTAGTCTGATACTGGAAGCCTGAGAATCAGGCGCGCGGAGGTCCGAGGGCAGAAAAAGCCCTGGCTCAAGCGGGGAGAGCAAATTCACTCTTCCTGTTTTTTTGTTCTATTTAGGACCTTCGTGGATTGAATGATGTCCATTCACATTGGTGAGGGCAAACTTTACTCAGTCTATGGATTCAAATACTGATATATTCCGATGACATCCTCACAGACACTCAGAAATAATGTTTTACCAGCTATCTGGCCAGGCCTTTGCCCAGTTGGGGTGACACAAAATTACCCATCTCAGTGACCGTAATAACTTTGACAGATAGGACTGAGGGAGGATATTATAGAAGATCTTTTGAGATGAGAAATGTCAGAGTAGTTGGGTGCCTGGGTGGCTCAGTCGGTTAAGCGTCTGCCTTCGGCTCAGGTCATGATCCTGGAGTCCCAGGATCGAGTCCCCTTTTGGGCTCCCTGCTCAGCAGGGAGTCTGCTTCTCCCTCTGCCCTTCACCCCACTTGTACTCACTCTCTCTCTCTCTCTCAAATAAATAAATAAATCTTAAAAAAAAAGAAATATCAGAGCACAAATTACCAAATGAGGATATCATCAACATCATTTCATGTTGGGGAATACAGATTGGGCATTCTGTCAAGTAGCCAATATAGCTAGTCCCTCTGCAGCCAAAGCTGCTGCAGATTTAAAAGCTAATCCTCCAGGGCTACTCATTTTCATTTCCCTTCTTCGCTCTGCTAGTCTGTCCTTCCTTTTCATCTTCATTATCTGACCTTTGGAGAAACAATCTTCGTCCTCCTACTGGGACTCTGTTCTACTTTCTGTCTCCTGACTAAAAGTCGGTTGAACTGCAGGTCATATTATACCATCTATTTTGCTACCCCAATACAAATTCAAATTTTTAAAACAACTTTCACGGGGTTTATTCTTTATTTCAATACTGAGAACTTCTCGAAATCAAAAGAATCAAAATGCAATTGATGTTGGATAAATTCTTTTTCTCAGCACCACCGCTCCTAACACACGCCTCACATCTGCACTGAGCAAGAAGCCCACCCCAGTCATTTGTTTCTTATGAGTTTCCCTCAAATGTTACAACCCTCATGAGGAAGTTGGGGGCATTTCCTCTCATCACGTTAGAGTATTTTAAACCCTAATGGAAATATGTGGCTCAGCTGTAGCTACTCTGGGATGATATATGAGGCACATGTATGGTTCATTTCTTGGAATTCCACATTTGGAGACCAAAGAATAAAAAAAGCCCAGAGACAATTGGTGGATTAGAAAAAAAGTGCTGATTATTCTCTTTTTAAAAGCTCTATCACTGTAGGTAAATGTGTTGTAGGGAGCATGTTTACTGATCTATAGTGACCTGCATTGCAGAGGTCTGACTTCTGATGCCCTCTTCATGTGTTGGCATGTCCAGATTACTTTCTGTATTAAGTGTGTGGGCAAAGCACTGCAAGCTGAGGGGAAACCATAGTGCAACGTTGGCTGTAATCAAGAGTCTGGCTTTAAGAACACTGAAAACATGATTTGCAATTTATACTCTGATGCTGCGGGCTCTTCAACTTTTACAGAGTCAAAATAAGCTCTCTTATTCTACAACTGCTCTGATTATCTTTTTCTTGTCTCCATTTCTTGCTCTTTAGCAAATTACCTCTGATTAATCTTGCAGACTTTTATATGAGCAGAATTTGCGCAGAAAAAATAAATTATTTGCCCTAATCGGTCATGAGTTGTTCTTACTAATTGATTAAGCCACCCTAAGTTCTTTTTTGGGATCACAAGAAGGTAAATATTATGAACTGATTGTTACATTGCTATTCAATAGGTGTCATGCAGTACTTTTTGCTGTATAAGTTGGTGTAAAAATGCAGTCATGTTGGCCTCACAGATACAAAAAAAAAGCAAAATTTCTTTCACACAATAGGAAAACAAGAGGAGCCATGTGGTTTCACAGGAGAACAAAGCCTTTTTTGATGCTGCTCCCAGCAATAAATAGTGCCAAACTTCTCAGATTATCAGTAACAATAGCAAGATGAGTGATGCTTCATGCTCCAAAGCCTCACTGGTGGTGCCACCAGCCTTCCCACGGAGTCTCTGGCAAGTTATAAGGACAGCTGATAGACAGGCTTTTGGGTGACAGGGTGCTTAATCACTCAGGCATATAATAACTATATTAATTAGCATTACCTAGGCCTTAAAAAGGTAAAACGTGCACACTATATTTAGCCAAACCTGAAATGCTTTTGGAATCATGCGGTTTCTCTCATAGTCAAACACCTTAACAAAAGGGCAGTTGTGTGAATTAAGTGATTAAAGTATGTAAACTTCTTGGTACTGTGTCTGGGATATGGAAAGCAATGAATTAATGAATTCACTCCACAATGTTTATATGTCATTGTTCTAGACCTGAGCTGTCTAATATGGTAGCCACTGGCAGCATGTGGCTATCGAGCTCTTGAAAAATGGCTAGTCAGAATTGAGGTATGCTGTAAGTATAAAATGTATGTTAGATTACAAAGATTGGGAACAAATAAACAAAGAGTGTAAAACATCACATTAATGTTCTTATATTGATTAGATGTTGAAATAATATTTTAGATATGGTAAATCAACACATTATAAAAATTAATTGTATATGTTTCTTTTTTTCTTAAAAGATTTTATTTACTTGAGAAAGAGAGAGAGAGACAGAGCACAAGCGGGGTGGAGAGGCAGAGAGAGATGGAGAGGGAGAGGGAGAAGCAGACTCCCTGCTGAGCAGGGAGCCCAACATGGGGCTTAATTCCAGGACCCCAAGATCATGACCTGAGCCAAAGGCAGACCATTAACTGACTGAGCCACCCAGGTACCCCTATATATTTCTTTTTTTAAATATGGCTACTGAAACATGTATAATTACATATGTAGTTCACATTTGTGGCTCACATTACGCTTCTAGTGGACAATAAACAATCCAAAGTCTTCTCTATTTTAGAGCCTGCATATTAAGAAGAGATCGATAAAATAATATGACATGAACAAATACAGTCCATCCTCATTATTTGCAGTTCTATATTTGTGAATTTGCCCACTTGCTAAAATATATTTGTAACTCCCCACATCAATACTTGTGGCACTTCTGCAGTCGTTCACAGACATGTGCAGAGTGGCAAAAAATTTGCGTCACCTTATGTACACATGCCCAGCTAAAGGTCATGCTCTTCTTGGTTTCCTCTCATACTGTAAACAAATGTCCTTTTGTGGTCTATCTCATGCTGCGTTTTTTAAATTTTTACATGAGGTATTCCTGGGTGGTTTTACTGTTTCCAATGGCCCCTGTGGTAGTGCTGAAGTACTGTCTAGTTTTCCTAAACTCAAGAGAGCTACGATGTATTGTACGGAGAAAGTATGGGTATTCAATAAGCTTTGTTCAGGAGTGAGTTATATGTCCATTGGCTGAGAATGAACCAATAATATATATTATATAAGGTATTTTTAAGCAGAAACACACATAAGACATGGTTATATGTTGATTGGGTGGTGAAAATGTGTTTGGAGGCTTACAGGAACCTGACCCTGCATTTCCTTTAGGAGCAGTGGTTCCATATTCTCTAATTCAGCTTTCACGGTGACTTTATAGAACTTATCTGCCATAAATAGCAAGGATTGGCTGCATATAGTATAAAGTCAGGTATTGATAAATGCTAGGTAGAGTGGAAGGATAGAGAGGGATGGATATGACAGGGGTAGAAGAATTGTTAATTTGCAAAGGACAATGAGGAAAATCTCTCCAAGCTTGCAAAATTTGAGAGTGGTAGCAGGTGAACTTGGAAGCATCCGGAGCCAGATCATACATGCCTGCAGGCCATGGTAAAGATTTTATTCCACATGGGATTGGAAGGCTTTGGAGGATTTTGAAGGGATGATAAATTCACATTACATTTTAAAGGGTCACTCAGGCTTCTGTGAGGAGACTACATTATCAGGGGGAAAAAGTAAAAACAGAGAAACAATTTAGACAGCAACTGTTAGAGTTCAAGCGAGAGGTGGTAGTAGGTTAGAATGCAAATGGCACCACCCAGCACGCTGCGACTGTTTCCCCCATTGTTGGTCATGTTCACCCAGAGTTCAAGGCATATATTCCCTCTTGGTTGTCTAGTTGGCCTTCTGTCTTGGTTTTGGTTTCCCCCAAAGCTGATCCTGTTAAGAACTTTTGTGCAGTTATTGCGCCAGAAGTGATCCTAGGAGGTAAGAATGAGGTACAAGGAAATGGACAGTTTGGAAAGCACAAGCATTACAGGATGTACCACTGAGCTTGTTAAATGC